>NC_090438.1:292977828-293602828 GCF_031143425.1 Pleurodeles waltl
AGAACATCTGTATTGCTTTTAAAAGGCACAGAGGTATTCCCCAAAGTAACAACTTATAACAAAGAAGGCTGTATTGAGGCAACTGTAGTTCCTTAGGATCTGCAGATTAGTGAAGAGCTTGGCTGCATCATTAAGGGAATGCAGGGATGAACATAGGCTAGAGAGGAATTTTATTTCCTGTGAGAACCAGGCAAGGGTCTCTGATGGTGAGTGAATGTGTGGGGGCTCATAGGTAAGTGTGGTCACATTCAAAGTCTGCAGACTAGTTTGGCTACTTTGAGGCTCTCTGATGTTCAGCATAGATAATCTGATTGCCCTTAGATATGTACTCTAAAGCTGAGTGACTGACTCCAACAACTTGCAGTATAGGTCTCGCCTTCTCTACTGGCTGACTAGGTCAGGTAGGAGGTCTATGACTTTCAGCTGAAAGTCTGTGAGTGGCAGCTGAGCTCTGTAGCAGCTGTCTAGAAAAAAGAGTGGGGAAATTGAGAGTATCTCACAATTTAATAAGGGTGTCTAGAGTCCAGCTCTGGGTCAGCAAAGGGTGACGGTAAATGAAAAATGAATAGTTTTAGCGTGTCTGTGGGCAAGCAAAAGTAGAGGGGTTTTGACAGACTGAGCACTGACAAAGAGGATCTGAGCATCGGTACAGTCGGTGACAGAGGGACAGTGAAGGATGAGTGCCAGCTGAGGCTTTCTAATGGTTAACTGGTAAACTGAGGATTGTTGAATGAAGTCTCTGAAATGGCAGAGTGTCTCTGCAAATGACTGAGTACTGGCATATGGTTGCTGAAGGCATGCTAAAGATCGCTTTCGTTTGTGTGAAGGTAACAATGGACTGACAGAGAGTCTAGAGGGCCTGATGTGGGTTTGTTAGAGCTGGATGAGGTAATGTGAAGTACAGCCAAGTATCCCTTATAGGTAGCTAATGATTCATGGCAATCAGATGAGCCTCCTAAACATCTGGCTGATGGTGGCTAAGTACAGGCTGTGTGCCACCTAGGGGCATGTAGGGGGGCTGGCTGGATTAGGTTTCTGCCTCCACCTTCAACTCCTTATAGACTGTTGGGACAGAAATACCTTGAAATAGACCCCTGCTTCTTCCATCTTTGTGGTGCACACTTTCAGAGATACTAGTCTGTCATGGAAGAACCCCCCTCAACCACACTACCCTGCATGCAGTGTTGGGGTCAGGATGCCTCCGCAGTCGATCCTGAAACAAATTTACGTAGTTATGTGTCTAAATTGAGGATTTTGTCAGCCGATACAACCCTTTCTGTTGTATATTAGTCACTTCTCACCATAACTATGGTGAAAAGTACTGCAACAGTACAAGAAAGGGATGTTATGGCAATTTGCTTAAGAAACGTTTTCTGCCTTTGCCTATGACAAAAACTGCACCCATGCAATGCATAAAACATCTCAGTGCCCCATAGTGTAAGTGGAGTGTGCTGATTTGCTTTATGCAAACAGAAGTATGCCATGGCGGAATAGAAGGAATATAGGAAGGAATATAGGACAAAGCTTCTTTTCATCCAATAGTGCCTCCACATGGAAGGAATCAGAGGAGAACGCACAACATAATTACAAATCTGTCCCTGAGGCACAACCCAACCTTGCCTGCTATCTGGCATCAACCATGTAGTCTTGGTCCTTCTGATGCTCCTTTTACCCTGCTCAGCCTTTCTCATTTATCACCTGAATCTCCCTTCATCTCAGTTTCATCTCATCTAAAACACAACCTCCCCTTAATTTCACCTCTAATTGAACCTTGACTGACCTCATCCCAGACTCACCTTATCTCACCCTTTAGTTCCATTTCATCCCAATTTCAGCTCTCTTCAACCTTCAACTAACTTCATCTCAACATCACTTCAACATAACTTCACCTTAACCTAACTTTTGGCATGACTTGATCGCAACCATACCATAACCTCTCTTCCTATTCACAAAGAAACACAACATTATTTCACCCTGATCAAATAATAAGCTCATCTTGACCTACTCGATTGTAATCCCTCAAAAGTTTGAAGACAACACTTTTAAAAATAACACTTCTCAATTATTAGCTCTAAAATTAAATAAATACTTGGAAGAAAGAACACTCCACAAAGAGTTTCTTCTCAAAATATATTAAGTAAGGACAGTGTGAAAAAAGGCTAAGGATATAGGGTATATAGGGTATAATGTAGAGGCTTTAAGGTATGGGTTTAGGGATGTAAACGTAATGGGACAGAGTTAAGGATTTGGGGTATATGGGGTATATGGTTAAGGAGAGAAGTTAAGGGTATAGGGTAACATGTTTGGAGCTTAGGATACAATAGTATGGGGTATAAATTAGGGACTACGGGTAATGGGTAAAGGATTAGGTGTTTGTGGTGTACGGGATATAGTATAGGAGCACAGTTAACAACTCAAGATTATAAGTATAGGGTTAAGAGTTAGTGTTTGGGGTATAAGGTTAATTTGCAATGGTGCCAGTCTCATCCAAAAATTAAAGGCTGAGTTATGAGTATAGGGTTAAACGTTAAGAAATCGGTTCAAGAGTTTGGGCTAAAGGGTGAAAGTTTATGGTCTGGTTTCCAGTTCTCAACATAATACACCACACGTAGCCATCATATTTTCGGCAAATGGCACATGATTAGGCTTCCAAAAGCAGTAATTCACAAAACTAATTGAGATCTAGATAAATTACTCTAAACATGATATATTGGTAAGTTGCCTTCTGTTTATTGTAAAAAATGAAGTATTTGTTTTGCTCAGCTCACAGTATATCCAAAACCTTTCTCAAGACGTGGTTTAAATGAAGAAAGGTTTAAATCAGATATTTAGTTCCTAGTTTTATTGTGGGATTGTGCTAAAGTAAGCTCATTCAGTCCATGGTCAATCATTCTCCAGTGCTAGATCTGTCTTATAGCCTACAAGATGGACCTGGGGACAAAGGGTGATTGTCAGCGACTTAATAGTGTACAGCATAAAGCCACTGACACAATAAATGCACAACAAACCAAATTCTTTGTCATCTTCGATTGACAGCAACTTATCAATACTGTAAGAAATTGTGTGTTGGTTGACTGGTGGTGAGCCCTGGTCAAGCAGCAACCACAATCCTTGTCAGGGTGAGGTACAAGCTAACCCTAAATTAGTCAAACCCAACCCTATAGTTAATGAATAAAACAAGACCAAAATAACAAAACTCCAATCAGTAGAACTGGAGATATGCAATTTAAAAATGTTGGGGGAAAATCGCGGCAAAAATCACAAAGCGTTACTGTGGATATCTGGTCATGCCAGACTAGGACAAAGTCACAAGTCCAGGATGACCGTGATGGAGTGTGGGGCAGCTACAGAGATCCTGGTTGGCCCAGTGAACAAAGTACCTCAAATCCTTGTTTGTGTTAGATCCACCTTGGAGATGCATCGTGCAGCAAAATAAATGCTTTGGTTCTGAGATATGGGGAGGCTGTGATGCGAGGACCTGCATCATCGTCTATGGTCTTCAACAGGGCTTGTGATGTGAAGTCCAGCATCGAGGATTTGGTGTGCAGTCTGTGCAATGTGTTATTTCTGAGAGGCTGCAATGTGGAGTCCAGTGGCGTCGACAAGCCTGCCATTGATGAAGGATGCGAGGGCCTGTGCTGAGAATGCATTGCACAGCCACAGTTCTGAAGAGGTGGCAGGCTGCAGTGGGGATGCGGATCTCGGCGATGGGTCCAATCCACGGAACAATGGAGATGCATACTTTCTGCTTGGTGATGCGCCACACAGCAGAGAAGTTGCATCGGTTCTGCTGGATCCACAGAGGTTATCAGAGCACTTTAATCTCACTTCCATGGGTCCATGACTGAGGTGGCACCACAAGGAAGGGTAGACTCACAGATGGCTGAGTCCAGGTGCAGGTGCAAGTTTGTTGGAAGCTTGTTGCGTCCCTGAAACTTCAGATCAGGAGGCTATACAACTATCCATTGGAGTCACTTTGGGTTCAAAAGATACAACTCCAGTCCTTCTAACCCATGCAAGGTGGAAGCAGGCAGCAGGTCAGCACAGCAGTCCTTCAGAGTAGTAGTCCAGCAGAGTGGAAGTCCTTCAACAGCTCAGGCGCCCTTCTTCCTGGCAGAGTATCCATAGGTCCAGAGGTGTACTGAAGAGTTGGTGTCTGGGGTCCTGTATTTATACCCAGTTGTGCCTTTGAAGTGAGAAGAAGGTTGTAGAAGCATGCCTTTGAAGTACACAGGTGCCCTTCCTTCTTGGCCCTGGCTCCAGACTAACTACAGGGGGTATGCAGTCTTTTGTGGCGAGGCAGGCCACAACCTTCCTGCCAATGAGGTCCCATCTAGGCACACCTAAGCTCCCTATTGAATGCAGCTGTCTAGGTGGAGTACACAAGCACAACTGTCACCTAAACCAATCATATCAGCCAGAAACAGGCTGCAGGCACCATATGGCTAAGGCAAGAAAATGTCAACTTTCCAACTGTGGCAATTTCAGAATTGTAATTCAAAATCTGACTTCACCAAAAGTTAGGATTTTTCATTACAATTCCAAAGACAACAAACATGAGCTGATCAGCTGTTCCCATTGGGAAATTACACTTATAAAATATAATAAGGTAACTTCAATGTTATCCTATGAGAGAGGTAGGCTTTGCAGCAGTGAAAAATGAATGTAAGAGTCCATAAACCTAAAAGGACATGTCCTACTTTTTAAATACATTGCACCTGCCCCCTGCGCTGTCTTTGATATACTCTATGGGTGACATATTTCCAGAAAAAGGGTTTGGCCTGGCAAAAGGTTTACTTTGCCAGCTCACAATGTCAGTTTAAACTGCACACACACATAGACTGCATGGCAGGTTAGAAACATGTTTAAAGTGCTACTTAAGTAGACAGCTCAATCAGTGCTGCAGGCTCACTAGTAGCATTTAATTTACAGACCCTCAGCACAGGTAGTGCCACCTTATTAGGGTCTTACAAGTAAATAAATATGCCAGTTGGGTGTAGCTCAATTCTACTATGTTTTAAGCAGAGAGCACAAGCACTTTAGTGCTGGATAGCAGTGGTAAAGGGAGCAGAGTCCTAAAAGCCAACAGAAAACAGGATGGTTAAAGCAAAACGTTTGGGGATGACCCTGCAGAAAGGGCTGCGTGCAACATATACATTTCTATGAAGAGACCTAGGTCTTTAAACCAGTGATCATCTGTTCTAACTCCAGTTAGGGAGGCTTCCTGTGTTGCAACCAAAGAACTATAGGTTTAAACTTGACAATGTCTTTTTGTTCCAAAACATGAGGTGTTCGGGATTAGGCTTGTCCACGAACCTCACTTTTTTCACCAATACTTCATAAGGCAAAATAAGGCCTTGACACAGTACCTCAGATTATCTGCTAGAAGGGGATACAAAACATCAACTATGGCCTCCAGAATGGGAGTCAAACTGCTTGATATGGTTATTAAAAGTAGAAGCATTTTTTATATAAGGCATTGTGAACTAAACACGCTATTCTGGATGGGACACAGTACTTCACATGAGGACTCCTACTAATGTGTATACAGTTGAAGCATTGTGAGAAATGGCCTCTTTGACATCTGGGTTGTTTAGTATCAAACAACTCTGAATAAGAAATCTACACTGATGTCAGTTTGGGATGTATTATAAAATGTACTCAGAGGGCACCTGGGAGGTTCCCCTGCAACCTGCCATGGTTGTTGACTGGTTTTGGCCAGCCTGCCATCACTAGACACGATTCTGTAATCCTGGGTTGAGAGCCTTTGCTGTCAGGAGCCTGAAGACAAAGCCTCTCCAGGGAGGAGGTCTCACACCTCCTTCCCCAGGGAGGCACCCTGCACCAGAGGTCAACTTCAAAAGCTTTTCCGCTACTGAAATCTGACCCCCGCCTCTGCTGCTAGCAGCAGAAGGCAGTCCAATGGTTTTACCCCCAAATTGGGAGGGAAAACCAGCGGAAAACCTGGTAAGAATAGGAGGAGTGGGATTTAGGCAACAGTACCCAGACTCCACCAGATAGGAAATAGGGACTCAGATTTGAGGCACACTGGGCTGCTCTTTATTAAGGTACCACTGTTCGAAGAGTGTTTTTGTTATGCGATGACCATCATAGTTGAGAGTCTTGATTTACAATACATGTATACTGCCATTTCTTTGCTCAATGTACCTATGTGCTCACAATGTGAAATCAATCAAATTTGTTTAAGAAAAAATAAAAAGGATATGAGGAGTGGGTACCCTCAGCCTGCACCCCCGCAGGTGTGGCTGGCGAGTTGACCATTCCATTTCATTTTCCTCCATCATGGATGGTAGAAAAAATAGCCAGTCATGGTTAGGGAGGTGTCCCATGCCCCTGGGAAGTGGTCACTTAGTGGGTATAGCCACACTAAGGTAGGTGGCCCTTTTGCCACTCTTAGATACTTCCCTAATGCCTGCTAAAGGCAGCATTTAGAGTGCATCACCTGACCAAGAACTTTAGATTTGATGAAGACAAGAAGACCAGGACAAATAAGAAACAAGAACTGAAATCCTGCTGAACCAAGAAAAAGGTGCCAACCACTGCCTGCTGGTCCAAGGACAAAACCATTGCTGTTGAGGTGTCACCCGGAAGCCTGAAGGACTCTAAAAAACTCCAGAGCACATCCAGCCTTCTAAAAATTGCCAAGAACCTCTCTCTGAGTGAAGGTTTTACTCCCCTGCACCCTGCAGGCAAGGAACCCACGAAGTCCGGTGAAGTGTCCATCTGCTGACCAATGACGCAAACCCCAAAGGAACAATGGTCCCTGAATTAAATAAGATGAACGTAATAATCATAGAGTTGGAAAGAAATTTATGAAAACCGGTGAATTAATTGTTTCAAAATGGTATTTGCATTTATTAATAACCTGGGAAACCAAAAGCATTAAAAGCAACCGTCCTCAGACAAGTTCATTGTGACATGACAGAAATACAGAATAAGTCGCATACATTACATTGCCCATGCTGGCACACACTAACTTAGTTACAACACTGTGAGTCAGGAAACTTTAGTCGATGATGTTTCAATCCCACAATTAGTACCAGGATCATCATAAGGACAGCCTGAGAGACTGAGAAATGCTACAGAAGTAGCCAAGTCCTGTATACATATCAGAAGGAAAGAGAGAGAAAGGATAGAGGATTAGAAGGGGAAGGAACAAGGAAAAAAGGGTATTATTGTATTGAGTCATATTAATATAAAAAAGGGTTGTGAGTCAAGGCAACCAATGCAATGTGGGAGGCCAATACAAATGCATCATTCGGTGCCACAAGGTAGAGGATAAGGATATGAAAATGACCAGAAAAGCATGCAGCGTGGACTAAGGACACCCTGCGAAACCATATAATCCTGATGCCATAGAGATTAGTGAAACCTGCCACTCAGAAAGGGGGGACTAAATGCCCCGTGGAATGAAGGAAGTCCTGGTGAAAAGTGACTCACAACTTGATATATCAACGATAAACCTTACCAGCCCAGTATGGCACGAGGACGTGGAAAAGTAGGGCAGCTACTGGAACCAACTTGTGGTAGAATCCATGTAGAATTAAGTAAGGGATGGGGCAATATTTTTGTAGGAGAGTGTCCATGAGGTGTCTAACAAGGCCTCCCATGCAAAGATAAAAAGTAGTCCATTGTAAGAAGCTCGTCATACAAGTGTTGTACAGTCTTCCATTTTATTCAAACCAGATCGCAGACTGTTGGTAAGCAGGTTCCATTTCAACTCCTCCCTGTTGAGTAAGGAAGAGGTGTCACCTCTTCTGTCTGGGGATTTGAGAACTTCTACCACTTGCCACCAGACATCATTTTCTGTATGTCTCTTTTCCAAAAAGTGCTCCATCAGCAGTGCATTGAACATTTTACATTGAATCCAGCTTATGTGCTGGCAGATGCGAACACAGATCTTTTGTGTGGTTTGACCAATGTAGACTTTCTCACTAGGGACAAATATAGCATAAATAACATTTACAGTATTGCAGATGGAAAAGTGAGTTAACTTAACCTTAATCCTGTCATGTTCAAACATCCTAGTCTCAATAGTGAACTGACATGCTATACAATTATCACATTTGGAATGTCCTAGCACTGGGTTAGATCCTCACAGTTGTGTCAGTGATGGATTATTGGTTTTGAAAGCTAAGGAGTCCTGTACTAAATGATCTATAATTTTCTTGCTTCAACAGAAGGAAAATAATGGGCGTTCAACGTTAAGGAATCCCATATTGAGTATAGCCCAATGTTTTTTAATGCATTTCCTCAGTTGGTGGACACTGGGGAAAAAGTAGTCCCACATACAAGTCAGCCACTCGTTTTCTTGTCCTTAGGGGTGAGGAGTGCATCCCTAGGGCAATACTATGCCCTTTTCATGGATTGTTTAATCAGTTTACCTGGATAATCCCTGGTTCGTAGTTTGTCAGATAACACATGAGCTTCAGTGAAGAAATCTACTTTGAAAAAAGAATTCTTTGAATACAAAGGAATTGTGAGAAGAGCAGTGAGCCTCTTAAGGCTCTTGGGTGAATGCTAGTGTAAGAGAGGAGGGTGTTTCTCCCTGTAGGTTTGCGATGTAGGGAAGTGAGGAGTTTGCTATTCAGTGCCCCAATTCTTAGGCCAAGAAACACAATCTCTGATCTGCTAAGCATTAAGGTGAACCAAAGACCCATACAGTTGTCATTAGCCATCGTACAAATTCATGAAGGGTAATCTCGGACCCAGCAGCCCAGCTAAAATCCATGCAATAGCCATAGGGGACAACACCTACAACTGTGCCTGGTTTGGTGGCACTAGGACTTTCTAAGGCTGTAGAATACCACTACCCAGAGTACCGGACCCCCAATGTCAGACACTCAGAAGAAGAGTCCACTCTGGACTCCCAAAAGCACAGGAGCAAGCCCCAGTCAAGGGACTTCAGGATACATAAGATCCACCCGAGGGGCCCAGCTGACCTGAAATCTGCCCTCAAAATGCATGCCCCTGACCTTGAGGACTCCAAGACACACAACGCCTTGCTGGCCTATACGTGCTGCACCCAGCCTCCATGGCCCCAGCATCGACCAATCAACTGTGCTCTAGGGGACCCCAAGCCCTTCCTACCTCCATCCTCCAAGGGGACCTGGCAGACTTACATTTAAGTCCATCTGTGTAGTGTGTTTCCAAGTGGCCCCCTTCTCCTCTGTGCGCCAGCTCCAAGACATTCCGTGGCTGCTACCACTGGAACAGGAAACCACCCGAACGTCTCCTGCTGGCTCACAGTACCATTACACAGCCTCAACCTAAAAACAGAAGGTGACACTTGTCAGAATATTGCCTGATTTTATATGCATTGTCAAGGATTTTCCCATTGATTCCTATAGTGTGTAATTAAGCACAAAAACTGAACATTTTCTAAACTTTGAAAAATCATAAAAAAATAAGTTCACACCACATATTGATGATCTTGGTCTTACAATTTGTATAAAAATCAGAAGTATTTTTGTAAATTGGTGTCAAGTTATTCTTCTGAGTGCGTATCCATATTTATTGATACTGTGGGTACAACAAATGCTTAGCAATTCTCCTGGATTAGCCTAACTGCTCGGCCACACTACCTCAAGAAGAGAGCATTAGGTGGTCTGCTTTTTACCTCTTGATATCAAAGTGGGGTTGCTTGGACTCTCTGTGCAGTGCCTGTCATTTCCGTACACTATATAGAGAGCCAGACTCCTACATTTGGTGGATCAGCAGTGGGATCTAAGACTTTGGATTTGCTGACAGCACTTTGCCAATAAGTGATCACAAGAATAACTTTAAAAAATGTGTCTTTAGCCTAATTGTCAATTTTTTCAATTGGACTATCTTTCAAACAATTTAAAATTAATTGCTAGGGCCCTCTTTGGGCCACTGAAACAACAATTAGCAATTTAAAAGACTCTACTGTAGTTAAGACTAAGTAAACGTTTTTCTAAAAGTTTTTCAAAGGTCCCAACTATAGTAAAACAAAATGTGTGATGCAAAGAATCAGGTTCAGGAGCTCGACCTGACTCCTTGGTTGGACTACAAAAAATACCCCCAGCTACGGGCTCCCTGCAAAGCATACACAATTCACACTGGTACTCAGGTTACCACAGACGCCCTAAGAAGGCTTGTGGCAGAATATGAGACTGAAAATCAAGTGGAAGGGGGAGAATCCTCAGAAAATCAAGAAAACTCCAATAAAGATGATGAGGATGTAGGATCCTGGGTCTCAGCAGTAAGAGCCACCTCCGAGGAGGATTTGGCTCTAGAAAGGTTGACTCAAAGTTTGGCTTTAGAAGCACAACTTTTGAAAATATGAGTTAAATGAAGAGAGCTTGGCATATGACCCTTCTCTGGAGGCAGCACACAAATAACCAGGGGGAAAGAGAAATCCTGTAACCTAAAACTCCTTAAATTAGCTATATCCTCTTACACAGAAGGTGATGATGTCAACAAATGGTTTCTGCCTACGAGAGAGCCTGCATAGCCAGGGAAGTAGATAGGAAACATTGAGGCTCTCTGATGTGGGAACTGTTCTCAGGTAAATGCAGGGATAGACTCCAGACATTGAATGAGCCAGATGCTAAGTCCTATGACCTCATGAAGGCTACTCTGATTGAGGGATTTGGACTAACCACTGAAAAATGCAAAATACAATTCAGGGAGACTCAAACAATCCAGAGTTAGTCCTAGGTAGAATTTGTGGATTTTGTAGTAAAAATGCTGGGTGGCTGGTTAGAAGTTAACAAGGTACAGGATTATGATGGGCTTTATTACTTAATTATGAAAGACCATCCTTTGAGTAATTGTTACAATGAGAAACTGCATCAGTTCCTGGGAGACATAGGTCCACTTTCTCCTCTAGAGTTGGAGAAGAAGGAAGACCCCTGGGTCAAAACAAGGGTAACTAAAACTACCACTAATGGGGGAGACCAAAAGCAATAGGCCAAAAAGCCCCCCCAAGGGAAAGATGAGAAACAAGACAAAGAGGCCCAGGCTCTTAAAAACCTGCTCAGGAGGGTAAGCCCAGAGACTGCTCATAGTCTAAGGGTGGGTACAAAAGAAAACACTTAGATCCCAACAAGGCTTGGTGCCATGATTCCAAAACTAAAGAACATCAAATTGGAGACTCTAGCTGTAAAACAGAAAGAATGCCTCTAGTCTACCTGCAGTAAATGCAGTTGATAATCTCCAGATGGGATCACAATTGTGACCTGCCCATGTCATTGAACCCACTGAGGCACCATTAGTCACTGAGGGAGGGGTAGACTTATCCTGTGCTGCCTGGCCCACTAACATGCAAAAATACAGGGAGCACCCCTTGATTATTTGGGCTAAGGTAGAAGCCTTGAGGGACACTGGGGCTAGTGTCATTATGGTGACCCAACATCTGGTCCACTCAGATCAGTACCTGATAGGGAAAACGTATCCTGTCACCAGTGCTGACAATGTCACTAAGATCCATCCATAGCTATGGTATCTTCTGAATGGTGGGGAGTAGATGAACAGAAAGAAGTGGCTGTGTCCGCATCCATCCCTTTAAATGATCTGCTTGGCAATCACTTCGAGAATTTTCCCTGAGCTGAAGTAGAACTGAGGACCCATGCAGCCATGCTTGAGATCCCAGAATGGGGTTGTGTCAAAACCATAGCACTGTGCAAACTCCAAAGTGAACAAGAGGTGTTGGGTCCTGGATGAATGGACCAACCCCCAAGAGAAAAGGCAAGGAGACTCGGGGACCAACTTTTACACAGAGTCAAAACCCCTCTTCCCAGGAAGAGGAATTGGTAGTTCCAGCCGGAACTGAGCCTGAAGAGCTTGGGCCTTACCACCCAGAGCTCTTGGGAGTAGGGGGACCATGTTAGGAGGATCTGCGCCAGGATCAAAACAACCTGTCCAGCTCTTGAAAGCCTGAGGCAGCAACCTGCATGGGAAGAGCAGGATAATGTCAGTGGGACTCACAGGATCTATTGGGAGGATGGACTCCTACATTGACGCCAGAGACCTCAAGCCTGGTTCAACCAGGAGGGAGTTAGTACTGCAGCAGTATAGAGGGTTTCTTTCTCTCTCTAGCTCATGACATTTCCCTGGCTTGGCACTTGGGCCAAAACAAAACCTGGATTAGGTTAGTAAATCACTTTAACTGAAAAGGTGAAGGACTTTTGCCAGTCCTATGTCTCCTGTCAAGCCATTGGTAAGGTAGAAGGATACCTGAATGTCCCCTTAATCCCACTACTTGTGGTAGGGGTGCCCTTCCAAAGGTTGGGGGTTGATATTTTTGGCCCCTTTGACCATCAAACAGCCTCAGGACATAGGTAAATCCTAGTGGTAATGCATCATGCTACTAGATATCCTGACGCTATTCCTCTTAGGACCATCACTGCTCCTGCAGGGGCCAAGGCTCCTGTTAGGTATTTTTACTAAGGTTGGCTTTCCTAAAGAGGTAGTATCAGACAGAGGTTCAAATCTCATGTCTGCATAATTAAAGCACATGTGGCAGGAATGTAGTGTGACTTATAAGTTCTCTACCCCATAGCATTCACAGACAAATGGACTGGTTGAATGATTTAACCAGACATTGAAAGGCATGATTGGAGGACTCCCTGAAAACCTCAGAAGTAGATGGGACATCTTACTTCCATGTCTGCTTTTTGCCTACACAGAAGTGCCACAAAAGGGAGTAGGGTTTTCCCCTTTAAACTTTTGTTTGGGCATCCTGTTAGGGGTCCATTACTTCGTGTAAGGGAAGGCAGGGAGAGGCCTCTCAAAGAGCCCAAACAAGACATTGTGAATTATGTGCTTGGCCTTACTTATAGGATGGCTGAGTATATGGAAAAAGCTAGCAAAAACTTTCAGGCCAGCCAGGAGCTCCAGAAGCTCTGGTGTGACCAAAAAGCTGCTATGGTGGAAATCCAACCAGGGCAGAAATTGTGGGTGTTGGAACCTGTGGCTCCTAGGGCTCTCCAAGATAAGTGGTCTAGGCCCTACCCCATACTTGAAAGAGAAGGAGAAGTCACATACTCAGTTGACCTTGACAGTTGCAAGAATCCCAAAAGGATTATTCATGTCAACTACCTGAAGCCCTATTTTGACAGAGCCGATGTGACCATGCTCATGGTTACAGATGAGGGACAGGAAGAAGAGAGGGAACCTGTTCCTGATCTCCTTTTCAGAAATGACAAAGATTATTCTGTTGGTGAAGTGGTCTTGTCAGACACCGTTACAGAACAACAGCAGGCTGATTGCAGGTACGTCCTCAACCAGTATGCTGAACTATTCTCTCTGACCTCTGGTACGACTAGCTGACGTACCCATGATGTGGACACTGGAGACAGCTTGCCTGTCAGAAGCTAAATTTATAGACAGTCAGACCATGTCAGAGAAAGCATCTAAGTCGAAGTAAACAAGATGCTGGATTTGGATGCCACTGAACCCCCTGAGAGCCCCTGGGCTAGCCCAGTAGTTTTAGTCCCCAAACCTCACTCCAAGGGTGGGAAAAATGAAATAAGGTTCTGTGTGGACTATAGGGGCCTCAATGCTGTAACAAAAACTGATACACACCCAATTCCTAGGCCAGATGAGCTCATAGGCAGATCAGGGGCAGCCAAATATCTGAGTATCTTTGATCTTACATCTGGGTACTGGCAGGTGTGCTTGACCCCTGGAGCAGAAGAAAGATCAGCATTCTCTACCCCAAGTGGGAACTATCTGTTTACTATAATAGCCCTTGGATTAAAGAATGCTCCTGCCACCTTCCAGAGGTTGGTGAACCACATCCTAGTTGGGTTGGGATCCTTTAAGGCAGCTTATCTAAATGATATTGCTGTCTACAGCTCCACCTGGCAGGATCACATGATCCACTAGGAAGGGTCCTTGAGGCTCTGCAGAAGGCAGGCCTTGTTATCAAGGCTGGTAGGTGCCAGATAGGGGCAGGGAAAGGTTGTATACTTGGGCAACCTAGTAGGTGGAGGTCAAGTTCAGCCGCTATAGCCAAAAGATGTAAGCAATTCTGGCTTGGGAAGCTCCAACCACCCTGACTCAAATCAAGGCATTCCTTGGTTTGACTGGGTACTATAGGAGGTTTGTGAAGGATTGTGGCACCATAGTGGTCACTTCACAGAACTTACCTCTAAAAAGCTGCCCAAAAAGATTAACTAGACAGTAAGTTGTCAAAGGGCTTTTGACACTCTGGGGGATGCACTGTGCTCTGAAACAGTCCTGAAAGCTCCACATTACTCCAGGCAGTTTATTGACCAGACAGATGCCTCTGCATTTTGGATAGGAGCAGTCCTAACCCAGAAAAATGATGAGGAACAGTACTAGCCTGTTGCTTTTATAAGCAGAAGACTACTCCCCAGGGAACAAAATGGAGTGCCATATAAAGGGAAGCCTTTGCTGTGGTCTGGGTCTTGAAGAAGCTGAGGCCATACTTGTTTGGCTCTCATTTCATAGTTCAGGCAGACCTGGCCACAGGCATAGCATGTGGCTTCAATAAATGAAGGTGAAAACCCCAAACTGCTCAGGTGGTCCATATCTCTACAGGCAATGGACTTTAAAGTGGAACACAGACCTGAGACTGCCAATGCTGATGTCCTTTCCAGGTTCTTCCACTTAGAGGATGAAGACTCCCCAGAGTAAGGGAGGTTGCATCCCTTTTCATTTGGGGTGGGGGCAGTGTGAGAAAGAACCTATTTTGACATGGTTTCCCCCTAAATTGCTGCCTGGCACATAATGTGGTATCGAACTGTAAGTGCCCTAGGACCTTGCTAAGCAGGTTCCCAGGGCCAGATCTCTTCCCCAAAACTGTACTATGATTGCTACTTCATCCACCCTAGTAGGTCCATAGTAAATGGTACCCCTGGTACCTAAGGATTGGGTACTGAAGCGGGCCCCTCAGAGCAGCAGCACCAATTGTGCACCTTTGAGAGGCCCTACACCAGCCTCATGCAGACTGCCATTGCAAGTGCATGACAAGGTGTACCCAAAGTTGCAAACTTGACATGGCACTCACCATTAGTGCCATGTCCACTAACACTGCATGAGATATTTTTTTTGTAAATCTTTTTTTTATTAGATTTAAAGCATTTATAATGACATGCCAAAACATGGGCAATGACAGAGCAAAACATACAGTAGACGATACAATCGAACAATGACGCCATGTGTAGACTACTGTATTTAGATAAGGTATTAATATCAGTGAATTGTCGCATAGGTACAGGATTGTGTGATCAGGGAGAGGTGAATGTGTAAATTAGCAGCATATTGTGAGCTGCGTGATCTCTTATCATCAACTCATCAACTCAACGAACCCTGACATCGCCTTCCTCACCGAGACCTGGATGAACCCCTCCTCGGCACCCGACATCGCCATAGCCATCCTCGACGGCTACAAAATCATCCGGAAAGACCGCACCACCCGCACCGGAGGAGGCATCGCCATCGCACACAAAAGCTCCATCCGCATCTCGACCCACACCGACGACTCACTCCCTGACGCCGAACATCTCCACTTCACGATCCACAGCGACCCCAAGACCACCCTCAGAGGCACCCTCATGTACAGACCACCAGGACCTCGCACCAAGTTCAGCGAAGACATCGCAGACTTCGTCAACCCTCACGCACTCTCGTCCACCGACTACATCCTCCTAGGAGACCTCAACTTTCACCTGGAGAACCTCACCGACAACAACTCCACCGCCTTACTGGACAACCTCGCCAACCTGGGACTGAAACAGCTAGTCAACACCCCCACCCACTACGCTGGACACACGCTCGACCCCATCTTCTCCTCCAGCAAACACATCACCTTCAGCCACGCCACCAAACTCACCTGGTCGGACCACAGCTGTGTCCACTTCAGCTTCAAGAAGACCACCATGCATCACCACACCCAGCAACCACCAAGAAGACACTGGAATCGTATCACCACTGAACAGCTCGCATCAACCCTCTCCCAGAACCAACCCACCAACACCACCGACCCCAACGAATCCGCCAACAACCTCACAAGCTGGATCTCCGACTGCGCCAACCTCCTGGCCCCCCTGAAGACTCAAGCTAACACCAACAACCACAAGAAAAACTCCTGGTTCACCCCGACCTCAAGGACTCCAAGAAAGAATGCCGCGCCCGCGAGAAGAAGTGGCGCCTCAACCAGACCGAGGAGAACATGTCAGCTCTCAAGGACGCCACCCGCCAACACCACCAACACCTCCGCGCCGCACGAAAAACAGCCTACCGGAACAGACTTGACAACAACGCCCACAACAGCAAGGAACTATTTGGCATCGTCAAAGAGCTCTCCAACCCGGACGCAGAAAACAACTCCATCCCTCCCTCACAAGACCTCTGCGACTCCCTCGCAACCTTCTTCCACCACAAGATCACCGATATATACAACAGCTTCACGACCGCCAACGCGAACCCCCCCCCGGAACCCGCCACCGACATCACCACCATCCTCACCTGGAGCCCAACCACCACCGAGGAGACCACCCGCGTCATGAACTCGATCCACTCCGGATCCCCATCGGACCCCTGCCCGCACCACATCTACAACAAGGCCGACAACATCATTGCACCGCACCTCCGAGACGTCATCAACGCCTCCCTCACCACCGCCACCTTCCCGGAGAGCTGGAAACACGCAGAGCTCAACGCCCTCTTAAAGAAACCCACAGCAGACCCCACCGAACTCAAAAACTTCCGACCCATCTCTCTCCTACCGTTCCCCGCCAAAGTGATTGAGAAAATCGTCAACGCTCAACTCACCACCGCCCTGGAAACCAACGACTCCTTCGACCCCACACAGTTCGGTTTCAGGGTCAACCACAGCACTGAAACCGCCCTCATCGCAGCCACGGACGACATCAGAGCCCTGACCGACAAGGGAGAAACCGTGGCCCTCATAGTCCTGGACCTCTCTGCAGCCTTCGACACGGTCTGCCACCGCACCCTGATACGCCGCCTCAGCAACGCCGGCATCAGAGGCAAGGCCCTGGAATGGATTGTCTCCTTTCTCTCCGGAAGGACTCAGAGAATCCGCCTGCCCCCCTTCAGATCCACAGCCACGGAGATCATCTGCGGGGTACCCCAAGGATCCTCCCTCAGCCCCACTCTCTTCAACGTCTACATGACCCCCCTGGCGAACATCGCACGCAAACACGGACTCGACCTCATATCCTACGCCGACGACACCCAGCTCATCATATCCCTCACCAACAACCCCTCCTCAGCAAGGACCAGACTACATGACGGCATGAAGGAAGTAGCGAACTGGATGACAGACAGCCGGCTGAAACTGAACACAGATAAGACGGAGGTCCTCATCCTCGGCCCTACTCCCACCGCATGGGACGACTCCTGGTGGCCCCCCGCCCTAGGCAGCACTCCCCAACCCACCGACCACGCACGCAACCTCGGCTTCATCCTGGACTCATCCCTCTCCATGACCAGACAGGTTAACTCGGTGACCTCGGCATGCTTCAACACCCTCTGCATGCTCCGCAAAATCTTCTGCTGGATCCCCACCAGGAAGACCGTCACCCACGCCCTCGTCACCAGCCGCTTGGACTACGGGAACACTCTGTACGCCATCATCACCACCAAGCTGCAGAGGAAACTCCAACGGATCCAGAACGCTGCCGCACGACTCATCCTGGACATACCCCGCCACCACCACATCTCCGTACACCTAAAGAGACTCCATTGGCTCCCAGTCAACAAGAGGATCACCTTCAGACTCCTCACCCACGCACACAAAGCCCTTCACAACCTCGGACCCAAACTCATCAACAACCGCGTCTCCTTCTACACTCCTCCGCGCACTCTACTCTCGACCGGACAGGCCCTGGCAGCCGTACCCCGCATCCGCAAAGCCACCGCCGGAGGAAGATCCTTCTCTTTCCTGGCAGCGAAGACCTGGAACTCTCTGCCCAGCCACCTTCGCGCCATACCTGATCACCTCTCCTTCAGAAAGCAGCTCAAGACCTGTCTCTTCGAGCACTGACCCCCCACCCCACCAGCGCCTTGAGACCCTTTATGGGTGAGTAGCGCGCTTTATAAATACGAATGATTGATTGATTGATCTTACCCATTGGGAGGCACAAATCTAGGAAGCACACTGTATTACTGGTTATTCATGGGGAGCGTATGCAATAGTATCCTGTTAATCTAGATCTTGTCCAGTGGGTTACCCTGCTAGTAGCGGGGGTCCTTGAAATATTAAGGTAAGGGCTCGTGTTTACCTGACCAACCGAATCACTATAATATGTACAGGATATGGTTTGGTTACGCTTGTGGGCTCAGGGGGGACGCGTATAGTTTTTGGCTTCCAACTTTACAATGAAAGCGTCCAACATTTCGTAACTCCCACTTGTTAAGCCTTTGGATTGCAGTTGGCACAGCAGCCGCGCCTCCGCCTGGGACCATTGTAGTAAGTCTTGTAGCCATTTAACTTGAGTTGGGGTGTAGGGCACCTTCCAGTGTGTGGCAATTAGGCGCTTAAATGTTATAAATGCAAGGTCAATGAATTTGTGTAGTTGCTTGTCGCCTTTAGCACATTGGTGCAATCCTAATAGACAGGACTCCGGGCTGGATACTAGAGTGTGATCAGTTATTTCGGGCGTAGACCTGATTATTTGTTTCCAAGCTGTTAACAGTGGTGGGCAGTCCCATACCATATGATAAAAGTTTACTTCTGGTGCTGCACATGTATGTAGGATCCGTCTTGGGGAACATGCACTTAATTTGTAATGGAGATCGGTAGGATTGGTGGAAATAATTGAATTGGGTGTAGTGAAACCTAGGGTTGCGCGAAACGTGTTTAATGGTGAGTACGCCATCCCTCCGAGCTCGAGCAGACTCTAACCTCAGGCAAGCAACAGTCAACAGGGCACTGTACAGCCTAGATATCACATGTTTGGTTTCTGTTGTTGATAGTATCAGTGTGAGTAGCCGGGATGATTGTGATTCCGTGTCCCCCATGTTCCATGTATGTATTAGGCGTCTGATTGCACAGTATGCCAGAAAAGTGCCTGCATGTAGGTCTGTGTTGTCCTTCAGTTCGTCAAACGTTAGTAGTGTGTTTGTTGAGAAGAAGTCTCCCGCCCTCTCAAGGTTGGCCACCCTCCACAGAACCATACTGTGATGCTCGAGGACAGCATGGGCTTTAGGTAGATGAGATATTGGTGTCAGTGTTGGGCTAGTTGCAGTGTATATATCTCAGTCAGCATGATTTGGCCGCATCCATTAGGATGTTGCCACAGAGTTGGGGCTGTGTCCCAGCAGCCAACCAAGTGTATATTGGAATCCGTGCCAGGGAATTATGTATAACACTTTGTTCCGCCGTGAGACGGTCCTGCAACCATTGGCACGGCCTTTGCAGCTGTGTGGCAGCATAATAGAGTTCAAGATTTGGCATACTCAGGCCACCATTCTCCTGTGGGCATTGCATTGTGGCTAACGCTACACGTTGTCTGTCCTTCCCTCTTAGGAGATCAGTTAATATGCTCTGCAGTGTTTTAAAAAAGGAACAAGGGAGTACGATGTGCAATGCTGCAAAGTAGTATAATAGTTGCTGCAAAGTAGTATAATAGTCTAGGGAGGATCAGCATTTTGGCTTTGGCTATTCTGCCCATGGGCGACAGAGGTAATGAACCCCAGAATGAGAGCGAGCTGCGTATAGAGCGGATAGCCTGATCAATGTTGCCCTCCTTCAGGTCTTTAATGAAGTGATATATTTGTATCCCTAAGTATTTAAAGGTGGTGTGGCACCACTGTAGGTGACAGCTGGGACGAGTAGACTGTCTATCCATTGGGACAGGTGATAATGGGAATATACAGGACTTGGTCCAGTTTACTCTCAGCCCGGAGATTGCCGCAAAGAAGTATAACAAGGACATAACCACCAGGACTGAAGCTGCGTGGTCCCGCAAATATATTAAGGCATCGTCCGCATATAAGGAGACAATATGAAATGTATGAAGTTCCGTTATGCCCCACTGATGTGCACGCTGACGCAACCGGGCCACCAGGGGTTCCATCGCTATAGCAAACAGTAAAGGGGAGAGCGGGCACTGTTGCCTGGTCCCCCTGTGTATAGAAAATCTGTCCAATATAATTTGCCCTCTCTTGACTCGAGCCATTGGTGTAGAGTATAGAGTGGTGATCCAGGATATGTACCCTGACCCGAAGCCCATCTTATGTAAGATTGTGGTGAGAAGGTCCCAATTTAAGGTATCAAGGCCCATATTTATACTTTTTTAGCACTGCAATTGCGTCATTTTTTTACACAAAAGCGGCGCAAATTTACAAAATTCAATTGTATTTTGTTTGTTTGCGCCGCTTTTGCATAAAAAAATTATGCAAATGTGGCACTAAAAAAGTATAAATACGGGCCCAAACGCTTTTTTGATGTCTAGGGATATGGCCACATTGCGGCAATTCGTCCCTGTGGAGCTGTGGAGGAGATGAAGCAGTCTCCTGATATTCAGGAAGGTGCTCCATCCAGGGATGAAGCCAGACTGGTCGTCATGTATCAGATGAGGGTTTAAGGGGACAAGTCTGTTAGCCAGTATTTCCCTCAGGATTTTGCAATCTATATTCAGTAGGGAAAGTGGTCGATAGGAACGCACATCCAGAGGGTCACGGCCAGCCTTCGGTAAAACTACTATGAGGGCCTTATGCATCGACTCCGGTAGGCGGCCCAATGCATGTGCCTCATTGAATATATCAAGCATGGGCTGTAAAAGGTGGTTTGCATTCGAACACTGCATGAAATATAGGTAAGTCACCCCTCTGGCAGGCCTCACAGCCCTAAGGCAGAATGCACTATATTGCATGTGAGGGCATATGTATACATGAGCAGATATGCCCCTAATATGTCTTTGCAAACTCTTAGACATAATAAGTGTACAGGGAAGCCACAACAAATGCATGTGCTGGACACTGCTCATTACGAGTTCCTCAGCTATATAATAGCCTCTATTAACACTGGGTTGTTTGGTGTCAAACAATTCAGAATAGGAAATCCACACTGATGCCAGTTTGAGATTTATTATAGAATGTACCCACATGGCACCTTAGAAGTGCCCCCTGCAAATCCTAACAGCCCTGGCATGGTTGCTAACTGGTCTTAGCCAGCCTGCCACCACCAGACATGATTCTGGACTCCTGGGGTGAGAGCCTTTGCTTTCAGGAGCCAGAAGACAGAGCCTTTCCTGGGTGGAGGTGCCACCTGTCAGTTTCAAAGGCTGTGCTGCCTTTGAAATCTGATCCCGACATCTGCTGCTAGCAACAGATGGACACCCAATGGTTTTACCCCCACTTTGTTTGGGAAAACTGTCAGGAAACTTAGTAAGATTAGGAGGAGTGGCTACCCTCAGCCTGCACCCCCTTTCGGTGTGGCAGAGGAGGTGACCACTCCATTTCATTTTCCTCTATCCTGGATGGTAGGAAAAATAATCAAGGTCAGAGATGTGCCCCCTTCCCCCAAGAAGTGTTCACTTAGTGGGTGTAGCCTCCTAAAGGCAGTATTTAGAGGGCATCTCTTGACCAAGAACTTTAGATTTGATGGACACAAATAGACCAGGACAAAGATGACCCAAGGCACGAGAACTGATGTCCTACTGCAACAAGAAAAAAGCACCAACCCCTGCCTGCTGTTCCAAGGACTTGACCATCGCTGCTGAGGTATCACCTGGAAACCTGAAGGACTCTACAAAACCCTAGAACACCTCCAGCCTTCTAAAAATTGCTACAAACCTCTCTCTGAGAGAAGGTACCACTTCCCTGCAGGCAAGAAACCTGAGAAGTCTGGTGAAATGACCAGCTGTTGACCAATGACACAGACTCAGAAGCCAAGCCATAATCTGTTCAACAGCCCTAGGGGACAAGACCTACAACTGTGCCAGGTTTGGTGGTGCTAGGATTTTCTATGGCTGTAGCTTACCCATAGGCATCTGCAGAAATGTTTTCAGGGGGGGCATTGTTTCTAGGGAGGCCATCATTTTAACAGGGGCCATGTCTGTACTAGAGCAAGCAACGTAACACTACTGCGGCCGTAGTGTTATGCTGCACTGTGAGCCTACACACCAGGCTATAACTAAATCTGTCAGGGGCAAGCGCCCCCCTTTGCCTACGCCTGTGGACGCCCATGGGTGTACAACTACCTGGGTATCTGACGCCGAATGACACACACCCAGAAGAAGAGTCCATTCCAGACTCCCAAAAGCACAGGAGCAAGCCCTAATCAAGGGACTTCAGGACACCTGAGATCCACCCCCTGAGGGGCCCAGCTGACCAGCAATACACCCTCACAAATAGCTGCCCCAGACCTCAAGGACTACAAGATGCACAATGCCTGGCGGACCTATCAGCGCTGCATTCAACCTCCCTGGCCCTTGCACCGACTAACCAGCTGTGCTCTATGTGTCCCCAAGCCCTTGTGAACTCCACCCTCCAAGAAGACCAATGGATTTATCTTTATGTGTAGTGTGTTTCTAATTGGGCCCCTTCTCCTCTGTGCAACAGCTCCAAGACTTTCAGCTGCTGCTGAAAGTGGTAACCGCCTGAACTTCTCCGACCTCGACCTAAAAACAGAAGGTGACACTCGTGAGAACAGTGCCTGACTTTATATGCATTTTTAAAGATTTGCCCCCCTTTATTCTTGTGGTCCGTAACTATACACAAAAACAGAACATTTTCTAAACTTTAAAAAATCATAAGAAAAGAAGTACTTACCGTGTATTGATGATCTTGGTCTTAAACTTTTGTAAAAATCTGAAGTTGTTTTGTAAATTGTTCGAGTTATTCTTCTGAGAGTGTGTCCACATTTATTGATACTGTGAATACAAAAAATGCTTAGCACATCTCCTGGATTAGCCTAACTGCTCTCTCATTCTACCATAAAAACAGAGCATTTGATAGCCTGCTTTTTACCTCTGGGTACCAAAGTTGGGTTGCTTGGACTCTTTGCATAGTGCACATCATTTTCGTACACTGTATAGCGAGCCATTCTACCACAAGGATAGCCTCACTCTCTGCTGGTTATATTATATCCAACCTCCACACCCCAACACACTCTTTGTACTCCCACCACTTTGTCATATCGTAACCCCCACTGAGGAAATGAAGTAGTAAGAGATTTTGAAGATCTTAAATTCAAATAGAATACACGATTCCGGCATAACCCATAACGTCTGAATGTGAAACGAAAGCTGCACTTCTGTTGCCTTTCTCTGTAACTCATATAATATATATATATATATATATATATATATATATATATATATATATATATATATATATACATATATATATATATGAGTGATTCTTGCACTGCTGTTGCACGTGTTCTGTGTGTGGGGAAACCTGCATTGTGGCTGCACATTCCATCCCTCTTAAGTGTGAGGGACGCTTACACTGAAGCTACTGCCAATTGTACTCTTTTATAGTAAATAGCACTGATGTTGTAGCCCATGGAGTACCTGTGATGTGCGTTTTCCCCTAATAAAATACTTCCCCTAATAAAATATTAGTGTCTCCTAATAAAATACTTCAGTGCGAAGAAAGCCAGCTCGTTTAGTGGTTTGAATACTTGCTACAACAATGAATGTGGTTTTACTGTTGTCGAGGTCCTCTAGGAGTAGGATGGCTGTATGTGGTCAATAATGTATCTACGCGCGTCCCCTATTCCCTCCACCCATACCCTGTGAAAATGTTCTTTATTTCCTCCTTAAAAGCATCGGTTTTATTGTAGAAGATTTTCATTTGACTGTGGCAGTTTGAGTTGTAATTTGTTTTGGATAGCAGTGGGTGCCCTTGAGAGTTGATAAACTGCTCAGTTTTATTGTTTGCAAGAATAAAGTCCCAAAGCAACGGTTAGTGAAGTAGTTATTGTCTGAATACTGTTTTTCTGTGATTCCTTTTTATTGACTCTGCAAAAGTATTCACGCCTACAGCGAATACGTGCAGATAGTTTTCATTCTGGCAAGAGTCACAAAACATTGTCCGCCCTCAAATCCAATAATTTGTCAAATTGGGTGGTATTTTTATCCATTAGCAAGCCTACCACCATAAAAGTAAGCAACCTCCCACCATTGTCCTAGAGACTCCGGTCTAACTCATAATGCCCAGGTTACCGTCGTCCACGTAAAACTTTTTGACGATAGACTACTATTTCTTCCCCTATATTATTTGTTCCCTGGAAACGACCAGTCACGGAAAATCAACACTGTTTCGGCCTTTTGACAATACAGTTTGTGAATAGTGGAAAATGACGATCAGATGTCGGTAATGGGATGTCATTTACAATGGAGGCAATCATTTCCTCAATTGCTGTAAAAGCCACAGACAGGTCCACTCTAAGACAGATGTTTATTTTGTATTTTTCTTTTAAAAATCTAGTCAATAGTTACAGCTGTAATTTCAATTTCATAGCCGGAGAATGTAATGTCTATTCCTCTCTGCTCACTGTTGCATTTAGCAATATTATTACAAAATCCACTACTACATTGATATTCCTAATCTCTGTAACGCGCCATGCATTTCCAGTGGTGTCTCTAGACATGTTTTTTAGGGGGTGAGGGGTGTTCTCACATGGGGCTCCAAAAACTCTGGACGAGCTACCTACAATGAGCGATCATGAATACTGTGCGCACGGAGGGTGTGTGTGTGTGTGTGTAAATATATATATATATATATATTTATATATATATATATTTATTATTATTATTATTTTTTTACTCAGTGGCGGTTGCCACTGGGTATTTATAGTTATGTCAGCGTTTCAATAGGAAATGAGTTTTTTGTGTTTCTGATAACTCATAATTTTTTACCTGTTTGACAAATCTCCACAAAACATTCCAAAAAGGTGCTACTTTTTGACTAGTTTGTGCATGGAAAGTTTCAGTGTGATCCATCAGGTGGGAGCCGAGAAAAAAGGAGGGTCCCAATTTACAAAGTCACTTATGCGTTTTACATAGACTTCTTTAAGATGCACGGTGGCAACACTATGGCAACAACTGCTGAATGGAAGCTAGATCTTAGTACGGAGATTGTTTTTTGTGATTTGGTGTAAATCCTTTCAGTATTTTTTTCAGAAAATAAGGGTCAAAGATATATGTGTATATCTGGATGGTTGGAGACTCTCGCTGAAGCGCCAATTCACAAATATAGAGGATTCTGATTGGCCCAGGTAGCTTTTTTCTCCTTGGGCCATTTCACTTCAGCAGGGGTCAGACTCCTGTAGGAGCAAGTGCTCTGAATGGTTTCCAGTAACATCAGAAAAATGTTGCTGGCAGCAGTTACAGAATCAGGGACTTAGTCCCCTGTCCTGAAGTTTGCAAAAAAATATATAAGGAGGCAGAGGAGAGAAACCCTGACCCCTAGGCCCAAGGGGACCCCCCCAGACTTCTTGGGCCAATACTGAAAAAAAACAGCATTTTTTTGCTGTGATCCCTTGGGACTTCAGCAGAATAATATTAAAAATGGCGGTCCAGTGCCACATTGTTTAAAGAAGGATAGGGGGTGGGTATGCCTCTTCTTCTCGGAGCCACAATAGGCCTTCTGTAGCCCACCCCTTGGGCCAAAATGTGGACAAAAGCATGTTCTAATATCTGCCAGCCTATCTGTCTCACTAACCATTCATCTGATATAACGTAGCCCTCCCTATTGATAAGTGGTATTAATATAATCTGTCTCAAAGTAACTTGAACAAATGCATGTCATTTTTTGATGAGCGCGCATGGCTAATCACAATAATTAACAATAATCACTAACCTCGAGATCTGAACTTATATTAAGAAACTAAAGCTCGTGCCCTAAAGTTCTTTGCGACATGAGCTATAGTTACTTCAGATAAGTATTACTCTAAGTGTAACTATAACTGCTAAATTTCTATGGTTTTGTGTGGGTAGAGCGTCAACCTAATTATAACGTCCCTGTAACCTTTGGTTTTTTTCAGTGTGTTTTTCTGGTTTATGCCCCCAACCCCACACTGCACATGGCCTTTGGCCATGCGTGGCAGGAGGTTGGTGTGTGAGTAGGTGTATTTTTTGTTCATTGTGCCTTGGATACACAGATCCATCATAGGTGTACAATAAGGGTTGTGCTGAGCTCTACGATGGATAAAAATGGGGCCAAATATTTTCCACAAGAGGTCCCTCAAGGACACCTCCGTGTGCCCTATGAGGTCAGGATACCTCTATTCTGACCCTGTGTTGTGGTTTTACAGTTTATTTTTCCATCCCCCAGGCCAAGTGACAAATCAGTTTATTGGTTTGGTCTGTAGTGGTGTCCAAAAAAAGCAAAATCTCTTTATCTTTGTTAAAAGTTGGTCCTAACTATAAAAAGCACCCACCCATGCACTGCTCATGACCTCACTCATGACATGTTCTATGACATCATAATGACATCACTGATGACCGCTCAAATGACATCATTGATGACATCAATGATGCCATCATCCAATGGGTGTTTGTTTCTTATTTTACACAGTGGCGGGTAAGTACCATATTACATCTCTACCTATTTTTTAACAGCTTGTGTCCAGCTAATGGGTGGAAGTGTTTACCTGCTCATGGCCCACCCAGGGCACCCATCCATTATTTAAGGGGAGGGGGCATGAAGCCCCCTCCCCAACTCTTTCCAAGCCATGAGGTCCCTATCCCCCTGACCATGAATTTTTTAATAAGGAAAGATGGGTGTAGCCCCTCACCTGAAAGCACTAGAGGCCCAAGGGACCTTTTTAACAAATGAGGGGAGAGGGGAGTGCAGCCACTCTATCTATGCCACAGAGGGCCTCAGGAAGCCCCTCCCTAAAGCTTTCTCCATTAAAATTAGGGGAAGGAGATGCCCCCCTCTCCGGGGCCTTCAGGGCCCTGGGGACCCCACCCGCCAGAGCATCTGGTGGTTGCCCTGCTGCCCAGCAGCGGCACCCACAAAAGACAACATTGGAGGCTGCAGGAGAAGCTGAGCCCCCACAGCACCAGTTGGGTTCCCAGACTGCACCATAGTGTGTGCCTGAGGGAGCAATCACATCTGTTTGCTCCCACCCAGGTGGGAGTAGTATTTTACCACTGTTCCCCCTTAGGGAAAACTACAGTTTCGTGTCAAGGAGATTGTGGGCAGAATATGACCCTTAGCACTTTTCCCTTTTTTTAGCCCCAGAGATGGGGTCCCTGGCACTCACCAAGGGACGGGGAAGGGGACCGTGTGCCCCCTCCCCTTTAAAATGATTTTGGCACCAAGGGAAGGGCTCCCAGTGGTCCATTGGTGGCTCTGCGAAGGGCGGTCACATGTCCCCCTCCGCCAACTAGCGTTTATTTTTTTTTAGGAAAAAGTTGAGATCCCACAGGTTTGAAACTTTAAAAATGTATATATATATATATATATACATTTATAAAAAACAAGATTCTCTTTCTGTTTTAGCAAGAGAAAACCGCACTCTGTCGTTGTGCCAAAAATACCTTAACTTTTAATACATTAGTGAGATCATAAACAAACAAACAGGCGTTTCACTAATGTATTAAAAGTTAAGGTATTTTTGGCACAACGACAGAGTGCGGTTTTCTCTTGCTAAAACAGAAAGAGAATCTTGTTTTTTGAAAATATGGTTGTCCTGCCTCAAACCAGCACCACCGGAGAATTAAGTGCGCCGTAACACGCAGATCAGGACATCTTTTCTTTCATATATATACATTTATATGTATGTATTTATATATTTTTTTTGTCCAATGGAAAAAAACAAATGTTACCGGGATGTTATAGTTCGGAAATAGAATTTAAAAAAAAACATAGAAATTCACTGTAAAACAAAAGTTATGGGGCGTTATGGTTAGGTTCAGATTGTGCATGCACAAAACTAGAGAAATTCAGCTGTTAGAGATATTTCATTCACTCATGACATCTTCTATGACATCATTGATATTATCACTGTAACAGTTGCAGTAAGATTATTGATGCGAAAACTGAATGGCAAGGGCGCGAGTTATAGTTACCTTATGGAATCAGTTATAGTTACTTGAAATAACTCTAAATATAACTTCTGAATTTCTATGGTTTTGTGCATGCATGTAAAATCTGAACCTAACTATAAAGTCTCTGTATCCTTAGTGAAAAAAAAAAATAACTATATATATATATATATATATATATATATATATATATATATATATATGACTTGATTCTAGTTGATGTCGTTTTTTCTCTCTGTCTGCTCCTCGTTCATTTTTAGGCACTTGGTCTATTGCATAATATTTTTATAATTGCCATTGGCTGTTATGTTCTTGCTCCATGTGCCTTGCAGTTGCATAACTTCTGTCCAAATTTGTGATGGCACGTATACGTTGTAAAGTCCATTTCTTTGTTTCACATACTGTGCTCCCTACATATTTTAAACCTCAGGGGCATTCAATGACATAGACTGTAAACCGACTTTTACGTGTTTCAACCATTGCGGTCTTCTTCTTAGCCCAAATATTTGGGCTAAGAAGAAAACTGCAATGGTTGAAACACATAGCCGATGCAAGCAGATACATTGTTACCATCAAAGGATATGAAAGCTACTAAAAAAAAAACATTGGTGTCGTTTGGAGTGTCGGCGTTCTGTTTCTCAGATTGTCTTGAATATAAATATATATATATATATATTACTTCAAAAGTTCGTGTGAGTCAGCGTCCAACACGGCAGGCTGCAACAGGGTCAAGAACCCCTATAAATCATTCAAAATACTTCTTGAAAAAGAAGACAATGTCACAGCCACTTACTTGCTACAGTCCCAGTTTTCTTTATTCAGGCAGAAAGCACTGAAAAGACAAAACAAATATTCTCCAACTCGTTTCAGGAGACTCTGCTCCCTTGATCACAGAGATATTCATAAACCCTTTTCCCTTTCCATTATAACTAACATAATAGACATAAAAAATAGACTACATTTACTACCCAAAAACAATGGCAGCCATCTTGAAACCAGAAATTCTACACTGACCTGTGTAACTAAACAGTGAAAATGAAAATTACAAATTAAAAATTAGTGCTTAAAAATTCAAAATTAATGCTTAAAAATTTGAAATTTATGTGACTTAATATAACCCACTATTACTACATGTTGTTTACTCCTCGTTATATTACGAATAGACTTAATTGGCTTCTCCGATCTACCTAGTGTGTATACAAACATGTCTTAATAACACAATGATATTTATATTCATACTTATTCAGTTACTAATATTATAAACCAGTTATTACCTATACACTTATTCATACCTCTTATGAAAATACTGAGCTTATTAGTATCCTTGTATTTGTGGGTAATCCAGCAATATCCTAAAGATATAATAGCTCTTTTGCTTCTTATTTAGTTTACATCTTCAAATAAATCAGACATCATGTTTCTGTCCATAATTTGTAACAAGTCCAAGTGAATCTTTACGTCCTTCCCACCAGTCATGGAAAGAAAAAATGTTAAAATTTATTAATTACAAAATTTATAAACAGCTGTTTCAACGAATAATTCATAATTCAAACCTCTGAAATTCTAAACACATTAATGTTTTGCAATAAATCAATGTAAATGCACTGATAATTCTTCATCCTTATTCAGACCAATAGGTTCCATTGTATTGCAGCTGATAATCAACCTCGATTCCAGTTTTCTTAAGTCCAAGGTCCTATTGCCACCTCTTGTTTTCAAAGTCACCCTATCCAAGACCATAAATTGTAATTTACTTTCATTTTTATGGTGAAATTCTTTGAAATGTCTTGCCACAGGATAAGATTTGTCCTAATTTCTAATTGCTCTAATATGTTCCAAAATACGCTTCTTTGCTATGTGTATAGTACTGCCAATATAAAATTTGTTACAGGGACATTTTAAAGCATAGACACAATAGTCTGATATACATGAAACATGCTTTCTTATTTTAAACAATTTTTTTGTCCCGGGGAATAGTACCTCCTTTCAATTGGAACTGTATTTACAAGCCTTACATTTACCACATATGTAGAAGCCTTGAATAGGCTGTATTTTCTCATTCTTGGATATTAAACTATGGCTAAGCATATCTTTCAAGGACCTACTTCTTCTAAATGTAAAAGCCGGGTATTCATCCAATAATTTACCTATATGCTCATCAGTCCTGAGAGCTGGACAAAATTTTACAAATGCTTTCTTAATTTCATTTACTTTGTCATGATATGTAGTTATAAATCTTATCTTAATGTTTTCTTTCTTAATATTTTCCACCTTTCCTACCAAAAGGTCCTCCCTTTTGGTCTGTCTGACCCTCATTACAGCTTTATCTATTACAGCCTTTGAGTAGCCTCTTTCAATGAATCATTTGGTCATCGTTTCAACCTCATTCTCAAATGCAGATTCCAAACTGCAGTTTCTTCTGGCCCTTAACAGTTCCCCGTAGGGAATACTATTTATCAAATTTCTTGGGTGACTACTCCTAGCATGTAATAGGCTATTACCTGCGGTGTTTTTCCTATATAATTCTCATTCCAATTTCTCATTAACTACCATAATTCTCACATCTAAGAATTCCAATTTAGTTGAATCAATAGTACAGCTGAACCCCAGATTTAGATCATTATTATTCAGTTCTTCCACAAAATTCAAGGCTGATTCTTTGTTTCCTTTCCAAGTACAAAAAATATCGTCAATATACTTCACCCACAGGACTGCTTGGTTTTCAAAACCTGTGATGTTCCAGACAACCTGCTCCTCCCACTAGCCCAGGTAAAGACCCACATAACTGGTGTCGAAGCAGGTTCCCATTGCAGTCCCCTGGTCCTGACGGTATAGAGTGTTATTGAAAGTGAAAAAATTGTAAGTCAAGTACATCCGTACCATATCTAATAACATTTCTGTATGTAAAAGGTAAGATAATGACCTTGCCCTTAGAAAATGTCTAACTGCCTCAATACCCTTTTCATGTGGAATACATGTATATAAACTATTCACATCTAGGCTCAATAAAAGGAAATCCTTTTCTTATCCGATTCCATTGATTATACTTAGGAAATCTCTCGTATCCCTAATATAAGAGGGTAAGGCCTCCACGAAGGGACGCAAAAAGTAATCTACATACTTAGAAACATTTTCCAACAAACTTCCCATAGAGGACACAATGGGCCTCCCCGGTGGATTTTTTGCATTCTTATGTAATTTAGGTAAGAAATAAATAGCTGCCGTTATGGGGAATTCTGTCTTTAAAAACTGGTATTCTTCCCATTCAATCAATCCTAATTCTTTCCATTCATCTAATTTCTCAAAAACTTTCCTCTTAGCCATTAGCATTTCATTTTTATCTACCACTGAATAACTCTCTTTGTCTTGTAGTTGTCTTAAACCTTCCTTTATATAATCTTCCCTAGATAGGATTACGATATTACCACCTTTATCGGATTTCTTGATTACTATATTTTCGTCTTTTTGTAAGGACTCTATTGCTTTACGTTGTTCTCGTGATACATTATCATACTTATATCTCCTTATATATCTAAGATTTTTTAGACAACCAGTTACGCCCTTCTCAAAAACATTAATTGCATCACAATTCACTTGTGGTAGGAAAGTTGATTTGGATTTGAAATTACTTGGACACCTCATGTCAACTTCAATACCCATTTGGGATAAATTTAAAATTGGATCCTGTTCAGCCACAGTGTTCTCATCTAATTCACATAACGTATGTAATAATCCAATATCTCCAATTACCAAATTTGATGCCTTATTAGTACTACTTACATCTTGGTCTTTAACTTTCGTTTCAAACCATTTTTTCAGCTTTAATTTTCTCACGAAGTGAAAAAAGTCAATACGACTCTGTGTATAGTTGAAGGGCATAACTGGACAAAACGATAGTCCTAATGATAGTACTTCACGTTCAATTTCCGAAATACATCTACTAGAATATTTGTTTTGTCTTTTCAGTGCTTTCTGCCTGAATAAAGAACACTGGGACTGTAGCAAGTAAGTGGCTGTGACATTGTCTTCTTTTTCAAGAAGTATTTTGAATGATATATATATATATATATATAGATATATATATATATATGCATATATATATATATATATATATATATGTGTGAACATATATATGTTCACACTAAAAAAAAACTAAGGTTACGGGGACATATAGTTAGGCTCTGAATTTACTCGTACAAAACCATAGAATTTCAGAAGTTATGGTTAGAGTCCACCATGTCCTAATTGTTTTGGGGAGTTTACAAGGCACAATCATCTTGCTGGTTTTTGCAGATTGCTGGGTTAGGACTCTGCACCCAATTTATCACCGTCGCTGAATCTACTGCTCTGTCTGAGTCTGAGAGGTGTCCATTTTGGAAGTCATGCAGTATAGTATCCCAGTTGTCAGCTATAGGGATTTTATGTAGCCACAAAGGCGGTCATTCTGACCGTGGCGGTCGGCGGTGAAGCGGCGGTAAGACCACCAACAGGCCGGCGGTCTTTTTTCTGACATTCTGACCATGGCGGTTACCGCCATGGCCAGCCGCCGCTTCACCGTTCCGACCGCCATGGCGGTAACGACCGCCGGGCTGGAGACCTGGGTCTCCAGCCCGGCGGTCATCACATACCGCCGGCGGTATTCCGACCCGCCTGACCCCGGCTTACCGCCATGGATTTCATGCCCTGGCACTGATAGGGGTCTCCCCCACCCCCCCCACCCCAACTCCCTCCCCTACCCCCCCACCACCCCTGACACCCCCAAAAGGTTGCAGGACCCCCCTCCCCACCTCGATCCCCAACATGTACACACACATACACACATACACGCATGCATACATGCACGCATTCATGCACATACACACACCCCCGCATTCATGCACGCACTCTCAACATACACACACGCACACCCCCATGCACGCACACAACTCACAACACCCCCCACCCCTTTCCCTAACGGACGATCACCTTACCTGTTCCGGTGATCCTCCGGGAGGGAACGGGACCCATGGGGGCAGCTCCGCCGACACCGCCACGCCAACAGAACACCGCCACAGCAAATCATAAGTCGTGATTCGCTGGGCGGTGTTCTGTTGGCGTGGCGGTGGAGCTACCTCCACTTCCCCACCTGCCGCCAGTATGGCTGTTGGCGGCTCTTCATCCGGAAACGGGCAGAGCGCTGCCAAGGGTCGTAATGGCCCGTGCGGAAGACCGCCAGCACTGGCGGTCTTCCGTACGGCGGTCCCTCGGCAGTCTACAAAAAAGACCGCCGAGGTCAGAATGACCACCAAAGTGTCTTGTTTGTGTAGTGCAGTGCTTTTGGCTTGGGCCCACACCAGAAGCAACTGTCTCCAAGCTATCTGAGGGTGGGGGCTCAGGCAATTTCCAATGTCTGGTGATCAAGAGCTTAGCTACCAGAAGTTCCAAACCAAGAAAGTGGAAAGTGGCATTTTGTCCCTTGCTTCTGTGAAAGAGACCCAGGAAGCACGTCTCCCATGTGTCAATCAATAGTTTATTCGGTCCAAATTTAGGCCATTTTTAGAAGTAAACATACATACATAGAAATAAAAACCATAAACCAGTGCATAGTAAAAGGAAGAATAAAAAAGGATCGTACAGCTACCTAAAAAAAATTTCATAAATAATTGAAGAAAGGAAAATACTCAGGGTGGTCTCTGAATCTTGCCCTATACATAATACTGAACACTAAAATAATACTAATCAATTATTAAAAAACATAAAAACTGTTGTAAAACGAGTCACTGTATAAAATCAGACATTTACACTCCAGAAAATAGCACAGATTAAAAAAAAGTTAAGAAGTCGGGCAGTGAGAAATGATGCCCTAGATTAGTCAGTTCTATTGGATAGGTTAATCAAATAGGTTGCAACTTAACATTTGTAGAATTATATGTGTTAGTAAGCTGTAAAACACTTTAGTTGTGGTAACCCACTAAACAACATACTCGGGGATACAATCTTTTATTCTCGATAGGTCTCAGTTTTAGTTAGAGTCCCAGGCTAATATGACAGAATGCTGGTTTACTGGCTGCTAGACCGCTCTTCGACTGGTGGATTAGGGTCTAAAATAATCCTGCTGCGAATTTTCCATGCTGCTGCCAAATATTTAGAAACAGTGCTCACTATCAGTATGGAAGTATCATATTTGCATATTCTAAGTACACTATTGCGAGATGGCGAAAGCAGTGTTCTGCACAGAGGGGTAATCCACTTCCCTCGGGGACATTTGTACAGAGGACAAAAAAATAGGACGTGTTCAGAAGTTTCCTTACATAGGTGACAGTTTATACATTTGTCCGATGGAGAGCTATTAGTCGACCAGCCGGCCGTGAAGCTGTTGACTGCCAATGTTCCGTACCTGAATTGAAGTAATAAGGAGCGAGCACGGGCTGGTATAGGGAGGTCCAGGAAGCTTTCAGACAGAGGTACATGCTTGACCAGCAGGAACTCTGCTGTCAGCCGACCTGAACCATTTGAGCCGAGAGATTCCTCATGGATCTTTTCCCAATAATGGTCTTTGATCAGGCGTTTAGCGTTGCCAGGAATCATCTCGGGATTCTCCCAGTAATGGGATAGACTCAGTTTAGTCCATGCTGCTTTCATCTCCCTAAGCCACCGTACTTTTTCCCATCCATAACGGGGTGGCAATAGTTCTTTAACTGCTGCCCTGTAGGGTTCGAGTTCATCCGTTTTCCATAGTCTGATCCAGTACAGGAGTGGTCTTAGATATGCTATGTCTTTGATACTGTTTAGACCCAAGTCCAGTCTAAGGGGGAGCATTGGTGTGCCCTTCCCCAGTCTGGATATGTGTCTGAGAAAGTTATTTTCTTTGGTTTGAAGAGTATCCATTTGTCTGTGAGATCCCCAAAGTTCTGCTCCATACAGGGCAGCGGCACGGATTTGTGCTTTGTATATTTCAGAGATAAGGATCAGAGGGGGGCTTATTGCGGCGCTAGCTTTACGTCCTATTACTCCACATCTTTGGCTGATTGTTAGTGCCCCTTTCCTTATAGCTGGATCCCAACCGCCCTTGTCAGATAGTCTGATGCCCAGATAGTCATATTCCGTTACTCTCTCCAAGAGAATTGAATCCATCTTTGTATTTACGCTGAGCTTCATTTTCCTGGCACTGTATATCATGAGTTTGGTTTTCTTAAGATTTATGTCTAGCCCATGGTCTCTGCAGTATACACCGAACTGGTTAACCAGATTTTGTATTCGCATGGATGATTTAGACAGGAGAATAGTGTCATCTGCATAGAGTAAGCAAGGGACTTTGGTTCCGGCCTGCTTGGGGGAATCATTTGTGCAATTTACTAAATACTTGATACAGTTATTTATGTATAAAAGAAAAAGGGTTGGGGCCAAAACACACCCCTGTCTGACTCCTCTCTCAATAGCCACTGGTTCAGTAAGATCACCATTCTTGCCATTCCTAATTTGGGCATAGGTATTCTCATGTAGTCGGGCGATAAGTTTCAAAAGGCCATGTGGGACACCCATATTGGCTAGTGTCAGCCATAACTGATTTCTAGGGACCAGATCAAACGCGGCTCTAAGATCGATAAAGACTACATAAAGGTTACCCCCTCCTACTTCTACAGTTTTCCATTTTATTGTTAGAAATCTTAGTGCCTGGTCTATGGTACTGACTGCTGGTCTGAACCCTGCTTGTAGATCAGAAATGGCATTGGTTTCCAAGATCCATTCCTCTAGACAGGACAAAATTTGCTTTGCAAAGATTTTTTGGAAGTTGTCGAGTAAGGAGATTGGGCGGTAGTTAACAGGGTTAGAGGGGTTGCCTTTCTTAAAGATGGGAACTATCTCTGCTCCCAACCAAGAGCTCGGGACAGGTGCTCCTGCAGCTATTGCATTAGAGATGAGGTTTAAATATGGGGCCCAAACATCTGGGTTAGTCTTGTAGAGATCACCTGGTATTTTATCAAGGCCGGGGGCCTTTCCCCATTTCAATGAGGCAATCGCAGCCTTAGTTTCTGCCAGGGTAAATTCAATTTTGGGGGTCTCGGTAGTCATGATGTGGGTCAGTTCCCTGGCGGTAACACCGGTAGTCCCAAGATATAATCGGGAAAAATGATCGGTCCACTCTACAGGGAGTATTGAGGCGCCAGGCAAACAGTTAGGTTCGTCGCTGGCATCAGCCACCAATTTCCAAAATTTCGAGGTGTCATTTATTTTAGCAGATTCCAGGAGGGAGACCCATCTTGATTCGTCCCATTTCCTACGGGCTCTACCTTGTTCCTGTTTATAAACTTTCCTAGCTTCCCTTATACAATCTATCTGACCTCCTCTTAAAGCTCTCAGCAATTTGTGCTGTGCTTCTCTGCATGCGGCGTTGAACCATCTTGCATTACATTTCTTTTTAGGTTCTTTCGCCGACTCTTTGGTAAATAGATTTTTTAAAGAGTTAAAAAAATGTGTGTGGGCTGCTATAAGCCCACCACTATCTTCTGGAGATTGAGATATATGAACCATGTGATCAGCCAGCTGCCTATACGCCGTTGTCAAAGTGGTTGTGTCAGTGTTCAAGGATTCCCATCTAACATTTCGTCTATTGTTGGTCAGTGCGAGCTGTTGTCCGTAGGTCTTGGGACAGGAGACTTCAGGAAGGGGTAGTAAATTCCTAAGAGATAAAATCAATGGTTCGTGGTCACTTTCCTCATGTTCTACAATATTCATGTCGACCATATGGCTCCACAAGCGGATATCGAGCAAGATATAGTCTATCTGGCTCTTCTGTAACCCGCGCCTAAATGTAGGGTGGAGATTAGGGTCCGAACGGGAACGACCATTGCAAGCCCGCAAGCCATGTGCCAGTGTAATGTCCATAACCTGGTGTGATAATCTATTGATTTTTGGTCTTTTTCTTGACACCAGCTGGGGGATGCCCCAATAAGCGTCTTCATCTTTATATAGTTCCTGGGCCAGCGAGTAGGGTTCAAAAGTGGCATTAAAATCTCCAGCAATAAGAATAAAATGAGAAGGTGATTTATAGGTAAGAAAACGGTCCAAAATAGTCAATGCGTCGGACTCATGTTTGCTGCCCAGGCTCCTATTGTAGATATTAATTATTAAAAGTGATTTCTCTCTAAGAGATGGTATTGATAAACCCATTAAATCAGGGCAGCCCAAGTCAATTATTTCAATCCGACATTTAAAAGAGCAACTGAGCCATATTAGCAGGCCACCTGAGGGCCTCCCTGAATTCGCCTTAATTGCTGGGACCCAGTAACTTTTGTAACCAATTCTATATTTGGGCTCCAGTGCCCATGTTTCTTGGAAAAGACATATTTTGTGTTCGTCTATAAATTTGCCCCATTCAGGGTTGTTCATTTTGTTTCCAACCCTGCAATATTCCAACTAAGGATGGTATCTAGGCCGTCTATTTTGTCATGAGGAGCTTCGGCCACAGGGTTCTCTCTTGGAAATGGGGTACCGTGGGGAAATTTTATACCCTTTTCAGTCGTATTTGGGATTCCTGCTACGTTAATGCCCGGGATGTTTCTTGCCCCATCTAAATCGGGGGGTGACCTGAGCTCTTCGGATGCCTGGAGTGGAGGCGGGTCTCTGCGTTTGCTGTGATCTGGTAAGTCTGTGGCTAAGTTAATCTCAGTCACCATGTGCTCCTTATCTGCACCCCCGGTGTGGCTTTCAGAACACTTGGATGGATCTAACTGAGCAAGTGCGGGAATTGGGATAGGCTCGCTGGTGTCGATGGTAGGAGTATGTTCAACCGCATGGTTGTTTTGCCCAACTTCATAAGTTTCATTTTTCCCAGCTATAGGATACTTTTTGTCCCAGTTGATTGAACCTTGGGAGTAGGGTAAACTATACATAATGCTTACTTTTAGTCAGTCGTTTTCAGAAAGTGTGGGCGAAGAAGCATTACAACTTGGCCTAAAATCAGGTGGCATCTGTGCCCTAGAAAGACCTCTGGGTGACATTGTCACCCCCTTAGTGCTTGGTACAGCTTTATGGGGGTAGAAAGCCTGGAGCCTACAGAGTGAGATTACCCCCCCTAGGGGGTTAGAATGACACACATTTAGGGAAAGCTGTTGAACAAGGGAAGGCGTATCAAAATTAACAACAATACAGTCCCCTGTACCAGGATTTTTGAGTGGGCCCACCCATCCCACCCTCCTCACCATCAGTATTGAGGGTATCATATGGAAGGCGAATCTAGCGTGTCTGTGTAACCAGTGGATGACCTTGTTTTTCAGTTCTGTGAATGATTCGGAAATGTTGGACTTGAGCTTAGGGACATTCGTAATAACTAGCACATAGGGGCAAGCTTCCGGTGGTAGATGTAAAGTTCTCAAATTAGTTCCTGGATCCCTACACATCTGGTCTGCTGGAATGTTGGAGTGGTTCCTATGCAGTTTGGTGCCCATATTTATGGAAGAGGCAATTTCACCAGTCCGCCTTGCGTGAAGGGAATCACTCTTTGGGTGCCAAGTTTTAGGGGGATTGGCCAGATTAGCTCATGTGTGTAATTCTACAAGGCCTGTCAGGGATGTGGAATTCCTATCGCCCGACGCCCAGGACATCTTGTTTGGGGTCAAGGGCAACAAGTTTTTATGTTTACTTTGTCCTTGGGACAAGTAGGCCCAACACTCTGCAGCACAAACCCTTTGGCTGCCTGTTTACAGAGAGTGCAGTTGAGGTAATGTGTTTCCAAAAGATAATGCTGTTCGAACTTATATTTATGGTTCATTATTTGAAAACCTTCATTATTAGGGTGAGTGCTGTAAATAAATGTTTTAAGGTCACACTTCACTACTGACGTTGGTTCCAGTACAAAGAAAAACAAAAACGTGCATACACATGTTTGAAAAGTTTAGGCTATGAGGCTAAGTATAATGCTCCCAGAATGCTCTCTGATTAGATGCAAATGAGGTGTCATTTAGTAAAATGTTTTGATGCATGCTAGTATTTCCCAAAAATATTTCTAATGGAAAATCAGTGTAACCATTTTCAACACGATTATGGGAAGCATGAAAATAAACAAACACTGACAAAGCCAACTGATCTGACATATTTTTATAAGTCTTTTAGTTTCATCAATGCGGGTCTTGTTTTGACATGGCTTTTGTAACACTTTATTGTTGTGGGAGCTACCAGGCCCTCAACATTGTAACAAACACTGGCAAAAAAAAAGAAAAACGTTTTTGAACTCTAAAAGCACACGTTGCCACCAGTGGCATAACAAAGGCCCCGCAGCCGCCCTCCAGGGGGCCCCTTCAGCACAGCACCTGCCCTGAGTGAGTCTGGATAGGGGGCTCCTCCATGTTCTTTGCAAAGGGGCACCCTCCAGTTTCGTTACGTCACTGATTGCCACTGTAGTTCCTGACACTGAACAAAACTACTCCTTGTGGAAGAGCAGAATGCAATCACTCACAGTAAAGCCAGCCGAAAGAGAGAGATATAGAAGTTTAATAAAAACAAAATGTCTTTGTTAACACCAGACCTAATTAGGGACCAAGACCCACATGTAGGTAGCTTTTTGCATGTCGCAAACAGCGACTTTCGCTGTGTGCGACGTGCAAAAAGCACATTGCGATGCACAAACCCAGTTTTGCGATTCAGTAACCTGGTTACCGAATCGCAAAACGGGTTTGCGACTCGCAATTAGGAAGGGGTGTTCCCTTCCTAATTGCGACTCGCAGTGCAATGTAGGATTGTTCTGCGAACGTGGGCGCAAACCAATCGCAGTTTGCACCCATTTCAAATGGGTGCTAACACTTTCACAAAAGGGAAGGGGTCCCCATGGGACCCCTTCCCCATTGTGAATGTCACTGTAAAAAACATTTCAGAGCAGGCAGTGGTCATACGGACCACTGCCTGCTCTGAAAAAATGAAACGAAAACGTTTCATTTTTCGTTTTTGGAATGCTTCTCATTTTCCTTTAAGGAAAACGGCTGCATTACAAAAAAAAAAAATGCTTTATTGAAAAGCAGTCACAGACATGGTGGTCTGCTGTCTCCAGGAGGCCACCATCCCTGTGAGGGCCGCCATTCGCAAGGGGGTTGCAAATTGCAACTCACCTCATGATTATTCATGAGGTGGGCATTTGCGAAGCCCTTGCGAATCACAGATGGTGTCAGGGACACCATCGTACATTTGGATTTGCGACTCGCAAATTGCGACTCGCTCTGACTCGCAATTTGCGGGTCGCAAATCTGAACCTACCTACATGTGGCCCCAGATTCTTAAAGAAAGTCACAAAAGTGCACCCATGGTATATGTCGTACCCCTATAAAATATTTGTGAACTGTATTTTAGCATGGGTAAATACGCATGTGTAGATTTGCTCATGTGAAAATCTATTGAGCATTTGCAAGTTCATTTTCCCTCCAGCCACTTTCTTCCCAACCCTGGAAGAAGTTCTAATTCTGCCATTGTCAGGAGTAAATGTCCAACCTTTCTTATTATGGGAAAATATTAGAGAGAAGCTGGTGAAAATCTTTAAAACATGCAGGCTAGTAGGTTTGCAGACTCAAAGGCATTCCAGCCCTGGAACTATTGCTTACTGCTTCCTCCCGCCCCAGTATGCAGATCTGCAGAAAGGTGGCAAAATAAGGAAATTGCTACAGTAGGGATAGAAACTGCAAGTATTCAAGCCCTACTATGGTAGTAGCCCTGGCATAATCAGAGAGGTTATTATCAGAGCTCTTACATAATGAGATTACTGCCATAATTTGGCGCCACACAACATGGCACCAAAGGGACAAGTAGATCATTTTACAGGACAAGTAGATTTGAGAAGCAACCGGTCCCCTGGACAAGTAGATATTTTAATAAATTCCACACCCCTGGCCTGTACAGGTGGTCAATGGGGTCGTCACATGTGACCAGTAAGTAGTGAGGCGTGGACACAAGTATCCTGCCCACAGTATGTGAAGGAGGTCAGCATTAGTAGATGACATCTGGGGCAACAAGCATCAGTGTGTTGGAAGAATCTGTTAACCTTGGCAGGGGTGATGTAGGCCCTTTGGTTATGTAATATTGAATGAGCCAGAAGCAAGCATTCTGGGGGACACGAACCAGGCTCTCCAATATTGACGCCCACTCCTTATCCATGCACGGGCGCACCAGGTCTTACTCCCAATGTCGTCTCAGGGGTGTGAGGGGTATTGCTGTGTGCCTGTGTAGTGAAGCTGCAAACCATCTTGTGAGGTGTCTACATGTCCCCATAACATGCAAGTATTGGATCTTAAGGTGTGTTGGAAGTTCCTTCAACAAGTCCCCCATTTTGCTGCCCAGTGTCACAAGCAACGAAGCATGTAATACAAATTGGCCCAGAGATAATCCCTCTTCTTCCACTAATGTTTCATAAGGTGATAGAGGGCCCCCTCAGGTGTATAGGCCAGCCTCCATCCAAGCGGAGAGCTCCACAGGCCAGGTGGTGGTGTTGTCTCTTGGTGTACCCAACAAGGATAGAGCTGAACCATACAGGGTGATGGATTATGTTAGGTACAGGCTAAAACAGTAGCATTTATATGCATCCCCAAGTAGCAGGGACTCCAGTGTTTTTTGGTGAACACAGGGATGATAGAGTCAGAGTATCACTGATTGAATCCAAGCTGGGGACAGCATGTGAGTATCTGGTAGTTGCAACCCCGCACACCACCTAGCCACCCATTGGAGCTGAGAGCCAGAGTAGTATTGCTCCATATTTGGTAGTGCATATTCGACTATGGGTAAGTTAATTTTTGATAGTGCCACTCTACAGTGGGTTTTGTTCCAGATGAACTTTCTCAGGGTTCTCTCAAGGGACCAGAAAAAAGGTGGCGTGACATGGAAAGGGCAGATTAGTGAAAATGTTGAGTAGCCAAAACAGGATCACCATTTTGAGTGAAGCCATGCGACCCATGACGGATGGTGGAAGTGGGCTCCAGAACAGCATCTGGGATCTAATGGCAGCTGTTGCTTTTACAAGGTTACCATCTAACAGGTCAGCTGATTGATGGTACACTCTTACCCCAAGATATCGAAGCTTATTAGGTTGCCATATCACTGGCACACTGCTAAGGGCAAAGGTATGGTCAGGGTTCGAAGGGGGAAATGGAAATGAGCATGATTTGGCCCAGTTAACCCGCAGACCAGAAAGGTCCGCAAATTGAGTGTCCAGGCTAGTGTATCGTGTTCCGAGTGCATATCCCGAATACACAGGATAAGATCATTGGCATATAAGAAACTATGCAGGGTTCGTCTCCCAATGGAATACCCCACTCCACACAGATAGCTGTGGCAAGTGGCTCTATGGCGAAAGAGCAGAGCAGTGGGGGTAGTAGGCATCCCTGGCATGTCCCTCTGCCTATCGAGATGGGATCTGATATATAAGGGCCTGTCTTGACTGTGGCCAATGGTGCAGTGTAAAGCAATTTGATTAGATGAAGGAAGCGATGCCCAAGATCATAGTAAGGCAAGGTATCAAATAGAAAACCCCATTCAAGTGAATTCAAGGCCTTCTCAAGGTTCAGTACTAGACAGCCAGAATGAGGCCAGCGATGTGCAGAGTATTTTGAGACCCAGAAAAAGCATTGCAGTCCAACATTGCATGGGCGCAAGATGAGTGTGTAGTGTAGTTTAGACATCAAAGCCACTCCAGCAGTGAGGTTTGTTTGCATTTTATCTCTGCTAGTCACTGAATGTGTGTCTGGTCAGTTACCGAGTGTGTCTCAGGTTGCAGGAGGGTGTGCTCAATCAGCGTTTTGCCACTATCTAATTGTTTGCAAACATTCCAGGTCATCCCCAGGCAATACCCCCAATGGTAAATTTGAAGGCATCCCATTAAATCCGCATATAAGTGGCAGAGTTGTTGTTAAACTTGACGTAGTCAGCTGTAGCGGTGCCTAGGGATGCCTGAAAGGGCGGGTATTCTAGTGCTGTGGGTTGTAGGTGCCATTTGAGGATAACAGGTATGCTGTCCCCCTATGCTAATTGTAGGAACTGAGCATTGTGGTCTAAATGCGTGCACCCTAAATAGTCTGTTTGCTGGATGGTTGAGAGAAGACTGACCAACATCATGATTTGGTTAAGTCTAACATGTAAGTTGTATGGCGCGGAGTAAAAGGAGTATAGACATGTGTTGGGGTTGCAGATACGCCATATGTCAATAAGTTGCCCATGCAGGAGCCAGTCGCTTAAGGCCGCGGCATTGGACGTGATCAGCGTGCTTAATAAGGGAGGGAAAGAGCGATCCATCATAGAACATGTCATGAGTAAAGTAATATGTGAGGTCATAAGTAGTGCATGGCAAAGGTGAGACTTATAGTTACTTCAGCTAACGATAACTTGTGAATTTCAGTGTTTTGTCTAGTTTAAAATGTTACATTTAAGCTGAGATTTTCACCTCATTATAACATAATTCTAACTTTTATTTTTTGCTAGTGACTTTCTAAGCTTTTTATTAAAGTATAGTAAGACATTATTATCATACATAACAATAACATCACTCTAATCTTTATTTTTTTCAGTAACCTTTTTATTTTTAATGTAAAGTAGATGTTTTTACTGTATGTAATGATGTCAAACCCCACCACGTATGGCCTTTGGTCATGAGTGGTGTGGGGTTGGCCACAGGCCAGGCCCTGTGCCCAACCACCCATGAGCAGCCTACCCCTGCCACTGACTCACTTTCTCTTGTAATGGCGGGCACAACATTTCTTTTCATTTTGCAGCCAGCCAATCAGACCATAAGCTTCAATGTGACTCATGGTAGTGAGGCAGCCAATGAGGGAAAAAGCACCCTCAGCCAATCAAATCACACTATTATTTGAAGTTGCGTTCTCGCAAGGCTCCAGTATAAATTCCGCAAACCCAACGCTCCAGATGTCCATAAATATTGAACCTTTCAAAAACTACTGAATGGATTTATATCACGCTTAAAAAGCATACTTCCTGGGTAAAGATCTATTTTTCTGCCAAAAGTGGTGTAATTCTGTGCAGCTGCTTTTTTGTATCACTTCCCAAAATTTCCTATGGAAATTAACATGGAAAAATGATGTTTCGCATCCTCCCCCCCACTTTTGTCTCGGTTTATTCTGAATCCAGACATCTTCCAAAAATTCTCTAGTTTATCTAATGTTGGAGTTTAGTGACTCATTAATTTATGATACAGATCAAATTATCTGCAGATAATGTGTGTCCTATTTATATTCCCATAATACTATCTTCCTTCTTGATGATTTTAATTGGGGTTGTGTTGAAGGACCCTGTCAAATAGACAAAATACATTTTTATATTTATTAGAAAAGCATTTTATAAAAGTAAAGCTATAAACCACCAATCCACCCTGTTAAAGCCTATCCACTGAAAAATTGAAAAAAATGACAAAGAAGTCTTTTGTTTGTAATACCTATCTAATGACTTTGTTGGTAATCGGAAGTTCCAGTTTGTCTTTAAACTCTTCATTCAAACAGGAGAGCCTAGTATTCTTCAGACATTACACTAGTGAGTGTGATATCATTAGTGAACTACTCAGTAAAAACATCTGGTTTCATTGTGCTTTTGTCTACATTCCAACATAGTTTGTGTGCTGACAATTCAACATTATTAATGTTTTCCTCATAATAAAACTCATAGTCAAATATTTGTAGGTATAACCAAAAAGGTCTCTATCTTGTCCAATATTTAAATATTTCATCTACCCTTTTCCTCTTAGATTATTTAGTGGCTGATTTAGATATTGGCGAGGAGGGACTCCATTTTAGTGGTGGCAGAGCTCCCTCTTCCCTAACTCATGGTCTTTGCCCCTGATTTAAAACTGGGTGGACCTTAAGTTTATTCAGTAAGGACCGATCCCAACTCTGTCAGAAACATACTCCTCCTTCTGACTAATTTAAAGAAGGCAGTTGGATAGCTCTTTTTGTTGTCTGTCACCATCAGGTAATACCTGGCGGTGAGAGACAGTAACAATAAAATGGTGTGGAGGTCATTAGTTTTATTTTTTCCCAAAACAAACTCCTGCCTTGGGACTATTTAAAAGTTTGACAGACAGCTATCTTGTTTGACAGAGCCATCTATCAGACTTTTACAACATTGACATGATATCAAGGTAGCAATTCTTGCCAATGTTAAGAGATGGTCACAGACTGGCAGTCATCTTTAGATGTGGGGGATAGGATGTCTGTTAGGCTACAGAGTGATTTACTCTGTTACCTTGACAGACATACAACTGTCCTCTAAACCCTAAATAAGGGCCCATAGATGCCTGCATAATCTAATTGTACCTGGCTGTTTATTTTTTATTTCAAGGCTTGTGTTTGTGTTTGAGATAGAAGTTTTGCTTTGTAGTGTCCTGCTTTTTTGGTACAGAGGTGCACTAGTGATCCCCTTATTAGTGCTGTAGGTGCATCTAAAGTGGTTTTTCATGCAAACTCTTTAGAAACATTGTTTTTTTTCTTTTTTTTTCAAACTCTTTGTGGGTGCATCAGGATAATGGTAGCGGAAGGTCATATAATCTGTATACACAGCTACGTGAAGTTAATAAGAGGAATGAACTAACAAAGATTACTGTAAACTTCTGACAAAGAGTATATTTTTGGATTATGAAATTATGTTAAATCTTTAGCCTTTTTTAATATAGTTACAATTCAAAATGGTAACATCTTTGATATAAAAATAAAGAATAAAAAATAATGTATTAGAGAAGTTTGCTGTAAAGGTACTATGAGGAAATATTTATAAAAATGAAAGGTTCCTATTGCAATGCATGAGGGGACACTGCTCAAGGCAGTGCGGTGCAAGATTCAATGTTTGAAATCATGTTCTTTCTATCTTGTTGTAATGCAACTCAATAAAAATGATTAAATCTGACATTATGAAAGAGCTGCAATGGTGTTAATTGAAAAACAAGCATTATTGCTCCAGCATTATTCTACTTCCAGTCTTAACTTGGATGGCTTCTTGTAGTATTCTGGGGATAGCAAGAACATAATCAGGATTGGAGTATAATTTCTTGATATAAAAGGAGTATGTATAATCACCATCTTATACATGTATATACCTTCGTATATCAGCCAGGGAAAAGGCCCTCATTATGAACATGGTGGTAAACCCTGCACCGCCGGCGGTGGCGGAATCTACCGGCAACAGTATGGCAGTCCGGTGCGCCAAATAATGAAGCATATTAAAATCAAGTATTGGTTCATCCACATACCGACATCTTTGTAGTTCCGACGAGGATGAAGGAGGCCGTCCACAGGCCAGCGGAAAGGACCTACCCCCCACCAAATAATGAAACACCAGACCACCAGCAGTTCCGGGCCGGGAACCACCGCCATGCACAGTGTGGCGGAAACCAACAACATAAAAGGAAACACTCACTGGAGGCACACAGAAAACACAGACGCAGACAAGGAGAGAGAGTTGGAAATAATGCCAGTACTGCTCCTTGCCATATTCCTCCAGGACCGTAACCGAAGACGAAGACGCTGACGGTAAGTACCGCTGCCTAGTACACATGGAAAGAAAGGGCACAGTTACACTCCCACCCCACCCACCATGCAACGCATTCCCAACCCCTCCCACCATCCCAAGCCAAACATACCATAACCAAATGAACTTACCAGACACAAGCCAACAAAGACCTGCACCAAAGTACACCCATGTGCACACCCCGTCAGCGAAATGCTGAACAATGTCCCTACATTGTGCCAACAGCACTGCTGGGCACTCAAATTTATTGCAAAGTAAGAACGGTAACGTCCAAATAAGGCTATTGGCCAGTTCATTCTCAAATGACCGAATGGCCAATATAGGCCGGACTTGACTCCACTCGAAAGGGGCATCAATGGGGCATCCAGGCACCTCAGGGCAAAGGGGCGGGGGTTGGTGGGGGTGTGGACTTCCATCTGGAAGGGGGGCTTGGGCTTAGGTTTGGGAGGTGGAGGGGTGTTTGGGCTTGCCCTTGGAAGGAGGGTGAGTGGGCTTGGACTAGGGGGTGGCAGAGGAACCTGGGGCAACACAGGGCCTCTTCCTCCCTGGGGAAGGGGCTCAGGAAAGAGAAGGGCGGACTGGGATGGGCTTGGACGAGGAAGGAGTGGACTGGGCAAGAACATGGGCACGTTTAGGGACAAGACGGGGTAGGCCAGTGGGTTCACATAGGTCAACACAGGATTGGAAAAGCTTCTTAGGTGCAGTTGGAGGGGATTTGGAAGCAGGTCTAGGAGTGGAGGTTGAGGGAGTGCTCGTATCAGGTGTAGGTGTGCCAGACGTGGATGCAGTTGACTGTAAAGTATGCTTATGTGTGGTGGATGTGAGTGGTGTGGATGTCTGCAAATGTCTGAGTGTTTTTGGAGGAGGGGGGTGGACACATTGGGACAAGACAGGCTGCCAGTGTACATGGATGTTGTTTGGGTGTCTGCAGGTCTGGTGAGTGTGCTGCAAGTGTCTGTCAATGTAGTAGTGGCGAGTGCAGGTGTGGTGTCTTGGATGCATGTTTGGATGTCAGATGTTGTGGTTACTGCATGAATGGGGCCAGCAGCAGTGACTGAGGGTGCAATGTGTGTGGGTGTGCATGGTGAGGCGAAAGACAGGGTGGCGGGGGAAGTCGACACACTGGGGGAAGTGGATGTTGTTGTGTGTGCTTTTGTATGTTGGATGTGTGCATGCCTGTAGTGGGAAGTGTGGTGGTTGTGTTTTTCTGTATGCTTCTTATGTGTTGATCTGTGTGCATGACTGTCTGTATGTATGCTTGGGATGGGTGAAGGGAGTGGGGTGCTGGAAGAGGTAAAGGTGGTGGGAGGGGGGACGGAAAGACCAGGGACACTGGCTGCCATCAAAGAGGAGGCCAGAGCCTGAAAAGATCTCTATAGGCCAGACATGGCACCGTGAATGCCCTCAAGGTATGCATTGCATTGCTGCATCTGGGATGCTAGCCCCTGGAGGGCATTCACAATGATTGTCTACCCTACAGAGATGGTTCTCAGGTAGTCAATAGCCTGCTCTGTGAGGGCAGCAGGGCTAACTGGGTACAGGGGATGAGGTGCCTGGGGCGAAGGAGACGCCCACCCTCCTGGGTGAGCGGGCACTGGCAACTCGGTGAGGAGCAACTGGGAGGGCAGTGATGGTATGGGGTTGGCAGAAGATGGCAAAGAATGGGTGGGCCCAGTAGGGTCTGCCACCACCAGGGAGCTGCCATCGGAGGAGTTATCAGAGTCACTACCTCCAGTGCAAAAAAGTGGGTTACCTCCCCCGTGGTACTCCCTTCGCACTCCAACCCACTGGTCCTCTTGGCGTCGCTCGACTCTGCCTCCTTGGAACCGTGGGCTGCTGCATCTCCATTCGCGGGTGCCTCAGCTCCCTCGCCAGATGTTGCTAATGAACACAATGGACACAAGAGCACAGGGGTGGGGAAACAAAACAAGGGAGAACTTTGTCAAATCCTGAATATATGTACAGTTTGTGCTCACACACACTCTCATCCAGGTCATGCACGTACACTCAGCATAGACAACATACGCAATGACTGTGCCCCTGACTAGTGGTCATGACCCCAGAATACACCACATAACCCTCATGAAACATGAACCTGATACACAGTGTGAAGTACACCCTTGAGAGACTATGCCCAGCCAATGCACTTACAAGTCCATAAGGCCACAATGAATACCAGATGACAGAAACGGGACCCCACATAGGCCTATAGGCTGTCCAAACTAGCCCTTACACCATCCCAAGGACTTGGAGGGGGCAGGACTGCAAGAACACACTTATCCAAGTGTCTGGCACTACATTGGAAACGTACCACAGCACCAACATACATCCATCAAAGCTGTATCACAACAGTGTTGGTACTCACCCCCTTGTGGCTGCTGTGCTGCCTTAAAGCGCTCATCCAAATCCAGATAGGCTACTGCCAGAATGCGGGCCATTAAGGGGTCAGGGTCCGACGGGCAACCCTTCCTTGTTGTGACGTCTTACCCAGCTGGGCCTCTCCGGTCTTCCTGGCCCAGTGCCTCAGGTCCTCCCACCGCTTCCTGCAGTGGGTGCTCTGCTGGTTGTAGACCCCCAGGGTCCGCACATCCTTAGGCAATGGCTTGCCACAGGTTTTTTTTTTATGAGCGCTGACCTGCATGGGACACACAGAGCAAAGAAATAGACGTCAGTATGTGTGCACCGAATACAAATGCCATGTCGTTCCACATGGAACAGCAATTGTTGACAGGCATGTTTTCAACTCACAGGCAGAACGTGCCAGACAAGCCACGGCTGAGCAGTCACACATCGAACCCACAGACTTGCATACATCCACCACTATCACACACATCTAAGCATGACAGATGCTAACTCACCTGCTCCTCTGGTCGCCCATACAGCTTCACATACAGGGGTAGGACACAGTCCACCAGCTTCTCCAGCTCCTCTGCAGTGAAGGGCTGGCCCGTTCCCCTGTAACCCGCGCCATCTAAGGGACCAGAATCAGGACACAGCAGCACATGCAGTGGAGTACTACCCTTCACAGGAATCAGGAGTCAAGTGTCTGACAAAATGGCATAGGTACCATGGCGGTGTGCTCCGTCACTGCCGGCGGCAATCATGATTGGCCCAGGTTCCCCATTGACAGCCATGTAATCCAATGATCAGGTGCAAGGCGGTGAATACCGCCTTCCGCCATAATGACTAACGGCAGCGGAATGAAGTCACTTCCACCCTATCATACCTGGATGGCAGGAGGCTGCCATTTTGCTACCACCACGTCACAATAGCCTGGCCAGGGCCCTCATCCAGGGCCCCAATCTCTCACCCCTTTGTCGCTTGCTGACATGATTTTATATTCCTCACATGTACCCATCTTTGGAAGTATGTCCACACTGTGATGCCATTATGATAAGTTAACTCAGCACACATTTGCCTGATGGTGTACCTCATACCTTCAGTTTGTGTGTGTTACCTACGTGTCGCACTTTTGGAACTACAGTGACATCATGTAAGTTGACACTCAGAATATCTTTTTTCCCTCCCCCATGGGTACAGACCCAAGTGGCGAGGGAGGGCCCCATCTGTATACAGACCCCTGGTAGATCTGAAAACAATGGAGGAACGTCACATCATTATCAACCTCAGACTCAATAGAGCTACAATCCATGACCTTTGTGCATTAATAGATTCCGTTCTGAAACCAGCAAATCGAAATCAGCATGCCATCCCTACAACTGTGCAAGTTCTATATGTGCTCAATTTTTTGGCTACGGGCTCATTTCAGGTGACAGTGAGCATGAGTGCTGGGATCTCACAGCCAATGTTCGGCCTCATCCTGTCCAAATTCCTGGATGCCTACTTTCAACACTTGCAAACATATGCCCTTTTCCCCCAAAGGGCTGAACTTCCCGCCATCAAATCTGGATTTTATGCCTTCGCTAATATCCCCCATGTGATAGGTGCCATTGATGGAACCCATTTAGCTCTCATACCCCCAGGAGTGAATGAACTGGTGTATCGGAATCGGAAGAACTATCACTCCATGAATGTACAATTGGTGTGTACTGCTGATCAGTACATATCACATGTCAATGCCAGGTTCCCAGGATCAGTCCATGATTCTTTTGTCCTGAGAAACAGCAGTGTACACACATGATGGAACAACTACAAGGGGACACGGGATGGCTCATAGGTGAGTGTGTATGACACTGGATCAGTACATAGCTGACAAGCAGGCTGTGTGCAACTAAAAGCAGTTTGTTCAAGTCCCCTTTCACCCACTTTTGCAGGTGATTCTGGCTACCACAACTTGCAATGGCTCCTGACACCTGTGAGGAATCCCAGGACAGATGCAGAGAGGAATTATAATTAGGACCATGGATGCTCTAGGAGGGTAATAGAGCACACTATAGGTCTCCTGAAGGCTAGATTTAGTTGCCTCCATCTCTCTGGAGGATCCCTGTGCTATGTCCCTGACAAGGTGTGTAAGATAGTGGTGGCCTGCTGCATGCTGCACAACTTGGCTGTGAGAAAAGCTATCCCTCTTCTGGAAGAGGAGGGTGCTGTCCAACCAGCCTTGCAACCTCAGAGGGGATGAAAGGGATTTATCGGCAATTGCTGCACTGCTCTGCACTATTTGATGGTTATAGTCCCCTGTTGTGGCATGCAAGGTCCCTTCATGTACATTTAGTTGCATTTATGTGGGGGTGAAGGTGCATTGTGGGTGCTATAGTGCCACTGGGGGTCTATGCAGGGGTAGGTGACTGTGCCCAGGAGTCTGGATGGTGTTCTATTTGTGGGATTGTGGGCATGCAGGGAAGTTGGATGCGGGTGTTGTGGACTGGGTGGGGATGGGGTCCTGGTGGTAGTGAGAGGGGTGGGGTGATACATGCTTTATAGGTGTGGTGACTGTTAAGGTATTGTAGTTGTCTTACCCGAGTCCAGTCCTCCAGTGAGTCTGGTGAGGCCCTCTGGGTGCAGGATAGCCAGGACCTTCTCCTCCCAGTCGGTGTATTCAGGGGGTGTAGGTGGGGGACCACCACCAGTTTTCTGTACGGCGATGTTGTGCCTGGATGCCATTGACCGTACCTTCCCGCGCAGGTCATTCCATCTCTTCCGTATGTTGTCCCTTGTGCGTGGATGGTTTCCCACTGCGTTGAATTGTTGACTATTGTCTGCCATAGCTCCATCTTCCGGGCCATGGGTGTCTGCTGCACCTGTGCCCCGAATAGTTGTGGCTTGACCCTGAGTATTTCATCCATCATGGTCCTTAGCTCCCTGTCTGTGAAGCGGGGGTGCTTTGGGGGTGCCATAGTGTGTGTTGTGGGTGGTGTGTTGTAGGTGTATTGGTGAGGGTGCTGTTGTGTGGTTGTGTGTGTGGCTTGTTATGGTGTTTGGGGTATGTATGAGTGGTGGTGTATTTGTGTGTGTGACTTGTGTGATGTTGGGCTCAGTGTATGCATGTTATGTCATCAATATGTGTTGTGCAATTTGTGATGTAACGGATTAAGGGGTATGTATGTGAGTGTTTTATAGTGTTGTGGATGTTTGTCAGGTGTGTGGTTTTCAAAGTTGCCAATGTGTGCATTTGTTGTTGGTGGGTCACATTGCTGGTCATGGCGGTGCGTACCGCCAATGGTCGTTCGTCATTTACTATCTGCCACGCTGATTTGTGCATCATTGTTTGGTGGTTGAAGGATTTGTCTTCATGGCGGTGAAGGGTGGGGTGTACTGCTTTTCTGCCGTCGTAGGCCCTGGTGGTGGGTGGAGGTTGCAGGATTTTTGGAGGATTTACTTTTTGGCATCATTATTCGGCAGTGTGCAGGGTCTTCTGGTCACCGTCACCACAGCAGTCGGCGGTGTTTACCGCCTAGTTCATAATGAGGACCTAAGTGCCAAATTATCATCAATAGCCTCTCTATTGGGGCAATGAGTGTTGTTGTTTTTGTTTCATTTATTTTATTGTCTGGATGTATACCAGGGTGATTACTCACCTTCATGAAGTCATAAATGACCTGGAACACTCACTTAAAAAACAGCATTGGTTCTTAGTGGATGCATACATCTAAATCAAGGCCACTCTGGTGACTTAGGTACCAAGCATCTTGCCCTCTTTGTCTTTTATTGACCAATGTGCCTCGAATTGATATTTATATTGTTTTCACTCAGATGTGTTAAGGTATGTAGATTTTAATTTTAAAGAACATAAATTTGAATGGAATGTCTCTTACAAGACAACTTTCCTCAGCTCCTTATGTGAGATCTTGTTGATCAGAATACTGTGGAGATGATTTAAGATACTGAGCATCCATAGTTAACAATTATAAGTGTTCCACTTGAATGTGACTATTGACTTTTTACCTAGAAATTCTGAATCATTCATTAAATTATTTTTAGTGCCTACAACTCCCTGGAATATTTCTGTCTGTTTCAGTTGGGAACAGAGCATCAAGTGCCCTTACATCAGCTTTGAGGAATTTTATTTTTTCCATCAGCTCGTTTCCTTGTATATTATGTCATACAGAGAAACATCAAGACATTCTCTTGTCAAATATAGAAAAACCAACAGTATCTTCTCTCCTGTCACCCAAGCTTTAATCACCCACCCGCTGTAAGTGTCCATCTGATATTCCCCTAGACGAAGGACCACAAAGCACAAACACCATAACATCAAATAACATGAAATATACAGCAATGAACCTGAGATTTATTTTTCTGCTACATAAATCTACATCTCTGGAACTGAACTAAAATAAATTATGTTTGATCAAAGTCCCCAAAAACATCCACATTTTAGGTAGAATAGTCTTTTAGGCATACTGCAACACTGCACTGTTCATAAAAAAGAGATACCATTTCACAATATGAAAAAACAGCAGACCACCATTCACTTTCTTTCTGGGTCTTGAGGCCCATCTTCCCCTTTCTTATGTTATTGCCATTTTTTACGATTGGGTTTTGGTCGTTAGACCTTTCCTTTTGGAGCTTCATGTTCTATACTCAACTGCCTTTTTGACTCAATTGAGCTTCATCAGTTAAGACTTATTTTATATTCAGACTCTGGACACACAGTGAATGGACTGCCATTTTTGGACCTATTCTTGCCTATTGCCCATCTCTCCTCTCCTCCAACCCCCCGTCCCCTGTGCCTTCCCCTCTCATCCCTCCATTCCTACCTTCCACCCTCCCTTTGTCTCCCTTCCCCCACCTCACCTTTTTTGATAATAGTCACAGTTCCAAAACGTATTTCATCTTACTTTGTTCTATCATGGAGCCCACTGATGAGATGGAGCAAATGACTGGCCTTTTGCTTCTTAAAGGCTCTGCCGGTATAATGTACGCTTGAGCATGAGGCTGCCCTCTCCATGTAAGGTAAAAGGTTGATATACTGCCATGTTCATTGAGCATTGTTGTTATTTTGTGTATGCATAATGTAAAAAAGTTCTTAAAAAAAGAGCTTTGTGTTCTATACGCAGTTTCCTCATTTGTTTCTTTTTAAATAGATAGTTTTGTTGGTAATTTAAGCTTTTTTAAGACGCCTCTCTGAAAGATTATTCCAAAGATAAGGGGCTAGAATTAAGAAGACAGAAAAGGCTTCGCAGCCTGGAGATAGAGTTTTGACTCTAAATCAATTAGCAAATAAACCCTGCTTTGGTGCATAATAGTAAGATTTAATTCCTAGCTAGAGGAAGCTAGCATAGACAAATGACTACTGATCCAATCACAAATTATCAAAAGGGTATTGTCACAGTTTGTAGGAGTTACTTGAGAGTAGAAATGTAATAATTTTGATCATGTTAATCAATCTATGAGCCTTAGGTATGTAGCTTTCTAAAACCACACACATCTTTTATTTTTTGACTTGGGTCAATTTGTTTTTTCCAGCATGAAACTGAAACCATCCCTGGTACAAAGTTTACATGTTGAAAAAACAGAAGATTAGGATGTTGTCTTGGTTGTTACCCATGTTAACCTCACTGGTAATCTGGTTATCAGTATACGATTGAAAATGAAAATGGCCATAAATTGAATTGGATGGGGTGCCCACTCCACCAAAGTCAAGTTCTGCTCACCCGATTTGAAGGTTGGCTGATACTAAGTATGTTGACAATGGACCCTACTCCTGCTCAATCTCCGACATGCTCCTCCAACAGGATATGGACCATTGGAGGGTAACACATAATGCCATCATTACGTCTTTTTTTGTGGTGGCCAGGGACAGAAAAAAAAATAATGAGCCCCCCATGCCAACTGAGTTTTTCCTATTTCAAAAACAAACTCCCACTTTGGGGATTTGATTTGAAAAATAAAAACTGTTTTTAAAAGTTTAACAGACATTCATAATGTATGATGGAGATATCTGTTAAACCTTTACAACATTGATAGGATCTGCTGTGATGGCGGTTCCTGACAATGTTAAGCATTGTCTGAGGGAATGGTGGACAATGCTAGATTTGGCGGGTAGAAATCCCGCAGGATGGCATGGATAATGTCCTTCGCCATCCCAATGAAGCACCCACTGCCAAACTCCAAATCAGCAGACCAGGTTTTGTCTGCATACAGCCAAGAATCGAAGACCTATATTTCTTACCCTATTTTTTACCAACATTCATTTCAAAAGTACAAAAGCCATCCAGTTCAAAATAATTTCACCTTTTTATGCAAACCATACTAGCATGATGGCCTCTAAACATGACAGCCTATTGTATTAGAGGTTTTTTGACTCAACACCGTGTCTTGATGTTTCTGAATACTGATAAAAGAGCATCATTCAAATGAGTGAATATACATTGCAAAGTAAGATGACAAGACATTAGAGTTCCCTAGCAACAATTTAGGGCCATAATTGGAACCCACTCAGAATTGCATTTATCACTGTTAAGAGAAATGAACAAAGAAAAATGTATCTTTGTTTTTTTACTGTATGAGTAATTGTTTCAAAAATTGATTTTTATATATTTTTCAGATTCACAAATTGTGTAGCCCCTCAAAGCAGAGACACTCAAGAGCAGTACAACTTCCTGAAGATCTGTATGTTGAGAAGAAAATTACAAAAGTGTTGTACACAGAAAATGAAGATACTTTAACTAGTAGAAGAAGGTAAGCCAGATCTGAATGTGACCATGTATGTAAGTATGAATGCAGTATTTCTATAATACAAAACTAACCAAAGGGCAGTGTGGCACAGTACAGAATCAAAGGCAAGCACACCGTCAATGAGTGATAGAAGAGGTAGCTCGATTCTAGAAGCAAAATTGCACTTTTGTTGTACCTAATAAATCATCAATTGAGATGTTTTAGTTGTTAGGAGGGTGAATATGAATAAAAAGATGGTATTATCTATCAAATATGGGTGACTTTAAGAAATGCTTTGTGCCCAGATTGTGATCAACGTTTATGTCCATTATCACCTGATTGGTGATTGGGCACAGTGTAGCTTGTTGAATTACTTCAAGTCCACAAACCGTAAAGGACATTGCTACAATGACTGGATGGTGACATCATTGAGTTCCATCAATGATGCCTTTTGAGATGTCATTAATGATGTCACCAATAATGCAACTGGAATTGTCATGAATGATGTAATGTGTGAGGTCAAAAGTAGTGCATGATGGTGCAGTTATAGGTAGCTCATTAAAATATTATTGCTGAATGTAACTGTTTTTTTTAACTTTAGTTGTTATCTCATTTCAACAAGTACCTTTATTATCACTCAAACACTTGTTTTTTTTTGTGAATTTCTGGTTTATTAAAAAAATAAAACAAAGATCAAATTAGTATACTTAACTATAAAGATAATTTAAACTTGCATTTTTTCAGTGAGTTTCTTAGGTTTCTAATCATATTTACATTGACCACACACGAAGCCACATCAGCCAACTTGCACCCAGGAACTCTTGCATGCCCCAGACCCAATGCCCAACCCTCACTGTGCACAGTAGGGCATTTACCTATGCCCTGGCCCTGCATCCAATGATCTGTGGGCGCCCAACACACATGACTTTGATCCTTGAGCTATGGAGGAAGTTGATTGCTGGGTAGGCCCTGCACCCAATTCCCCAGTGTCAAATCCTCTATGGCAGTTCTGTCGGAAGCACATGCAAATGTTTTGTGCCCTTCAAAGGGAGTGGAGAGGATGCTAGGACAGTTCTTCTATAGTACCTGCCTTGTTGCTGAAGGACCCTGATTTTGTCCTATTAGACTAAAGACTCTGGATTTTTAGTTGCTTAGAGTGCCTGTTTCAAACTGTTTTTTTAGTGCTGGGTGTGGGAAAACACTAGGTTTACCATAGCACACTCCCCACACACACATACACACATCCTTAAGAGCCTAAGCCTGGTATGACAACGACCATCTTTATAATGCCCTGATATGTAGAATTCTGGGCCTGTTTTCACTGAAGTAAACAGGAATGACTGAAAAAATTGGTAGGTCAGGGCCTGGAACGTTTGCTCCTCTGGTCAGAGATAAACTAGGAATGTCTTAGGGTGTTCTCCACTCACGGGCTGGTAAACCCTAACTCATTCAGCCTTGCTTAGTACAATGCTGGCCTTGCAAAAGGATACCAGGATGACTGAATCTGCTGAACTTAGCATTTGTGCCTTGTGAGAAAGACTTGAGAAATTTGGACTGTTGGTAAAAATTGCTCAATAACATTTTACACTATTTTGAAAGAAGAAATTGTAGTAAAGGACAACAGTGATGTAGGGCCTAAAATTCCCTTTGTATACATGTCAGCGGATAGAATGAACAAAGATTCAAATGGTCCTGTAATGTGAATAGTTACTTGGTACACTATCTAAGCACCTATAAAGATTCATATGCAAGAAATATCTTCTTCTTAAAGCAGGTGAAGGCTGTACTCATCTTCTATTGGTGGCAAATGCACATTTCAAAGTAGATTGTGCTTTAAAAACAAAATCTGTGAGAAAAGCCAAAGTTTGAATGTCTTGGCACATGTGCATGTTAAATTCATGTCATATAGTTCTGTACACAAAATAAATTTAAAGGTGAGATTTAAGAGTTCCCTGTGTTTATATGTGGATGAAAGGATGGAAAATGCATGAATGATCAACTTAAAGACATTTGAACTTACTGTGTAATTGAAAGCATGTGTCTAATGCTCTACTTCATTATGCTCATTTTAACAATGTATGTAGAGTATTTTACTTAAGGGTAGGGGTTTCTCCTTAGGTTCTACTTGAAGGTGCGTTATCAGTAGGCAATGCATACCTGTCAATTTTTTGTCTCAAAATACTTATCTTGTGATTGTTTAAGAGGGTGTTCCTATTAAGGTGAATAGAGAACAAACACTTTTCTACAAACAGTATAAAAAGTGGGTGACCTCTTTAAAGTCTGTTGAGGCATTTCGTCTTTTAGCAGAGTGAACAGTAGTAAATAGATGTGGGGTCTTCAGTATGCTTGATAATAGGAACTGTGAAGTGACTAGTCATATGCTTATTTGCACTCCCCCTTTCCCTTGGTGGGAGCTGTCATATGGGGTTGCGGTACATTAAGATTTGGTACGCCGCATTTTTCTTTATATGTAGTTATAATGCCAACTATTCCTCCACTTTGATGTAGATTGTGTGCGAGGTATCTACTTCCGAATGATGGTGTGCTCTACATTCCTACTTGTGACGCCTTCATTTAGGGAGCTACATTATTTACAGACTACACGCACCATAGGGGCCATTTAAATGACCTTGCCTGTCGTTTTACATCACCACATCTACCTAGGATGAGACAATAGGACTAGCCATTAAGTATGGGGCATACTCATAACTTGACAGACTGTCTTCCCAGGGTTGACAACTTGATGTAATTATGAGCATTTATCATTGTTTTTTTTGTAACTAACGTCCCATACTCAAACATGTTTAGATATCCAGACAAGTTTGGACCACTGGAGCTTGTTGCTACCCTGATGGGGCCCATCCTTTAGTACGAGGAGGGTAAGGAAGGTTCCTCTTAATATTGAGGATTTAGTTTGTTTGAATATTTGATCACTCACCAATGATTGTTGCACTTCACGAGGGGGACGAGTCACCAATGTGTTTTGAACTTCCTTACTTCTTCACAAGTGCACGTAGTTTAACTTCTATATTGCGTTTTAAGCTTTTCTTCTTTGTTTTCTCTAGGTTCCTGTGAGACTCAGAAATTTTAGGTTTATGATAAATGAGGATTAGGTAGGTTTATTGGTTCTGACGAATCGCATTAGATCCTTGTTGACTATAGAAGCGAGAAACATGTTGACCTGACTTTGAGGCAGTATAGGGATTCCCGTACTTGCCATCATCACATTCCCAGACTAGAGGGATTGTGCTCATTAGACACTTCACCTGTTTAGGGTAGATTAGACATTATTCTAATCCCTTTCCCCTACACGATCTTTTTTAATCATGACAGAGGATTAATCTCCAATAACATTTTCCTTTTGTTTTTTCCTCTAGTCATTTCTAATAGCACGTTTTTGTACCAATCCCACATTTCAGCATTCACCAACCGGTAATTTTCTATAAGATCTCCAGCAAAGAGCCCCTATGCGGGGCCCGTCAGGCATTGCAGTGCTGGCCTGACGAGGAGCAAAGCCCTATGATGAAGCATGTCACCATCTGGTGAGTGAGGGCTCCTGTTCCGACTTGATCAGACTCACCAGGACTGTCTTATCTCTCCTCTCTCTCTCTCCCCCCCCCCTTTTTTTGTTTCCTGTCGGGATTGAATCTTCTATCCCTGAGTGGAACTGTGTATTCTTTGTGTTGTGATTTGGATGGGATACTATACACAGGACCAATTTTTCCTTTCTTTTCTAAATCTCCTGTAATTCTGCCCCTTCCTCTGGTTTTTGAGTGAATAGATGATGACATCCACCAAATCTATGTGACATGGCAGAAATGCTTGATGTGCTGCATGTTTAGTTAAGTTATGTCCATTATGAGTTTTTTGCTTTTTGAAGTTTGAATACATGGATAAGGTGTTGACTTACTACCATACCGAAAATCCTATAATAAACTGTTGATGGGTGATGTCATTAATTATGTAATCACTTATATAATTTGACATGTCATCAAATATGCCATTTACCATCTCATGAGTGATGTAATAACTGAGGTCATAGCAGTGCATATGGAGGCGAAAGTTCTAGAAATATTGTGGGTGAATTTCACTGTTAATGTTTATTAAATATTACATTTTGATTAACTTTGTCACATAAGTATAACAGCACTTTAACCGTAGTTTTTACAGTGAACTTCTGTTTTTTAAGCATATGGTAAGACATTTTTTCCATACCTAACTATAACTTCCACACAACTGATTCCTTCTCCGGCCACGAGGCTGATGGTGTTATAGATGTTGTAGGCTGGGCAGCCATATCATCATTCTGTGAGGGTGGTGCTGACATAGGAAACGTGATTGTACTGGTGGATGTTTGGTTGTTTTAAGTTTCTTTACATACCATGATAAATCAAGTATTATTTTTTTTGCTGTGGCTGTGGAACAACAATAGCAAATGGTATTCAGAAAGGGGTTATTACAACTTTGGAGGAGGTGTTAATCCGTCGCAAAAGTGACGGTAAAGTGACAGATATACCACCAGCCGTATTACGAGTTCCATAGGATATAGTGGACTCGTAATACGGCTGGTGGTATATCCGTCACTTTACCGTCACTTTTAGGACGGATTAACACCTCCTCCAAAGTTGTAATAACCCCCTAGTCACAGTTCTCCCTAGTAAAACAGTGTTGTATCCATAAACCAAGGCAGGTATACTGCGTTTGCCAACCATTGGACAATCAGCTCTAAATTTCAAAAAATGTTTTTCTAGGCCGTTAATGTACAGAGAGAAAAGAAAGGGGGCCAATAGGCACCCCTGGTGCATGCCCGAGTCGAATTTAAAGCTATCTGTTGTTTCCCCTGTTGGGCCATACCTCACTCTTGCTGTTACCTCCAAATAGAGCTCCCTTAAAACGTTATGATTCTTGGCTCGGACCCCAGTTGAGAGTGTTGACCTATTGAAGGCCATGGTCAGATCCATAAAAGCTGCATAAAACATACCTTCCTTCTCTATGGTATATTTATTTATTAGCAGATAAAGATTAAAACCTTGAGCTACTGTCCTGAGGCCGACACCTAAATTGGAGATCTGAGAGCACATTATTTTCCATTGCCCAGGTTTGCTTGTGTTCTATCAGGATCCCAGCCATTATTTTAGCCACAAAATTTATGAGAGAAATAGGGCAATACCACTTTGGGTCCCCCTTAGATCCTTTCTTAAATATCAGGCTATTGTCACTTGTAACCAAGCCTTGGGTGGGCCTGTACACAAGGGAGCTTTAAGAACATTTGTTAGTAGACGATCCCAGAGCTGAAGATTTGCTCTAAAGAGATCCAGTGGTATCCCACCTGGGTTGAGAGCTTTTGCAATGGGGCACCTATTAATGGACTCTAACACATCAATTATATTGATCTTGAGTGCACAAAGTGGTTTGGCCTGGGCTGTTGGAACTACAGGTACTGACGTCTGGGTCTTCCTCCAAGCATGACCATAAGAAAGGATAGGATCTGAACATAGTTGGGAAAAATGGTTAACCCATATCTCCAGGGGGATCACTGTGTCAAGACTGGTATCATGGACTTTCTCCCGATAATCATGATTCACTGTTTGCCAGAAGAGCTTGCTATCTCTCAGCTCACTGGACTTTACTAAATCAAGATAAGCCTTTTCCCTTAAAGTCCCTTTATAAAAAAAAGGTGGCCTTGTATCTCTTTCTGAAGGGGCAAACCCATTTTGGTTCTTGTGGCACTATTTTACATGCCAGCAATAGCTGGCTATGAGCTATGGTACAAGTTGTGTCAAACCACCTCACACGTTTGTTATGATGGGTGTTTGTACTGACTATGAGAAATTCCTGTGCGGTCCCATAGATTTTATCAAAACTGCTGATTATCTCAAGCCCCCGCTCCTTGTTCCCCACCAGGCATATCGTAGAATTGCAATAATTTGCAGTTATTAGATTAGACAGGAACAGAACCTTGTCCACTCTATCAGGCACATAATGACCCCTGTTGGACTTTTTTGCTTATGCAGGTTCAACCCCAATCTTTTTGTCTCCTGCCTCCTATTTTTTCTGACCTGTTGCTGTTGGCTTTTGAACTCTGAGCACTTTACCACTGCTAACTAGTGCTAAAGTGCATATGCTCTCTGTGTAAATTGTATTGTTGATTGGTTTAGCCATGATTGGCATATTTGATTTACTAGTAAGTCCCTAGCAAAGTGCACTAGAGGTGCCCAGGGCCTGTAAATCAAATGCTACTAGTGGGCCTGCAGCACTGGTTGTGCCACCCACACAAGTAACCCTGTAATCATGTCTCACACCTGCCACTGCAGTGTCTGTGTGTGCAGTTTTTAACTGTAAATTCGACTTGGCAAGTGTACCCACTTGATAGGCCCAAATCTTCCCTTTTCTTACATGTCAGACACCCCTAAGGTAGGCCCTAGGTAGCCCCAAGAGCAGCGTGCAGTGTATGGTTAAGGTACGACATATAGTGATGTGTTTTATATGTCCTGACAGTGAAATATTACTAAATTTGTTTTTCACTGTCCCTCTCATAGGTTAATATGGGGGGTACCTTTAAATCTGATTAAAGTGTAGATTTCCTTTGGGAGCGGATGGACATGTGGAGTTTGGGATCTCTGAGTTCACAATTTAAAAATGCATCTTTTAGTAAAGTGCATGGGCAGTGCAGGGGCCCCCAGGGGCCCCGCAAACTCCCCTTCCCACCAGGCTAGTGGGAAGGGGAGTCATAATCCCCAGGGCAGCGCTGCAAGCAGTGCTGCCCTGGTGGATTATAGCCACCGGGACAACGATGGCGGGACACCGCCGGTCCCGGCGGTGTAGCGCCGCGGTCATAATATGGCGATTTGCACCGCCAGCCTGTTGGCGGTATGATCGCCAAAACAACCCTGGCAGTCTTTGACCGCCAGGGTTGTAATGAGGGCCTGTGTGTGTTGGTACAAATACTTTACACCTAGCACTCTGAAGTTAAGCCTACTGCTCTGCCAAGCTACCAAGGGGGCAAGCAGGGGTTAGCTGAGGGTGATTCTCTTTTACCCTGACTAGAGTGAGGGTATTTGCTTGAGCAGAGGATAACCTGACTGTCAACCAGAGACCCCATTTCTAACAACCCCCTTGTTTATTGGTAAGCCAGAGGTCTTGGATGGACCAACACCTGCTACCCTTAAAAAAAGAAGTTGATTATCCAGACAGTTGTTAGCCTATGCTCACTCAACGGGGAATCCAGAACTACAAAGTCTCCCACCCATGACCTCCAATTTTAGGACAGTAGAATAAAATCGATTAAGCTGGGACAGCTATGCCCAACAAATGTAGTAGTAGAAACTAAGCCACTACTTGATGAGTCAAAAGCAAACATCAGATTGTACCTTGTTATTAGCAAATTCAGTTTGTTTCCATAGAGAATATGACTAAAATGTGAAGTAGGCTCCTCCTACCGCATGACATTTCCGGGGACACTTGACAATGTTTAGTATTGAAGTCCTCCATTCACCCAACCACCTAGTTACCATCAAATTTGCTCAGACTTTGCTCTATATCATTGAGCAATGCTTTCACAATAGCAATATCATATCCACCAAAAACATTATTATAAAAAGTTAGCAGTAGCATGCATTCTCTCTCACATTTGATAGCAAAAATCTGACAGCGGGGTAAGGCCCTATTTGTCCACATAATCCAAACCGGGAAAGTACGGGCCACCATTGTGAACAGACCTCCTTTAGCCCTGCCTGTGAATCCTGCAATCGCAGGAGTGAAGTAAGTCGCAAACCCATAAATAAAGGCAGGTTCTATGAGCCATATCTCTTGAAAACAAAGACCTGCATAAGGTTTAGCAAAATCTAACCTGTCCGCATTCTCCAGTTTTGCACCCAGACCTGCCACATTCCAAGATGCTTTTGTTTTTTTTTCTTTTGCCTCCACTGATTCCGAAGCTCTAGCAGCAGGATTTCCTCAGTCGGAATGAAAGGGTTGACCACCCTCACCGAACGGACGGGCATAATGCAACCCATGTCTCTACCCATACGGACCTTGGGATCGGCAGACTTAATTGTGAAGTCACTCTAGTTGATTCAACTCTGCTAAAGGTAGAAATCTATTTGCAGTGGTGACACAATTAGTAGAGCTTCCTAGTGGCCAGATAGGATTATTGACTGGTTTAGAAAAACAGCTTAGCGGAAGAACATCAATAGCTGAAAAGCTATACTTCGGAAAATAAGCTCTGCCCAAGGTGTACTTGACAGTAGCTCCATTCCTAAAGTTAACAAAAACACAATTGTTGCTGTCCAGTTTTGTGTGGTTGTCAACCCAGGAGACCTTTTGCACATGATTGTTCTCACTGTGTGGTTGACCTAGACCACCCACCTTCCTATTTTCACAGTGCACTACCTTGTTTAGCAGCTGGTCTTAGTTTTTGTGACTTCCTGGCTTCAATAGATGCACACCTTTGAGAAATAGCATGAAAAGAATGGCCTGTGGGGAGTAGCTGAAGAGTTTCGTACAGTATTATCACCAGAGACCACCTTGTGGCTGGCCCTTGTGTCATGAAACTCCCAAGCTGGGCATTGTTGAATCGCCTGAATTTGCAAAGAGGGCTGGAAAGGAGCTGGAAAATCCCTCTAATCAATAACCTGCCCCCAGTCCATTGTAGTGCATCTTTAGTCGAAGGTGTAGAATGGTGGCCACTGTGATTTTTGCCAAGTATATGTGCCTCCAGAGAGTCTAGTCTACCCATCACAGCAGAGATTAAATTTGCTAGTTTATCCTCCAAGCAGGTAATCTTACTAGCTATATCCAAAGCCTTTCCCAAGAACCCTGCCATTGCTGACACAGTCCTCTCATTTGTCAAGCAAGTATCCTGAGTGACCTTTCTTTCCTGCGCTGAGTGCTTCTTTTTGACCAGGGACAGCAAGAAATGTGAGTTGGGTGGAATAGGTAAATCATGCAGCGCATCTGTAATGATTAGTTCACCTGGAATATTTGCTATGCATTGGTTTCTGCCCCTAGTGTCTGACTGCCGCAAGGGAACATTAGAACTACCACTGGTCTCAATTGAACCATTAGGCTCTACACCGTTACCTTTCCTGGAAGCAGACTTCATATTGGTACATAGCTGCTCTTCAACAGAACCGATCTCCTGTTCAAGTACTTCCATGGCTTTTGTTACGTTAAATACCACAGTGCATACCCATGGTTTCTCCCTTTCAAAAGTAGACTTTCTCTTCCCTGTATCAGCACAATCCTCACTCAGATTAAGCAGAGTGGTCTGCAAAAATCACTTACTTCATGGCGATTACAGAATTAAATTATCAGAGGGATGGCCCAGCTTCTTCAGGGAGCTGACGGGCACAGATGGTCTGCAGAGCTGGAGCTCGTCCTTAAAGCGCATGCTTGGCACGCTGCTCTGCAGGTGGGTGACATTTCCACCACACAGATTTCTGGCCCCTGAAGCCCCAGGCCAAAATAGCAGTGACAATATGTCCTGCACTGCAGAACTTCTCCTTAAAACTTTAGCCTAGCTCTGGTCTGTGGACACGTGCGTGCTCTTTGCCACATGGGTTTCTGGCCCCTGGAACCCTAGGCCAAAACAGTGGTATCAATATTTCTAGCACTGCAAGGTTGGGGCTTTTTCTGAAAGGGCCTGCTTGGCGGGCTGGTCTGATGATGGGCATCCTCTCTGCCGCACCAGTTTCTGTTCACTAGAGTGCCAGCCAAAACTGCTGTGTTAATATGTCCCGCTGCTTATTTTCTCTTCTTACCTCCCAAACATACTTGGATTCCCAAACGGGACCAAGAAAGCAATGAGAGATTATTGTGGAATCATACGTAGACTTACTTCCTGTTCTGGGTCTTGCAGGAGTATTGCAGAAACATTAAATAATAAAGGGATCGTTTTATTTACACTTTGCGCCTCGTGGTTTCAACTCAGGCACAAATTAGAAAGCTGTATTGTAGCTTTAGTGAAATATTGGCGGTGGAAAAATGGTATGGTTGTACCTCTGACTCACAGTCAAACCTTTTCTTGTAGTCGAATGTCATTATTTTGATGTATTCTCATGAAGTTCCCTTTCTCTATATGGGAGTGGCTCTTCATAACATTCATACCTTCTCTACTGTCAGGTACTGTTTCTGCAAATAGCTGAATTTTATTAGGATCAACCAAAAACAAAATTTGGCACTGCAGGAAGAACAGAGAGACAAGCAGTCCCAGGAAGATACGCAACAGCAGGAGGAGCAGCAGATATCACCAGAGTCCAGACTCACCAGAGTCCACTATATGGGGACTTCTTTATGATTCCAGCTAAGATGGTCATTAGCAAGCTTTGCCAGTGAGAGTTTTCAAAGGACACTTGAAAAAAACACCTAGTTCGAACCTTGGATATTTTAAAACATCTCACTGCTTGGGACACTACTCAGAAGAGATGTCTGGACAAAGAAGGAGCCTCCACATCATCTGCTCCAGTGCACAGTTTGCATACTTTTCCTGCTAATATTGCTACCTGTAGGAATGATTGTCTTTTTCTGTGATGTCCTGGCAATTTTTGCCCTGTTTTGGTGGCATTAGATCTCTGTGATCTTTACCCAAGCAAAACAGATCTGTCCTGTGATTCCCCTCAAATGATGTTGAAATGGACTTAAACATGCTTGGCACAATCAACCTTCCTATAAAGTCACAGAATATGATGTTGAAATACACAAGTTATATTACACTTTTGGACTGAAGCAAATCACCCTTTTCTACAGTTAGAAAACCCTGAAATGAAATATTAAATAAGTCACCCCTAAGAACACTTTGCTGCCCACTAGGTAGGGTGCATAATACTCAAGAGTAGAATATGTATGATATTACAAAGGGCAGGCTCGCAAATAAATTACAACCAAAATGACATTGTCACTGGTCAGACTGCAGCTAACATATAGGAAAAACAAAATATAGAGTATGCACTTTAATGTATAACTTTTGGCCTGTACCAGCTACAGTCTCCATTCAAAGGCTTATTTTATATTAAAATAAATCCCAGCTAATGGTGAAATTAGCTTTTTGTTAAAAATATGGGAAATTAATTTTCCGAAAGTCAGCTTTAGCCTCCCTGAAGCTGCTGGAGGCTAATTTGCATTATCTCTCCAGCAAGTGCCCAGCCTCTGAATGAGGTGTGACACTCATTTGAAAATTGCTCCTAGAGCATTGACAGTGGCCTGGGAATGGGTTGGGGATTTCTTCCCCTAGAGGAAGACCACTTGGTGTGGACCCATGCACTTAATTATCTTGAAAGGGGCCTGCTCTTTCACAAGTAAATGTCAGGTCACACCTGAAAAAGCCACAGTCTTTGTCCCCCTAGTCAAGCTAGCACCAAACACAGTGGAAGGAAAGCTACCCCCAGGACTAGCTTTGAGCGACCATGGAAGAGGGAGCTACTCATTATCCTGGCTACTCTTCTGGCTGGGTCCAAAGGCTCTATACAAGGGTTTCTCCATCTTGAATTTTGAGAGTGATGGGTCACTTTGGAATTGTGTGCAGTAGGGCAAACAGGAACTGCTAAAATTATGGGTGTGGTTGCCTCCGGAAACCTTTATCCCATTGGCTAGGGAGGAAGCAGGAGTCTTCCCCACCCACTAGTGGTGGTAGTACCAGCCATCCCAAGGCACCATCATTAGATCACTTACTGGACCCGCAGAAGATCAGAAGAGGACTGGATGTGCTGTCTTTGTCCTGAGTGAATCCCTCAAGACTGGATCTGCTCCACCTTGAACGTAGGACAAAGAAGTGGAGTCCAAGGTTCAGGTGGCTGACCTTCTGTGTGCTTAAGGGACACAATAAGCTGCAAGAGGCATTTTTTCCCTGAAGTAACCAGCTGACCAGTGGTAACTGGACTTGGAATGGAATTGGAATGGACGTAGGTGTTGGCTGTTGGCCTCTGTCTGACACACTGCCTTCTCTGAAGTCCTCTGGGGTCTGGGGTGTGAGGAGCAAACTCCTGTGGTTGTTTGTGCACCGTATGGAAGTTTGCAAACTTTTGAAAACCTTTCCTCCAGAGTTTCACTGTGACCCACCAGAAAAAGTAACTGACCAGTGGTTCAACTGCGTTTGATTGGAGTTCAGCTTTTTCATATTCAAAGATCTCTGCACTTCTGTAAAAATGACTTGGGGTCTGATCTATATCTTGGCAAATGAGTTACTCTGTCACCACGGTGACGGATATCCCATCCACCGAAATATAAATCCCATAGGATATAATGGGATTTATGTTTCGGTGGACAGGAAATCCATCTTGGTTTTGATGGAGTAACTTGGCTGCAAAATCTAAATCAGGCCCTAACTCCCATTATGCATTGGGTGAGAAATATCCAAAGCTCCAGAGTGCCAGCAGGGGCCAACTTTCTTCAGGTATCTAGCCTTTGGTTCCATCACGGCAGGTACAATTTCAATGTGTCCCTGTAGACAGGAGTTTTATTTTTATAAAGTGGCAAAGTTCCATTCTGTATTTGGACTTAGAAAGAATTACAACACTTACCTTTAAAGAATAAAAATCCAACTTCCTGAAGAGGGCCTTAGAAACATTTTAATTTTTTTCATGTTTTGACTTCTAGACATTCAACCAAACCAATTCACTTGGTGTATCTGACCAGGGCTCTTCTACACCCCATCCATAGATTATTATTTGTGCTTAGTGCCTTTTTTGTGCTATTTCTACATAAAATCTTACAAATTCAAATACGCAGTTCCCCTCTTGAATTTTTATCATTGTGGTGCCATTTTGTTTATTAAATTTTACTGTTGTTTTCCAATTCAGTTTGGGATTTTTATTGCTTGGTGTTTAAACCTTATTTATGGTTTGATGCTGCCCTACTTTAAGCCTGTGTGCTATGTTACAGAGTACTGGGGATTGAGCTCAGGTTAATTCAGTGACTTTAATGGTTCACCCTGACAATAAGTGTTATTATTCCTTGAGATGGACAGCCACGTACCCCAAATAATAATTCACTTTCTTACACTGCCACATTGAGCTGTGAATAGCAATCCGCTCTACTCCAACATTTTCTTGCATCAAATGGTCAAAATATATCTCTGTTGGAAAACAGAGTGCAGAGACCAGAGACTGGTTGTTCACCAAGCAAACTGCTAAATATAACTTTTCTTTATTTTTGGATCTACGTTTTGATGAGTCTTCTTTTACTGTTTTTAGTTGAATAAAAAACCTGTTAAAATTATTGAAAAAAGGTTAGAAATTGGTAATAAAGGGAACATCAAAGGTCCTTTTCAGAACCATCCTTATTGCCTTAAAGTTAGACAAAATAGATTTTGTAATGTCTGTCTCTTAACATTAACATAGTCTTAAAGTCCACCATAGTGGACTGTTGTGTCCCTTAAAGGCCCAGTTAACTGTTTTTTCATAACCAATTTTTATTACATTTTTTAAGCATATGCATTGGTCAGTGTTACATTCGAATATATCTATTACATGAGCAGTTAACTTGACACATTTGTGTCGCATACATGTATGTTCATAGTGTTTAGGAAGGAGTTATCAGTTTGTTTTTAAACTGAAACAGTAAATAATCTTGAAAGTCAAAAAACAGGTGTGATTATTGGATAATGTACAGTAGTTGAACTTTAGCCGCCCATACCCCAATATCCTTATCTGGGAGAAACTGTATGTAGGTGCTTTGGGGTAGCCTGGATCATTAACCTGACACATTGTGTGTGTTGGTGAGCTGTAAGGTCTCAGGAGTCCCAGCCACAGTGGGATTTTCAGAGAGATGTGCTTGTGCACAGAGCAGTGTCTTAGCTGGGAGCTGTTCTTTGTGTGCTTGCAGCTTTTGCACACACATTTCTCATCCATCCGCAATGGGGACTCTGCGCAGTCCTTGTGCCTCCTCTCTAAGTGCCACAGTTTCAGCTTCAACCAATTTTAGTAGTGCTGCACACTAGTATGTAGGCCCGGCAGGGTGTGTGATTTCCAATGCATGGTGCTGGCTCACTGGTAAAGCAAGGTCAATGAAACTGTTTGTTATTTTTGCCTTTTTTGGGTGCTTAAAAAGTCCAAGTAAAATGCCTTCAGTGTTACATATGTCAATCCGTTCTGTTAATTCTGTGTGCTCTGCCACTGTATAGGACCACAACATGTGAGTTATATTAGCAGTGGGGCATTCTGGAGAGGAACCAAACATTTTGTGTAGGGATTCTGGTGTGACATAGGCCCTGTGCAATATATTGTACTGTATGTACTGACATTTTACATTCCTTGATACCTTTTAGGATATGTTAGTGCTCTGTGCCACTCCTTACTTGTGCATTCTCTGCCAATAGCACGGTCTTGACTCCGATGAGTTAATAGTAGGGGGTCTCAGTCTGTGTGTCATTGTTTGGGTAAACCAAGTGATCATGCAGCGAACACTGCCTATGAGGTGTAGTGTGTGCACCAGTGGTTGATGTTCAGGTTCTGAGCCTGTAATTTGCCATAATTCAGTTAGGACTGCTAGGAGTCTACCATGTTCTAGAAAGTGTCCGGCAAGTATGCCCCAGTCTGTTTGTAATTGGTCGAAGGATGTAGGCACTTTGGCAAGAAACAGGGTTCCAATGATGCCTAGCTCTGTTAACTCCCAGTGTTGGAGGCCTGCATGCCCCAGCATTAGCATGACCGCTAACCTGATTTCAGGAGAATATTGTGGGGCCAGAGGCATAGTCTGAGTCTACGTCTTTAACTGTTTTGAGCTACCTTCAGTTAAGTACTGGAGTGGTGGAGAGGTGAAGGCAGAGGGAGAAATGTTTCCTGTACTACTCATTATGCGCTGGTAATCGTGAGCTATCCTAATTCTTCCAGCAATTTACCCACATCGGGCAGGTCACTGGAGCTGGGCAGCAAAGTCATAGTGCTCAAAATGTGGTGTCCCCAAGCCCCCCTTTTTAACTGGTAGTTGCAACTTGCATAGTGCTACAAGGCACCTGCCCTTATTGCAGATAAAGCTTCCCAGTGCAGCATGTATCTTGTGGAAGGTGCTCCTGGGGTTGTACTCAGGAAGATTGTGAAAGTTGTACACTGTGTGGTGAAGCATAACCATTTTGTACAAAGCAATCATGCCCTGTAACGTAAGTGGGAGCATGACCAAAAAAGTCATCTGAGTGCGTAGGGGCTTGATGGCTCTAGAAAGATTACCATCTAGCAGGTCCTGAGTGTCATGGTAGATATTTATCACCAGGTAAAGAAAGGTGTGAGGCTCACAAATCAATGCTTGGGTGTCTACTAGCAAACGCTGCGGTGGACATTTAGGTGTAGGGGGAACAGACATGATTTGGTCCATTTGTTTGCCAGGCCTGAAGCAGCTCGAAATTCTGAGAGGATTGTTGTTATACCATTGATGCCTTGTCTAATATCACAGATGTAGAGCAGGACATTGCTGGTGTATAGGGAGGCCGCGTGTATTGTTCCCTCCATTGGTATGCCCCATTCCCCAGCCTGCTGACGAAGCTTCTGAGCTAACAGTTCCATTGTTAGGGCAAACAGGAGGGGTTCCAAGGGAAAAACTTGATGGGTCCTCTACTCACTGGAAATGAAGGAGAAATGCATTGACAAATCTTCACCCAGGTCATGGGGTCTACATATAGGAGTAGTATAAGGCCTTGCAGACAGCCCGTGATACCCAGTGTTGTAAGAGTAGAAAACATGTGTTCCCAGTCAAGCATATATAATGCTTTTTCTAGATCTAGTACCATGCATGCAGCATATGGCCGCTGTGCTGGGGTGCGTTTCAGGACTCTGTACAAACTTCTAATATTGAGCGTGGTGAATCTGCCAGGGATAAAACTGTTTTAGTCTAAGTGACCCAATGTGGGCATATGCTGTAGGAGACCTAGAGGCGATGATTTTGTTCAGTATTTTGTAGTCAGACCCAAGTATGGAAAGTTGGCGATATGAGGTCAGTTCCGGCTGGTCTTTCCCAGGTTTGGGAAGAGATATCAGCAGAGACTCTCTAAGGGAAGGTGGAGGTCTGCCCTCTTGCAGGGCTGTTTGAAAAACTGCAAGGAGTTTAGGGGCTAATGTAGGCATGTAGACTTAACAAAATTCTATGGGGAACCCATCAAGGCTGGGGGTTGTGCATGTGGCTTTATCTCTGACTAAGCCACGTATTTCCTGTGTCGTGATGGGAACTTTAATGTCTTCCCTAGGGTTCCTAGGACTGCTAATGTGACTCCCTAAAGGAAGGTGTGTATGCTCTGTGCCCTTGATACAAGAGTGAGATTATATAAGGCATGATAATATATGGTGAATGCTTTGAATATGTCTGTCTGGTTTGTAAGCAAACATGTTGGGGAAGGTTTAGTAGCTGTGATTGGAGATGTGGGAATTGAGCTGCGCAGGAGCCATGCTAGCAGATGACATGACTTGTTCCATTCTGCATTCATTCTATCCTGGTATGCTTTGAAATCTTGGCATCTTAGTTGCTCTGTTCATTGGGTGTGTGCCTCCATGGTGGCTGTTAATTGACGGTGCCCCTTGGGATCAGTATGGGAGTCAACTTCTAATTGTCTGAGCTTGTTTTCTAATTGCAGCAGTTCCTTGTGTACATCTACCGTAAACCCCGTTGTTGTGCAGATACAGTGGGCCTTCAACACCGCTTCCAATGCTTCCCAGTCCACAGCTTGGGAGGTTGCGGTACCCCAGAATCATTAGGGCTTCCTGTGTTGTTTCTCTGAACACCTGGTCCTCCTGTGCCATGGGCATCAGTCGCCAAGTAGGGACTGGCAGCCGAGCTGTTCCCCATTCGAGGCATATTCGGAGCAGATTATGATCTGAGAATATTTTCCCTAGGTATGCAGCACTGGTGACCTGCAATGAGAGAGAAGAATAGCAAAGTATGTGGTCCAGTCTAATGTGCAAGTCATGGGGAGATGAGTAATGAGTGTCTGGGTGGAGTAACTGTCCCATAGTGCCCAATGTGTGAACCATTGGGTGAAATTTGCTACTGTCGTCACATTGGGAGTGGTCAGTAATTGGGGGTGTAAGCGATCTAAGAGTAAGTCGAGCACACTATTAAAGTCCCCCTCTAGAATCCAAGGGATATGTGCCCATTTGATCAGGTCAGTTGATAAGGGTGTAATGAAGGCTAATTGGGACATGTTGGGAGCATAAATACTGCCTAAAACTAAGAGTACAGGTCTACCATCTAGGGACCCTCTGGGTTGATTTCAACAGTTAATTGTTGGAATGGGACTCCAGGGCAGATCCAGAATAGAGCCCCCCTTGCAAAGCCTGAGTACGTGGTGTAATAACATTGGCCCCGCTAGTGGCGCTGCAATTTTATGTCTTCTCTCCCTGCTATATAAGTTTCTTGTAGAAATGCTTTGAGTGCAGCACTGCATTGGATATATTGTTGTATCGCATGCCTTTTACGGGTAGTTCCCAGGCCACGGACGTTCCACGTCAAGCCTTTAATACCTGCCCTTTGTGCGTAAAGCAAAGTACAATGTGGAGGGGGGCAGCCATGCCCTAGACAAACAGTTTTGAATGGGATAAAAAGGTACACTGTGTGACTTCCATAAACTTGTTCTGAACAACTCTAACCCACAGCTCCAAACCCAGGGCGATCTCAGATCTTTAAACCACCTAAACTATGAACGCACAATCCCAAGTGTTGGGTCCTCCAGTTTGGTCGACAACAAAAACTGTGGCTGCCCAGTAGTGAGGCAAGGTGTGGTTGGCATGGGAGGGACAAACCCTAATTGTACTAGCATCTCAAGGATAATTCATGTAATGTGTGTTGCTAGGCCCATAGTGACCATGGTAACAGGATGTAGCCCATCCAGGTTCATGGACATCATTACTCAGTGTTCAAAGAAAGTAGAAATTGGTTGGAGGCAGGGGAGCGGAGAAGGAACAGTAATATCTGGGCAGATAAGCTGTCATATCAGCAGTTTGTGGAGTTATATCTAGTAAAACCTCAGATGGAGTTACGCAGGCAGATGCATTCGACTCAGAATCTGAGGGCTGCTTGTCCTCATCCAGTGGCGGCGGAGAACATCTGCTCATCTACAGTGAAGTTGTGGCCGACAGTGCCTGTTTCTGTTCCATCTTTGCCTGTGCTGGGATGGGGACTCCTATCAGTCTACATTTACTAACGTCTCTGTTGTTGCTCCTTCCGGGCCTTTTCTTCTTGGCCTGTCTGCGGCAGGAGGCTGGCGATTATGGTGTCAAGGCCTTGTATCTGCACTGCTCCACCCAGTCCCAGGTGTCCTCAGGCTCGGTGAAGAAGTAACTAGTCTGATGTGCCAAGACCTTGAGTTTGGCTAGAAAGAGTAATGAATATGACATGCCGGCCTGTCGTAGATGCATTTTAACCCCCAGGAAGGATGCCCTTTGGCATTGCACTGTAATGGTATAGTCCCCGAACAAGAAAGTGTGAATATTGTCATACATGAGTGGTTCAGCCGTGCACATCTTTCGCGGTATGGCTTCCTTGTCCCTATAGTTAAGGGGACGAACCACCACTGGTCTACGAGATGAACCTGCAGGTGGTTTCTGGTGGTTACTTGGTGTGCCCTTTCCACTAGGTATTGGGGCAATAGATTATCTGAGCCCACAAACAGTGCCAGCCATGTTTAAAAAAACGAATTGGGTCAGTTCCCTCTACTCCTTCTGGAAATCCTATGATGCAGAGATTATTCTGTCAGGAGCGACCCTCCAAATCCTCCGCTCTGTTTTCTAGTTCTTTGACTTTCGTAGTCAGAGACCTACCTGCCCTTCCAGATTAGTAAGTGCCAGGCATACATCGTTAAACTGATTCTCCATGTGCATGACTTGAGCTGATAGCTTCCTTTGATCATCCTTCAACAGTCCAATGGAGCATGTGACACAGTGGAGAGTGCAAAGCCACTGGACGAGTGCTTTATTGATAGTAAGGGTAATTGCATGCCTTGTGGTTGTGCCACTCATCGATTAAGGTCTGCCTAGGCCTCTCATTAGTGAGATATGGGAAGGGCAAGCTTATTAATGAAACGGGGGCAGAGGTCCAGTGTGTGCCCCCCCGGTTGGTTCCCAGGTCCAATAAGGGACTGCACTGTCATGGGCAGTCACGCGCATAGTCAGCACAGTGCCACGCAGGCTCTCCGCCAGTCAGGAGACAAGGGGGAAGGTAAGTCCTAGGCAGCAATAAAGGCCACAATGTGAGAACACTGGCATGTACCCGCGATCTCAAGTGAGGTGCCACTTACTGCTTTGCAGCAGTCTTCAGACCCTTCCACTTATGGATCCCACCAAGAGGGGCACTCCATAGGCTCCTGGGGATCAATCTGAGTCATGGCGAGCCACAAAATCAGTGAATGGCTCCTAGGGTGTCATTCAGACCCTGCACCACAGTCCCATCAATTGAGGGGGCCACTTCACCTGGATGACAGTGTTTTAATCTGGATCATGGGCCAGGTAGCAGAATGCTGTTTAAATGCTGACTGCCATCTTGCAGCACAAGGCTGTGCCCCCAAGGCCCAGTCCACTGTTATAGTTCCAACCTAAAGGCACAGGTCTATAACAAGGAAGTGGCACTTTAACGACCACCATAACCAGCTATAGAAGGCTATACTGGTATTAGAACATGTTATGTTATGTTCTGTTATGCTATGTTATGTTATGCTATGCTATGCCAGCATATCCACAAACTTAGGCATGTGTGCAGATGTGTTGTGTCCAAGGTGCTAATACAAAGAGCTAAGTGTGGAACTAAAAAAAGGAGGAGGGGGCTCTGATGTGTTGAGACAGGTCGTTTCATGTCTTGGTTGCGATGTAGGAGAATGAGGGACCTCCTGTTCTGTGGATTCAGGGAGTGTGTGCGAGTGAGAGTGAGGCAGAACATAAGTGTCTGGTGGGATGATAAAAGGGTATACAGTTGTTTAGGTTTTCTGATTGCATTGTGTATAACTCTGTATGAAAGCTTTGTTTGTAAATGGGGAGCCAGTGAAGCTTCCCGAGGTGTGGTGATACGTGGGTGCAGCTTAGGAGGCCAAGTATGAGTCTTTCAGCAGTGTCCTGGGTGGCCTAGAGTCTGTGTAGGAGTTGTTTGAGATTCTGGCATAGAAAGTGTTGCCGCAGTACAGCCTGCTGATGATGAGTGCTTGCATGATGGTCCATCTGGTTTTCTGAGCAACCATTTGAGGATCTTTCGCAGTATGTGCATGATGTGGAAGTAGTAGGTGCACTGACTAGAGTCGTCATGTTGAGCTTGTCATCTAGGATGATCCCTAGACTTCTTGTGGTCCTGGTTCTGACAGCTACCAGCTGAAGTCCCATGGGGAGGTCTTGTTGCCGAAGAGCAGTACTTCCTTCTTGCTGGAGTTATGGTGCAGGCAGGGGATTCACATCCAGTCTGCTACCACAGTCATGCAGTTGATGAAATTGGTTCTGGTGGTGGTTGTCTTGTCTGACAGGGAAAGGATGAGTTGGGTGTCATCGGCATAGGAGAAGACTGTGATGTCTTATGATCGGATGATGTTGGGGAGCGGTTTCATGTATATGTTGAAAAGAGTAGGTCTGAGGGATCCCTGTGGGCCTTTGCATAACAGTTTCTTGGTCTTTGATGTAAATGGTGGCAACCTGACCCTGTGAGGAATGAACTGATCAAGAGCAGATACTTGTATGCCAATCTCGTGAAGTCTTCTGATGAACAGTGTTGATGGCCGCGGAGAGGTCAAGCAGGATGAGGGTCACTGTTTCTCCTTGGTCCAGGCTGGTTCAAATATCCGTGATGAGTGCTGCTTCAGTGCTCTGGTTCTTTCTGAATCCTGTTGGAATGTTGTCTAGAAGACAGGGAAGATCAATTTGGATTGTGAGTTGCTTGTTGATGGCTTTCTCAATAACTCTGGCTAGACAGGAGAGCACGGAGATGGGTTGGAAGTTGCTCAGTTGATTCTGGTCAGCTGTGGGCTTCTTGAGGAAGGGCTTTGTCTGCAAGTTTCCATTCATCAGGTAAAATAGCAGATGTCATGGAGGTGTTGATGATGTGGGTCACAGTGGGGCTGATTGATCATGTATCCAGGTTGTAGATGTGGGGGGGGCATGAGTTCATTGGGGCCCCTGAGTGGATGGTCCACATGATTGCCGCTGTATTGTTTCTGGTGAGGGCTGTCCATTCTGCCCGATGTCCATCTTGGTTGGTGTGGGGTAGGTTAGCAATGAGTTCTCTTGGGTTGGTGTGCGAAGTTGCTGTAGATGTTTGTAATTTGTTGGGAACCAGTGATGTTATTGACAGTCGCTAAGGGAGAGGCAAACTCCCTGTCAGTCAAGAATATATCCGTGCAGCTTTTTAGGCTTCCTTCGATGCTGCCCACTAGAACTTTTTTCTTGGTGTCTCTTATTTGTTGTTGATAACATCTGAGTTCAGCAATGCAGCCTGTAGGTAGTTCTGTCAGTGGTGTTGTGGTTGGCCCTCCATTTCTTTTCTAGCTGTTTACAGTGATGTGTGGTGTTTCCAAACTCTTCAGTGTACTAGCTGGCCTGCTTGTTTGACCTCCAATGCTTGTTGGGTTTGATGGGTGCAAGGTAGTCCCTCAAGGTTGTCTGTGGTGCTAGGTTGATCCATGCTAAGGTGGCTGACCCAGACTGCCTCTGTGATTTTGTCCCAGCTGCAGCTTGGAATGCTGAACCTGGTACGGGTGTTGACTTGAGATATGTTGATCTGGAAGTGGATGATGATGTGGTCAGCTCATGTGTGTGGAGTTGTATTTGATGCTTGTAGTGAAGATGTGATCCAATGTGTGTCCTGTTGTGTGTGTTGATTCTGAGACAAGCTAGGTGAGCCCGATGTTGCTCAAGCTCTCGAGGAGAGCTGTGGAGCAGGAGTCGATTCTGTCTTCCAGGTGAAATTTGAGGTTGCAGAGGTGAATGTGGGCTCTGGAGTCGATAGTGAGATGGGTGACGAAGTTGGGAATGAGGTTGGTAAAGGGGGCTTGGGGGGCTTGTGGTCCCGGTGGTTGGTAGTTGGGCGTTTTTTTCAGGGTGAAGTTTTCAGAGAGTTGCAGCTTGAAGTGCAGACCTTCCATGAATTGGGTGGTGTTTTCTGTGGATGTTCTGCATTTGATGGATTCCTTGTGGATGATAGTGAGTCTTTCTCCTGGCTTGTGAAGGCGGTCCTGTTGAGCGATCTTGTAGCACGCCGGAATTATTGAGGTAATGTTGTAATCTGATAAGGGATTGAGCCAAGTCTCTGTGATGCAGGGGATGTTGTGTGCATTGCTGCTTTCAGCCCATGACTACAGAAAATCCTAATATAGATTTATACCTGGTCATACTAGGCCAGGGTTCTTCAATGTCGGTCCTGGAGAGCCGGATCCATGCCAGATTTTAAGATAACTACATTCATCTCAATGTGGATATGCTAAAACCTGCCATGGATTCGGCTCTCCAGGACCGACATTGAAGAACCCTGTACTAGGGTATACCAGCCATTACAGGACCCACTCCAATGTTATAGACCTGCGTCAAACGTGAAGGTCTATAAAAATGATGTGGGGCTGTAATACCCACACACAGCGGGCCCGAGCACTTTCAGACCTACCTGCCCCTTGAAGGCAGAACATCCCAATACACTGTTATAACCTACTGTACCATATTCTAACTGCTATTAAAGTCCTACTCTACAGCTTTATAGCCCCAAATCGAAGGACTAGAACAAAGTAATGGGACTATATTGGGCAGTATGAACTACTATAGTGAACTATAATGATGTTATAGCACTCTGAACTATAAGACAGAGGGGGTCATTACAACATTGGCGGTAAAAGGTGCTTACCGCCGTGCAGAAGACCGCCAATACACTGCCGCGGGCCGCAGAATTCCGCCACAGCTATTATGACCCACTTCTCGGAATCCGCCGAAATTTAGACACCCACACAAGTCCACCACACCAAAGGTCAGTGATAAACTGGCGAAAACAAAACCTCCACCGTCACACCAACAGAAACACGCCCATGCTATTACGACCCACGAATCCACGCGGCGGTCTTTCAACCGCGGTATTCCATTAGCGGTACACACCGCCGGGCTCAAAATACACACACATCTCCAAAACACCGCCACATTGGACAATTCCAAATACACACACCTGATACACATACAAACACCACTCCCATACACCCAACACAATATAAAACACACACCCACACCACCCACAAACCCCTACGACCAAAAACTAGAGACGAAGGCCAGAGAGAGACTACAGCAATATACAACCACACCACACAGAGGAACACAACAAAATCACCCATACAACATCTACGCTCAAAACACCCCACACCACCACACATCACCACACTCATCAACACATACACCACCCCATACAACACCTACACCACCCCATGTCACGCCAAAGACACCCCAGGTTTTCCGAGGAGGAGCTCAGGGTTATGGTGGAGGAAATCCTACGGGTAGAGCCACAGCTATTCGGATCACAGGTGCAGCACACCTCCATAGCCAGGAAGATGGAGCTATGGCAAAGAATCGTCGACAGGGTCAACGCTGTGGGACAGCATCCAAGAAATCGGGGGAACATCCGGAAGAGGTGGAACGACCTACGGGGGAAGGTGCGTTCAGTGGTCTCCAGGCACAACATCGCAATTCAGCGGACTGGCGGCGGACCCCCACCTCCTCCCCCACAACTAACAACAAGGGAAGAGCAGGTCTTGACCATCATGCATCCAGAGGGCCTCGGAGGAGTCGGTGGAGGAATGGACACTGGTAAGCCAAATCTTAACTATCATATCCCCCACCCTACCTGCATGCTATCACACACCCCCCCCCCCCCTCTCCTATCACTCCAACTCCTCACTAATGTACTAATAACACAAACCACACATCCCAACACCAAGCCCTGCATGACACAACTAAGCATGGACACCCAGCCCTAAAGCATGCTCACTGCACATACCCATAACAACCCCCCAACCATCATCATACAAGCCCCCACACAGGAATGCTTGCACTGGAGTACACGGACACCCACCCATTGCACACCATGACACACACACATGCAATAATCATGCTCTTATACCCCTGCAGGACCACTACGTAACGTCACCACACAAGAGGGTCCAGACAACTCCACTCCACCCACAGAAGAGGCCCACAGTGACGACAGCAGCTCTGGCCAACTGGATCAAGATGACCAGCCCGGACCATCATGGGCCTCGGGACAGTCGGTTCCCCTTGCACAGGCACAGCCCAACACTGACCTTCCACCCTCTGGTAACACCAGCACAGCACCCACCCAGCGGGCCCATACCTCCGTACCCAGGACACGTCAATCAGCGGCGTGTCCACCACTACAGGGAACCCAGAGTAACCCACCACACCAACAACAACAGGGACCTGGGGGCAGTGGTAGTGGGCACACGGTCCAGGGGATGGAGGCACAGGAACACAGGGGAACTGGGAGGGCTGCTGTGCGACAGGGGGCGGACAGGCCAAGGGAACCCACCCTTCACGAGGGCCTCTCCTCCATCATGGGAGCATACCACCACTCCCAGGAGACGATGGCTACGGTCCTGGCCAAGTTTCAGGAGACCCAGCGCCTGCAGGACGAACAGTATTTGGGGTTCAGGGAGGAGCTCAGAACCATCAGCTCCGCCCTGGGCACCATCGTAGGGGTGCTGAAGGACATACAAAAGACCATGAGGGACACCGTGGCACTCCAAGGGGCCCCTGACACTAGCATGGACGATGAACTGCCCTCCACCTCCGCCGGCGCTAGTGGACAGGATGCCCCACCACAGGACCACCACACCAGCACCCCACCCCCTGCAGATGGAGAACCACCCTGCAAGCGGTCCCTGTGATCCAGGAACAGGACAGAGCAAGATGGCAAGACCCCCGCCAGGAAATGAGACCACCCTGATTGTCCTCCCACTGTCTCACTTTGTTACCCTGTCCAGATTGGAACTGCCCCAGCTCCGTTTCCTATGCCCATATGGGCAGTGCACCTGTGGGACTAATAGACTGGACTCTGCCATGGACATTCCTCCACCATCACCCATCACCATTTTGCCACCCCTCCAATAATTAGCACTTCAATAAACACCCTTGAACCACAAAACAATCTGGAGTCAGTATGTGATTTTGAAAATGTGTATTAGCAATGACAGTGACAAAATGTGTTTTCTAATGTAATGCCAACATACCTATGTCACACATCACAAGTCCATGAAGGATGCAAGCAGATGACACACGTTGGTAACCACACCTGTGAAACCGTAATGGAAATGTACATCTCAGTTAACAAATACTGCTACTAATTGACAGACAGGATAGAGGTAGAAGTGTGAAAGTGAATGTAATAGTAAAAAAAATGTTCTCACCTGTGTGTCACTGTAAATATTGCTGTATGACTGACTCCCTGTTGTCTATGTCTTCTTCCTCAGCTTCCTCCTCATCACTGTCCACAGGCTCCACAGCTGCCACAACACCGTCATCTGGACCATCCTCCTGCAGAAAAGGCACCTGGCGTCGCAAAGCAAGATTGTGTAGCATCGAGCAGGCGATGATGATCTGGCACACCTTCCTTGGTGAGTAGAATAGGAAACCACCTGTCATGTGGAGGCACCTCAACCCATGGCCTTCAGGAGGCCGAAGGTGCGTTCGATCACCCTCCTAGTCCGCCCATGGGCCTCATTGTAGCGTTCCTCTGCCCTGGTCCTGGGATTCCTCACTGGGGTCAATAGCCAGGACAGGTTGGGCTAACCAGAGTTCCCTAACAGCCACACACGGTGCCTCTGGAGTTGACCCATCACATACGGGATGCTGCTATTCTGCAGGATGTAGGCATCATGCACTGAGCCAGGGAACATAGCATTTACCTGGGAGATGTACTGATCTGCCAAACATACCATCTGTACATTCATGGAATGATAACTCTTCCGGTTCCTATACATCTGTTCACTCCTGTGGGGGGGGGACCAGAGCTACATGGGTGCCATCAATAGCACCTATGATGTTGGGGATATGTCCCAGGGCATAGAAGTCACCTTTAACAGTAGCCAAATCCTCCACCTGAGGGAAAACTATGTAGCTCCTTACGTGTTTTAGCAGGGCAGACAACACTCTGAACAACACGTTGGAAAACATAGGCTGGGACATCCCTGATGCCATGGCCACTGTTGTTTGAAATGATCCACTTGCAAGGAAATGGAGCACTTATAGCACCTGCACTTCAGGGGGTATTCCTTTAGGATGGCGGATTGGTGAGATCAGGTCTGGCTCCAACTGGGTACACAGTTCCTGGATTGTGGCATGGTCAAAACTGTAGGTGATGATCAAATGTCGCTCCTCCATTGTTAACAGGTCCACCAGCGGTCTGTACACCGGAGGATTCCGCCATCTCCTCAAATGTCCCAGCTGACGGTGCCTAAGAAGGACAACAGCGACCACAGAGTCAACAAATTCCCAGGTATGTACCCACAGCTACACAGAACACGACACCAAATACAAAACTCTTCCTGTATGTGTGTGGAGTGTAGGCCTAGGTATGTGTGACGCAGTAGTAAATGAAGCCATGTGGGCCCCTGAAATGGCGGCTGCCTGACCTCTAAAGTGGGACAATGGGATGTGAGGTATCTGCGCTGGCGTTGTACACCGTCGCTGTAGGCGGTCGTAGACCGCGGCGCAATGCTGCATTGGTTAACATTGGACCCTATGGGTCCCAGGAGCCAATGATGAAGTGCGCCGGCGGTGATGATACGCACCGCCGCGGACGTCACCGCCGCGGACGTGACCGCCATTTTCTATCTGTTCAATCACTCGATACCTGATCTTCGACAGGAGAGGACCTACACTGCAAGTGCTGCTGTGACCTCGGTCTGGAAGAGACAATGGCTGCCGCGTCTGGGGAAAGGGCCCCTGCCTTCACTGCTCAGGAGTTGGAGAAGCTAGTCGACGGGGTCCTCCCCCAGGTACACGCTACTCTACGGTCCTCCAAACCAACAGGTAAGTACACAGGGAGCACGTTGTATGGGCTATGCTGGGTGGAGAGGGCTGGATGTCAGTAGGAAGGCGGCAGAGTTCAGTGACCATGAAGGACTGTGAATGCATGTGCCACATGTCAAGGGTAGGGATGGGGGCCACTCACATCGACGGTGCAGTTGGTAATGACTTCTCTTCTTCCCCTGTACATGTCATGTAGGTCAGCGCCCACCAGAAGGACATTTGGCATGCCATCGCCAAGGACGTTCCGACCCTGGGGGTCCACCAGAGACGGGGCACCCACTGCCGGAAAAGATGGGAGGACATTCGCTGCTGGAGCAAGAAGACGGCGGAGGCTCAGCTGGGGATGGCCTCCCAATGTGGGAGGGGTGCCCGTCGCGCCATGACCCCCCTGATGTTCTGGATCCTGGCGGTGGCCTACCCTGAGTTGGATGGGCACTTGAGGGCATCACAGCAGACACAAGGGGGTGAGTACAACATCATTCAGCGGACTTTGCGCGCAGTGGAGGGGTCTGGGTGGGGGAGGAGGGCTGTGGGTTTCCCTAGGCCAGGGCGAGTTCCGTAGGCTAGGACCCTCCGTAATGGAGGCCATGTGGCACTCCACCCCACCTCTGTAGAGTGCCAAGTACAGGTATACATGCCCCTGTGTCATCTATGTGTGCAGATGTCCACCATAGCCATGTAGGCCAGATACCAGGAATTGCATCTGTAGAGGCCAAGAGCACGGCGTAGTGCAGGGGGCTGCTGTGTCTGTATTGTCCGCCAACGGTAGCGGTTAGCCATGCACTCAACCTGTCTTTCTTCTGTCATTCCCCCCCCTTTTTGTGCTCTCCCTGTTCTTTTGTGCATCAGCATCATCAGGCAGAGGTACAGCGGCACCGGATCACGAGGGAGCTGCATCCCACATGGCCATGGAGGGCCACATCACAGACTCTGAATACACCAGTGGGACGGAGGGCGAGGGGAGCTTCACGTCAGTTACCGGATCACCAAACAGCGACACGGACTCGTCCGCCGATGGGAGCTCCCTTGTGGTGGTGGCACCATCTGTGCCCCCCACTTCTACAGGTACAGCCGCCACCCCCCCTACCAGCACCGCGCTCCCAGCAGCCCCTCAGCCTTCACTCCGTGCCCGCTCACCCAGGAGGGTGGGCATCACCTTCGCCCCAGGCACCTCAGCCCCTGCCCCAGTCACCCCTGCTGCCCTCAGTGAGGAGGCCATTGACCTCCTCAGGTCACTCACTGTTGGGCAGTCTACCATTGTGAATGCCATCCAGGGTGTAGAAAGGGAGTTGCAACACGGTAATGCATTCCTGGAGGGCATTCATTCTGGTCAGGCTGCCCTTCATCGAACCCTGCAATCTCTGGCCTCAGCACTGATGGCAGCCATTGTCCCTGTATCTAGCCTCCCCCCTCCAACTTCCTCCACCCAGACCCAGTCCCCTGTACCCCAGCCTATCCCAAGCACACCATCAGACAAGCATGCACACACCTCAACACCCAAAAGTAGCTCAGGCAAACATAAGCACCACACAACCCACAGGCACTCACACAACCATCACCCACATACAGACACAGCAACATCCATTGCCTCCACTGTGTACCCATCCTCGTTGTTTCCCTCCTCCCTCCCAGTGTCGTCTACACTCTCACCTGCATGCACTACATCTACAGGCACTAGGACTCGCTCCAGAACACCCAGCACCACACCCCACTCACCTGCACTCACCACCCCCAGTACCATTTACACATCCCCTGTGTCCACTCCCAGTGTGTCTGTGACACCCCCTCCCAAAGTACACAAACGGGGGCACCCACACACCCAACATCCATCCACCTCACGACAGCCTCCAGTACCTGCACCTGCACCCAAATCACCTAAAGTTACACCTCCTACAACCACCTCCTCTTCCTCCACTCCCAGACCCCCTCCAGCTACTCATCCCAGTGTTCGTCAGAAACTCTTCCTCAGCAACGTTGACCTCTTTCCCACCACCCCCACCCCTCCAATTCATAGGTCCCATAGTAGCACCTCAGCCAAAAAAAGTCCGGTACCAGTGGTGCGTGTTAAAGATGTGTGGAGTGCACCGGCCACCAGGGCAGCCAGTGTGACACGGAGCCAAAGCACTGCCAGTCCACCCCCTGTAAAGCACCTTAAGTTGGAAAGTGGCCGACGGGAGAGGGTGAAGACTCCTGCCGGCAAAACAGCTCACATGGGTCCCGGGGTGAGTGCCGAGTCAGTGGTGACTCCTACCAAGGTGGTGAAGGGGCAGAAGAAGTCTCCAAAGTCTGGGAAGAGCAGCACAGCGGAGAAGGCCGCCATCCTCCCCGCCGGCCGGGACGCCACCGCCAGAACTGTTGTCACTGGTCCGGAGACCACCGCCAGAGTCAGTGCCCTGGAGGGCAGCAGTATTGTCACTGGTCCGGAGACCACCGCCAGAGTCAGTGCCCTGGAGGGCACCAGTATCGTCACTGGTCCGTAGACCACCGCCAGAGTCAGTGCCCTGGAGGGCACCAGTATCGTCACTGTTCCGTAGACCACCGCCAGAGTCAGTGCCCTGGAGGGCACCAGTATCATCACTGTTCCGTAGACCACCGCCAGAGTCAGTGCCCTGGAGGGCACCAGTATCGTCACTGGTCAGGAGACCACCGCCAGCGTCAGTGACCTGGAGGGCCCCGGCAGCCACAGCCCTGCTGGGCACTGAGGGACCGTAATGCCACACACCGCTGAACAGGTCAGAGACAGCAGAGGCAAGCACCGCTGAACAGGGCAAAGACCGCCATGGTGAAGACCGCTGAACAGGGCAAAGCACCGCTGAACAGGTCAGAGACAGCAGAGGCAAGCACCGCTGAACAGGGTAAAGACCGCCATGGTGAAGACCGCTGAACAGGGCAAAGCACCGCTGAACAGGTCGGAGACAGCAGAGGCAAGCACCGCTGAACAGGGCAAAGACCGCCATGGTGAAGACCGCTGAACAGGGCAAAGCACCGCCATGGTGAAGACCGCTGAACAGGGCAAAGACCGCCCAAATCAAGCATCGTTAGCCCATGTGCAGCTGGGACAGTGACGGAACTGGGACCGTCACGGGGAGCGTGATGCACTCTGGGCACCAGTCCCCCTCCAGAACCAGTAGAGACCTGCATCCACTCTGTCTGCCCTTCACAGGATGAAGCACTCTGGGCACCAGTCCCCCTCCAGAACCAGTGGTGACCTGCATCCACTCTGTCCTTCACAGGATGAAGCGCTCTGGGCACCAGTCCCCCTCCAGAACCAGTGGTGACCTGCATCCACTTGAGAGACTGTGGCTTTGCACTCCCCAGGATGGAACAGTGGGCAACCCACCCACTGTAGAGACTTGAGAGACTGTGGCTTTGCACTCCCCAGGATGGTTCAGTGGGCAAGCCACCCACTGTAGAGACTTGAGAGACTATGGTTTGCACTCCCCAGGATGCTACAGTGGGCAACCCACCCACTGTAGAGACTTGAGAGACTGTGGCTTTGCACTCCCTAGGATGGTACAGTGGGCAAGCCACCCACTGTAGAGACTTGAGAGACTGTGGCTTTGCACTCCCCAGGATACATCAATGGGAATGGAGCCCCGTCGTGGATCTGGCGTGGTGCTGTAATCCGGCTGAGGTGCCCCCCACTTCCCTTCCCCCTGAGGTGCCTGTTGTATTTCTATCTGATGCCCCTGCAGTGTTCTCTCCGTTTGTGGACAGGTATCTAGTGTGGGCCTCGCCCATGCATTTTGGGCCCAGTGGTCCACGGACATTGATATGTGCATACCTGCAGTACTACTCGTGAAGTATGATTTTCGATTGTTTATATATATCTGTATATATTTGGTTACTCTATTTTAATACATTACAATGTTTGGACTGATTTCCTTTTGTCTTTGCATTCTTCCGGGGGGGTTGTGGGTTGTTACTGTGCTGTTTGGAAATGCATTGGTGTGTGTGTTGTAGTGGGTGAGGGTCGGGTTGGGGGTGTTGCGTGTGTGTCCCCCTGACTTTTGCCTCCCCTATGTCGTAGGTGCAGTACTCACCGTTGTCTTTGGCGCCTACGTTGCTGGTGATCGTAGAGGAGCAGGAAGACAAGCGCAGAGAGTATTTGTAGTTCGGGCTCCCTGGTGGCCTCCTTCCTCGTGGAGTGTGTTAAGGTGAGCGTTTTCCCATTGCAAAAGCTGTTTCCGCCGTGTTTTTATCCACGGTGAATCTGCCCCGGAAAAGGTGGCGGATTGGCGGGTTGTGATATTGTGGGCGGTACATTGTCTCCTGTCTGTCTGTTGGCGGTGACCGTCGCGCTGCTTGTCTGTACCGCCGTGGCGGTTGGAGTGTTAAAGTGGCTGTCTATGTTGGCGGTTTCCGCCACGGTCATAATTCCCCTTTTTTGTCCACTGGCCTGTTTGCGGTATTACCGCAGCTTTAACACCGTCCGCCAGGGTTGTAATGACCCCCAGAGTGTCCTAAATATGAGCAAAGGGGCTGATTTACATTTTAGCAGACAGGGTACTCCATGAAAAACATGGGGAAGTATGCTGTCTGCGCCAGGGTCACCGACCACGGGAGCACCGCCAACAGGCTGGCGGTGCTCCCTCGAGCATTCTGACCGCGGCGGTTCAGCCGCAGTCAGAAAAGGAAAGTCGGCGGTCTCCCGCCGACTTTCCGCTGCTCGGGAGAATCCTCCATGGCAGCGGAGCGCGCTCCGCCGCCATGGGGATTCTGACACCCCCTACCGCCATCCTGTTCCTGGCGGGTCTCCCGCCAGGAACAGGATGGCGGTAGGGGGTGCCGCGGGGCCCCTGGGGGCCCCTGCAGTGCCCATGCCCATGGCATGGGCACTGCAGGGGCACCCGTAAGAGGGCCCCACAAAGTATTTCAGTGTCTGCCATGCAGACACTGAAATACGCGACGGGTGCCACTGCACCCGTCGCACCCCTGCAACTCCGCCGGCTCCATTCGGAGCCGGCATCCTCGTTGCAGGGGCATTTCCGCTGGGCCGGCGGGCGCTCTTTTGGAGAGCGCCCGCCGGCTCAGCGGAAATGTAAGAATGGCCGCCGCGGTCTTTTGACCGCGGTGCGGTCATTTGTCGGCGGGACTTTGGCGGGCGGCCTCCCGCCATAGTCAGAATCAGGGCCTTGGTCTACCCACCACATTCGGAATTGGGTGGAATATTAGTATTTCATAAACAGAGCACCCATGAACTCCAATTGCTTCCTCCAAAAACCCAATGAAATGGGGGCCACAGGAGAAAATACATACGGTCTCCCACTTCAACTAGACACTAAATACAAGTAGCCTACATCTTATGTTGCCAAGATTGGCAACCCTATCATTAAATGAGGCATACTAGACCCTGTAAGGAAGCTACAATAGCTTTTTTGTTGGACCCTCATCCACTCTATTAGTGACATGCTTTATCATCGGGTCTCATCCAAGTCCCTAAAAAACAAAACTTGCAGGGTCAAGCACTTTGGTGGTCATTTTGACTTTGGCGGTAAAAACCGCCTACCGCCGCGATGATGGCCGCCAAAATACCGCCAACACAGTTAACATCCGTCCGCCATATTATGAGCACTGCCAGACTTCTGCCACAAGAAGGGTGGAAATCCGGCAGTGTTCATGTTGGTGGACTTTGGTGAGGTGGCACTGCTACCACCAGCACCACCATGCCAGTAGAACTCCGCCAGCTGTATTAATGACAAGTATTACGTCCTGGCGGGGTTCTGCTGGCAGGGTGCTGGTGGCGGTAGCAGTGCCCCTTCTCGTTCCCTGCCGGAAGACCTCCTTGCACAAGGTAAGTCAGGCTTCCGACAGGGGAGGGGGTAGAGGGGTGTGGTGTGTCTTGTGTGTGTCTGAGTGTGTGCATGAATGTGTGAGTGAGTGTGTGAATGCATCTGTGTGTGTTGTATTGTTTGCATGGTTATTTGTGTGTGTGGGTGAATGCTTGTAAGAATGGTGAAGTGAGTGCGTGTCTGCATGTCAGTGTGTAAGAATGTGTGTGAGCATGTCTGGAAGTATGTGTGTATGAATGCATGTATGCCAGTGTGAGTGATTGGGTGTATGCGTGGTGCGTGTCTGCGGGTGTGTGGTGTATGGGGGTGAGGGGGTAAGTGAGAGGATCGGAGGGGGTGGGGATGTAGTGAGATGATCGGAGGGGGTGTGGGTGAGTGAGATGATCGGAGCGGGTGTGTGTTTGGATCAGGTTGGGGGGTGTATTTGAATGTAGGGGGTGGGGGTTAGTTTGTGTACAGGGGGTGGAGGGGCTTTGGATGGAGGGGGAGTAGGGGGTGTCTGGTGTGTGTTGGGGGAGTCACCTACCGGTGACCGGGATTGGCCTACCGCCATGGTTTTCATGGTGTTGCTAATGCCACAAAAACCATGGTTGTAGGCAGGCTCATAATGCCGCCGGCGGAACTGTGCCGGCCTCTGGGCTTGAGATTGACATCTCCGGCCCGGCGGTTGATACCGCCATGGCGGTATGAGCGGAGAAGTGGCAGGTTGGCTGGAGCCATCCCGCCACTCTCATAATGTGGCAGTATGTTCTGCCATCCAGCCACATTAACACTCACCGCCGGGGTCATAATGGCCCCCTTTGTCTTAAGAGTACATGACTTCTTCTACAAGAGTTTATAAAAACTGTTTCTTCCTACATCTAGCGCGTCTCCTTTTTACCTGCTTAATTGACCTCATAATGTTGTTTCCTACCATATTGCAAAAGGAATTTTCATGAAGCTCTTTAAATTTCTTGCTTCTTACAAAAATATCCTAATTTCTGTGTTTGGACACATTCTTGCATTTTCCTAATCTATCAGGAACCATTCTAGATTCTACTTGTATTTGTGCCTCACCAACACTTCTTATATGTTTTTCCTACCAGTGTTTTAATAAGTCAAGTCAAATCAACATTATTCGGTCATATTAAAATAGGCCATAAACTTAAAAATAAAATACAAAAGCAATACATAATAAGGTAAAACATGGCAAGTTGAAGCAATGCCCACCAGGATAAAATTAAGGTGCACACAAGGCACGAACACTGAGTTAAATACATTATGTAATGCTACAGAAGTAAAACATATGCATTAAAGTGCTAAAAATGCAATGATTAAAATACACAGTAATAAAATTGATTTGATCAGTATAAAAAACAAGATTAAAATGAGTCTGAAGCCTTGATGCACAAACGGTGGACGGAGCTGCCCATGCGATTTCCTCGGTTTGAGCACCAACTTCAAAAAATAACAAACAGTAAAGGCATCTCCCCCAATCCCAAAACTTGTAGATAGTGCAAAACTTCTGTGCAATGGCACAGGGAGTGCTTGATTAAAAAAAGGTTTGAAAAACATGGATCTGTGAATCGAGAAAAAAGTGCTGAAAACACCACATGTACAGTAACACCTGATCGCACGGGCAGGCCAAGAGGTTACGAGATGACTCATTGCCCTGAGGAAAAGTAACCAGTCTGTGAAATATGTTAAGGCGTAACCTGACCAAAAGAAAGTGCTGATAGTGCTGCACATTGTCTGATAGGAATGGCTGCATACTCCTAATGGGTCAAGATGCAAATAACAATTAATAGAAGGGAGTGGAGGCATCTTGGCCCATCTCTGTTTATCCCACTACATATAGTATGTATCCCTCAGTGTCTTTTTGGGTGTTATGGGCAAAGATCACAAAGGCTCTTCAAATAAGTCCCGCCTACTGAGGGCCACTGCTGAGTCCCTAATAGCCAGGGAATTCCATGAGAGGGCAGGCAGTCCTTAATTAGCAGCCTATTTAGCGAGAGGGCCTCATTAACCCAAATCCAATGTCATAATAGCAGTGGGCCAGTTCTTAGGATATCCTTAAGATGAGTAAGCCCTAGCTCATTTTCAGTAATCTTTAGTGGTGATAGCACCTGTGACCCCGAGACCGCTGTGTCATAGAAAACCATCCCTATACATTCAGCACGATAAATGGGCAACATGTGAGTGAGCGATTGTTTGCCCAATTTAGCTGTGAAGGAAAAAACTGTATTAATACTCCTTGCTACCTGATTGTTTCTATTGTCTGTCTGCGGAGACCAGGACCCCCTGCAATTAAAGGTTACCCCCAAATAGTTGCAGTTAATCACATGTTTTATAGGGGTTGCCTGAAGCATGAAAACAGGCCCCAGGCCCAGATTATGGCTGCAAAAGATTTGGTAGTGTTAATCTTCAAGTCTAGCCCCTCCTTGAAGGATGCAAAAGCATCCAAGAGACACTGGTGTGCAACCAATAATAACAGCATCCTCAGCATACAATAGGGTTGGTATTGGGCAATTTCCAATCCGAGACATGTCCCCACACCTTAAAACTAAGTTCCTCTACAGGTGTAGAGGGAGAATAGGAACGGTGAGAGAACGCATCCTTGCCTAACGCCTCTCCGCACCCTAAATGTTTCTGAGCAGTCTTCCCCAGCCCAAACCTAACAGCAGCTCTAGAGCCATAATACATTTCCCTAACAGTGTTAATGACTGATCCAGCTATGCCCACACCTTCCATGATACCCCATAGTTTCAAATGGGATACACAATCAAAGTCACTGGACAGATCCTTGAAGCCCAGGTGGAGGGCGCCGTGCTTGGCGAATGTATGTTTCCCCAGAAAGATGCAGAGGTTAATGTATTGGTCCCCAGCCCTCTACTGAACTCGTACTGAATGTCTAATATAGCGCCACTCTCCTCTGCCCAAGTCTCCAAATGGGGTAGCAGGATGCATCACAAAACCTTGACAGTGGAGTCCAGGAGGGAAATGAGGCGATAACAGCTGGGATCCTCGTGATTGCCCTTCTTAAATACCGGGCCAATGAGCGAGTTAGACCAAGAAGAAATCTTGGTGGAGAAACTTGCTGCTCTGAGGACATTGGCCACAAAAGGGGCCACAGGTCCAGATAGTTCTAGAATAGGTCCAAAGGGACCTTGTTTGGACAAGGGGCTTTACCACCAGGGCTGGCCTTGATGGCCGTAATCACCTCTTTGAGTGAGGGGCAGTGCTTGGGGAAGAAATACCACTCTGCAACAGCAAGGGAGAGGCTGAGCAGTTACCGGGTTCATGGCTACTGGAGTAAACCTTGCCAAAGAAGGTTGCCCATGCATGGCTGGATATGGCAAAGTTGATCAGAGTTGAGTTATTATCTTTGAGAAATGGTTGGTTAATGATAGACCAGAAGGGCCTCTGGTCACTCCTAAGTGATGTTTTCTGAAGCTCTTCCCAGGATTTTAACCTAAAGGTATTTTTCCTTGAAATGATCAACCTTTTGAATAGCTTCCTACAGTGCTTGACCTCACTGTCAGACCTGGGATGGGTGTGAAGTGAGGTGGTCAACTCTTTATGGGATGCAGAACAAGCTACGTTAAACCAGCCCTTTACACTACTAGACCCTGCACGGGACTCCCTGTGTAATGAGTGCGACACTGCTTCTGAAAGAGTGGTGAAGGCATCTAGCTGCATCAGCCTCTGCATCTAGACAGGTCTTGAACAAAACATGACTTCCCTAATCAGTTGAGATGTTCAGTGTGGACAAACTTCCATTTAATGTGAGTGCCCTTGCTCTTGTTTGCAGTAACTCCAGTGATTCTCTTAGAGCTACCCACCAATGCCTGCTAGTTGATGATGTCAATGGCAAGGTTTTGGGGGAGATGGTCGCTAATGGCAAAATTATGTGCCAACTGTTCCCTCACCCTAGCGGCTAGGATGGAAGATAGTAGAACAAAATCAATTCCAGAGCACATCCCTTTGCCCAGGTTGGAAGGAAAAAAAACATTCATAGAACCATGTTCATTCGCAAAACACAATTGTTTCATTATCAAATGGTTTATGTTACTACCAAATACATCAGGAGAAAAATGAAGAGAAGGATTCCCTTTGCTATCAGTTAGACTGCAAGCATCTTTGAGATCAGGGGGACAAGCATGAGCATTGAAGTCACCTCCCCAGATCATGCCCAGCTCCTTGCCTGTCCTGGAGTTGAGGTGGTCCAGATCTTGGTCCAATTTCAACAGAATACTGCCTCTCTCTGCTGTTGGGATATACCAAGCCCATAATCTAGGAAAATAAGTGCTATCTGCATTGAAGAAGAGCTTTGCATTGACCATTGTTGAAATGAGGTTGCCATATCCTCTTTCGGGCGCCCGGAAGAAGATGGAGTGGCTGGTAAATGGAGTCTTTTAAGCCCATTAATGTGAGCAGGCAAAACAGCCCATGTTTGCTGAAAGCATAGGGTTTAATGGGAGCTCACAAAGTCACTTCACATGGGGTTCTTGATTTTCCCTTTAATTCCATCCGAATTCCACTCTCACTGGAGAACTTGTAGGTATTACTATCAGGTAGTTCCATGCCTCCATCTCATATTATGTCTGGGGCTGAATAATCAGATCATCTGCCAGATGTGGTAGGGATTTCCTGTCCCCACTGAGCATTGTCGACCTTGGGTTTGTGTGGAGGATGAGAAATTGTAAGGAAACCACACGAAGATCCAGTGATTGTTGTTGGAGATGGACGCGGGGTACAAATTGCCCAGGAGAGGAGTTGCAAGTACCTCTGAAGTCAGTTGAAAAACAGTGGGAATTCTCCAGAAGGAGTCTAATACAACCTCCTTTGAGAGTTTATGTACTAGTGGTAGTTGGGGACAAGCTGCGGATTCTTATGGAGTTACTTGCAATCTGCTGGAATTGTGAGGTAACATCTTTTGGGAGTAACCCAGTGCATTCACACGGATAGCAGTCAAGGGTATCAACAGGGATTTGAGCCAATAGCTCCTCTCAAGGTTCCACCAGCTGATGTGCTGTATCTGCTTGGAGTTGAAAGCAGTGGGCTATGATAGAGAGGTGGTAACACAGGTAGCACTTCGATCCCCCTCATAGTAAAGGTATCCTTGAGCTGCCAAATGAGTGAGCCAGGCCTAGGGAATGCCACATGTTGATAGTGATGTTGCTCCCCCTTTGGGCTGGATGTTCCCTGAACTTGATGGACTCCAGGTGTGTAGAGTTGAAGTAGCTTGTACCAGCTGTTACCCCAAGCAGTTTTTAAATAGTATTTCTGTTAAGAATATCATGTTTGCTCCTGTAGGCGTAGTGTGGAATTAAATTAAGTTTGTTTGTTGGAAAATTGTGAATATGTGTCACCTGCTGCGCCGCTGATTCCAAAGAATGGTATTGTTATTCCACATGCTCAGCGGGGCTATTGAAGCCATTGCAGGGGAGGGAAATGGAATGGTAGTGGCAGTGGACCTTTGAGGATCTGCACGAAGGTGTTCTGTGTGAGGATGATAAAGCTTGAGAACAGGTTCTGGGATTACAGGCTGAAAGCAGGTTAGGGCAGTGGCAGTGAATCAGTTGCCAGATCTGCAGATGATCCCAGCTGAGTAGATGAAAGGGCATCACTGCTTGTGGGGTGTGTGAAGTGTCCGGCAGAGGTGATACCGCAGTTTGCAGAGTGGGTATTGCTGTTGTGTGAAATGCCTGTTAATAAACCGAGTTCATGTAAAGGTGGTACCAGTGCTGCTGAGACACTCTGGTGAGGTTGAAGTTGGGTTTTCCGATCCTCTGCCCTATGCTCTTTATAAACTTGCTTTTGTACTGAAGTGCAGTTAAACAGGGAATAGGTGGTAATGTCACAGGAGAACTGGGGGCAGGGTAGTGGCTGTCAGGCTGGCTGGATAGTCATTGCTGATGAAGTCCTGTGAAGCAGGGCCTGGGCAGGGAAGAAGCAAATATTGGCTAGTGCTGCACTTGTGCCTTGCCTTTCAAAGCCTTTTGCTCTCCCTTTTCTTGTGAGGCTCTTGTGTATCTGTTGACTCATAGAAAGGGCCATTGTTAGTAATTCGTGTATTAGGAGGAGCAGCAGTAGGAGAGCCCAAAATGGTAGATACCGCGCTTGGTGGCTCAGTTTCTGATATTGTGGGTTGCTCCAAAGTGGGCCCGTGGGTACCTTGGCATGATTAGGGTTGAAAGTGGGGAGAGATTTGCTTGCTGTCAATGAGTTTGAGGGAAATGTCATGGGACTTTCAGGAACTGTGCTAGGGCCTGTGATGTATTGTTGCTTCAGGGATCTGCCTGTCTCTTGGGGGGATAACAAAGAAATCTGATCAAAAACAGTGTCCAGCTTTTCAGGTATACTGGTAAAGGTGTCAATGGTGGTTGTGTAAGGACAAGAATGGTACACAGCAGCTGGATCCAACTGGACCCTGGGAATCAGATTATTCAAAGCAGAAAGTTTTGCACCTAATCACACAATTTGTTGTGCTGGTTCACTAAGAAGGTCCACTTGCATAATATTAAGCTTATCAGGATGGTAGGACAAGGGTGCTGAAACTGCGTCTAGATTGTTAGGAAAAGCATTCCAGATGTTAGTACTGAGGTTATCCTGGTAAGTTCCATCAGTCTGGCTACAAGATGATTTGTCTTGTGGGTTACATTCTTCCCATAGTGACATTAGTGACCTGGTGAGACAGTCATAAGTTCCAAACCCCTCCTTTAATCAAGTTTGTGGCTGAGGTCTTGGAGGTTAACAGATTTAACTTGATGAGACTCAAAGGAGTGAAGGGAATCAGGTGGCATGCAAAGCTACTTTTTATCTTATTCCAATCACTTAGTTCGAGATGTGGACTCAGCAGTGCTGAACTGGCCATCTGGCGTGCCATGGTGGTTGCATCGACTAAATGGTTGCTCCTGTTAACCTTGCCCCTATTTGATGTATTGGTGATGTTTGGTCCTGTTCCAGAGGAGATAGAATGGTCAAAAACAGTCTTCAGGAAAGATACATTTTCCTCCTGATGATCTGCGGTGTGAACCTGGGGTGAGGTAATCAGCGTTGTGTGGCACATATCCAGGGGGCCATGGTTAGCAGGGACGCTTCCTTGTGTGTCACTTGAGGGCTCCTGTGGATCACATGCTGGGGTGCAGGATGCGAGGTACACCAAATTCCTGCCCTTACTACTGGAAATTGGATTATTAGAAATGTAGTAGTCTGTGATTGGGGGGTGCTTAGGTAATGGTTAGTTCAAGAGCGATATAGAGGTGTCTGTGGTGCCTGGTGGGGATGGCGCTTGCAAAGTCATGGTTTGCCAATCTCAGCCTCAGTGATGGTAGATGCATCTCTCTTGCCAGGCTGCTTAACAGCTTTATTATCCCCCTTCTTGGTAGGGGTTTGTTGGCTTTTCCCCGTGTTTTTCCTGAATGCATGATAGTGTAGGCTCGTTACGTTGAATCAGCTACAGGGTTATGGCCAGGAAAGCAGGAGCTGGAAGTAGGTATCTGTGGACTGTTGCGATATGTGAAGGTGGGTCACTGTATGACTGGTGGCCTATGCCCTAAATCTTGCTTAAAGCTGCCTCATCCCCCTGGGGTACAGGGTGCTCAATGGAGATCGGGCATGAGCACACTATGCAAGGGCTATGCGGTGCTCAGGTTTGCCAAGGGGAGGCGCTTTTGGACTGCAAAGTACTTTGCTAATCTTGGGCTGTGGTTCATCGCAGCAAACAGGAATACTTGTTAAGTTACTGGACCTGACGCCCGTGGAATGCTAAGCCCTAGTGAGGAGCACCAGGCAGATGCCACATTCCAGGTTTGTGTTCCTGCGGCTCCTTGTGGGGGTGTCAGGGAGACCAGATCCTCGGGGTCTGCGCACGTTCCCAACATGCCCATCCCTAGACAGCTCCAAGACTCTGATAGATAAAATCACAGAGACTGAGAGAGTCCAAGAGGGGAAAAGGGGATTAGGAAGGGAACAGCTGGGAAGGAGACCTGTAGGAAACAAAAAGGTTAAACCACACAATATCAAGATATAATCACATTGAGGTTCATAAAAACTCTCTGTTGAATCTAGGGTTCAATAATACTCTGAACATGAACTCTGTTGAGTCTAGAGTTCAATGATACTCAGAACATGAAATAACACTTTGTTGAATCTAGAGTTCAATGATACTCGGAACATGAAATAAAACTCTGTTGAATCTAGAGTTCAATGATACTCGGAACATAAAATAACACTTTGTTGAATCTAGAGTTCAATGGTACTCGGAACATAAAATAACACCCTGTTGAATCTAGAGTTCAATGATACACGGAACATGAAATAACACTCTGTTGGATCTTAGTGTTCAATGATGCTCGGAACATGAAATAACACTTAGACTTAGAAAACATGAATGGCCTAGCACTAGACTCTAACTAGGCCTCAAGAAATCTAGGTACCTGGAAAAGAATCAAGAATCGTTAATACAATGTTTCATAGGGACTTTTCATGAGTTGTAACATACTGTCTAGGAATACAAGAACCTTCTAGAACAATGTCCCAGAACAAACATTGCCTCATTACATGAGGACAAAAGGCAATCCAAACATTCCCTGGAAAACAACAGGAATAGTACTAAGGACTTAACATGCACATGGAATGTAACATCTTGAATTTAACAACTCTGCAGAAAATTCCAGGGCCCTGGATAATTGTGTGCACTTCAGTAAACACTACACATCAAAGTTTTGATTGCCATAAAATGATCACGCACATTGTAAGCGATCTGAACATCAAGATTTAAATGTGGGAAAAGAATCGCGCTCACTGCCGATTCTAACAAGTACATGCAAATGCCATGAAATGATTGCGCACACTGTAAGCGATCTGAACATCAAGATTTAAATGCGGGAAATGAATCGCGCATCTTGCTGATTCGAATGTCACCATGCAAATGCCAAGAAATGGTTGCGCACAATGAATATCAAGAGTTAAATGCAAGGAATGAATTGCGCGTCTTGCCGATTGGAATGCCACCATGCAAATGCCAGGAAATGGTTGCGTACAATGAATATCAAGAGTTAAATGCAAGGAATGAATTGCGCGTATTGCCGATTCGAAAGCCACCATGCAAATGCCAGGAAATGGTTGCGCACAATGAATATCAAAAGTTAAATGCTAGGAATGAATCGCGCGTCTTGCTGATTCAAATGTCAACATGTAAATGCCAGAAACCACAAGCACATTCACACACACAAGGAAAAATCTTCCAACATGAAAACTAGGCCCAAAAACTCAAATGCCTTCGAAAACGGGATCGGGGGCCCAGCCCGAACTCCGTCTTACCGCCTTGATTAAGGATCACCGATACAAGGAAGGGCAAAGGCCTGGAAGATCAAGGTAGGCCTCTGGAACAGGAGCTCAGGAAATTGCTGCTGCTCTGCACCGGGACCTCTGAATAGTGAGCACGTGGAGCTGGCTGGCTCCCTTATATAGAGTCCGGCCCAGCCCACAAACCACACCGAGTCATACTGCAGAGAAAGCTTCCAGAAGGCCCTGGAAAGGCACCACACCCTGACACACTCTGAAAGCCTGCAGCAATACATTGCAAATGAACAGTATTTACAAGCACCTTGAATATAAGTCTTCAGGATTAAACTCTGCAATGCAAAAGGTTAAACAACAGCATATCAACATAATGCATGAATTACATTATCTCATAAGTGCTGGGTTTTTGCATTCCAGTCACCCGTAGAGTGCGAACTGCCCTGAAGTTGACAGTGAGTGACCCAATAGATAGACATACCACGAGCATGGCTGATCTATTCTTAATCATACACTGTTTTTATTGAAGGTTGAAACTTTAATTTAGGCAAAATTATGTCTGGTGCAGCAGGTAAAGAGGCAAGGGAGCACACAGAGAGCAGCAAACCACATCAGCACCTAGTCCGACCGTCTCCATCACTTTCTGGTTTTACCTTCCGGCTGCTGTGATAGCACTGCAGCCACAAATTGCCTTTTACTCTACAGCAGTGGTTCCCAAACTTTTTGGCCCGTGGCTCCCCTGACCTTTTGGCCACTGGCCATGGCTTCCCATTATGTTACTTTTTTTTGATGGGTGGGGGGATGTAAGCCCGGCCTCTGGAGTAGTTCCATTTTTCTCTCTAAAACATAATTGGGATGGAGCTGATGAAGGTACCATATTGATAAATATAACAAAATAAAAACGTAACAATTGTTTAATAAAAAAACTAAAAACTTTAATTTGTAAAGTCAGAAACAATACTCTTCAGCACTTGGGTGTACATTTGGATTTTTTTTAAACAATAGACCCAAACTGGGCCTAAGAATAGTGGCTAACATGACATAGGAATTTTCTGAGTTGAGAAAAGTGGATTGTTACCCACACGCAGGAATGGGTTTGCTCAATGAAAAATATACAGGTTTGTACACAGAACCAGTGGGCAAATCTATGTAAGCAGTTTCCCCCTCAACCGGCAGGTTACCCACATGTTGAGCATTGGAATAACCAAGGACATTAATTAGGTAATAAATAACCATGCTATGTAAATCATACAGAAATAAATGAAGTAGTTTAACATGAAAATATTCAATCTCTTTCCAGTAGGTGGCGTCCGAGCCAGTGAAATGCTGTCTATGTAACTAGCGTAGTCCTCAATGGAAATCCCAAATTAGGGCTTTGGCATCTGTTTGTATATTTTTATTATGTGACTGCTGTCCAATTTAACGAACTCCAGTAACAAAGGAATGAACAAAACAATATATATGTTATATCAATTTACAGTATTAAAATGTGATTTCCTATTAGGTCATAAGATTAATTGGCACCATCAGCACATAATTGTTTCATAAAGGGCATCTTTTCACGGCGCCCCTGGCTAGCTTTAATGGCGAACCGGGGAGCCACGGCACACAGTTTGGGAACCTCTGCTCTACAGATATGTCATGGCTGAGTTGCCATCTCCCAAAACTGTTGCTTGCCCCTTGTGGTGTGGGGGGTTGTGGGGTGTGCTTCTGATGTTTCTTGGGCCTGTCTCGGAGACCAGACACAGGGTTGCAGGTTTAACGGGTGGCCAGGCTAGTAAGGCAGCAGTGAGCTGTAGTAAGTGGCAGTGGGTGGAACGGTGGGCTGTTGTGGGCCTTATCTCCAAAAACAGAACGACCAGCCTGTGACTTGTCTTGCCCCAACAAGTGCTGCTACAGCACTGCTGCAGTGCCTTTACAATGCCCCCTGAGCTCCTGGGCTGGGATCACCTCAGCGTCAACTCCACACTCCTGGCTCTGCACACTGCACACGCCCGCTCCCTCTGCGATGTGCATGGCTCCCCCAAAGCTGAAGGCCCGACAGGGCCAGGACCCATTGGTAAGTGACAGGCAGTAAGCTATGGGTGATCCATAAGCTGCTGGTATAAAGTGGGGGAAAGCAACAATAAGGGCCGTCCAGTAGAGCGGTATGAGTGGGCCAGAGCAGTAGCAGTACAGGGCTGGCATGGAGCATGTGGCTCAGCTTGATTGCGAGGCTCCACCTACTAGCGTGCTTCCTTGAAACACTGCCCCATCAAAGCAGTCATCTAGTTGAAAGTCATTGTTTCTGGGCAGAGAGAGATGTCTTCCTGGCAGTTTCTGGCTCCTTGAAGTCAATAGTCCTGTCCTATGTTTGGAGTATGTCAGTTCTTTTGTTAAGTATCTGAATATAATAACAAAGCTCAGAGAGGCAACAAAACACTGGTCTGGTAGCACACTATGGAAACTGCAAACCTTTTAGTTTAAATGTTTACCACACCTTAACTGACTGACCCTTAATTACATAACTCATGCTCCTTTCGTTTAAAAAATTCTTGAACTCTCATACCGCATTCCACTTTTTTTCACTCTTCTACCTGAGTATTTATCTGATCACCTGACTAATTCCTTCATGACATTGTCTTTTCCTTTTCTACACTTCTGTTGGCATATTCTCTGTTAAACTTGCAAACCTACAGGAAGAAATTATTAGATGTAAAATTAAATGTAGCAATTATTTCACTAGTAGGGGAAAATATTAATTTTTATATGAAAACACAATATTGTTGAGAACAGAAACATAGAAGATAATGCATATTAAATGGTAATAGACTGGAGATAAATGAATGCATTGTATATGCAAGGGAGGCAGACAACATTGCATAGGTGACACCCACCCACCTAGAAAGGGGTAGATACATAAGGCATAGTCTACAACAATTAACTACTAACACAATTAGAATATATATTTTCTAGAAATAAAAAGCAAAGTAACCTAATCACAATTGCACAACAATATAAGCTATAGTAGAAGTTTAGAGAGTTGACAGGTCTATCAACCTGATGAGCGTACTCGCAGCCAACGAACTTCGCAACTCTAAGAATTGTGATAGCGATTTTCAAAGATGAACTGCAAATCATTGTTGTTGACCATGGGCACATTGTTTTGAAACCAATATATCAAGTTTAATTAGAAAAATTACTCTTGGAAGGATACTCCTATTATTAAGCCCTGATGGAGTCATAGGGGAAATATCCCTGACGAAACACGTGTTGGCTGGCTGGACTTGTATTTATGGGCCCTAGGACGCTGCATACTTTACCATTGCTAACCAGTGCTAACGAGTGCTGAAGAGCCAGTGCTCGCTACTTAAACATGGTATAATTGGATTAAACCCAAATGGCATATTTTAGTTACTTGTAAGTCCCTAGTAAAGTCGCACTACCTGTGTCCAAGGCCTGTAACTTAAATGCTACTGGTGGGCCTACAGCATTGAATGTGCCACCCACTTAAGTAGCCCTTTAAACATGTCTCAGGTCTGCCATAGCAGCCTGTGTGTACAGTTTTAAACTGCCATTTCGACCTGGCAAAATAAATCTTTTGCCAGGCCCACAATTTCCTTTTTAATACATATAAGTCACCCCTCGGGTAGGCCCTGGACAGCTCAGAGGGCAGGATGAAGTGTTAAAAAGTTTGACATGTACTTTTAAGTTGTAAATGTCCTTGTAGTGAAAAACTCTTAACTTTGTTTTCTACTACTTCAAGGCCTGTCTTTCACACAGGATAACAGTGGAGTTATCCTATTGTATTTAGTAAGCTGTAACTTCCAAATAGGAACTCTTGACCAGTTCATGTTTGGTGTCTTTGGAATTCTAATGAAAAATCTTCTCTTATGGCAAAGTCAGATTTTAAATTAAACATTTGAAAATGCCGCTTTTAGAAAGTTAGCATTATCTGTCCTTAGTAATTTAGTACCTGCAGCCTGTCTCAGGATTACCTGACTGGGTGTAGCTGACAGCTGGGCTGTGTGCATTCCTCCTAGACAGCCACACACTATAGAGAGCTTAAATGTGCTTGGATGGGCTGTCACTGGCAGGATGAGGTTGGTGGTGCTGGGCACCACCCTACCTACATTTAAATAGGCTGTGTCCTACCTCCACACAAAGGGCTGCATAGTCCCTGTAGTTAGTCTGAAGCCAGTGCAGGGGAGGCAGCAAACCTCTGCACTTCAAAGGGAAAACTCTAGAAGCTTCTCCCACTTCAAAGGAGTCACCTGGTATAAATATTAGACCTCTGACAGCAAATCTCTAGTACACTTCTGGACCCTGGACTCTGCCAGGAAGAAGGACTGATGTGCTGCTGTAAGGTCTGCCACTCTGTTGGTCTGCTGTTCTGAAAAACTGCTGTCATGCTGTGCTAACCTGCTGCCCTCTTGCTTGATTGAGAAGGACTGGTCTTATGTCTGTTGAACATAGGACCCCAGAGTGACTCCAAGGGCTAGTTGACTGGCCTCCTGACAAGAGCTTCAGGTACAGAAGGCTCCAACAACCCTGAACTCAGCATCTGTGAGTCCTATGCTGCCAAGGGGTGTCACCCCAGTCATGGACCCTTGGAAGTGGGCCTAAAGGTGCTCTGCCAGTCCATCTGTGGAGCCAGCAGAACTGAGGCATCTCCTCTGCTGGCTGCGTGGTGCAACCCGAAGCAGAACCAACAGATTGCCTCAACTGTGCGACACACCCTCAACGCCATACTTCACATCACAAGTTGTCATCGACTGGATCCCCAACAACAAACCAGGACCTCACATCATAGCTCATCAGAACCAACACATTGCCTCGGTTGTGTGACACATCCTTGAGGCGGTACCTTCAATGCTCCACAAGGTTCTGCAACCAGGATTTAAGGTACTCTTGTTCAGTGGACCTAGCTGGGTCCCTGTAGCCGACCTGCGCTCCATCACAGGTGGCCTGAACTAACGACTTTTCTCTGGTCTGGCGCGACCAGATATCTTCAGTTGCTGATTTGTGCTTTTTGGTAATATTTTTACTGAAATCTTTGAAATTGCATATTTCTGTGTCTACTGGTTGGATCTTTCTCATTTTTGTCTTGATTTATTTATTACAATCTATTCATTTATATGTCTTGCATTTACTAAATCCCTACTCCAGAATTAACTCATCTTTTCTCAAGTCAGTCTTTCATTTCTTGTCAGTTTTGTCATACTCTCTGCCAAATTGCTGACATATAGATTAAACTGTGCTGCCAGTACTAACAAGTGTGCCCCATGTTTTTTTTACCCCATTTCCATACCATATGCCCCTTGAGATATGCTCCTTTTCTGGTTTGGGCGGTTTGTTTTGGCCTGAGATACTGGCTCAAAAAAACAAGATTGCTCACGATCCCAACTACACCCCAACTGCACTAGTTGGATCCGGATGGAAGAAGGTGGGGCTAGACAACCCTGTGCGGAGACTGCACTCAATGATGGTGGCTCCAGAACTAAAGCTCTACTGCATCACACTCTACTTAACTGCTCTTGCCAAGCCAGAACACTGCTCGCGGGGGGTCAATTAATGTGAATTACATTATTTTAGTGGCTGTACATTTACTGAAGCCTTTAGATACCACCCACTGTGTCACTGACCAGAGTGGATGCTGCTCACTAAGCCTCAGTGACCCAGCAACTCTCTAGATTTCCTCTATTCTTTAAATTATTTCGATAGTTATTAAAATGAACATAGCCGTTGAACATTTTCACTACACCGGATTTCTTTGCATGATATTAAGGTTAGATTAAAGGAATTGTTCTAGTGGAAGACAAAAGACTGACTAGACAATCTGTTGTTGAGTGATATGATCTGACTTGTGTTCTGAGTTTCTTACTTCACACCACTCAGTAAGCCTTTGATGGCTCATCTTCCTACCATGAGAGATAGGCGCCAAATGGGAGTATTTGGTACTCAGTTATCAGTGTCCACAGTAGAACAGCTTGGGACATTGGTGGTAAACAGATGTAATCTCCTTAATTGAGGCACTGTGTCATCTATGTGTCCCAGGGCCTTCAACCAGTTCTGACAAACATATATATCTTTTCTTTGCATAGCATAGCATAGCATTCAGCAGTTTTTTGGGAAATGACCCATGCATCCAGATTAATACAAAATTGCAATTATTCAGAATTGTTGAGAAAATGGTTGTGCTTTTCCAAAAATGATTTTTCTAATATGGTACTATTTACACTAGTTAGGAGATATTATTCGCTGATGTATAAAAGATCACCTGCATGGTTCCCGTTATGGGAGAGAGGGTTTGACACCATGATTAATATTTTATTCATATTTGTTACTGACATTACCATTGAGTTACTGATTTGTTAATGATAGGCAATATTATTGTAGGAGGTCCTGAAGAAGTCAAGGGGCACACCCCGGATGAAACACGTGTTGACCTGTGATCTATTTTGATCTGTGACCTTTGACCTGTGATCTATTTGATCTGTGACCTATTTGGATGATTACGCAATCCACAGGAAGACAAACCAGTAACCTACATGGACAATTACGTGATTTATTGTATGATTTTCAGAATAAAGACCACTAATGAAGATTTGTACTTATTGTGTGGATCAGATGGAGGATTAGAGACTGGGATAAAAAGAGGAATCTATAAAATTTGGGATCAGATATTTTGAACAAACTGTGGGTTCTGGATTAATGAAAGTTCAACATATACATAATATTCCCAAGGATTTGCCTAGTGAAAATATGATTGATATTATACTTGCTACTTTTCATTACAAATTGTTGTAAGAGAATTTCACGTGTGCCATAACCTAATGTATATGTTTTAGATAACAAATTTTTTTTTTTTGTTATCAAGTGAGGTTTTTGTTGGGGGTGGAACCTTTGTTCTGAGCACCGTGTATAATAGAATTTTTGCTTTGATACATATATGAATAGGGAAGTAAGAGCGCCAGTTCACTCTCAAAATTCAACCCTTTAAGACTTAACGTCTATGCACTGTTATCATTAAACAATGTTAATAATATTACACAAACATGTTTTAGATTAACTAAGAAAAAAGTATGTAATGTTGCAATTTTATTAAAAAAACGTAAAAGTGGTACATTTAAAAAGAAAAATCTTTAGACTCTTCAGAACGTTTTACTGGATGAGTAAGTGTATAGGGAAAGAACAATGATGAAGTAACAGCTAATAATGGTCTAAATCACAAAAATAAATACTTTGAAATTTTGACAACGCTTTCTTTTCTAGTAACAATAGAATCTGCTTGGTGTTTGCATTATCTAACATTATCAGTAGGAAAAAAACAGATTTTTAGCATTCTTTTGTAACTAAAATTATCTTCAGTAGATATTTTTTAGAAATACATGGTGATAACTAAATTTAAAGCATTTTTAGGAGCAGTATTCAGATTGCTTATGAATCATGGAAAAGCCAATCTTTTAGTATGATTTTCAACAGCGAGGAGATGAATGTAGGATCCCCCCAGTACCAGGCTGTGGAGGAAAAGGCGTGTAAGACAGAGACATCTGTGTTTGGCATTAAAACATGTTAGCAGGGCGATAGGAGATGACCATCAATGTGAGAGAACACTAAGGCGGTCATTCCGACCGTGGCGGTCATTCTGACTGTGGCGGTCGGCGGTGAAGCGGCGGTAAGACCGCCAACAGGCTGGCGGTCTTTTTTCATGAATTCTGATGGCCAGCTGCTGCTTCACCGTTCCGACCGCCACGGCGGTAACGACTGCTGGGATGGAGACCTGGGACTCCAGCCCGGCGGTCGTCACATACCGCCGGCGGTATTCCAACCCGCCTGACCCCGGCTTACCGCCATGGATTTCATGCGGTTTGGGACGGAAAGCACTATCAGTGCCAGGGAATCCCTTCCCTGGCACTGATAGGGGTCTCCCCCCCCCCAAACCCCACCCAACTCCCTCCCCAGCCCCCCCACCACCCCTGCCACCCCCAAAAGGTTGCAGGACCCCCCTCCCCAACCCGATCCCCAACATATACACACACATACACACACCCCAGCATTCATGCACGCACTCACACGCCCCCCAACATACACACACGCACACCCCCATGCACGCACACAACTCACAACATCCCCCCACCCCCCTTCCCTAACGGACGATCACCTTACCTGTTCCGGTGATCCTCCGGGAGGGAACGGGACCCATGGGGGCAGCTCCGCCGACACCGCCACGCCAACAGAACACCGCCACAGCGAATCACAGGTCGTGATTCGCTGGGTGGTGTTCTGTTGGCGTGGCGGTGGAGGTGGAGCTACCTCCACTTCCCCGCCTGCCGCCAGTATGGCTGTTGGCGGCTCTTCGTCCGGAAACGGGCGAGCGCTGCCAACGGTCATAATGGCCCGTGCGGAAGACCGCCAGCACTGGCGGTCTTCCGTACGGCGGTCCCTCAGCGGTCTATTGAAAAGACCGCCGAGGTCGGAATGACCACCTAAGTTGTATCATGCCAAAGAAGAATAACTATGTTTATTTTTCTTTTTTTTTTTTAATTATTTTATTCAGTACCCAAGAAAATACAAGTGTAATTCATCAGAGTAGACAGTCATAACATCATTTTTATCATATTGCACCGCCCCATAATTGTCAAATGTAAGTTGTTCCATCTACTAAAATTATACCTAGCATAATCTATAATAGGCTGAAGGTTGATCCGGACAATCTCCTCTACCTGGGGTTGAATATCAATCCCAAGATAGACCGCGTGTTCTACTTTCTGAGCATCTGCTGAACTGCAGTGTTCATTCAAAACTATCTGAGTCTTATCTTTGTTAAGAAGATAACCAGAGACTACCCCAAAGCTTTCTACAGCCCCCTCGATTTCATTGAGGGCGAGATCCGGGTTGGCGGTAATGACTGCAACGTCATTTGCGTAAGGCAGAATTTTTGTTACCCATCCATAACGAACGACTGGCTGAACATTAACATTCCCATCCAAGAACCGCAGAAAGGGATCTAAGTATAATGCAAATAATAGGGGTGAACATGGACATCCTTGCCGTGTACCCCGTTCAATCCTAAAGACGTTTAAATTGTCTCCACCGATCTGTATTCTAGCACTTGGTTTCTTGTATAGGGCTTTGACGACTGTAATAAATCTTCCCCCTAAGCCATATACCTGCAAAGTATCCCACAGATACTCCCAATTGACTCTGTCAAATGCTGTCTCAGCATCCAGCAGAATCATATCCATGGGCTCTGCTGCTATATGTGTAGCATCAAACAGCGCTATCACCCTTCTAATATGATCAGTTGTGTCCCTACAGGGGACAAACCCATGTTGATTATGACTGACCAATTTACTAATACAATTACAAAAAAAGGGGGAGTACCCTTTCATCCCACCCTGCTTAGGGTACTATCAGAACATATTCACCAAAAATAGCAGGGAGGAACGAATCTAAACATTAATTCAACCAACCAATGAATTCACTTTTGGTTAGTAGGGTCAATTACTTTCCCTTATATGTATTAATTCATTTATTTACAAAAATAGCAATGTATACTTCATCATGAGAACATATATAAAACAATCTCCAATTATCTCAAGTCAAATCAAGAAATTATACAAATCAAATCAAGAAATTATAACATAAAGTGTACTATACAAGTATTTACAACTAAACATAAACAATACATACAAATAGGAAATGCCCAACGAAATAACTCATCCAGGTCACTCTGGTACAAATCTCATTGTGATCCTGTCTACTTAGGGTGACCAAGGGGGTAGCACTCATTTACACACACCTAAAAATCTTTTAAGGTGTTTATCTGGTGCTTATACAATATTTACACTCTCTGTTCGTTATTTATACACCCTTGATACACCCTTGATCCACAAAAATGGATATACGATCAAATTAACCCATTTAAAAAGCACATCGTCAAGTGGTTCAGATATATTGATGATATCCTAATGATTTGGGAAGGGCCTGAAACTGTATTGGATTCCTTCTTTAATTGGCTTAATCAACGGACAGCCGATTTTAAATTTACGATGAACAAAGATAAAACTAAAATAAATTTTTTAGATATCTGGATTTTGCCAAAAAATGGAAAATTGACAGTAAGTCTGTATAAAAAGCCAACAGACCACAATACATTACTACATTTTACGAGTGGGCATCCAAGGGTGCTTAAAGAAAATTTACCATATGGACAATTTCTTAGGATTAGAAGAAATTGCACAGAGAAAGATGACTATTTTAGTAATTCTGAAGAACTGAAGAATAAATTAATTTCAAGAGGGTACCCTAAGAAGCTAGTGAAAGAGGCTGAGAAAAGAGCATGGTTTACCCCTAGGGAAACTCTGCTCACACCAAAAAAGCAAATAAAAGAGGTCCCGCTAACATGCGTGTTGACATTTAGCCCAAAGGCCAATAAAATTCGTAAGATAATCGAAAAAAATTGGCGGATTATAAATGATCTAAATATAGAGAAACCTCTGTTTTCCTTTAAGAAAGCGCGCAGTTTAAAAGAGCAATGGGTACGAGCTGATATAAAAAAAATCAGACAAGAAAGATAAAAAGACTTGGCTACAACTCCCAGCAATACAGGGACACTTCAAGTGTGGAAAGTGTACAGCTTGCCAATTCACGCAAAATTCAAAAGAGATAGTGATAAATGAAAGGAAACATGCACAATATAATTTCTCCAATTGTAACACTAAAAACGTAATTTATTGTGTATTATGCCCGTGCAATAAAGCTTATATTGGACAAACAGGGCAGGCAGTTAAAAGCCGTATTCTACAATATCGTTCTAGAGTTAAGTGTGCTGTAAAAGGAGCACCGTTGGTCGAACACTTCTTAGAACTTGGACATGGAGCAGATGATATTAAATGGTCAGTGCTAGCAGTTGTACAAAGTAAAATGGATGGTCCTCCAATGCTAACCAGATTACTTAAATTAGAAGCACGGCTGATTGAGAAATTTCAAACAGTCAAAAATGGACTCAATGACTGTGACGAAATGTGGTCTCTCATTGGTAAATGAGATTTGTTATGTCCGGGCAGAATGACAGCGTATTGGAACTCTGCAAAGAGAGTAAAGAATATGTTGACCAATGTAATTACTGTGCAGTAGTTTTGGCTTTGAATCTGCTTCAAAAATGCTACATTGTATTAAGCTGCTGAAAAAACATAGTGTAGTGATTTGGAACCGGTAGCCAAGAATATGTAACCTTCCTGTCTAAATAATAACTGTTATTGCACTATACCTGAAATGTATTTCAAAATGTGCTATTTGTAAGCAGAAATGTATACGAACATATTAATGAGAAGATGAAGTCCCGTGGAAGTCCCGATGGAGGCAACTAAATACAGATGTGATAGATAATAGTAAAAATAAATTGGAGAGGATTAGTTTTCGGTTAGTCTCGGCAATGTGACAACTTGTAATTAATTGTTTCCAGAATAGAGACCGGGGAGCTGTAGTCTTGACATTATTGGTTATGTTGACTTTAGCTTAGGGATCGGTCTAGTGATGTAAATATTTCCAAATAGAGCATTTCCGTCTTCTATCAACAAAAGATATCCGTGGTTTGGACACAAAGTGCGTGGAAGGAGTCTAGATAAGTATAAGGAATAGACGCGGTTCCCCCAATATGGCGCCCAAAGCGAGATGTTGTAGGGAAATAGCAGCGGGCCAGTATGCGCCTAGTCAAATTGGTTTTTAAAATGGCGTTCGCTTGTTTGGCCGCGTACATGCTTCGCACGCAGAGCCACGAACGAGTTATCGGCACGAACGGGGAAGCTGCTTATTAAAAAGAAAAACTAACCGCCACAAGTAAGCATAGTGGGACTAGAGAGATTGCAACAGATGCTTACCGGAATGTACGGACACTGTATTTGAGGAACTCTCTATTTCTCTCTTTCGATAGATGAGACAGACATCCAACTGCATGGTGCCATTACCGTTTAATTTAATCAGAAACGGTAGGATAATACTAAGAACCAAACAAATAATTTGGCCTGATGGTTTTATACAACATGAGGCTTTGTTGATTTAAGGAAGGTAGGTTTGGCTAGATATTTTGTAGAATAGTTTTTCCGTTTAGAGTACTTTATAAATACCACACTGTGGTGCATGGTGGTGAGACAACAGTTTGGTTTCACGCTAGTGGCACACTGGGAGAGACTTAATTTAGTTGATGGATCCACATATTGGATTATTGTTCACTTGAAGTTGTGATAACTTGCATTTTAACATAGAATTCAGACATTAATACTCTATACATTTTGGAGAAAGAATATTGTGGAATCTTGTGTTTTAATACTTAATGTATATGTTACTTTTTTGTAGTGGAGCCAGTGTCCTTCGACTGTCCTGAAGAGGCCACAAGTTTTATAGGTCGAAACGCGTCGACACTTTCCTTGCGGGATCAAGGGTGTATAAATAACGAACAGAGAGTGTAAATATTGTATAAGCACCAGATAAACACCTTAAAAGATTTTTAGGTGTGTGTAAATGAGTGCTACCCCCTTGGTCACCCTAAGTAGACAGGATCACAATGAGATTTGTACCAGAGTGACCTGGATGAGTTATTTTGTTGGGCATTTCCTATTTGTATGTATTGTTTATGTTTAGTTGTAAATACTTGTATAGTACACTTTATGTTTTAATTTCTTGATTTGATTTGTATAATTTCTTGATTTGACTTACGCAGACAATCGAGTCGCAAATATTTTAGAGTAGACTTTCGCATCGCTATTTATAAGGGTGATTGGGTGGTACGAGCTTAAGCTAATCGGGTCCCTGCCTTTCTTTAAGAACACTACAATATTAGCAGAACCCCAGGACGGGGTGGATTACCCCCTTGCTGTACATGAATCACCAGTTTCAACAACACTGGTAATAGCATATTCTTAAAACATTTATATAGCTCTAAGGGAATACCATCCGGCCCTACAGCCTTCCCACTTGGAAGCGATACAAGCGCATCTACCAATTCTTCCATTGTTACCTCCTGTTCCAGTGTTGTTTGATCTTCTATGGTAAGCCGACCACCCAGAGTCACCCTCAGCCTGTTACTATCAGTATGCTCCTGACCATTATTGGCAGCACTATATAATTCTATGTAGTACTCTCAGAAGGCCTCCCTGATGGCATCGGGTCCGGTGACTATCAACCCTGCCTTGTTCTGTACTTTCAAAACTGAACCTAAAGAAATCCTTTGGCGAGTCCGCATTGCTAAAATATGCCCGCTTTCCCACTAAATTCATAGCATTCCCTTCGCCTTGTTAAAATGTTTTCAGCTGTCCTCTCCGTTGAATATTTTCCTAATAGCATTTTAGCTATCGATACCTGGTGTAGGGCGTTCTCGACTCCAACATCATTCTTGATCGTCCCGATAAGTTGCTCTTCGGCTACCTGTAGTTCCCCCATGAGTACCTGAAACTGGGCTGCTGCTTGTTTTTGTCGCCTTACGCTGAAACCGAGGGTTTCCCCCCTTATAACTGCCTTTATTGTGTCCCACACTATCTCTATTGGGGTGGTTCCCATGTTAAAATCCAAAAATTTCCTTCAACCGCATACTCATATGCTGGATATACAAGGGGTCATTCAACAAAGCTCTCTCAAATGTCCAGCTCTTCCTGAATCTCTGCCAGTCTCTTACCATAACCTCTAATACTAATGGATTATGATCTGCCTTAAAACGAGGGTATAGCTTACTCTCCAGTTCATCTAGAAATATAGGTGGGACAAGAAAATAATCTAGTCGTGCAAATTTCCTATGAGGTGTTTGACCTCTCCAGAGTTGGCCATACGTCTGTCAATCCAGTTTCCCTTTGCATATTCTTAATGGCCTGAAAGACTCTAGGCTTCCGCCCCGGGTATCCTTCCTTCCTAACATCTCTTAAGTTCTGTACTCCATCCCATGACCCATTAAAATTCAAATCACCGCATACGATATACGGAGCGGGCCATAGCACTAATTCGGCAGATATAAAGTCAAATAAGGAGGGATCGTCATCCACTGAGCCATATAATGAGCATAACGTAAATCTGACATTGCCAAATGAACAATCCATCAATACCCATCTCCCAATTGCGTCCGCTTTCCTTTGAGTAACAACACACCTAGCATTACCGGTCAAAATAGCAACCCCCTTTGTTTTAGACATCTGCTCAGTACACCATAACAGACGCAGACCCAAGGTCTCCAACAGATTTCTATCTGTCTTTTCTATGTGTGTTTCTTGCAGGCAATAAATATCTGCTTTTAATATCTTCAGGTCACCTGCAGTCTTCTTCCTCTTGCGGGGATTGTTTAGTCCACATATGTTTATAGATGCTATCCGGATTGTCCACATATAAATAGTTTTGATTGATTTTGCATGACTGACTCACCATTATCAACATCCAACTTGCAATTTATACAAAAATACTTAGTCACATCTCCGGCCCTTTGTTGACATTTTCATAGCATATATTCCTAGCCGCAAAACGATTTGTATCTGCTGCTCATATCTTTGACTGCATTTCTTTGGGTACAAGGTTTTTCCTTTTACTCTCCCCGTGGCAGCTTGTCCCCCCCACCCCCACCCATACCCCCCCACCTGACCTCATCCGCCCCCCCTCCCTATCTGCCCCACCACCTCCGACTCGGCCCCCCTCCTCCCCCTCCCAACCCTCACCTTGATGAACTCTCCCCCCCACAGCCCCTCCTGCTCAACCCCCTCCCTTAGAGGCAATCAGACCACCATTGGCCTGAATGTTGATGTCACCCAGGTGCAGACTGCCCCCCATCCCAGACTGCCCAGACTGCCCGACTTAACTCCCTCAAAAAACCCCAAACATTCTTAGACAATATTGCCTTCAGGATCCACACATTTTTTTCCCCTTTTTCGCCCCTTTCCCTGCCTTCCCATCCCCACATTATGTTGCTTTGAGCCCCAATAGATATTCTTTAGCCTGAACCTCTGAATTGAACAGTCTAACTTTCCCATTGACTACAGTCTTTAAACGAGCAGGTGCGAGCAGATACGCCTCTCCACCTTTGTCCTGAAAAGGATTAATCAGCTGTCGCAGCCTCCATCTTCGCTCTACAGTGACGTGGCAATAATCGGGTCGAGTGAAAAGGTTTACACTCTCCCCACTACGTGGGGCATCGGGCGGGCTTTTTCAAATATAGCCTGTCTCAAGAGGTAATTCCCAAAGTAAACCAATATAGCTCTAGGGTGTTTAGCCTCCTCTATACGACCCTCTCGTCGTACTGCTGAGAATCTATGCGCCCGTTGGACCTCAGACTCCCAGTCCCAGTTGGTAAGCTCTGGGAATGCATCTCGCAGCATTTTAATCATATATGCCCTGATGTCATTGCCCTCTGCCCCTTCTCCAATGCCTAAAAAATGTAGGTTATTCCTCCTCTGCCTATTCTCCTGATCTTCCAGTTTCCACATAATATCAGTTAGTTGTCCATCATGTGCTGTAGTTTGTTCTCTTAGAGCCGCAACGTCTGCCTCTACTGCCATCGTCCTCTCCTCCATTGTGCTTAACTTCCCTTCAATTTCTATACATGATTTTACCACCTTGTGAACGGTTCCTTGGAGATGTTTCATGGCCAACCTTGCCCATTGGCTCTCTGCCCTTGTCTCAGTTTGCAGCTCCTTAATCGAGTCATATATAGACTGTAGCATTTCTGAGTCTGTATTCCTGGCGCCGATACTAAGAACCGAGCTACATACAGTTGCATCAGCCCTCTTCTCAGCCTTGGCCTGAACCTCAGAGATATGCGCCTCCGCTGTACTCATTAGATTAGTTCCTGAGTAGTCCCATTTAAGTGTTTTTCTGCTCTGGATGGAGAGCTCCACACCGTCTCTGGTGGGAGCCCGCCCATTGCTTTCTCGTCATCGCTGTCGCACTGTGGACTCAGCTAGTGATGAAAAACTCACTGATTCGGAGGATATGCTAGCTCCAGTTTCACTCGAGCCTTGGTCACTGTTGGTGGAGTCTGAATCTTCTGTCACAGATTACAATTTATCGGCTCCATCTTTAGGCCAATCAGGCACTTTTTCATTTGTCCCAATTGCTTCGGCTCCTACCACAAGTGTTTGGGCCATGTGGCTTGAATCCCCCACATCACCTGTCGGTGGGCTAGTGACTTTCCCTTGGCTGGCTTGGAGGGGATCATAGGTTTCTTGCTCAACAAAGCCTGGTTTCACATTTTCCCAGAAGAGTGCATGTATTTCCTTGTGCTTTAATGGTGCAGGATGATCCTTACCGCCCTCGAGCAACTCGACCTCAGGAAATTCAGGAGCTTGCAACCAAGTTAGAAGAGAGTCCTTTCTCTTGCTTGCACCGTCAGAATGTATCTTTTCCCCGCTGTCTGCCCCAAGCTCCCCATTTAGTGTTAGTTGAGTGTCGACTTGATGGGGCACGATATGCTCGGGATTATTTTCTTGCAGGCCCCCTTTCCAAAAGCCCGTAATCATAGGTTATGTCTTATCTTCCGCTAGGGAAGATGATAGGGGCATGATGCTCGTGACCTCCTTAATTGCTCCTGCTGAAAATTTCCCACTCGATTTCCCTAATGTTGAGGTTGGACATCTACTTCTGGGGATCATTTCCCCATTAAATTTCTTAATCCGCGCCGCTCGGGCACCCTCCCCTTTCTCACCGAAGTTTCGGCTTTTTTTGGTGCCATAATTATGCTAATGTTGCTGGGAAATACATCACAAAGTTCACCAAATCTCGTTAACCAAGATTCCACACTCCATACGAACAATCGAAAAGTACTTGTGAGATGAAAGTTCACTAACTGTAGGAAGGCCTGGCCATACATGTCCAATTAAACTTATCCTGGTTCAAGTCCTATATGTGCTCCTAAAGTATTCACCATCCGTTTAGAAAAACACCTTGCTGTTAACAAAATATCACATTTGGGAGATACGGCACCTCACCTCACTCCTCCTCACTTCCTGTGTCCCTTTAATAGCAAAGCCAGGTCAGGGTACTGCACATTAAAACAAACAAGAGGGGATCGCATTGCGCGCTGCAATTCCATTGTTTACAGCGTCTCACACAGCAGGTCGCAGAAGCCGCCACTGCTGGACAAAATCCCAGCCTCATCTCGATAGAAACGGCGCTCCGGCAAATCTGCCCAAGCTCATGCTACTTCCCTGCCCTCTATACTCACTTTGGGCAGGAGCGACATGGTCCTCGGGAGGTGGAACGGGGAGGGGAGGGCTCTGATCCGGGGGCCTTCCGCTGCATCGGGAAGGAAAAGAAACCTCCAAGAGAAAAGAAATTCAGACATGTGTTGAGGCTCCCAACCGCCTCTATCCCCAGCTGCTGCTTCCGAAACTGCTGGCATCTGTGGTGGGCGGGGCCTGACGGCCGCCGCCTACATGAGCACCATCTTGCCTCCGCCTGGTTCTATCATTCCTAACACAAAAACCATGTTTATTTTTCATCGGAATGCCTGTTCAAGAATGGTGAGAACAGGAAGGGGGATGGACAGGTTGGTTTCAGAGATTGAGAATAACCCCTACACTAGGTAAACATCACTTGCAAACTGATTTCCTAGTGGTTTTCCCTGAGCAAATCATCACTAATATTCATATTTAATTTACTCAGACCCTCATTACAGGCATGGTGGAACAGTATCCACAAGTGGTTGGGTGTTTCAATAACTGAAATTACCGGACTGGACATTGTTTTACCCGGTACAGGCCTGCACTCTCCAATGCCACGTAAAACTGCAGGTAGAGTGGGGCAGGAGCTAGAGGTTGAGGAACAGCAACCCCCTCCAGCATGATAGACAGGTATTTTAGGTAGGGTGAAATAGCTCCAAGAAGTAGCCTCTCACTTTAGAGAGAACCTGTTGTTGCAGAAGGATCTTCTGAAGCAGGTGCTGTACAAAGAACAGTACTGCAAATGTGTAGATTCTGTTGAAAAATGTTGAAAATATAATATTGGAATCAGTGAACGTAATAAACTAGTACAGTATACAATGTCCCAGGTTGCATTGGGTGCACTTTCTTCGGATGTATCCGAGGCAGGACGTGTACTTGGACATATTATAATTTTACTTGAACAACAAGATACCAGGATAACAAATTCTAGTTTCTTGGGTGCAAATCACAAAACTAAGCCACAAACCAAATCTTCTGGTAATGTCCAGCTGCATTTTAAAATGTTTATATTTATGACAGGTAGTAATGTCTAGGTTACTGGAGCCAATTATTCTACCTGGTAAATTCTAAATAAATAGAATTCCTTAACCGTGACCCAAATCATTGGCAAAACACATCTAGAAATTGTAAAGGTATGTTTGGTTAAGGGTTGCTGTGAATCTGAAATTGATCTATTGTGAGAAACTGGACAATTGGCCAACTTGAAACTTTTATTTTACTTCAATGTATCATATGAATGGATGAATGGTAACAGGTTATTGTCAATGGGGCAAGACTCAAGATGAGGGTCTTTCAGAGTGTTTGACCCGATCCGCCCCCTTGCTTGATGAAAACTAAGAGAAGGATATAGAGAAGATCAACAACTGGCTAAAAGAAGCAGATAATGTCTTAGTCCCTCTTAAACCTATAGACCGCAAACAGCGGGTAACTACCTCACCTTGTTCATGCCAACGTTGACCAGTTAGGAATCAGCCTGTAAAAGGCTTTAAAGAAAATGGAGAGCACATTAACTTTTAGAGGACAGGTGTAGTGCTTTCCTCTTATCTAATTTCTAAGCACTAACATAACACAACAGAAATGCACTTCTGAGGTCAAAGAAGACTTTTATTGTTGTTAATTCTTCCCCAACCACAATATTTATGAATGACGAATTAGTAGCTTTCAAGTCCGCGTTAATCAAACAAAATATATCAGTTTGCAATATACACAGCAGGTTATATTTATAAGATATTGAATGCAAAGCAAAACAAATACTTCACCGTGTGGGAACTATTTACAGCTTCATCTTTCTAAGGTCTGCAAGCTGATGACCCCTGTCAGCCGCGAGAAAGAGAGATTCATCTACCCACACGGGATTGCTGGCAGCCTGCGCCAAGCTCCAGCACGAGGTCCGGCAGATTCGAATCTGACTCTCTGCAGCCTGTTACATTCGTTACAAAGGTGTGCCCCCTCCTCTCAGACCTGGGAAACTGAGCAAGCCTTTTGGAGACTGGCCAGGTCTCCAAGACTACTCCTGTTCCCAAGCTCAAGCAGAGAGAACAACACCCATGTACTCTCTCTTATCATGTCTAGTCTACTGTGAGAAAAACATCTTGGTTCTCTTGTGCAAAAACACAGCTTGGAAAAATACAGCTTGGATTCTCAACTGCAATGTCTAACTCCACGTTAAAGGCAATAGGCAGCTAACCTAAATATCAAATGCAATGTCATGTTAAAGGCAATAGGCAGCTAACCTAAATATCAAATGCAATGTCTAGTGTCATGTCAAAGCCAATAGGCATCTAAGCTGAATACAAAATGCAATGTATAATATCATGTCAAAGCCCATAGGCAGCTGAGCTGAATATAAAATGCAATGTATAATATCATGTCAAAGCCAATAGGCAGCTGAGCTGAATATCATGTCAAAGCCAATAGGCAGTTAAGCTGAGTACAAAATGCAATATATAATATCATGTCAAAGCCAATAGGCAGCTGAGCTGAATATAAAATGTAATATATGATATCATGTCAAAGCCATTAGGCAGCGGAGCTGAATACAAAATGTAATATATGATATCATGTCAAAGCCAATAGGCAGAATATCTAATAGCATGTCAAAGTCAATAGGCATGCAATGTCAAAGCCAATAGTCGGCTAGACTGGATACAGCATGTCAAAGCCAATAGGTACTAATGCATTGTCAAAGCCCATAGGCGGCTAAACTGAATACAGAAAGCAATGGCTAATGCCATGTCAAAGCCCATAGGCGGCTAAACTGAACAAAACATACCATGTGCTACTGGTGAACATTGAGCAACTAATATGCGCAGTGGTGAAACACAAAGTAATTGGTCAAAACAAACTCCATCAAATGGCAGTACATTCCGCCCTTTGACCAATGAATTTTTGTTTCACATATCTCCTGTTTCAAACAAAAAAACATCAGCACAAAAAAAAACATTATCAGCCAATCAGATTTGAATGATCAAAGCAATCCCTGTAAAGCAATAGAAGTGAATTAACACATTGATCTCATAACCTTTCACATCAGATACATCTACATAGAAAAGACTGGGCAATTTTTTTTCTCTGAATGAGTCTCTAATTCAACAGTGTTAGCAATTTGATGTGGCATGAGTTCTGCTCATGTAAAGGTGCACGGTCCACCTGAAAGGTTTGCTGGAAGATAAGCAAAAGTCAGAGTTCCACATGAGAGGGAAAAAAAAAATCACAGCTTAGTTCCAGTGGAAGAATGCAATCAAACAAGTTGAACTTGAACTGAAGGCGCAGTTTGCGCAAAATGGATCCATGGTGCTGGCACTTTACTCAGCCAGGTTCAGGTTGGGGATTCGGTCCCTTCCCCGACCCCACACGCACACACCGGAAGGGGGACCACACAGCACACTCAGGGACAGTGGCGAAACGTGGTAGGATCTGCAAAAGAAACAAGTATGACTTTTCTTGCAAACAACATTTTTCATTTAAACTGCACCCTTCCTCTTTCTTTCCCTGTTTTATAATCAGCAGGACGTTTTTGAGGCCCTTTGTTATATTCACTGCAGGTTCTGGAGGATCACTTGGGGCTTCAGCCCACACATCAGCACTGAGGTTTTTATCTGCTGCGCCACAGCTTCCCTTTTCTTGCACTGTCAGAAGGGCTGGGGCAGACTCCTTCTTTAACAAACCTCCATTCACTGCACTTTTGTCAATTTGGGCCATTCTGTCTCCAATTTGTATGAATGAATCAGATTCTTTTCTAGGTATCAGCATAATTTCGATTTTTCCTTGGTAATTTGCAGCAATCACTCTCCCTAAAACCTGATCAATTTGCCATTTCTGTTCTGGTAACTTTCCTCTCCCCAACTGCTCTGTGACTGCTTGCATGACAGATTGCTTTTGTGCGTGCTGCACAGTTTTTATCAAATCTAGGGAATGTGCATCTCTCTCATCTCTGCCCACCTGTAAGTGGCTTTTTCTCTCAGCTGTTCACATTTTTGGGGCACCCACTTAGCCATCCCCACTAAGGCAGAATTCTGGGTGAACACTTCTCTCTCTGAATTTTTCTCATTAACATCTGCAAGGTAATTGAACCAGTTAGGTACAAGCCATGTGGCTAAAACATTATCAAAGAACCAAAAATCAGCGTAAAAATGACACATCTCACGTAGCTCTTGCTTTAAAATCTGACACACATTATACAACGCTGTTCCTTCTACTGTGCCAGAAAACAACATTTCAGTCAGTGAATCATTAGTAAAACAAACATGCTTTTTATCTTCAGTGGACACGAATTCAAATGGTGCACTCAACTTCATTGGTAACTCTTTTACCTGTGGTACTCTAGCCCTGTCTTGCAAGTACCAGATCCATTGTATGATTCTAGCTAGGGGCACTATTTTCTTTCCTTGTTCTTGAATTACATGTACATAAGTATTTCCTTCTTGCACTGCGCAGAAACCTAAAGTCTGCATTATTTCATTTGCCAAATCACAAGCGCGCAGCTGCATATAATTTTTCACAGTGACCATATACAAAAGTGTTAGGATTTCACTCAAATGAGGGATATTCTTTTTCCAAAAATCAAACAAGCTAATGAAACTCGGGGTGTCTTGCTCTAAAATCTTTCGTTTTACTTGTGCATTTTGCAACGGTAACTCGTAAATCACATTCTGAGCTCTCTCGTCCGTGTTATCAGTTAAGGAATGCATTTTGGCTGCCAAAAACCCTGGCTCACACGGAAACTCAGTGCAGCTCGGAGCTGTCTTAACCCCCTCATTACTGGAATGGGACAAGAAAGATTCTTCAAAAACAGCCCTTTTATAACTTTCAATCGGGCTAATTTGCTCACGTAAATTCCTATTTTCATGTTCCAACTGCCTACATTTCTCCTGCATTTCTCTGTAAGCAGATAAAGGTATCCAGACCTTTCTGTCATCATTACTTCCAAAAGACACTTTTTCTACATATGTACAACAGAAATTATTTCTCAAAGCATTATCAGGCATTTTAGCCACACATGCATTTTCTTCTGTAATTCCCCAAACAGAAAACTATTCACAGTTTTTCGTAGCACCATCAGGCAGTTTATCAACACATGTATTCTCAGACATGGTCTGCCGTGCTACTGTGATTCTCCAAAAAAACCAATTTCTGTAATTCTCCAAACAACAAAAACAATTACACTTTTAAAGTGTGCACTTAGAAATCTACCAACTCGTCAACACCCTCTTAATCACCTCTTAATGACCGACCCCACTTCTGGTACCATTTGTAGTGCTTTCCTCTTATCTAATTTCTAAGCACTAACATAACACAACAGAAATGCACTTCTGAGGTCAAAGAAGACTTTTATTGTTGTTAATTCTTCCCCAACCACAATATTTATGAATGACGAATTAGTAGCTTTCAAGTCCGCGTTAATCAAACAAAATATATCAGTTTGCAATATACACAGCAGGTTATATTTATAAGATATTGAATGCAAAGCAAAACAAATACTTCACCGTGTGGGAACTATCTACAGCTTCATCTTTCTAAGGTCTGCAAGCTGATGACCCCTGTCAGCCGCGAGAAAGAGAGATTCATCTACCCACACGGGATTGCTGGCAGCCTGCGCCAAGCTCCAGCACGAGGTCCGGCAGATTCGAATCTGACTCTCTGCAGCCTGTTACATTCGTTACAAAGGTGTGCCCCCTCCTCTCAGACCTGGGAAACTGAGCAAGCCTTTTGGAGACTGGCCAGGTCTCCAAGACTACTCCTGTTCCCAAGCTCAAGCAGAGAGAACAACACCCATGTACTCTCTCTTATCATGTCTAGTCTACTGTGAGAAAAACATCTTGGTTCTCTTGTGCAAAAACACAGCTTGGAAAAATACAGCTTGGATTCTCAACTGCAATGTCTAACTCCACGTTAAAGGCAATAGGCAGCTAACCTAAATATCAAATGCAATGTCATGTTAAAGGCAATAGGCAGCTAACCTAAATATCAAATGCAATGTCTAGTGTCATGTCAAAGTCAATAGGCATCTAAGCTGAATACAAAATGCAATGTATAATATCATGTCAAAGCCCATAGGCAGCTGAGCTGAATATAAAATGCAATGTATAATATCATGTCAAAGCCAATAGGCAGCTGAGCTGAATATCATGTCAAAGCCAATAGGCAGTTAAGCTGAGTACAAAATGCAATATATAATATCATGTCAAAGCCAATAGGCAGCTGAGCTGAATATAAAATGTAATATATGATATCATGTCAAAGCCAATAGGCAGCGGAGCTGAATACAAAATGTAATATATGATATCATGTCAAAGCCAATAGGCAGAATATCTAATAGCATGTCAAAGTCAATAGGCATGCAATGTCAAAGCCAATAGGCGGCTAGACTGGATACAGCATGTCAAAGCCAATAGGTACTAATGCAATGTCAAAGCCCATAGGCGGCTAAACTGAATACAGAAAGCAATGGCTAATGCCATGTCAAAGCCCATAGGCGGCTAAACTGAACAAAACATACCATGTGCTACTGGTGAACATTGAGCAACTAATATGCGCAGTGGTGAAACACAAAGTCATTGGTCAAAACAAACTCCATCAAATGGCAGTACAACAGGGATACTTATAAAGCAACCATTAGGAAATATCATGAGTCCCTTAAAGAAATATGGGTTAATAAATGCCCCACACGAGATTTTCCAAATTGCAAAGGAGTTTCTTCATCCAAGAGATTGCAACTCTGATTTACTGCCTTCTCAAGAATTATGTGACAATTTGCCCAACGCCTTTGAGCTAAAAATAAAAGCCATCCAAGCCTCATTTACAAATTTTTGGACTTTTTTGCTTATGCAGGGTCACCCCCAATCGTTTTGCCTACTGCCACCTATTTTTTCTGACCTGTTGCTGTTGGCTTTTGATCTCTGAGCACTTTACCACTGCTATCCAGTGCTAAAGTGCATATGCTCTCCGTGTAAATTGTATTGTTGATTGGTTTATCCATGATTTGCATATTTGATTTACTTAGAAGTCCCTAGTTAAGTGCACTAGAGGTGCCCAGTGCCTGTAAACCAAATGCTACTAGTGGGCCTGCAGCACTGGTTGTGCCACCCACCTAGGTAGCTCTGTAATAATGTGTCAGACCTGCCACTGCAGTGTCTGTGTGTGCAGTTTTAACTGTAAATTCGTCTTGGCAAGTGTACCCATGTGCCAGGCCTAAACCTTCCCTTTTCTTACATGTAAGACACCCTTATGGTAGGCCCTAGGTAGTCCCAAGGGCAGGGTGCAGTGTATGGTTAAGGTAGGACATATAGTAATGTGTTCTATATGTCCTGACAGTGAAATATTGCTAAATGTGTTTTTCACTGTTGCAAGGCCTGTCCCTCTCTTAGGTTAACATGGGGGCTACCTTTAAATCTGATTAAAGTGTAGATTCCCTTTGGGAGCGGATGGACATGTGGAGTTTGGGGTCTCTGAGCTCACAATTTAAAAATACATATTTTAGTAAAGTTGATTTTAAGATTGTGTGTTTGAAAATGCCACTTTTAGAAAGTGAGCATTTTCTTGCTTATACTATTTCCGTGACTCTGCCTGTTTATGGATTCTCTGTCTGGGTCAGTTTGATAGTTGGGCTGGTTGCACCTCACACTAGACAGTGACACAAAGGGAGCTGGGGTGTAGTCTGCATTTCCTGATGAGCCATCTGTGCTACGAGGGAGGCGAGGAGTGGTCACTCACACCTGAAAGGGCTGTGCCTGCCCTCACACAATACAGTCTCCAACTCCCTGGTGAGTATCTGGGGCCTGGCCTGGGCGAGGCAGGATTTCACAATCAAGAGAGACTTTGCTTTGATGTAGGCCTACTCCAAAGGAGACATTGGGTATAAGAAGGGCACCCAAAACCACAGACTGGAGAACACTTCTGGAAACCAAGAGGAAACCCTGCCTGGAGAAGAGCTGAAGAGCTGAGGAAGAAGAGCTGCCCTGCCTGTGACTGTGCTTTGTGGAGCTGTCCTGCAGTTGCTGTTTCTGCCAGAGTAAGAGGACAAAGACTGGACTTTGTGTTGCCTTCCTTCTTGTGAAGAACTCTCCCAGGGCTTGTTTTAGAGCTTACCTCCTGTTGTTTGAAGTCTCAGGGACAGCAAAGACTTCTCTCTGCCAGCACCTGGAGTATCTGGAGAGACTCCTACTCTGCCAAATGGTGCCTATCCAGTTCCTGGGACCCTGAAAGGAGAAGCTGGCTGCCCAAGAGTGAAAAATCCATGCACAGACTGCAGTACGGGGAAAAGATCGACGCGACTCCCATCTGCGACTGAAAAATGTTGCGCCGCCGGCTTCGCGGCTGAATATCAACGCTCGCATGCAACGCGACCGGAAGATCAATGCCCGGAGCTGGGGTAACAACGCGCAGCATTGCTGATGAAGGCTGGTGAGATCGCAACCCGTGCTGCATGGTTTGCGGTTCATCGTGCAGCTGAATTTCTGACACAAACACCGCTGGGCATGTAAAAAAAACACAAGGCCTGCCCGGATCCGAGAGTGCTGACCGGATCGACGCATCGATCTCCTGCAGAGAGAAGGAACAACGCACGCCTACCCGCCGAAAAGAGAAACGACGTAAGGTCTCACTCGTAAGTGAAATCAACGCATCACAAATCTTTTTTGACGCACACTCGCCCGTGCAGGGTTATTTTTGACGTGCCCAGGTACATTTCCAATCTAAAAGCGTTAGCATTGAGTTTAAAATTACATGAAGACTCTTTTTGATTTTTAATTGATAACTTGACTTGTGTATTGTGGATTTTTGTTGTTATGGTCTTGTTTTGTTTAGATAAATATTTTCTATTTTTCTAAACCTGTGTTGTGTCATTTTGTAGTGTTTTCATTAAGTTACTGTGTGTGTTGGCACAACTACTTTACATCTAGCAATCTGAAGTTAAGTCTACTGCTCGTGCCAAGCTACCAAGGGAGTGAGCAGGGGTTAGCTGAGGGTGATTCTCATTTACCCTGACTAGAGTGAGGGTCCTTGTTTGGACAGAGGGTAACCTGACTGCCAACCAAAGACCCCATTTCTAACACTGGTGATCAGCAGATGGGATTGTATTTGTATTTGTACTTGACATACAGTAATTAAGTGTGCACTACTGTTTTGAGTTCAAACCACTACGTGACCACATACTACTTGTCTTGTGATTTTGCTTTTTTTCTTTGGGACTCCTTTTTGTTCTACTTCCATATTTGTGGTGACCTCTTTGTTGATGTTGGAACTTTGCACTTGTTGCCCTCATGTCTCAATCTGAAGATGCAACAGCTGGAGCTGTGTTTGAATTAGGGAAACTGAAGAGGTACTCAGTTGCTCAATTGAAACAGTTCTGTAAAGATCTTGCCTGTCCCGTTAAGTGCTCCGCCAGGAAGGAAGAGCTGCAAAAGGCACTGAGGGCCTGGGTGACAGTCAAGGAGGCTGGGGGGCACACAGAGGATGAGGAAGTGCAGAGTCTACACAGTGGTGTAGTGGAGGTACCTGTTACACCTGGGGGAGGGTCTCCAGGATAGGTAGCAGTGTTTCATGTAAGGGTCTGACTCCTGAAGAATTGCAGGACAGACGGGCAGAGAGGGAGCACCAGAGGGAGTTGGAGAAAATGAGGATGGCCTTAGAGGTAAAAAAATATATATTTTGGCTTATGAGTTAAAACCGAAAGAGCTGGAAGTCACGAGGGCTGAGTCCAGCTGGAATGGTGGCAGCAACAATTTTATATGTAGTGCTGCTGAAGAAGTGCACATGCCCAGAGATGTGGTGCCCTAGTTGAATGAGGGAGTTAACATACCGCAGGAGGTTCAGGGGTATGAGGTAGCACCAGTGATGCACAGGATCCCTGAGGTGGATTGGGGAACTGGCATGGGGAGTCATATTCCTCTTGGTGGGAGAGACACTCCACTGACTCTAGGTGAGAGTGACATGGAGAGGGGTTCCCCCCAGGTAGAAGCCCTGGTTATGGAGTGTGGAGACATCCCAGAAGAGTGTGGGTTGAGTGTCAGGGACAGTAAGGTACTGTCTCACCAGTCTCAGGCGAGTGATGTGGGGTTCTTTTTCAAGGCTAAGTCACTGGATGGTTTGGTGAAGGGTACTTTGGTTAATTCATGTGAGGGGCTGAGTGATGTAATTGCTGGAGAGCATATGTCTAGTCCTTATTTTCCAGAGCTACGCCAACACCAGTTGGAGTGTGAGTGCTCTCACCCCAGGGAACTTACACTGGAGGCAGACCTCTGGGTGAGTACCAGATAGTCTGAAGAGGCATTTGGGGGTGCTCCTGAGGGGAGTGGTCAAGGTATTTCCCAACCAGGTGAGGTAGGGAAAGATTGCAGTGTCCCAGGTAGGTCCCAGTGTAGTGGGATGGGTGAGGGACCCCATGCCCAGTCTCAGGAGAGGGAAAGGGGATGGGCTGAGGGCCAAGGTGCCTGAGATCCGGTCCCAGGTTCTGGAGGTTTCCGTGAGGGAACACCAGGAGGGGAACCTAGCCTGTACCGTAGGGCCATCTGTTGCGGGAGACCCCACAGTTTAGGAGAAGTTCGGGAGCGGCTGTAGCCAGCGTCCCACCAGTTCTGGTGTCTGGCAGTACCACTCCTACTGAGGGGTGCAGAAGTCCAGACAGAGGGTTGAGAGGGGGTTGCGGACCCCAGTGGAGAACCTTGAGGGTAAGGGGTCAGCTCTGAGAGCAGAGCCCCCCAAGAATGACCTTGGTGAGACCATTTCTGGGCTGGGGAGAATCCAGACTCTGCCAGATGGTCAGGAGACCTGCGACAGCCAGACTCTTTTGTTGCCCTTGGGGATGGTGTCCCCCCAAAGAAGTCCTGGTGTGCCAGGCAATGGATCAACTGCAGGGTGGTGACTCTGGGTTGAATGATCAGGTTCAGGGGGTAAACTCTGACCTGATGTGGAGTAGGTGTGCTCCTAAGGAAGTCCTGGTGTGCCAGGCAGTGGTTCAACCACAGGGTGGTGACTCTGGGTTGGATGACCAGGTTCAGAGGGTAAACTCTGACCTCTTGAGGGGTAGGTGTGCCCCCCCTGGAAGTTTTGGGTTGCCGGGCAGTGGTCCAGTCTGAGGATCCAGACCCTGGACTAGAGGATCAGGTGCAGGTGCAGGGGGCAACCCCTGACATGAAGGCAGGGCGGTTTGTCCAGTCACCCCCTGGTGTGATTTCTAGGTGTATTCTCCCTGAAGGGGGGTGCAGAAGCCTGAGAGTCGGGCAGGGGAGAGAGAGACTCACCCCTGACTCCAGTGCAATCTAAGGGTACAGACCCTGGATTAGAAGGCCAGGTTCAGGGTGTCCCCCCTGACCTGGAGGAAGGGGCTACTGCTAACAGTTTCCCTACCGTGTTGTCTTCTGGGTGGGCCACTCCTAGTGGGGCGGTGCAGGACCCCAGAAGGGAGAGTAGGGGGAGGGAAACCTCACCCCTGGCCCTGGTCCAACCTGAATGTACAGACCCCAAGTTGAAGGACCAGTCGCAGGTTAACATCCCTGCACTGGTGAAAGAATTGTGCAGGACTGCTTCTACAAGCACCCTGACAATTTGTTACACTGGCGGTGCCGCTCCTGCAGGGAACGTACAGAGCCCCAGAGGGGAGGACCTGGGTCAGATTGTCATCCCTGACCTGGTGGAAGGGAGAGTAGTAAAAGGGTGCCAGGCACCTGGGGCTACCGCCCCCACTTTTCACAGTCACAGTGGCTGGAGAGGCCAGAGTTGGGCTCTCATCCCTGACAGTTGTCAGGGGTCACTGTTGCTTGCTGTCCTGGTGGACAGAGTTGCCCCTGGGGGGGGGGATGAGAGTCACACACCAGGGGTGGAGTGGGCAACACCACTGTGTTGGCCCTGGTGGTACTATCTGCCCATTTGGATACATCTGTAAGCAAAGTAAAGTTAGGTGCTGCACAGATGGTATCTGCAGATGTGGAGAAGGGTTCCCCATGGGTTAGCTTAGTGGGCCCTGAGAGTATGGACAGAGGGATCCAACTGGAGTCAGGAAGGCGTAGAACTGGAACATGCCCCTGCTGTTGTGGGCCTGGGTCCTTGTTCTATCGCCCCAATCAGGGAAGTACATCAAGGTATTGATTGTTCTCCCCTGGCTTTAGGGTGGTAGGGGGTCATGTTGGACTTTTTTGCTGATGCAGGGTTATCCCCAATCTTTTTGCCTCCTGCCTCCTATTTTTTCTGACCTGTTGCTGTTGGCTTTTGATCTCTGAGCACTCTACCACTGCTAACCAGTGCTAAAGTGCTTATGCTCTCTGTGTAAATTGTATTGTTGATTAGTTTATCCATGCTTGGCATAATTGATTTACTAGTAAGTCCCTAGTAAAGTGCACTATAGACTCCCAGGGCCTGTAAATCAAATGCTATTAGTGGGCTTGCATCACTGGTTGTGCCACCCACATAAGTAGCTCTGTAAACATGTCGCAGACCTGCCACTGCAGTGTCTGTGTGTGCAGTTTTTAACTATAAATTTTACTTGGCAAGTGTACCCACCTGCCAGGCCTAAACCTTCCCTTTTCTTACATGTAAGACACCCCTAAGGTACGCCCTAGGGAGCCCCAAAGGCAGGGTGCAGTGTGTGGTTAAGGTAGGACATATAGGGGGTCATTACAACACTGGCGGTACAAGACCGCCAGGACTGTAATGACGGAAGCACCGCCAACAGGCTGGCGGTGCTTCCCAGGTCATTACGGCTGCGGCGGCGGTTTCCCGCCACAATAGCCCCGGCGGTAGTAATCCGCCAGGGCAGCGCTGCTAGCAGCGCTGCCCAGGAGATTACAAGTCCCCCTAGCCCCAACCTTTTCCTGGCGGTTTGAACTGCCAGGAAAAGGCTGGCGGTACGGGGAGTCGCGGGGCCCCTGGGGTCCCCGTGCAGCTTTTCACTGTCTGCAACTGCACCCGTCGCACATCCGCAACACCGCCGGCTCCATTTGGAGCCGGCTCCTGTGTTGCGGCCGAGATCACTGGTGGGCCGGCGGGCGGAAACTATGTTTCCGCCCGCCGGCCCAGCGGGGATCTCCATATGGCCGCGGCGGGGGTGCCAAGGTCGTAATTAGGGCCATAGTGATGTGTTTTATATGTCCTGACAGTGCAATATTGTTAAATTGTTTTTCACTGTTGCAGGGCCTGTCCCCCTCATAGGTTAACATGGGGGCTACCTTTAAATCTGATTAAAGTGTAGATTCCCATTGGGAATGGACATGTGGAGGTTAGGGTATCTGAGCTCACAATTTAAAAATACATCTTTTAGTAAAGTGGATTTTAAGATTGTGTGTTTGTGTGTTTGAAAGTGCCACTTTTAGAAAGTGAGCATTTTCTTACTTATACCATTGCTGTGACTCTGCCTGTTTGTGGATTCCCTGTATGGGTCAGTTTGACAGTTGGGCTGGTTGCACCTCACACTAGACTGTGACACAAAGGGAGCTGGGGTGTAGACTGCATTTCCTGATGAGCCATCTGTGCTAGGAGGGAGGGGAGGAGGGGTCACTCACACCTGAAAGGGCTGTGCCTGCCCTCACACAATACAGTCTCCAACTCCCTGGTGAGTATCTGGGACCTGGCCTGGGAAAGGCAGGATTTCACATTCAAAAGACACTTTACTTTGAAGTAGGCCTACTTCAAAGGAGAAATGGGGTATAAGAAGGGCACCCAAAACCACAGACTTTAGAAACACTTCTGGAAACCAAGAGGAACCCCTGCCTGGAGAAGAGCTGAAGAGCTAAGGAAGAAGAGCTGCCCTGCCAGTGACTATTTTTCTAAACCTGTGTTGTGTCATTTTGTAGTGTTTTCATTATGTTACTGTGTGTGTAGGTACAAATACTTTACACCTAGCACTCTGAAGTTAAGCCTACTGCTCGTACCGAGCTACCAAGGGGGTGAGCGGGGGTTAGCTGAGGGTGATTCTCTTTTACCCTGACTAGAGTGAGGGTCCTTGCTTGGACAGGGGGTAACCTGACTGCCAACCAAAGGCACCATTTCTAACACCAATAATAAGGAAAAGGGACATGAGTGGAAACCCTTACCTTATCAACTTTCTCCAGAGCCAATAGCACGTGTGCAGAGTTCAAATTAATCATGAGACAGGAATCAGAATTAGCAATTAAGGGCTGTAAATCTGGGTCCGCTGTGGACACATGTCTCCAGCAATCTTGGGGAAAGCTCTTAGTGTCATTAATCCTGTTTTTCAATTATTCTCTGACCCATGCTGACTTTTCTGAATAATAGACTTGTCCAATGGTAAAACCTTTATTGAAGTGAAGAAGGCCTCAGTGGATCTGAGAAACATACCCAATTCAGACCCATTCACTACTACTAGCCCCAGCCAAAATGTTCTAAAAATTAGTTAATGTCCAACTCATGGAATATGTATAAAGGTTCATATTTCTTAGTTAGGCTTCAGACTCAGGCATTGCATTGAATCACCCATTTTGGAAGTTTCGGAATCCATCAGAATAACATTAGACAAGGTCATGTACACTGTTGTGATCCTGTTGAATCTGTCTGCTACATTCAACACTGTCACATACCCTTCTGTCCAGCATATGGCCGAGCTGGGTATTTGTGGTAGGGTGTTATGTTAGTTTCAATCTGTTCTTCAAAACAGGAAACAGGTAGTCACATTGGGACACTTTAGTTCAGATGCTTAGATATGGGGTCCCCCAGGGATCCTCTTTGCGCCTGACTTTGTTTAATATCTACATGACCCCCTTGAACACTCTTATTGAATCTTTTGGGGTCAAAGTCATTGCGTGTGATACCCAAATAATTTGATCTTTAAATAAGGACTCTCAAGGAGTTGAATAGAGTTTTTAAATTGTGTTTTTTGACCACATGATTGCAAGGAGGAATAACTCTCATTTAAGATGCAATGCTGACAAAGCCAAAATTCTTCCATTTGGCAGGAACATCATCTCCTTGGCTGCAGACTGGTGGCCTGAAGGGCCTGCCAAATTCCCTCTTCCTACTTTCCTGGCGAAGAATTTGGGGTTTAAGTGTGATTCAGATCTTTCTTTTCATTGCTATATTTTGGCGTTGGCAGTCATGTTTCACTTGCTCAAAATACTCCTGATTGGACTATTGCAATAATCTTTTAATAGGGTTACCAAATTATTTATCAACAAAATGCAGCAGTCCGACTTCTTTTTACATTATCTTGCAGGTCCTCTGTCTTATTGCATGAAGCAATTACACTGATTGCCAGTACAGAAACAGATTTTGTTTACATCTTTGGTTACACCTTTCAGCACTCTCGTTTTCACTGGTCAGAAATATCTCTAAGACGGTTACCCAATACATCAGAGACCATTAAGCCTGACTAACACCAACCTGCTGTATCCAACAAATTTCAGACTGGCCACCAGAAGAAGCAGAACCTTCTCTGTGTTAGCGTGGAGAGCTGGGAATCAGCTTCCCCTTTTTTCAAATTAGAGGAAAGTGATCTGGTTTTCAGGAAATGTTTAGAACATGACTGTTTTCCTCTTTGTGAGTTGCCCCCAGATCTTTTGGTTATCTGTTACAGTTGATTTTTTGGCTAGCACTTCAATGTCCCTTCGGTCAGCAGTGCGCTTTATAAATCCAATTTCATTCATTCATTCAACTTTCAGTCCTCAGAGGTAAACATATTTTGCTTAGAGGTCCTTGGATGAGCAGATGTGTCAAGCGTTCTATGTGAAACACATTCACGCAAAAAGTCTGTAGTGAAAAATATTGCATAGATTCAAAATAAATTTATTTGAAAGGAAAAGGCTTTCCAGGACAATTTACCTAAGGGTAATGGTAAAAACATATTGGATAAAAAGAATAAATGGCCGGACATAGCTACAAATAAAGCACAAGATAATAGTAGGGGTGGGTGGAACTCGTGGAGTTATGTGAAAATTCCATGAGATTCCATGGAATTCTGCAAGCAGGTGGAAATCAGCAGGTCACACTGCCTGTGCTGATTTTTTTTTAGCACCAAGAGCTTGTTCCATGCTGAAAAATCAGTGTGAAGAGCACAACACAAATGACATCATTTTAATGGCTAGGATGCCCTGCGTATTCTGGTTTAGTGTTTTGCCTCATTCATGTATAATTTAGATATGTTAACCAGGTTCGGGAAGTCACATATAATGGCCTTTTGCCAGGCAGGAGAAATCTGTCGTCCCTAAGGTTGCAAGATCTTTCCCTGAGCTCTGGGCAGAATTTTAGTTACCTGAGTGTTACCTTTGATTTTTCCAGTTCTTGGCAACCCCAGGTTAACAAAGTGTGCATGAAACTAGATCTTGGTTAGAGGGAAGTCAAGGGCCTTATCTCCCCTTACATTGAGATTTATAATCTGAGTACATTCGCGCAGCCACATATGAAGCAGGTGCATGGGGGTACCATAATCTTCCCCAATTCAGGTGAAAGAAAACAGGATCTGCAGGCGGCTTTTGAATCTTTTGCCAAGTAGCTCCCACTTTATCCTACACTCTGAACTTAACTTGGAATATGTCTCAGATACAATTAAAGTGGCCCTGCTTCTGCTTTGGGTGAGAATGTGGTCTAATACTGAAGCAGATTTTAATAGAAAAGTAATTCTAGACTGACTTGGCTTAGACAAGGTCCTCTCAATCCCCCGGTTGAAATATGTAAGTCCTTTTCTGACATTGGTCTCCCTGAAATCTTTACTGCTCTGGCCAATGTAAATAAAACATAATAAGAGGCGGGTAAAGACCCGCCAAAGACAGTTCAGCTTCTCCCAAAGAACAGAGGAGGTTTTTAGTATGCAGTCGGTGCGTAACTATTGTATTTCAGAGGCAACAGGAGAGCTGGCATTTTCTCTAACTCTGGACTTCCTTGGTGGGAGAGGTCTCTCCTTTTCAGATTTAGGGCAGGCACTGTGTGGTGTCTTTTGTGTTTCTCTGATGGAGCGAAGGCTTGGGATAGCAGTATACCAGCTTGTCCTTGAGACCGGTTGGTTGAGCAATCTCTGTTGCATTTTATGTTCTTTTATAAATTCTATTGTTTTTTTTCAATTCTGCCTTAAGCATATTTCGAAACCACTTGCCTTCAAGAAATGTAGGGATGCCTTAGATATCTCCAGATGCTAGCCAGCCTGACATCTGTTTCAGTGTTTGTTGTTTCCTCAAAATGTCTATTACGAGTAGGAAATTGATGGAGGAATAATGGTAGCGGTGCAGCTCATCGCACTTCATTGCAGCAGTTATTATTGTACCTTAACTTTTTTTTAACCAATCTGGCATCATCGTTTAAACGTTTGTGCTATACTTTATTGTATCTTTGTGAAAAATTTTATTTTGCTCTTTTATGATCTTTATTTAAAGATCGAAATAAAGATATTTTGATTTTATTTTATTTGAGGTGAGTATTGTTTTTTCACTATTTGACTAGTATTAGCACACTACTTTATCACGTGTACGAATATTATGAGAATAGTTTTAACATTGTTCTATGTCTAATGTTTTCTATACTCAATGATTAACATAGAATTTTGCAAATAATACACTTAAAGATCACAAACACCCTTGCAGTGTTCAATAGCATGTGTAGTTTATTTTATAAAATTTATGTTTTGGTCTATCAACATTTCCCTACTAATCACAAGCATGTTCAATATTAATGTAAAACATATACACTCAAAATGTAGGACTGTGGGGTGTTCATTTACCTAAGGCCCAAGATTCAACAGACCATAAGTCTAATCTTTTCACCAACACAGCCAGGAGAAGCTTCACCAGCAGAAACAAGACCGTTTTCAGACTCTTAATTATGCAGATACTTCATTATTTGTGACATAGTAAAATGCCATGTTTGAGGCAGAGAACAATGTGTGCTAAAGTCTAAATAAAGACAGTGTCCAGGATGTTCCGGAGTAAGTTGGGCACACTTTTGCCATATATATTAGTGTATTGTAGAGAGTGTTTGTTCAAAAACATTGATTACAGAGTATATACCACTGTCAACTCGGCCCTCACTGCCCACAATGCCTTCAGTGTGGAATATTGTCAACACCTTCTCTTCCTAGGGAAAGTGTTTGAGAAGCCTGTAAGACCTACCATCTGCCCACACAGCATGCTGGTGGAGCCAGACATAGAGGGAAGTTGTTCCACTTCTTGTGGATGTCATTCTTTAAGCATCACACATTGGATTCAGCATTCATACTGTCAGATATTTTGGCCCTGATTCATGGTGGTGCTCTGCACCTGAGCCACATGAGCGCCAGGCAACTGCGGCTTAATCCTTACAATTTAATCCAGAATTTCAGCGTGCTCATTTTCAAGAAAGGGAGTGGCTGTTCGCCATTGACATTCTCTGTCCCAGTGGCTCATTCATTACACTATGGCAGTGGCAACTCTTGATATAGCTGATAATGTTCCGTCTCACCAATGTTGACTGACATATGACTGAATATGGAGGTAGGTTGAACTCCCAATGAAGGAGGGAAGGGCCACTGACAGATGTCTCTCTGTTGTTGCATTTGGCGCAATGATGGACAATAGCTAATAAGATGATTGTCATCTGCTCCTCTGGTGGACAAGAATGTTATGCAAGATGGAGGCACATTGGCCCATCTAACAAACTCTAAATAAAGCTCCTAGTCCATTAAGGGTGTAGTACTCGATAGGTGAAGTTCATCCCAGATAGGGTAGTGCTCATAATGGGGTTTAGGTTTCTTGGGAAGTGCAGTGGTGGTTCTCCCTAGGAGCAACCCAGGTTCCTTTTACAACGCAGAGTGCGTACCATTCAGAGGGACAACATTATATAAGAAATGGGATTTGATTAAGAATGTGAAGGTAGGTCCATTAACATCAGAGGTCTGGACATCCACCCTTTAAAGAGTAAAGGCAATTTATCCACAGTGGCGTAATAAAAGCCCCCACAGCCCCCATGTGCAGTGGGCTCTGAGATCCAGGGACCCCCCTCAGCACAGTACTCTGGCCTGAGAACTCCTGCGTGAATCTGGAGGGGGGCCTCTATGTACCGTACAGGGGGGCCTCCTCAAGTTTTGTTACAGCACTGTTTATACACTTAAGAAAGTGAGTGGGGACATTTGAGTGAGTGGTTGAAACCCCTTCAGCAAAACAAATCCATACATGGTGGCTGTATGATTTTCTTCTTCAGGATGTGGTCATAACAGAACAAATCAGTGAATTTCTCACATTCAATGATGTGGGAGAGAGCTGCCTAGTGGCATTGGATGCCCTTGCAGCGGTGAAATTGATATTTCAAATCTGGAAAAAAGTTTCTCAGACCATTTGTACTTTAGGTATGATTTCAATGTTGATTGTTTTTCCAAACCTGGAATTCAAATTAACAGTAATTAAATATATTATTTTATTAAAAACATGTAGCAAACCTCATGAACTGAGTGATAAAAGAACATGGAAATGATCTATCCTACTCTCCAGCTTTAATAACCAACCCTCCAGCATCACTAATACTTCCATTTAAGAGCGTTGCCTCCCTGGCTAAGAGCCAGCAGCTGAAATTTAAAACAATATTATGCTATTGTTTTATTTTTCAGCTGCTGGCTCAGCCAGCAGGTGCAGGGAGGGGCAGTTCATGACAGGGGGAAAGATGGGGAGTGGAGTGCACCAAGTGCGCATGTGTGTTTGGTGGGCCATCCTAGGCTAGACAAACTGACATGCGCACTTAGGTTTTTCCAACCCGGCTGTTTCCACTGCAAAATGCAGTGTCTAGCATGAGAACAGTGCCAGGTTTGCATGGGGAGCCTGTGCTGGTGTCCCAGGGACTGCTGAGACACCAGGAGACAAGAGGAGCAATGCAGCAAGTGGCGGCGTGGAAAAGGTAAGTTTTCTTTTTTTCACATGTTTTTTTTATTTACAACCTCCCCCACCCTGCCCACCCGCCCCACCCACTACTCCCCTTGAGATTTGTGGTGGCTGCCGCTGGTGGGGACAACATAGTCTTTGCAGATCAGATGAGTATGGTGTCTGATTACAGCAGTGAACATTCTGGTGTTTAAAACTGATAACACAAGGAAAACCATGCACATGGGCATAGATTACCTAGCATCTACATACTGCCTTAATGCTGCATTTGTGTGGAGTACACATACAGAAACAATGTTATATCCATTGTCAAAAATATTTTAGCTGCTTGAAACTCAACATTTATAATATTATTAGTAAAATCTTTCAATGCCTTTAATGTTTTGTAGTACAGATAATTAGTGGTTGCAAGCAGTATTTACTGGCCATTGTTGAATAACCAGAGTTGTTTGCATCTCGTAAACAAAGTAAATGATGGGCATATTTTGACTTTTATCTAAACCCATCTATTATGAATTCCTCAATTAAAAACAATTGTAACTATGTACTATGAGCAGGCTCAACTTAACGTCAGTTTCATGGCTAAATCTAGTTTGCATGATTGCATGACCTTTGAGTAAACACAACCTTGTCTCTCTTCTACAGGTTTGTAGAGTAGTGGGGAAAATTACTGCTTCAATTTTGAAAAATTGTGTTTTTGGAACCAGTGTCTTCCCTTGGCAAAGCATTTGGTCCTAGCTGAGGCACTGGGGGTGCAGTGGCTGAGGTGTATGGTTATAGATCTTTGCAGTTGTGTCCTCTTAAAGTACAGGGATCATTATTATGAGTGGCAGTTAAATGACTCTTGTTATTAAAGTATATTGTGGCATGATCCAAAGGACAGTTTGCATGAATGTTGCTGTAAGGAGCACCCTTCTTTGTGTAGTTGGTGGCAGATTTGTCTCTGTGTGCCATTTCCTGCGAATCCTCCAACATATGAGCATCTGAATCTAATATTGGCCTTTCTAGCTTCTATACGATCTGCTCTGCTGTCCACTTATTCTCATAGTTGAGCACCAAGTGGTGTTAAATGAACATTTTAACCATGTATTTCTCATTTGCTTGTTGATTGTGTGACTGTATGTGTGGTGTGCTATCTAATTGTTGTGTACATGTATAGATTTCAAATTGCAGCTGGCTTGACACCGTGAGGCTTTTTGCAATGTGCACAGGGGATTTTACATGAGTGGGAGTAGGTATGTGCCAGTCTAAGGTACTGAAAGCTGCATCATTTTTTAGTTATAGTGTTCACATGTAAGTGCCTGCATATTGTAATTTGTGCTTTCCAACTAGATGGCATTATGGTGGTGTTCGAGTGTCCATGTGTGGCAGGGCAAGTTAACCAACTCAAAGTACCCAAGCTTTTGAACTTGGATTCCTCCTTGGCAAATAGTGCCTTCACACGAGCAACTCAAAGAAAAGGGCATCAGGGCTATATCTGCATTCCCGAACTGTTGTAATTAAATATCTCAGTTGGCCCATTATAATTAAATCCTTTTGGCATAGGGACATTGAAAAGCATGTTGAAAAGCCTACCTTTAACAATAGGTAAGTCACCTGTAAGTGATACCTTGGAGTTCACAAAACCTAGGTTTTTCATGTGTAAAATAGAGGGTTGCGAAAAATGGAGTTGACATGTTTCTGCAGTAATTGATAACAAAAGTATTACAGGTGGATATGGCTGAAACAGCCTTTCCATATTGTCAAGGTCTGCTTTGAGAATAAAAGCAATATTTTTGCACGTTGACTTTGCGAAGGATTAGCATGAGGTATAATAGATATATTTACAAAAAAGGTTTTGGTGAACATAGATTTATTGAGGTATATAGCCCAAAAATGATGTTATAACAGCTGTTGAGCACTGCATGAAGCCTAGGCAGTTAGTAAATTGGTTCTACCAGCCTCCTCCTCTTCTAGAGGCAGAGGGACAAGGTGCTGATTTTAGAGGTGAAATACATGACCTTAGTGGCTAGGATTACTTGACTTCTCTCACGCATTTCGTTACAAAGATTCAGACTCCTGCCAGACCATGGAATCCAGCACACCACCCTTGTGGAGCCTGATGTATCTCTCAGCTTTGCCCTGAAAAGTAATCCAAATTTTACTGTGCCACCAGAAAAAGATGGCAAGGTGATCCCAACAGTAAAGTAACTTCCATTGGGTATGGATTTCAAGTTGCTCCTGCTCTGAGCTTTTGTAATCAAGATTGAACATGTCAATAGGACCCTAACTTCATCATATCTGGTGTAGTTTAGCTGTTATTGACCATTGCTCCCAGTCTTGTCCGGCTGGAGAATTTTACCAACAATTTATGGACTAATGGCCTGATTACGACCTTGACTGGGGATTACTCTCCATATTACAAGTTCCACAGGATATAATAGAACTTGCAATTTGGCAGGCGGGATATCTGTCATGTTTGGAACAGATTAATCCCCTCTGCCAAAGTCGTAATCAGGCCCTAAGTCCTAAGGTCAAACTATTGACTGGGGTGATTTGATAGACTCTATCTGACTTGTGATTGGGATAAAAAGGGTACTTATCTCCAAGTTACCTACGTCCATGTTTGATAAATTAGGGGTGCTTTTTGACATTTTCTTCAGATATTCTTATTTCATCCTTGCATTATCCGATTTTATCATTTTGATCATGTTTCACTTTTTACGTTTTTCTCCTTTTACTAAATTGGTTTTGAAATGTTACTGTTTGGTTTCTTGACTTTAGTGCTGTTCCCATTTAAATACTTTACTTGCATTTCTTTGAGAAACGGCTGTAACTTTTGTGCCGTGGCTGCTTGAGTCAAATAAGCATTTCTCAGTAAAACTACATTTGCCCATCAAGGTAGGGGATTACTATCATTATGATAATGCATACCTTCCTACCCCCTAGTTAAAAATCTAACATTATACACACATCTATTAAACTCAATGCTTAGTGATCTTTAAATTTGGCAATATAGTGATGATTTTTTTAATTGTTAACATCAGATCTAACTGCATGTATTTAAGTAACATTTGGACTTTTGCCTTTGGTTCTAGGGAATTCATTCTAAAATTGAAATCCCACAGCAACTTTTACAGTAGCCTACCAGCAAAGATTTGCAGGCACACCTCAGTAGTTTGGAATGACACAGACTGCTGGAATGGTCAAGGAACAGTTGAAAGGTAAGGATTTCTAAATTGATTTTACATTTATGTCTAGGTAAACATAATTGATCATGTATAGGAAGGTATGAAGATTTTGGCACAGTCACAGACTTAATTTTGAAACAGCAGTTGTCTAATCTAATTGAAGATTGAGAAAAAACATTAGGGGCCTCATTATGATCATGGTGGTCAGACCACCGGACTGCCAATACAATGGAGGGGAGGTGGCTGCCAGGCTGGCAGCCTCCCGACCACGTATTATGATGTTTCTGCCCATCTTGCTGGTGGAAACAGTGCAACGGCATTGGCTTCGACTCTCAGAGAGAGCCCAGGCCAATGCCAATTCACACAGCACACTCAGAATGTGCACTGTTTGCCGTGGCATATAGTGCTCATTCTGAGTGTGCTGCCAGGGGGCCCCTGCACTGCCCCCGACATGGTCATGGGCAGTGCAGGGGCCTCCCTGTTGCCCCCAACTCTGCCTTTCTGCCACATTTGCATGATGGTGACACCGCCATGAAAAGGTAGGCAGAAAGAAAAGTCCTGAGCAGGACGGCGGTGCCGAACTCAGCACTGCTGTGGCTGACCACGAGTCCCACCTCTGCCAACTCATTGGGATTTCTGATCCTGGCGGTGGCAGTGGTGTGTTGTCGGTCCGACCGCCAGCATCGTAATGTGGAGGCAGTCTGACCTCCACCGCGGGTACGACATGGAACACCGTACTCGTAATGAGGCCTTCCTAACGTTTTGCACCAAAGATATTGGCATTTGTCATACTTATGTACAACAACGCACACTAGTTCCCAACCTAAACTTCTATGAGGTGGCATGGTCAGCCAAGTGATGGATGCACAAGCAGGTACATCCCTCACCCATAAAAATGCCCATACTTCTGCACCTGACATTTTCTACAATAGATGTGAGTACTATGGTGCAGGGGAAGGTGTAACATCTGCAGGGGGCAAATAAGTGTTATTTGTGCATGGTTGTTCTCTTTATGTTAATGCTCATGAAGGCAACCAGTGTTGATCATTATTTTTTCTATCCTTTTATCATGGGTGAAAATTATCTATTTTTTTCACATTGTCAGGCTTTGTTAGGAGGATGATGGTAACACTCCATAAAAAACGTCTAAAGGATGATGGTAATACGCCATAAAAGGGTGAAACCTGAATAATTACATTGGTGGAGAACCGATGCGTTTATATTAAAGTTGGACATTTTAATGTATAACCTTTTGTATAATAATGTATGCTGTTTAATGCCCGAATTGTTATCCAAACCCTTAGAAAATAATTTGAGAATTGTTTTAGGAAAAGGATTAAGGATCTGAAATGTATATGTTTTTCTAAGTTTGAATATTTCGTGAAGAAATTACAGATACTGCTTAGAATTTTTGTTAAATGTGGGAACGGACAAATATGTGTCCTTTTCAAGAGTTATCAAAAAGTTTGACCTGTTGGTTAAGCAAGGTGTGCAATTATTTGACTGAAAGCAATGAAATACGATAAGCATATTCATGTTTTTTAAAAATATATAATTAGACAGTCCTGGATGTGTGTGGTACACCTTTCTCAGACAGAAATAATCACAAATGTACTAATTCAGAATTTATTTTGAACATTTAGAGCAGACAGCCTCGCCACCACTACACAGAACAAACATTCATGTAGGTTTGACACACTTTTCAGCATCATAAAATGTGGCATATTTCTTGTCTAAATGTATCCTCAGATTCACTGCTGTCTGAAATATGATGTTACAGTGCCAGTTTCATTCAAAATTATTTTGCTTAAAAATGGCGATATACTTTGACTTGAAAGAACCCACTGTGTAACCCGATGCTAAAATTGATTAGAGGCGTCATTGGAATTAAATTTGTTGGGTTTCTTCCCCAAATAACTTTTAAAAAATGTCCCCGAAAGTAAACTTAGTCAGGTACTGATTCACTAAGGCTACAAAAACATCACAAATAATTCTTAGTGAAAATATAAATTAGCTCAATCTAGGGTAATTCTCACCTAGTTCAGTAGTTGCACATGTTCAATTTTAAAAACTTGCTTAAATGAATTTGATGTTATTCCGTAAAACATTATACAAAAGAAGTTCTTTTAGACTAAATTGTAATTCATTACTTGCAGGGTACTAAAATCCGATCACATATTTTTTTTTCTAAGTCTTTTTATGGAAAGCATAACCATAAATGTACTCTTCGACCACCGCCCAGCCAATGGCAATACAGCATCATTTTGAGTCAAACTTATACAAACTTCAAGTGGTAAAGGAGTAGAGAGTTTCCATTCATATCAGAGTACAAATAGGTCCAAGCCTTGTCACACCTCAACAAACCCTCTTCTCCCTCTTCAGAACCCCAAATTCGAAAAGGGGGAAGCCACCTCCAAGCATCCCACTGCAACAAATTTCCCAAGTAACAATAGGCATCCACTCACCCAGTTATTCATAAAGACACAACAAAAGAAAATGCCCCCTTAATGGAGAAAAACCAGAGCCATCCAACAAGGGTGAAGGGTAGTATGTGGCAGGCCGTCACTCAACATAATATTAACAGGCTTCCATTTCACTTTGTATAACAAATGAGTGCCATTCATGCTGCTCACCAATCATTCCATGGCAAGAATAGGCCAAAGCCTCTTTTACCACTGGGTGAGAGGAGGACACTCTGACTGTTTCCGATTGTAAGCAATAGTCAGCTTAGCAGCACCCAAGCATTGTAATGCCATAAGCCATTTCTCATGGCCTTCCACTTAATGGGCTACATACCTAAAAGTATCACCTCTTGCATAGAGGAAATGGTGTGACCCTCATAGGGATGTGATTGTTTGCTCAGCTCAACTTCTTCCCGGAAAGGACAACTCTTGGGGCATGCTAGATATGCAGTGCCTCTCCCAGCACTCCACAATCTCACCAACATCTAGTTAAAAAGAAAAACTGTAAACTTTGCACTTGTATAGCGCACTACTCACCCGTTAGGGTCCCAAGGAACTGTACGCATACCGCTGTGGAACCCCTCCTTGCTTTTCCCTGTGAGGTGCCCCCTCCTGGACAGCCCCAGGCATCCAAGCGCTGTGAGGTCTGTTGTGGAGATTAAGCAAGCTATTGCCCAGAGTTACAGAGTGGGATTCATTAATTAGATTAGGCACCAAAGCAAGAATTATCTGGTGCAAGGAAATTGAGACCAAGACCAGCTGAGGTGCGAATTGAACCCTGGTCCCAGGCCAGATCTCTGCATCAGGGTCTGCCACTCTAACCATTGTGCCACACTTCTCCAATACTAGGTGAAGTATTATGGGACATGTAGTGTAATCAGGGGGGTGTACAGTGCCATCCATACAACGCTTTGTAGTGAAAATCCCTACTCAAAGTTGATATGGAGGCGGAACGAATATTCCTCCCCAACCGTTCCCAATGCTTTGAATCATTTCCTCAGAACCCACTCCCATTTTGTATTTTATGTTGATGCAACTAGGGCCTTTTGTGTCAATAGTAGTTGATAGAAGATATTTTCTTTCCACTGCCTGCCATTGCTGAACTTATTTTTGTTGGCTTTTAGGACTCCATGCACCTTTTCCTTTCTGACAAGTGGTAAAATGCTTATGCTCTCTCCCATAAACATGGCAAAAGTGGAGTACGCCTGATTGATACATTTAGGTGCTCATTACGACTTTAGAGGTCTAAGCAGAAGACCGACGTCTTTGCATGGGCCAAAGTACCACCAGTGTCGCCGGTCTCATGACATCCGTATTACGAGTCACAAACTGCAAACCTTCCAAAATCAGCCAAAAATCTGACTCCGTCGGCTTGACCGAGGGAGGGAGAGAGGCAGTTCCACTGGCAGCACCGCCACACTGGCAACGTCCTGCCCCCCAAATTATGACCCACAAATCAGCACAGCGGTCTTTGCACAGCAGTAATCCATTAGCGATCTGAACCGCCACAATCAAAAACTCAACTCCACCAGAACACAACACCACATTGGACAGTACGAATGCCCCACACCTGACACACATACACGCACCACCACACCTGCTCACTGCACTATATAACACACCCTCACACACCCCTATAATCCTTTGCATCCTGAATTACACACAGAGAAATGGAAGAAGGCTCAAAGAAAAGACACTGCACCTGGGTACCATAGGCACCACCACAACTAACATGCAACACACACTACACAACTGCACCCCTGCGCACAACAAACATGTTGCCACTGCACACAACCACCACATACCACAATCAGACCAAACTACAGAACCCCACCTCACCAAATAGCACACCCTGCACCCCTGCACATTAAACACCCCTCCACCAACAACACATCCACCATGTCATGACAGAAATACCCACGATTCACAGAAGTGTTGAGGGTCATGGTAGATGAAATCGTTAGAGTGAAGCCACAGCTGTTTGGAGCACAGGTCCAGCATACGTCCATAGCCAGGAAAACAGAGTTATGGCAGAGGATTGTCAACAGGGTGAACTCAGTGGGAAACCATCCATGCACAAGGTAGGACCTCAGGAAGAGGTGGAATGACCTACGGGGGAAGGTCCAATCCATGGCGGCAAGACACCAGATAGCCATCAACAAGACTGGCGGTGGACCACCACCTCCTCCCCCAGAGTTAACATCGTGGGAGGGGAAGGTCTTGGCCATCCTAAACCCAGAGGGCCTGACTGATATCAGGAGGACTGGACTCTGGTAAGTCAACAACACTCCCTGTGCTCCATGTACTCCTGAACAGCATGTACCCCCACCACCCTCACCCTCTCACAGCACCCTTACCTGCACCAGTCCACCCTGAACTCAATACCCTCCCTTCCATGCCACACCTCCCACTATCACTAATCCCACAGTGGCCCACCAAGTGCACAGATATCTCCAGCTGTGGCAAGTACTACAACTACCACAAAGCAACACTCCCCACCCTAGTATAACGGTTAATTCCACTCCACATTAGGAAACCTTCACGTATAACCATGTCACCTCCTTCACCTACAGGATACTTGGACTGCTCACTAGTACATGACAATGACAGCATCGATGACCACAACCTACTATACTACAAGCACACAACAGCACTATCCATCAGCCCCCAAACATTGCCAGTGGTCAATCAGCTGTCATTGCCATAACTGGAAAGCATGTCAAGGCTATGATTGCACACACCATGGGTACAACCAGTACATTTCAACAATGTAAGACACTTCTCCTCCATCCACAGGTATCCCTACCGCTGCCACCCAGCAGAGGTTGCCAGAGGCGGACAGTCAGCCCCTGGAATTAGGCCTAATTGAGGACAACAATTCTGAATGTCTGGAAGGGGACGCCTCACCTGGTCCATCCGGGATTACTGGTCAGTCCATCACCACCAGCATCACCCTGCCCACATCTGAGTTCCCCATCTCTGTGGATACTACAGCACAGGAAACCCCTCCTCCCCAAACCTGTGTCCCAAGAACAGATCAATCTATAGTGTGCCCCACAATACAGGGACCTGAGTTGACCCCTAACATCTAAGACAATGAAGATGCTAGTGTCAGTGGGAGTGGGCACACTTTGCCAGAGTCACAGGCACAGGGGGCACGGGGCAGTGGGAGGGCAACTATAGGACAAGGGTTGAGGTACCAACAGGACACGACTGTCCAGGAGGCCATATCCAGAGTCCTGGGAGCATACCAGCAATCACAGGAAAGGATGGGTCAAATTCTGACAACCTGGCAGGAGAACCAGAGGCTGCAGAGGGAATACCACCAAGAGGCCATGCAGCAGTTGCAGGCACACAGTGCCATCATGGCCTCCATTTGTGGGGTGCTCACAGAACTCACAGCATCCTGCATGCATCCCCCATCCACCAGCAGGCCCCTACCAATAGCCAATCAACACCTCTACCATCTACATCTGCCACAGCTACTGCAATGGAGGCCCAGCCAGAGGACCCACAGGGTAGGAGCACACCTGCCCCTGCAGCTGAGGTTCCCTTCATGCAAACAAGGTTGAACATCCAGGCATCCTGCAGGACCTGAGCCCAAGACTAAAAACACAGCCAGAAAGTGAACTCTCTGCTGAACATTCTCCCTTGCGTGCCACTGAGACACTCAGTTGACTGTCCAATGCCAAAACTCCATTTCCTCTTGGCCCTTGGAGACTGGACCAGTGAAGCCAACAGCTGGGCCACCTACTCTGATGCTTTCAAACCCCATGACCCCACTCCTCAATAAATGCTTGCTGAATCACAATAACACATTTCAGGACAGTCATGGCATATATGTCATCATTTTCACCAGTACCATTTAATGTGAAAGATGTCAATATAAATTCACATATAGGTGTCAAAAAGTCTTACAGATGGACAGTTGTGGCTGGAATGTCCAGCAGGTTGGTCATGACATCCTTCCTGTACTGTAATCCTATGCCAAGGGTGCCAACAGTTGAGTCAGAAAGCAGAGTGTAACTACACATCTGACCTGAAGATAGAACAAGATAGGGTAAAACTTCAATGATGTCTCCCGTGTTGCCCATCCAATACACATACAGGACATTATGTAATCCACAGGAATCACGTTGCAGTGGGGAGATCACCAAATATCTACATGGTAGGTCTGTAGGTCACACACATGCAGAGAAAAAGTACCATTCCTCATAGCTAACATAACCATCAGAAAACCTAGGTAGGTACCAGATATCAGCTTTGGGAACAGAGTGAATGGGTAGCTGGACTGTCATGTGATAGGATTGAGCAAGGCCATAAATATCCAAACTGCAGTCATGAAACCATGCAACATGGGAAACCCTATGCTGAAGTCATGCAATGCCAACAGCAAGTACCACATGGCTTTGGGAGTATAGCAGTTACACCTCCCCTGATGGTAAGTCAGCATCCCATCAAAATGCTTAACACAGAGGGATGGATGTAGTGCACTCATATTCCATGATGCTAGACCGAAGGAGGGACCTTATCACTAGGCAGACAGAGTTAGAGGTCCCAATAACTTTAGACCACACATACCTGGCATTCAGTGGAAGATTTGCAGAATCAACTCAATCCTAGAGTCAGCTGCATCCTCCTCATCTGACTTCTCTTCACTTTCAGAGTCATCATCCTGAGCCACTGGCCCAATTGCCACCTCCTCCTCATCTCACAGAGGAATGTGTCTTCTCGGGGTACTTTGCTGTCACATGGGATATGTATTGGTCGGCAAGACACACCACTTGCACATTGATTGAATAGTGATTCTTCCTGTTGACTTGCTCATTGGCTCTGGGAGGAACTAAAGTGGTCAATGGCCCCTATTACATGTGGAATGTGTGCAATGTCATAAAAGTCAGACTTCACAATGTACTGATCAGCACATTGTGGGAACCCAATGTAACTGTTCAAGTGCTTGAGTAAGGCATCCAGTACATCCTGTTACACGAAACTGAATATCGGCTGTGACATTCCTGCAGCCAGTCCCACTGTCACTTGAAAAGATCCTGAGGCGAGGCAATGCAGGACAGATAACACATGTACTGTTGGGAGGATATCAGGGCATCTGTTTCAGTGTCATTACTAAAGTGCACCATAGAAGTGGTAAACAGGACAAGTTATGTAAGGTATTTGAAACCTGACACAGGGAAACAGTAATTCACATACTACACAACTGAGACATCCTAGCTGTCAATTCCATTGCTATACTTGTCACAAGGGGTCTCTACAGAGATGGAAGTCAGACATAGTAAACTTGTCCCTAAGTCGGATACAGTTATAAAACGTCCACACATTGAAACAATTATACATCAGACACTTTGGCAGGAGACACTCACCTCACTAGTGAGCACACATGAGTTGATATCGTACAACCAGCAACTAATGATTAACTATGATGCACTAGGATGACATATAAATCTTTAAAATATGTAAAATCGCAGCCACCTGTCCTACATGCAGAGGACAGATGGAAGTGACCTCATTCCACCACCGTAAGTCGTCATGGCGGGAGGCAGTAGGAACCACCATGCAACTCCTCATTGGATAACATTGATCTTTATGGGAAATTGGGGCCAGTGATGATCACAGTCGGCGGTGAAGATCATGACTGCGGCGGCCGTGACTGCGTGGTCATGATCGTCAATAGCCCAGCTCACTTGACTCCTGACTCTCGAGCAAGCAAGACCTCCACTGCGTGAGCTACTGTGTTATGTATCTGGAAGCCACTATCGCACGTCCTGCAGGAGATAGGGCCCCAACCTTCACCACGGAGGAACTGGAGAAACTGGTGGAAGGGGTCCTACCCCTGTATGAGCAGTTGTATGAGGCTTCAGATAAGCATGTCAGTACAGTGTGGTATACAGGTAGGGTGGTGTTTGACGGTGAAAGTGAGTGAATGTAGACATGGCATGATTGACTGCTAGGGTTGTGTTGTATGAATGATAATGGCATATTGTGGACTCTGTATGTGCACGTACTGGGGATGCTGTGTGTAGGCCACTGCTGTAGGTGTGCTGTAACTCTGCATGAATATTTCCTTTTGTCTGTGTCTCCCATGCAGGTCAGCGCCCATCAGAAAAAGGGATTATGGAGAGCCATCGCCAACCAAGTGCGGACCCTGGGGGTCCATTGCCGGCGGAGCACCCAATGCAGAAAGTGGTGGGAGGACCTGAGATGCTGGGCCCGGAAGATCGCAGAGGCCAAGCTGGAGACACCCTCCAAACAAGGGAGGGGTGCCCGTTAGACCCTGACCCCACCCAATGGCCCACATATTGGCAGTGGCCTCGCCGGACATAGATGGGTGCTTGAGAGCAGCACAGCAGCCACAAGGGGGTGAGTATAGACTGTATAATATCAGTTGTATGGGCTTCTATTGTATGGGCTGGATTATGTAGGTATTAATGAGATGTGTGTACATTAGATGAGATCATAGTCCTGGCTATTATGTCCACTGTTTAGAAGTGGTGTGTTAGACTTTTCATCCTTGGCGTGGTCTCCCTTAACTTTTTGCCTCTGTTTCCCAGGTTGTTGATGTGTGCTGGACTGCTAACCAGTGCTAAAGTGCAAGTGCTCCTTTACAAAATGTGTATGTATCTGTGCTAAGAGGGAGGGGAGAAGTGGTCACTAACATCTGAAAGGGCTGTGCCTGCCCTCAAATAATGCAGTCTCCTACCCCCTGGTGAGTGTCTGGGGCCTGGGCTAGGCAAGGCAGGATTTCACAATCAAGAGAGACTTTGCTTTGAAGTAGGCCTAGTTCAAAAGAGAAAATGGGTATAAGAAGGGCACCCAAAACCACAGACTTTAGAACACTTCTGGAAACCAAGAGGAACCTCTGCCTGGAGAAGAACTGAAAAGCTGAGGAAGAAGAGTTGTCCTGCCTGTGACTGTGCTTTGTGGAGCTATCCTGCAGTTGCTGCTTCTGCCAGAGTAAGAGGGCAAAGACTGGACTTTGTGTGCCTTCCATCTTGTGAAGATCTCCAAGGACTTGATTTAGAGCTTGCCTCCTGTTGTTTGAAGTCTCAGACACAGCAAAGACTTCTCTCTGCCAGCACCTGGATTCTCTGGAGAGACTGCTGCTTTGCCAAGTGGTGCCCATCCAGTTCCTGGGACCCTGAAAGGAGAAGCTGGCAGCCTAAGAGTTAGAAATCGACGCACAGAATGTCGCACAGGGGAAAGATCAATGCAACTGTGATCTGCAGCTGAAAAATCGGCGCACGAAGCTGGAGAAATGATGCGCAGCATCGCTGACGGGGGCTGGTGAGATTGCAATCCGCGCTGCGTGGTTTTCAGATCATCGTGCAGCTGGATTTCCAGCGCAAACACCGCTGGGTGTGTAAAAATGACGCAAGGCCTGCCCGGACCCGAGAGTGCTTACCGGATCGACGCATCGCTCTCCTGTGGAGAGAAGAAATGATGCGCCCGACCTGACGAAAGAAGAAATGACACAAGGTCTCATTCGTGAGTGAAATCCAAGGCATTGCAAGCCCTTTTGACGCGCACTCGCCCGTGAGGGGTTATTTTTGACGCCCCAAGGTACATTTTCACGCTAACAGTGTTAGTGTGTGTTTAAAACAACATGAAAACTCTTTTTGCTTTTTAATTGATAACTTGACTTGTGTATTGTAGATTTTTTTTGTTTTGGTCTTATTTTGTTTAGATAAATATTTCCTATTTTTCAAAATCTGTGTTGTGTCATTTTGTAGTGTTTTCATTAAGTTACTGTGTGTGTTGGTACAAATACTTTACACCTAACACTCAATGTTAAGCCTGCTGCGCGTGCCAAGCTACCAAGGGGGTGAGCAGGGGTTAGGTGAGGGTGATTCTCTTTTACCCTGACTAGAGTGAGGGTCCTTGCTCAATAGGGGGTAACCTGACTGCCAACCAAAGACCCCATTTCTAACATGGTGTGAGTTAGCTTTTGTACACCATGCAGCAGTAATATGTTGGTTCTATACCTCCTTGTCTAGTTACGTTTAGACACACTCCTATGTTAAGTGATTTCCAAACCTTATATCCCTATCCTTGAGTCTGCTTTAGATAGCCAATGTCATCTAGTAAGGACTGATACTGGGTTATAAGTCCTATGAGTAGGGGAACGTCTACTCTGAAATCATTGCATTCTCAATGGACTCATGAACAGCAAGAGTCCTTTACCAACCTGTTCAATATTTTGTGTGCAATGTACCTATCCAGGACATATGATAAACAATGTGTCACAGGTGCCAGTTTGGTAGTTTTATGTGGGTAGTTAGAAGTTTACACAATTGTAGAACGACTGATGACAGACTGCAGCATGTCCAACCTACTCATTTTGTTGGAATGAGGAGGTGACAGCTTGCATATTGGGTTATGTCATCATGACCAGTATTTGGGGACAATGTTTCATAGCAATTCCTTGCCACGCCAGGGGAGGAGTACATTACTTGTTGGTATGTGTACTAGATGGTAGGTATTGACCCTTTCCTCCCTTTTTTCTCTCCCACCGTCTCTCCCTGTCCTCTTCTATCCTTGTGTGCATCAGCATCATCAGGCAAAGGAGAAGGGGCACCGCCGAGGGGGGAAGCTGGAGCAAACCCCCCTCAAACCTAACCCCAAGGACCCCCTTTCCAAACCCCCACCACCACCATGCCCCCGCACCCATGAGGTGCCTGCCTACCCCATTAATGCCTCTGACATGTGGAGGCCAATTTGCAGTCAGGAGTCAAGTTGGGGCATGTGACTGTGCCCAATGTGCCTGGGGAACTTGTGACAATTGGACTCGCCAGTAGGCCTAGGTTGTCTATAGTTTTTAAAATGTATTATTTTTTCAGTACATCTTCCCACAAAGCTGTTGATGTCAAGTTTAAGAAATTGTCCTTGATTTCCTCCAACATGGTTGTGTTATAGCTGTATACTTTGATGTGTGTGTTGAATGTGTATAGGATGTATCTATGTTGCTGCATGCGCTGGGTTAATGACTTGTGCCATGTGCTTATTGTGATGTGTTGGGGTTTTGTGTGGCATTGTTCGGTAGTGGTATGTGCACTGGTGTGCATAGTAATGCATCTGTGGTGTCCCTTGTTTGTTGTTTGGACATGGTGTGTCACCTGAGGCCTTGTTTGGATGTCTGTAATATTTCTATGATTGTGTGTTGTTGCTGACAATGAGACAATGTGTTTGTGTGTTTGTGATGTTGTCATTGTATGATTGTGGGGTGTTGTGTGTGGCTGTGTTTGACAGTGGCGGTGGTGTGAGGTGTGTTGTGTGAATGGCGGGTGTCTGTTGGCGTGGTGCATGTAGTTTGCGGATTCGTTTGTGTAGTTAGTGTGTACGTGTGTGTCTGTAGACGTGTGTGTTGATATGGGCATTTGTTTGCTTGTGTGTGTGTGTGGCTGTTGCTGTCTGTTCCTGGTGTGTGTGTTCGTGTGGATGTGTAATACTGCCCTTCCCTCCAGTGTGTGTTAGGTGGGGGTACTTTCAGTTGTCGCCTCCATCGTCCTTGCTGGTCCTGGTGGTGTATAGCAATATACAGCAATGGGAATACTTCCAGTTCGGGTTCCATGGCTGCCTCAGACACGTCTGTGTATCTGGAGGTGAGTGTCTCCTTTTATACTATTAGTTTCTGCCAAGCTTTTTGTGGCATTTTGCGGTCTGCTGACTCGTAATATGGTGGGTGGTGTATTAGTCGCTGCCAGCCTGGAGATGGTTGCTGCATCGATGGCAGTTCTACCGCACTGGTGGTACTGGCTGTGACTTGGCTGTGTTGCAGTTGGATCACCGCCGTGGTCTTAATACAGCGGTCTGCACTGCTGGCCTGGTGGCGTTGCGACTCCCACCGCTGGCGTGACAATCTGGTGGCCGCCAAACTCGGAATAAAGGCCTTAATGTACTTGTATGACGTTAGTATATAGTACTACGTGTACTTGGGGTCTCTAAATTAAATGTTACTAGTAGGCAGCAGCACTCATTGTGCCATCAACTGAAGTAGCCTTTAAAAAGATGTCTCAGGCCTGCCTCAGGTCTGCCACTGCAGCCTGTATTACAGTTTTGAACTGCCATTTCAACCTGGGAAAATAAACCTTTTGTCATGTCTAAATCTTCCTCGTTATTACTTATAAGTCACCTGTAAGGTAGGTCCTAAGGACTCATACGGCAGGGTGTATGGTATTTAAACAGCAGGTCATGTGTGTTTAAGTTTTACATGTACCAAAAGTGAAGAACTCCTAAAGTCGTTTTTCACTGTTGCAAGCCCTATCTCTCCGTTAGACTAACACTGGGGTATATTATTACCTTTAGTGAGTGATAACTTCAGATTGGTGGCAAAGAGAGAAATTATGTTTACACTGAAATGAACTGTATTGTAAAACCCTCAGAATTTATGTTACACTTTTCCAAATGTCACTTTTAGAAAGCTGGCATTTTTCAGCCTAAACCAACTGTGCCTTCCTGCTAGTGTCCTGGGTCACATGACTGTAAATGGCACTGCTGTTGTGGGTTGTGTATTGCTACCAGACAGTCAGTGAAAGGAAGCCTAGGTGTGGGGGAGGGTGTTTCTGACAGGATCCCTGCCCTGCTTCCACTTCAAAGGTCCTTGTCTGTAGCTCACACAAAGGAACCTGGCACCAGGCCTGCCCTTGCTTTTGTCACCCTAGACAGTTTGAGTTTGGAGCCAAACCCAGGGGAAGGGGAGACAACTGACCAGAACCAGTTTTAGCAATAGGCCAGAGAATTCCCCTACACAAAGGCTGGCACTAGATATAAAAGTGGGGCGTTCAGAATGTCTCATCAGAACACTCCTGGACCCACGGAAGATTTAGAAGAGGGACTGCCCGACTGCGGAAGACAGCCTGCCCTGCTCTCTGAAGAAGGAAGATTGGACCTGCTTGCTTTGACCCCAGGCTCTCCAGAAGTGACTCCAAGGGTTAGTTGGCAACAGGGCCACATCAAACTTCCAGATGCCTCACTGCTCAGCTGACCAGCACCACCTGGACCTGCCTGCACCCTGTAGCTGGCCTCTGCTGGAGTGAGTCTTGATCCCCAGTGGCCCAGGTTCAGGGCTACTGACTGGCATCAATGGGAACTTGTCCTCACGAAAAGGTGAAGTTACAGATGCTTTGGGCTCCTCACAACTGCAAAGTGATCTCTACCCATTGAGAAATGGCCGATTGTGATGGCCACCAGTGCAATTCTCCAGCAGGACCTGCTTTTCACAAAGACAGGGACGGAATGTGACAACTGGCAACACGAGACCTGCATTTTGCACCAACAGCGACTGTCTGTGACAATCAACCAACATGAAGCTCCAGTGACCACTGGCTCTTCGTGCTACAGAAATGAATGCCTACAATGCTTGACCTCTACCATTTCACCCGGTACTTCAAAAGTTATATCTCTGTTTTTACTGATTGGAATTTTGTAGTTCTGAAATCATTCTGCTCATTAAAAATAACTTATTGTCCTGAATCTACTTGTGTCATCAATTATTTCAAATGCATATTGGCTCAATGATATCGCTGGCCCAATGTTATGACTGGTTCAGTCATAACAGCTCAGTATACCTAGTAGGTCTGTAGCATTAGTTTGTCATTTTTGTCAGAGGGTTGGTATTATCAGTGGCTGGTGGCTTTATGCCACTATTGGTGCTGTATCATTAGTGGCTTTGTATGATCAAGGGCTCAAAATAATGGCCATTGAAGGCTCGTTATAGTGACCTCTTCACCTTCCAGTGTGTCTCCCCCTTAGAATGTTTGAGTGTGATGACTGTGTGTCCTGTTTGACCTATTTGTCTAGTTCTGGGTGTTTGCTAATCCTTGTATATTAATTGTGTATCTGATAAATCAGAAGGGAGCTAAAGAGGTGATGCATGCTTTAATCTGAGTGACATGGGCACAACACTCCCAGGAGTGATCCCTGTGCCAGGTTTCAGGAGGGGTGACATATGCTGTTAGAGCTGGGCATTCTTTGAGCTGCTCAGCCGGCTTCTCAATGCCAGTGACTGTACTGCACTTTAATGAAAATAGATGGTGCATTTAAGCCTGCAGTGTTTACTACTGCTACTACTCTTGGGGTATCCGTCTTTATGACCAGATATGCCGTCCATAGACACAAAAATGCATACCAGTGTAAAGGAAATTCTGCTCTCCACAAATACTGAGAAAAGACTGTGTTGAGCAACCGTCATAAAAAATTCATTTATGGAAATAAAAGTATTTGTATTGCCAGCACATCAGCAATTGTGGTAGCAGTGTTACCACTGCAGTCACCTGCTCCATCCGTAAAATACCAGCCAAAAAGCAACCATATAGTAAGTTCCAATTTTAGGGTCTTCTGTTTTTCAATACTTTGTTGTGGGCTGGATTTTGAGGGCCTTTATTGGCAACTCCGGGGCTCACCTTTGTTTGCTCAGGTATCTCAATTACAAGAGCCGCTGAGTTTACTCTACCTTCTAATTGGCGGAAGGGATGAAGTCCGCAGCCTTGGAATTTCCCCTTTTCCATTTTGTGATATGGAAAGCACCAAAATTAATAGGAGTGTCCATTTATTGTGAATGATACACAGTATGCCACGCGCTGGGGCGCTCTTAATTAGGGCCTATTTATCCATTAGTTTTGTGGGGTCCACAGTTTTATAATTAATCAATAATACATACATAAGTCTCTTTGTAACTCCAAAGGAATAATACTTCTGGTGAATGTAGTCAGTCCTGAAGTACTGAACTATTGATTGCATTCTTTTCAAAACTGTTTCTAGTATCAATGGGTTTTAGCAATGTTTTCTGAGCTATGTGGAGCAAATTGCACTGCCTGTCTCCATCCTAAAATGCAACTTAAGGAGGCTGCACTCCAAACCCCGCTTTGGAAAGCTTAGTTTTTTTTGTTGTGCTTATTTGCTCAGTGACTCAGACTATTTGCAGACCCTATAGTTTTGGTGAATTTACGTTGGTGAATGATGAGCCCCATTTGGTGTGAAATTTGCCTGTCAATGTGTATTCTACTCTGACATTGAATAAGCAAGGTAAGTCTCTGGTTTCCATTGCTGCAAAAAAGATCTGCGACTTACGTTCAGGTCGCACCCTAGACTCATGACTGCGCTGACACTGCCACTAACACCGTACTCCTTTTAGAGGGATGAAATGAGTAGAGTATCATTAAGTTGAGCAATAATAACTACTAGTGCTAAGTACCAAAAGACAATTAAATTGGTGGTATCGATTATATTAAGGAACACTCATCGCCCACACTGCAAACATCCACCTCACATTAACACTGTAAATTGTATAGGATGCATCTATTAGCCCTTAATTTGCTTCCTTACATTTAGGTGACTTTATGCACATTTCTGTAGAGTGCACATCTGTAGACAACAGACACAGGACACAATTTAGAATAGAATGGTTTTTAAGTGTTGCAAAAAGGGGCATGTTTGATAATCAATGCCAAAAGTATAGGTTGGCATTGTTGAAAGATATTTCTATCTTGAGGCTCACATTAGGTACTCATTACCAGAGTGCTATACAACAACAGTGAAGACAAAAAAGAGACCTTCAGTGGAAAACCTGCTGTAAATTTTATTTCGATTGGATGCCTGAAGATACATGCTCTTGTGGCCGGTTCGTGCCTCCACAGCAACTTATTTCTAATGTTTCTCGGACGCGATGAGTAGCACTTGGTTACATCTATGTAATGGTCTTGGGTATAAGCTAAACCAGATCTAATTGTCCAGCATTGTTCCCATTCCTTTGGAACTGGAGATGTGCACAGACCTTGTAACATAAGTTAAATCACAAATTCTTTACTTCTGACTTTTTCCAATAGGACCTTTTTGCATTTTCCCTTTACCAATGGGTTTAGTACTAATTGTGATTGTGATTGTGGGTTCTGTTTGTTTTTGTCTTTTTGGTTAAAGGCTGTGAACAAATCAATTTATAGGTATGGCGTTAGCCTAGACCTTTCGATTTAAAAAACTAAATCTGTATAATAGACTTAATTAAAGGAACTTTCAGCCAGCTGTCTTCATCCATTAGTCTGGTGTTGTGTCATTCACCTTTTGCTTCCATCTACTCACAATATGTAGCAAGGGGCAGTAGGTAAACCCACTTCAACCACTGGCTAACTTCACTTTAAGTGACTGCATTTTGTTCTTTCATGAGGAGCACATCCGTACACATAGTAGTTGTGATCAGTGCTAGTGTTTTTTTTTCACTTTATTAGTTTGATGTCGACTTTGAGTTTGGAGTCTGATGTGATAATAGACAAATTTCTACCAAAATTTTTATGTTGAGCAGAAGGAACATGCCAGCTGTATTATTTATTGTCTCCTGCTACTGGTGTTGTAAATCCCTTTTGGAGTGTCCTTTGTTTATCTAACAACTGCTTTTTCACAGCATACCATATTGTGTACATTTTAAACTGTTCTTCATGAAGTTGTCACGTTTTTAGTGTGCGCTCAATGAAGTGCATTTATAACTGCATTTCCTTATATCATATTGGTCTGTATTTTAATTGAGGGCTACAGCTAAATTTGTGTATTCTATCTGCATAGCTTTCTACTTTGCTTTAATTGGTCTTGTGTTTGGTTTTATTTGTAAAAAACTACAGTCTGTATAGCCTGCTTGTATCCCTTTGTTCTGCCCTTTTAGGTTGCTTGCTTGTTATGCTTATACAGACATGTAACTATTATATTAATTATATTACTGATTGAAACTCTGCTATTTATCCTGGTTTCTATCTATCTGTCTATTTGTAAGAATGTTTTACCAAAATATTAAAATTAAAAGCATTGAGAAACCCAAGAGGCTGGTCGGCAGTGCCAAACTGATGCAATCAATCAATTTTTTTAAGAGAGCGCTACTTGCCCGTAGGGTTTCAAGGCACTGTGAGGTACTTCCTCAGGGTTCAGTCGAAGAGCCAGGTCATGAGGTCCTTCCTGAATTGAGGTAGCTATGGCGACTGTCTGAGGGGAAGAGGTAAGGTGTTTCAACCTTTTGCTGCCAGGTAGGTGAAAGATGTTCTTCCAGCTGAGGACTTCTTTATGCGGGTACATTGGTGAGCGACTGGTGGGAGGAGTGGATAGTTCTGGAAAGGGAGTACAAGGTGAGGCTGTGGTTGAGGTAGCTGGGTCCGATGTTGTGGAGGGCTCTGAAGGCGTGTACGAGGAGTTTGAAGTTGATCCTCTTCTCGATGGTGAGCCAGTGGAGGTCTCTCAGGTGACTTTTTTAGGTGCCGTGTTACTCAGACCTTTTCATTTCACTTACATTTATGTGTATAAAGTTATATTAGTTTGTTGTTGTGTCACTCACATTTTTCATCCACCAACTGCAGGATGCATCATGTGGCCATGGGTCAACACACTTCAGCCAATTGCTAACTTTACTTAGAGTTACAACTTGCTGCCCTTTTACAAGGAGCACATCCACACAGGAAGTGGTCCTCTTCTTTGTCAGGTGCTACTATGGTAGTGTGTTTTTTAAACCAAAAAACTATTTTGCCTTAAGCCAATGTTGCTTTTTATATTGATGAAAGCCTGTCTGCTTCCCCAACAATAAAGTTTTGCAGACACCATAACAGAATGCCAAGGCCAAAAGGCTGGCATCCAACACCACTGTAGAGAAGGGCCTCCTGACTAATAAGTGGTACAGGGAGCAACTCAGCAAAAGAAATAGAAACACCCCCACCTCCAATTATAGGTTGCACATAAGGAATCCAATAAACATGCAAATATACCTTAATTGAAAATAACCTATATTATTTTTACTACAAAACATATTTTATCAAAACTGATCAATCAAAATACACAACATATTCTTTTTTATTGTCATTGTAAGTCTTAGTCCCCCTGCCAATTAAAAAAAAAACATCCTTCATTCAAAGCCATAAGCACACTGTAACACATATCATATTTTATACTCTCCCAACTAAATTAACCCCAAAATGTGGTATGGTGTGGGATTGGATTTGAATTAATACTTTTTTTTTTTTACATTGGGAAGGGGGCTAAGACATATGATGACAATGGATAAGAATAATTTGTGTATTTGACATTCACGCACAAATTTCTATACAAAGGATTTACGCTTAGAGAACAGCAGTGACTCTAATACATATAGGAGACAATGGGTTACCTTTTCAGACACGTCTGAATCTGATGCGGAAGAAGGATCAGACAGACATGATCATTATAATGACAGACAGCAACAGCCCTTAAACCAGACTGTTTTTTATAACAAAGGGGGGGGGGGGGGCAGTTCTCACAGCCAATCATTCGCATCAATATATTCAGACCCGTCACCAGCACTATTGGAGACCATAAGGCCTTCAGATACTTTCCCCATATTAAATCTTACAAAGTTTAGTTGGGACCAGCTACAAATGAACTCCTGGCTAAAGGGTTGACGTTTGTCCCCAGTCAAAGATTAAACAAATTTGAATTCATTAAGGACTTAAACACATTCTTTTGGAGAATCAGGTTAAAACAAATTCTTTAATAGGGAAACTGGAATGGAAACTAACCTTTCTAGACTTAAACTCCCTTTTGAGTTTATTTCATGCCTGGATAGGATGGGATCGGAAGTTAAAAAAATTGAAAGCATGGTTCTTACAATTATAAAGAAAATATTTTAATTTGTTCCTTAACTCCTCGTAACCTCACTCATGAACAAGTTAATTCCTTGGCTGAGTTCCAACACAACAACGTTGTCACTATTAAACCCTGTGACAAAGATGGGGGCATTGTGCTTTTTGAATCAGAAATATATAAAAACAAGATGAGATTGTTACTCTCTAAAGTTATTCACTATGTGAAGATTAAAGGATATGTGTTTTAAGATTCAAAATATCTGCAATGAGGCATTACGAAACAATAAATCTATTTCTGAGTGTGAATATATGCAGGTAGATAGCCCCAGACTTCCTGCAATTAACAGGGTGCCAAAGACCCATAAAAATGTACAAGATGCACCTCTGAGACCCATTATGTCCACTATTGGCTCTGCCATCGAACTTTTATCTGAATATATTGACATTTTCTTGAAACCTCTGATCAACAAATTCACTATTTTTGTTAAAGATACCACTCATATGATCTGCAAAATAGAAGGTTTGGAATTTAATCCAGATACAGGATTTTTGGTAACGATGGTTATAGAGGTCCTCTATCCTAATATTCCTCAGGAGTGGGCCTACAGTGCAGTCAGTACTATACCCTCTGAACAAACTTCTGAGTTACCTACTGCGCTTATCCTCCAGTGTTCGGAGATCGTTTTACCAGAGAACTATTTTGAATTTGAGAGAAATATCAATAAACAAATTAAAGGACTCAGCTGTTGGGCGGCCTGTGCCCCCAGTGTGGCAAACCTATATATGGGCTTGTTTGAAAGGAGATGTATCTATAATGAGATTGTGCTCTTCTATGAGAACATCAGACATTGGGCTAGATAAATAGATGATATCTTCTTCATTTGGGAAGGGGATAACAAAACTCGAGAAGAGGTTATTGAGTGGATCAATGCATGTGGTCATAATCTTAAATTCACCCCCAAAATTAACAACAAAAAAGTTGAGTTTCTTGATATTTGGATTTATGAAGAGGAGAAACAATTACATGTATCTCTGTTTAACAAGTCCACTGCTCGCAACACTTTATTGTATTTTGAAATGGGGAGACAGTTTAGGACTAGATTTAGTGAGCACAAGCCTGCTATTTGAAATCATAAGGTTCAGGCCCCTTTGGTTGGACACTGTTTGGAAAAAGGGCATAAAGAACATGACCTTAAATTGATTATTCTGGAGAAGGTGACACAAGAGCAGACTAGCAATGTGTTTGCTTATTGTAAAAAGAGGGATGTTGTCTGGCTGTTTTATACAGACTCAGTGGCTGCAGGTCTTAACGACCGGATTCCTTGACAAAATCCATTATAAGTAAGTTGTTTTGTGTTTTAGAAGCATCATTTATTTGGGGCTGGTTTCATGTGCTTGCTAGTTATTGTTTGCCCACCCCTCCATCTTTACTGCCACGTTTTCATCAGTAAGGGTCATTGCTGCTGGCCATGCAGCATGGCGTTATAATGCTCAGCTGCTACCTGAACGGGGAGGTTATCTCCTTATGGGATTTAAACTTAGTTCATGCTCTCAGGTGCGGCCATTTTTCAGCTGGTTGTAAGTATGTTGTGCATGCCATTTAGATTGTTTTCACTCTTCCACTATGGCTGCTTCATTTTCATCAGTAAGGTTCATCCCCGCTGGCCATGCAGTGTGGTGCTATAATGCCCAGCCTCTACAAGGAGGGGGTGGTTATCTCCTTATGGGATTTACATTTTGTTTATGGTCCCAGGTATGGGCATTTTTCAGCTGGTTGTAAGTATGTTGTGCCTGCCATTTTCACTCTTCCAAGAGGGCGTAACAATCCTATTAGTAAGAGGTAATGCTGCCGGCCATGTGGGATGGCGTCATCATGACCAACTGAGTCCTGAATGAGCATGTACATCTCCTCACAGGATTTAAAATCTGCTCATGTCCCCAGGTGGATTTTCTAATCGGATGGATCATTGGATGTTCATATCCAAAAGCGGGGCAGCAGTACCGATCAGCACCATCTAGGTATGAGCTCTTCATTAAATGTCCTGGTTAGGCACATGTTATAGTTTGTTCTTTCCTTATAGCCGTAAGCAGCAATTTTTGTCTCATTTCATTTTGGGGTGTTCGGTCAGAGCTAGAAAGCAACTGATTTTGGGGTCTGCCATTGCTTTTCATCTCATGCATATGTGGATTGACCCAAGGGTAGGTCGCTCCCCCTGCCGCTGCAGCTCCTCCAAGTTCCCGAGTTCCTGTGTTCCTGAGACCCACCTAACTGTAAGTACCCCCCTCCTCCCAGCCCCTCGCCCTGCCCCGCGCCACTCACCTTCTCTCCTGCTCCTGCTTCTTTTCCTCCTCTCTGTCTCTTCCTCCTCGCTCCCCCTCTGCAATCTTCTTCTGTGTTCTTCTGTTCTTCTCTTCTGTTCTTCTGTTCTTCCCTTCTGTTCTTCTGTGTTCTTCCGGTCTTCTGTGTTCTTCTTCTCTGTTCTTCTCGGTGCTTCTGTGTTCTTCTTCTCGGTTCTTCTGTGTTCTTCTCTGTTCTTCTCTGTTCTTCTCTGTTCTTCTGCTCTTCCGATCTTCTGTGCTTCTGTCTTCTGTTCTTCTGTTCTTCTGTTCTTCTGTTCTTCTGTCTTCTGCTCTTCCGGTCTTCTGTTCTTCTGTCTTCTGTTCTTCTGTCTTCTGTTCTCCTGTCTTCGGCTCTTCTACCTCCTCCGTCTTCTTCCCCCGAGCCTGCCCTCCTGCTCCTTCCTCATCCCCCTCCCTCACTCGCCTCCCCCTCTCTCACCCCTAGCTAACCCGTTCGCTATCTACCTACCTCACTCCTCCTATCTTCCTATCTCTCTAGCTCCCTATCTCACTATCTAACTCCCCCACTCTCCACCTCCTCCTACCTACCTATCTGTCTATCTATCTATTTCCCTATCTATCGACTTCTCTATCTATTTTCTCTATCTATTTCTCTATCTCTCCCCCCTCCCGCCACCCCCTCTACTACCTATCTCCCTATCCTCTCACTCTACCTCTCTCCCTCACCCACCTCTACAACCCCCCCTCCCCTATCTTCACAACCCTACTCCTATCTCTCTCCCTAATCTCCAAACCTCCTAACACTCACCCTCCTCCACCCTAAACCCCCTCCCCCAGCTCCTCTCACTCTACCTGTCCCCCCCCTCCCTCGCGCTTTCCCGCCGCGACCTCCTGCACGCCCCCGCCCCCCAGCTCCCATTCGCCCCCAGCTGACCCCTCCCCCCCCCTCCTACCTCTTATGGCGGCCGCTGCGCGACAGTGGTAGCGACCCTTGACCCAAGGGTAGGTCGCTCCCCCTGCCGCTGCAGCTCCTCCAAGTTCCCGAGTTCCTGTGTTCCTGAGACCCACCTAACTGTAAGTACCCCCCTCCTCCCAGCCCCTCGCCCTGCCCCGCGCCACTCACCTTCTCTCCTGCTCCTGCTTCGTTTCCTCCTCTCTGTCTCTTTCTCCTCGCTCCCCCTCTGCAATCTTCTTCTGTGTTCTTCTGTTCTTCTCTTCTGTTCTTCTGTTCTTCCCTTCTGTTCTTCTGTGTTCTTCCGGTCTTCTGTGTTCTTCTTCTCTGTTCTTCTCGGTGCTTCTGTGTTCTTCTTCTCGGTTCTTCTGTGTTCTTCTCTGTTCTTCTCTGTTCTTCTGCTCTTCCGATCTTCTGTGCTTCTGTCTTCTGTTCTTCTGTTCTTCTGTTCTTCTGTTCTTCTGTCTTCTGCTCTTCCGGTCTTCTGTTCTTCTGTCTTCTGTTCTTCTGTCTTCTGTTCTCCTGTCTTCGGCTCTTCTACCTCCTCCGTCTTCTTCCCCCGAGCCTGCCCTCCTGCTCCTTCCTCATCCCCCTCCCTCACTCGCCTCCCCCTCTCTCACCCCTAGCTAACCCGTTCGCTATCTACCTCCCTCACTCCTCCTATCTTCCTATCTCTCTAGCTCCCTATCTCACTATCTAACTCCCCCACTCTCCACCTCCTCCTACCTACCTATCTGTCTATCTATCTATTTCCCTATCTATCGACTTCTCTATCTATTTTCTCTATCTATTTCTCTATCTCTCCCCCCCTCCCGCCACCCCCTCTACTACCTATCTCCCTATCCTCTCACTCTACCTCTCTCCCTCACCCACCTCTACAACCCCCCCTCCCCTATCTTCACAACCCTACTCCTATCTCTCTCCCTAATCTCCAAACCTCCTAACACTCACCCTCCTCCACCCTAAACCCCCTCCCCCAGCTCCTCTCACTCTACCTGTCCCCCCCCCTCCCTCGCGCTTTCCCGCCGCGACCTCCTGCACGCCCCCGCCCCCCAGCTCCCATTCGCCCCCAGCTGACCCCTCCCCCCCTCCTACCTCTTATGGCGGCCGCTGCGCGACTGCGCAGCGGGCACGCCGCTGGCGCGCCAGAGGCGCGCCAGAGGCAAGCCCGTCTGCGTCCGTCCGCGCCTGGCCCGCGCCCAGCGCCACGACCCCTGGTCCCCAGCTCCCCCAAGCCCCGCTGATCCGCTACGACCCCACCACCCTCCACGCCCTCAACCCAGGGCGCTCCAAAACCTGCTTCCTAGCTCACCCCAAACGCACCCATGGACCCTTCGCCTGCAACTCCTGCAAACGCATCTTCCACCACGCAACTACCACGACCACAAGCCCACGCGCCATCAACCACCTCAAGTGCATCCTGATCAACGCTCGTTCCGTCCACAAGCACGCCGTTGAACTTTGGGACCTCCTGGACTCCACAGCCCCGGACGTCGCCTTCATCACGGAGACATGGATGAACGCCTCCTCTGCTCCAGACATCGCTACCGCCATCCCCGAAGTCTACAAGATCTCCAGAAAAGACCGCACCAACCAAGTAGGAGGAGGTGTCGCCATCATCTTCAAAGACTCCATCAGCGTCACCACCTCCACCGAAGAACCCCCCCTCGCCGCTGAACACCTGCATTTTCAGATTCGCACCGACCCAAGGACCACCCTCAGAGGATCCCTCGTCTACCGTCCTCCCGGACCTCGTGCCTCTTTCAGCGACGCCATCGCCGACTTCATCTCCCCGCACGCCCTCGCCTCACCGGACTACATCCTCCTAGGCGACCTCAACTTCCATCTGGAACAAAACAACGACACCAACACCACCACCCTGCTCGACAACCTCGCCAACCTCGGCCTCAAACAACTGGTGAACACCGCCACCCACATCGCCGGACACACGCTCGACCCTATCTTCTCCGCCAGCAAACACGTCTTCTTCAGCCACACCTCTGCCCTACACTGGACCGACCACAGCTGCGTCCACTTCACATTCCGACGCGAGACCTCCCACCTCCGCACTCAACCCATCCCTCATCGACAGTGGAACAAGATCCCTGAAGAGCAACTCTTCTCCGCTCTCGCCGCCAACCAACCCACCCTCACCACCGACCCCAACGACGCAGCTCTCAACCTCACAAACTGGATCTCCAACTGTGCTGACAACCTTGCTCCCCTCAAACGCACGCATCGACAGACCAACACCAAAAAACCTCTCTGGTTCTCTGACACCCTCAAAGAATCAAAGAAAACTTGTCGTGCCCTTGAGAAGGCCTGGCGCAAGGACCACACCGCTGACAACATGACCGCCCTCAAGAACGCTACACGCGAACACCACCACCTGATCCGCACTGCCAAAAGGAACTTTTTCACCGACAGACTAGACAAAAACAGCCACAACAGCAGAGAACTCTTCAGCATCGTCAAAGAGTTCTCCAACCCCAGCGCCAGCGCCAACGCCGTCACGCCCTCACAGGATTTGTGCGAATCCCTCGCCACTTTCTTCCATCGCAAGATCAGCGACCTCCACGACAGCTTCGGACACCAGACCCAACCATACACCACTGAACCCGCTTCCCCGGACATCACCCTCAACAACTGGACCCACATCAACACGGAAGAAACCAAATCCATCATGAACTCTATCCACTCCGGCGCCCCTTCGGACCCCTGCCCGCACTTCATCTTTAACAAAGCCGACGACATCATCGCCCCGCACCTCCAGACCGTCATCAACTCTTCTTTTTCTTCTGCTACCTTCCCCGAATGCTGGAAGCACGCTGAAGTCAACGCCCTACTAAAGAAACCTACGGCTGACCCAAGCGACCTGAAAAACTTCCGCCCCATCTCTCTTCTACCTTTCCCAGCCAAGGTAATAGAAAAGACCGTCAACAAACAGCTGACCACCTTCCTGGAAGACAACAACCTGCTCGACCCTTCACAAACCGGATTCCGAACCAACCACAGCACGGAAACCGCCCTCATCTCAGTCACAGACGACATCAGAACCCTGACGGACAACGGTGAAACAGTCGCCCTCATTCTCCTCGACCTCTCGGCTGCCTTTGACACCGTCTGTCACCGCACCCTAATCACCCGCCTACGCTCCACCGGGATCCAAGGCCAGGCCCTGGACTGGATCGCCTCCTTCCTCGCTAACCGCTCCCAAAGAGTTTACCTCCCTCCGTTTCGCTCAGAACCCACCAAGATCATCTGCGGCGTACCTCAAGGCTCATCGCTCAGCCCGACACTCTTCAATGTCTACATGAGCCCCCTCGCCGACATCGTACGCAAGCACGACATCATCATCACCTCCTACGCCGACGACACCCAACTTGTACTCTCCCTCACCAAGGACCCCGCCAGCGCCAAGACCAACCTACAAGAGGGTATGAAGGACGTCGCAGATTGGATGAGGCTCAGCCGCCTAAAGCTGAACTCTGAAAAAACGGAAGTCCTCATCCTCGGCAACACCCCGTCCGCCTGGGACGACTCCTGGTGGCCCACGGCCCTCGGCACCGCACCGACCCCCGCAGACCACGCCCGCAACCTCGGCTTCATCTTGGACCCTCTTCTCACCATGACCAAGCAAGTCAACGCCGTGTCCTCCGCCTGCTTCCTCACTCTCCGCATGCTCCGTAAGATCTTCCGCTGGATCCCCGCCGACACCAGAAAAACCGTGACCCACGCCCTCGTCACGAGCCGCCTGGACTACGGCAACACCCTCTACGCCGGGACCACAGCCAAACTCCAAAACCGCCTGCAACGCATCCAAAACGCCTCGGCCCGCCTCATCCTCGACGTACCCCGCAACAGCCACATCTCCGCACACCTGAGACACCTGCATTGGCTCCCAGTCAGCAAAAGGATCACCTTCCGTCTTCTCACCCACGCACACAAAGCCCTCCACAACAAGGGACCGGAATACCTCAACAGACGCCTCAGCTTCTACGTCCCCACCCGCCCCCTCCGCTCCGCTGGCCTCGCACTTGCTGCCGTCCCTCGCACCCGCCGCTCCACGGCGGGTGGGAGATCTTTCTCCTTCCTGGCGGCCAAGACCTGGAACTCCCTCCCCACCAGCCTCAGGACCACCCAGGACCACTCCGCTTTCCGGAGACTCCTAAAGACTTGGCTGTTCGAGCAGCGATAACCCCCCTTTTCCCCCCTAGCGCCTTGAGACCCGCACGGGTGAGTAGCGCGCTTTATAAATGTTAATGATTTGATTCCTCCAGTATTACCATTCTCTTTGGAGAGGACCAGGGCTATACAGATAGGTATGACCTTTCTTTAAGAGCATCTAGTGAGATTGCTTAGGGATCCATGTACGCAATGTGTAGTAATTTGTCTTCTCTACTCTTTTGGAGGGAGATATTACAAGTATTTTCTAGGCCCTCATGCTTCATACTATTTGGTTCAGGGTATCCTGGGGCAGTGATAAGAACATTAAGATGTTTTGTTAGTTCAGAAACTGAGTGTGGTTTTTCGGTCGTTTTTTTGGCCTCTGGTGACATGCTATATTTAATATATTTGATTATCCATGTTCACATTGGGATGGATCTATTCATCTCTTCTCTTTTTCTTTGTTCTTTGTTGCACCAATCTACTTGCTCCATGCCTTTTGCAGTAGTAAACATATGGGAAGTTTTCTTCATTTGAACTAGTTTTTGTCTTTGATTTTTGGTTAGTTCCTTTTTTATTTTAATTTTGTTTCATTAGAGCACTTTGGTGTTTTCTGTGTGCACTTGTGGTCTATTTGATTTTAAGGGTGGCATGAGATACAACCAAAAGTATTTAGCCTTTAATTCATATTTATCCTTGTTATTATTATTTTTTCTTACTTGGTTAGAGTATTTATCAAAGTATGTTGTCCACATTCTTCTTTTGCCTATGTGCATTGTGAGCTGCTGTTGATTGTGTCCTGAAGAAGGTGCATGGCCTGTGAGCCACTGGGCACCAAAACATGCGTCAGCAACACAACAACAATTGCCAACTGAGACCCCTACAAAATTCTTGGTGTTTCCTAATCAGATAGGAGGCCCTTGAATGCCCTTGCCTGTTTGTTAGGATTGCAACATCTTTATTGTGATTTCTATCATTCATATCATGGAATTGTTCAATCCATTATAACTTGAAAATCAAAATAGGCATGTGGCAACTAATGACAATAATATCTAATGCAATTTTGATATCATTATCATGTTTCAAGGACATTTTTGATGTTGTACATTCTGGCCCTCATTACGACCCTGGCGGTTGGTGTTGAAGTGGCGGTAATACCACCAACAGGCCAGCGGTAACTACCGCCAAATTATGACCAAGGCCGGAGAGATCTCCGAAAGACAGCCAATGTGCCACACCGACCGCCAGGGCGGAAACAACAGCCACCACGGCGGGAGCCGCCTACAGCCAGGCGGAAGTCAATGTTCCGCCCACCATATTATGACAAGGCAATCTGCCTCCTTTTCCAGGGCGGTACCAACGACATGAAAAGCCTGGTGGAAACTGGTTCTAGAGGGGGCATCATGCCCTGTTCTTGATCCTGTGGAGTGTTGGGCATGTGGATGTCTTGCCCACTGATTCTGGAGGGGGCATCGTGCCCTGTGCTCTTGATCCTGGGGTGTGTTGGGCATGTGGGTGTCTTACCCACTGGTTCTGGAGGGGGCATTGTGCCCTGTGCTCTTGATCCTGGGGAGTGTTGGGCATGTGGGTGTCTTGCCCCCTGGTTTTGGAGGGGGCAACATGCTCTGTGCTTGGGCCTGTGGAGTGCAAGGTCACAGTCTCTCATGTGGGTGTCTCACCCACTGGCTTTGGAGGGGCAACATGCCCTGTGCTCTTGGTCCTGGGGAGTGATGGGCCACAGTCTCTTGAGTGGGTGTCTTGCCCACTGGTTCTAGAGGGGGCATCGTGCCCTGTTCTTGATCCTGTGGAGTGTTGGGCATGTGGATGTCTTGCCCACTGGTTCTGGAGGGGGCATTGTGCCCTGTGCTCTTGATCCTGGGGAGTGTTGGGCATGTGGGTGTCTTGCTCACTGGTTCTGGAGGGGGCAACATGCCCTGTGCTCTTGATCCTGGGAAATGTAAGGTCACAGTCTCTCAGGTGGGTGTCATACCCAATGGCTTTGAAGGGGACAGGCCGCACAGCAGCCCATGGAGGTAGGATTACATACCATCTGCCGGCGGTCATGGCTTCTCAGTGGTGGTGCTGCTGCTGGGGGAAGGCTCCTGCTCATCCCCTGCAACCTCAGACGGCTGCTCAGTGGTAGTGCTGCTGGTCGGGTGGGGCTCCTGCCCATCCCCTGCATCCTCAGATGGCTGCTCAGTGGTGGAGGCTCCTGCCCATCCTCTGCATCCTCGGACGGCTTCACAACCATGGTTGGTGGTGGCGGCTCCGTCACAGTTCCTAACCCAGACCCCTTGGTCTTCCTGCCTGCTGGTACAGGCTCCTTGCTCTTCCTGGTAGCTGGGGCAGGCTCCTTTCCCTTCTTGCCTGCTGGTGGAGGCTCCTTTGTCTTCCTGGCAGGTGGGGCAGGCTCCCTTCCCTTCTTGCCTGCTGGTGCAGGCTCCTTTGTCTTCCTGGCAGGTGGGGCAGGCTCCTTTCCCTTCTTGCCTGCTCGTGCAGGCTCCTTAGTCTTTCTGGTAGCTGGGGCAGGCTCCTTTCCCTTGAGGCTGCCTGGTGCAGGCTCCTTCACCTTCAGGACATGTGGCCTGGATCCTTTTCCACCACAAGTGGGTGTGGTGACGACTGGGCCCATGGACTGTGTGGCTGAGGTGCTTGGCTGAGTTCTTCCTACCCTACCCATTCCTGCAGGACACGGCGAGGGGTAGGGAAGAGGTCAATGGTGGATAGGAAAAGTTTCTTAGGGACTTTGGGGTGGGAAGAGGGAGAAAGAATGGGAGTGGAGAAAGAGGGAGTGGTTGTTGGAGGTGTTTGTCTGCTGCTTTTGGGTGCAGGTGTATGACCTGTATACTGTTGTGAGGTGGATGGCTGTTGGGTGTCTGAGTGCTTGCGTTTGTGTACCTTAGGAGCGGGGGACAGACACAGTGGGAGAGGACACAAGGGACGTGTGCATGGCTATTGTGGAGGTGTCTCCCAGGGAAGTGTGTGTCCTGCTTGGTGTGGTGATGCTGGTAGTGGATGATGGTGTAGTGCATGCAGGTGTGAGTGTTGTCAGAACTGAGTGGGAGGGGGTGGATGAGGAGGGGGAGACAGTGGAAATAGTGGATGTTGGTGTGCCTGCATCTGGATGGTGTTTGTGTGAGTGCCTGTGAGATGAAGTGTGGTGCTTGTGTTTGCCTGTACAACTCTTGTATGTTGTCTTGTGTGCATGCCTGTCTGTCCTTGTGCTTGGGATGGGTTGGGGTTGAGGTAGAATGGGACTGGGCAGTGGTAGTTGGAGGGAGGACGGTAGAAACAGGGACAATGGCTGCCATCACAGAGGAGGCCACAGCCTGGATCGATCTCTGTTGGGCTGCCAATCCAGTGTGAATGCCCTCCAGGAATGCATTAGTTTGTCGACTCTGGGCTGCCAGCCCCTGGATGGCATTCACAATGGTTGACTGCCTACAGAGATGGATCTCAGGAGGTCAATAGCCTCCTCACTCAGGGAGCAGGGCTAACTGGGGCAGGGCCTGAGGTGCCTGGGGCAAAGGAGATGCCCACCCTCCTGGGTGAGCGGGCATGGGCAACTGGATGAGGGGCTGCTGATAGGGCGGTGTTGGTACTGTGGCTGGCAGCGTAGCTGGGGTGGTCGCAGAAGTGTCCGCCACCACCAGGGAGCTTCCATCGGAGGAGGTATCTCCTCACCGCCATGGTGCTCCCCTTGCCCTTCATCCCACTGGTGCCCTCTGCATCAGTGGACTCTGCCTAATGGGTGCTTCTGGGATGTAGCTCCCTCCGTCACCGGTGCCTCTGCTCCTCGTCAGATGATGCTGATGCACATAAGGACAGGATGACAAAACAAAAAGGGGGGGAAGAGACAAAGGAAACACTTGGTCAGTGGCTGCACCAACACCACCGTTGGCATACACAGCACCCTCACACACAGAGAACAGGCCTATGCAATATGCCATAGCACTAGCAGAGAAGTAGTTAGCAACCAAGGCATGTGGAGGGGCACACACCGCCAAATGAAGCACACCTGGGACCCATGCAGCCCTGACAGTTGTGGATGCCTACAAGCTTGGTAGCAAGATTATCTCTTCCGAACCCTAGCTACCAGGGTACCTATGCTGCAATGTCAGGCCTGGCCTAAGGGCACCCACTGACACACATCCCCCACCCGGATAACACCCTACCATGCGTAAGTTGTAATGATGGGCACTGTAGTCGCCCCTTTGTGGCTGCTGTGATGCCCTCAAGTGCCCATCCAGCTCAGGCTAGGCCACTGCCAGTATCCAGGGCATAAGGGGGTGTTTGGGTTCTATGGGCAACCCTTCCTCTTTGGGAGGCCACCCCCAGCTGGGCCACTGCCGTCTTCCGTGCCCAGCGTCTTAGGTCCTCCCACCATTTGCGACAGTGGGTGCTCCGCCTGCCATAGACCCCCACGGTCCGCACCTCCTTGGCGATGGCACACCATATACCCTTCTTTTGTTGGGCGCTGACCTGCAGAGGCAATACATAGAGGAAAATTTAATTACACAAACAGTCCTGCCTGTTACACGTATGGCCCACCATACCCGTTTCCATCACCATTGGCACACATATGGCCCAGTACACAACCTATACTCCGCCCAGAGGACATCCACCCACCCCCCTTACACGAGGCCTTCACAAAAACCACTCCATGCATTCATGCCACATGCATCGTGCCCACAATGTGATCACCTTTTGGTCTGGAGGCCTGTACAGCAGTCGTACCGGGGTAGGACCCCATCCACCATTCTCTCCAACTTCTCCGAAGTGAAGGCTGGGGCCCTTTCCCGGGTCACATGGGCCATGGTAGGTTCCAGACACAGGTCACAGCAGCACATGCAGTGTAGGTCCTTTCCTGTGGAAGATCATGTAGCAAGTAAGGGATCAGTTAAAAAATGGCGGTCACATCCATCGCGGTGCATACCGTCACCGCCGACGTAGATCCCCATTGGCCACTGTAACCCATGGGGCCCAATGATAAACAATGAGGAGTTGCACGGCGGTTCCTGACCGCCTCCCGCAACAGCACCCAACGTCAATGGAATTACCTCACTTCCAGCTGTTCCTCCACATAGGACAGGCGGACGCCATTTCAGTGGGGGCAAGCCATGGAAAATATCTGCTTCACTGGTGAAATTGGGACATACTGGACAAATCACACTGAGTTAACAGCATGCAAAGTTCTGTTGTAGCTCCTTTGTTCAGTTTGTGACCGGCTCCTCACTCTTTTTCCCCATAGATTCCTACTGTTGCAGATGACTAGGAGATGGAGAAATACTCCAGTGTACAGACCCCTGGTGGACTTGGCAACACTTGAGGACAGGCACATAATACTCACCTATAGACTTGACAGGGCCACAATCACTGAGCTGTGTGCCCAATTGGAGCCTGACCTGATATCTGCTATCCGTCACCCCACTGGGATTCCCCTTCTTGTGCAAGTTCTATCAGTGCTCCATTTCCAGGCAACTGGTTCTTTCCAAGTGACAGTGGGCTTGGCAGCAGGAATGTCATAGCCAAGGTTCTCAATAGTGCTGACAAGAATGTTGTCTGCCCTGATTAAACACATGTGCAGCTACATTGTTTTCCCCCAGGTCGAAGATTTGGCCACAGTGAAGGCCGAGTTCTATTCAATGGGACATATCCTCAACATAATTGGGGCAATTGATGAAACACATATTGCATTTGTTCCCCCCGCCAGAATAAACAGGTGTTCAGGAATCAAAAGAGTTTCCACTCTATGAATGTACAGATGGTGTGCTTGGTAGACCAGTAAATCTCCCGCATCAATGCTAAGTATCCGGGGTCGGTGCATGATGCCTTTGTCCTGAGGAATAGCAGCATCCCAAATGTGATGGGCCAACTACAGAGGCACAGGGTGTGGCTAATAGGTGAGGCCCGGTTCCCACCAAGTATATGTTGTTGTACGGGTATGGCGTGGGCCATATGGGATAGTGTGTGGCTAAATGTTGTCCCTCAATATTTCAGGTGACTCTGGTTACCCCAACCTCTCATGGCTGCTCACTACTGTGAGGAATGCCAGGACAAGGGCTGAAGAACATTATAATGGGCCCATGGCGAACCAGAAGGACAATTGAAAGGACCTTTGACCTCCTGGAGGCCAGGTTCGGGTGCCTCCATCTGACAGGTGGATCCCTATGCTACTCTCCCAAGAAGGTGTGCCAGATAGTGGTGGCATGCTGCATGTTGCATAACCTGGCCCTCAGACGCCATGTCCCATTCCTGCAGGAGGTGGAGGCTGGAGATGCCCGTGTGCCAGCAGTGGACCCTGTGGACAGTGAGGATGATGAGGCACAGGATGAGGATGAGGACAACAGAACATCAGTGATCAGACAATACTTCCAATGACACACAGGTAGGACAGTGTTACTTCACATTTCAATGACATTTGTTTAAATTTCTGTGGGACTGGCATGCTGTTATTTCCCTCCTCTATGCCCACCTACTTTTCCTCTGGCAATTCATTTTGCAGATGTTGGTGACCTCACATATACTCCTGGTGTGATCACTGCAGCCAGCTACAGGTTATTGATCTATGCTCATTTTCTGTACAGTTGAATTGCAATGTTTGTACCTGTTTCAATTAATACATAATTGATATACATGATATATTCGAAAGTTCTTTTTTTTCTAAGGGTGTTTATTGAAGTGTCAAATTATAGAGGGGCAATTGCAATAGGATGGGGTGAGGATGGAGGAAAGTCCAGGGTATTGTTCCAGTCTGTTTGTAGCCCAGGTGCATTGTCCAAGGGGACATAGGAAGGGGAGCAATAGCAGTTTAAAGTGGACAGCTCGACTGAGTGGGACACAAGGGTGACAATCAGGAGAGTATAATTTCCTGGCGGGGGTCTTGGCAAGTGTCTCTGGCTTCTGTCTGGATCGCAGGGAACGTTTGTGGGGTGGTTCTCCTTCTGCAGGGGGAGGGGTGCTGGTGGCCTGTGAGTCCTGTGGCGGGGCCTCCTGTCCACTAGTGGTGGCGGAGGTGGAAGGCTGTTCAGATGTCTGGCTAGTGGAGGTGCCCGCTGTTGTGTGACTGACTCCCTTGTAACATTGGCCATGTCTGCCAGCACCCCTGCTATGGAGATCAGGGTGATGTTGATGGCCTGCAAGTCCTCCCTGATCCCCTGGTACTGTCCCTCCTGCAGCCGCCGGTTCTGCCATTGTCCAGGACCTGACCCATTGTGTCCTGGGAATGTTGATAAGCTCCCAGGATCTCTGCAACTGCCTCCTGGAGAGTCGGTTCCCTGGGCCTGTCCTCCCTCTGGTGCACAGCAGTCCTCCCAGTTTCCCTGTTGGCCTGTTCCTCTGACCCCAGAACTGAGTGCCCACTGCCACTGACCCCAGGTCCCTGATTGTCTTGCTTATGAGGTGTGGCCTGGGGTCCCTGTAGAGGTGGATACACTGCTGATTGATGTGTTCTGGGGACAGGGGTGTGGGTACGCTGGGTGGGTGCTGTATTGGTGTTTCTTGAGGGGGGAGGCTCTGTGGTGGTGTGTGACTGGGCCTGGGTAACCGGCTGTCTAAAGGTCCCTGATGGGCCAGGTAGGTCATCCAGATCCTGGAGACCAGAGTTGCTGTCATCACTGTGGGCCTCTTCTTTTGGGGGACTGGATATTGCTGGCACCTCCTCTCCGCTGACATTGGCTGGGGTACCTGTGGGAAGTAAATGATTCATTATAGTTTCTGTGTCTGACATATTGTGCATCAGTGGCTTGCCCTCTGTTGTTGGATTTGCCCTGGCAGCTTTCACTTGTGTACTTTGGTGTATGGTGGGATGATTAGTTCTCTATAGTGAGCATGCTTTCATGACGAGTGTCCATGCAGGGCTGTGAGGGGTGTCCATGCATTGGTAGAACATGCAGGGCTTGCCATTGGGATGACTGAGATGTGATGGTGGGGTGTGTGGGAAGTTATGGAGTGATGGGAGTTAGGGTGAGGGTGGGGGTATGTGATGGCATTCAGGTAGGGGGGCAGTAGTAGTAGTAGTAGAGAGTTGACTTATCAGAGTCTAGTCCTCCTCCTACTCCGGCCAGGCCTTTAGGATGCAGTTTTGCCAAGACTTGCTCCTCCCATGCTGTTAGTTGTGGGGGAGGAGCTGGGGGTCCACTGCCAGTCCTCTGTACAGTGAGCTGGTGTCCTGCTGCAATGGAACATACCTTCCTCCATAGGTCGTTCCACCTCTTCCTGATATCATCCCTAGTTCTTCGGTGCTGTCCCACGACGTTGACCCTGTCCACGATTCTCCATCATAGCTCCATCTTCCTAGCTATCGATATCTGCTGCACCTGTGCTCCAAAGAGCTGTGGCTCTACCCTGATGATTTCCTCCACCATGACCCTTAGCTTCTCCTCTGTGAAACAGGGATGTCTTTGTGGTGCCATGGGTGCTGTGTGAGGTGTGTAGGTGAGGGTGTGTTGGGTAATGTGTTGGGGTGTGTGATGTGGGGTGCGTGAGTGGTGTTAGGTGTATATAGTGTGTGGTTCTGGTTGTGTCTGTGGTCTTGATGTCTCTCTGCTGGCAATGGATTGTAATGGTAAAGGGTTGTGGGTAATGTGGGTGTATCTTTTATAATGGTGTGGGTATGTGGATGTGGTGTGTGCATGGGTGTCAGGTGTGTGATGTTTGAATTGTCCAATGAAGTGTTGTTTTTCTTTGTGTGTGTCCATTTTGAGCGCAGCGGTATGTACCGCCAATGGTTAACCGCTGTTCAATGTCCACCGTGGTAATTCGTGGATCATAATGTGATGGGCGTGGTTCTGTTGGTGTAACGGTGTGGGTTTTGATACAGCCAGTTTATCATTGACCTTTGGTGTGGCGGATTTGTGTCTGTGGCTGAATACTGACTGATTGGGGTGTGTGTGTGTCATAATATAGTGAACGGATATCCACCGCGGCGGCGGTATGTTGGCGGCTGTCAGCGTGGCAGGAAGTGGGATTTACCACCAATGTCATGAATAGGGCCTATCTGTCAGTTTTTCTTATTTTGCTTAATAATGATCTGGGGAATTCCGGTTTTGGATTTTCTTTAGTTGGGAGAGTATGTTATATGACGTATGGTGTGCGAATGGTTTTGAATAAATGATGGTTTTAACAAATTCGGAGGGGGATAAGACTTTGGCCCTCATTACAACATTGGTGGTAACTACCGCCTACCGCCACAGCTACAGCCGCCAACATACCACCGCCGTGGCTACCAGCCATCTACGCGTATCATGACCGCCGACGGTATACCGCCAGAATGCTGACACCGCAGACAGTCATGGTGGCGGACGGTGGTAAGGCGGTGCTGCTGACAGCAGCACTGCCATGCCAGCAAAACACCACCAACCGTATCATGACCAATGATATGGCCTGGCGGTGTTTTGCTGGAGAGTGGCAGGGGAGACCCCTATCAGTGCCAGGGAAAGAATTCCCTGGCACTGTTAGTGCCTACCGCCATGGTTTTTGTGGTGGTAAGTTTGGCACGAAAAACCTTGCAGTAGGCTGGGTTGTAATCCTGCGGGTGGGATTGTGACGGCCGCCGGGCTGGAGACCAAATGTCTCCAGCCCAGCGGCCATCACCACCCTGGCAGTCGGTGTGTTAAAGTGGCGGTCTTTGATGGCGGTTACCGCCAGGGACAAAATCCCATTTTATTTTACCACCGGCCTGTTGGCGGTATTAACGCCGCTTTAACACCGACCGCCAGGGTTGTAATGAGGGCCTTTGTTTTTTTATATTGATCAGTTTTGATCAAATATTTTTTGTAATAAAAATAATATAGGTTTATTAGCAATGAAGGTATATTGGTATGTTTTTTGGATTTCCTATGTGGAACCTATATTTGAAGGTGGGGGGGTTTCTAATTCTGGTGCCCAACACCAAAATGTGAGAAATTGGGTTGTTGGTTGAGTGGGGTGCTAACCCTGCTCAAGCAACAGTCACAATAACTGTCAGCGTGGATCACAAAAGTCAGTAAATTAACCTGTTCATAACCCTCTGATAGCTAGGCACAAAAAACAGTCAGGCTTAGCTTAGAGGAAATGTGTAAAGTATTTGTGCAGCATACAAGCAGTAATAAAGTGAAAACACAACACAAGACAAATCCTACACCAATTTAGAAAAATAGAGTTGTTAGACCTGACAGCCTTAGGGTGGTCACGCCTAACTTTTTGCCTGCCTCCCTCCACTTTTTAGATACTGTTTTTGCTGGTTTTAAGACTCCGCGCACTTTACCACTGCTAACCACTGCTAAAATGCATATGCTCTCTCCCTTTAAACATGGTAACGTTGGATAATACCCAATTGGACTATTTAATGTACTTATAAGTCCCTTGTAGAGTGCACTATGTGTGCCCAGGGCCTGTAGATTAAATGCTACTTGTGGGCCTGCAGCACTGATTGTGCCACCCACTTCAGTAGCCCTTTAATGTTGTCTCATGCACGCCATTGCAAGGCCTATGTGTGCAGTTTCACTGCCAATTCGACTTGGCATTTAAAAGTACTTGCCAAGCCTTAAACTCCCCTTTTTCTACATATAATATATCCCTAAGGTATGCCCTAGGTAACCCATAGGGCAGGGTGCTGTGTAGGCAAAAGACAGAACATGTACCTGTGTAGTTTACAGGTCCTGGTAGTGTAAAACTCCTAAATTAGTTTTTACACTGCTGTGAGGCCTGCTCCCTTAAAAGTCTAACATTGGGGCTGCCCTCATACATTGTTTGAGTGGTAGCTGCTGATCTGAAAGGAGTAGGAAGGTCATGTTTAGTATGGCCAGAATGTTGATATAAAATCCTGCTGACTGGTGAAGTTGGATTTAATATTACTATTTCAGAAATGCCACTTTTAGAAAGTGAGCATTTACCTGCACTTAAATCTTTCTGTGCCTTACAATCCTCCGGGGAGAGCACGCCGAGGGTAGGTTTCCCGAATCGAGGACGCCTATTTAAAAAAGCAATAGGCTGGATCGTGCTACTTCCCAAGGGGCCCCCCACACGAAGAGGGCGGGGCGACCCTTTTTTTGTTTGAGACTCTTGACGGGACAGTTTACTCAAAATGTAAGTGACTGGTACCTAATTTTTCTCACATACATAATAGGTTAGTGAGTTCATCTATATATAGCCAGGAGAAGTCTAATTTGATATAGATCCTGATGAAGCGTTAGAGGATCTTTCACGACCACATTTACGTGAAACATGTTGACCAGACCCTAGGGGTCAGGTGACAATTTCCCAGTACTCCAGGCTTTTTTAAGTGGTTGAGCATTATTCTCATTGTCCACTTAACTATGTTTTTAATCTTGATCGTGACCCCTTTATATTGCCAGTAAACAGACTAGTTGAGGGGTCCCTAATCAATCTTAATATTTTCTCTACTCTCCTGCCATATTGAGTGCCTGACCTTCTTGATTTAACGGCAGCCACCATATATAAAATGATCTCCGGCAAAGAGCCCCCGAAAGGGGAGCCCGTCAGACATTGCACCTGCCGGTCTGACGAGGAGCTTCCCGATGATGAAGCATGACACCCTTTGGGTGTGTGAGGGCTCTAGCTCCTAAACTTTAATTGTTCACCCTAGAGTTAGGAACAGTGTACTTTTTGTATTGCCTTACAATCCACGCCTGGCTGGGTTTAGTTGACAGCTCCTTGTGCATTCACTCAGACACACCCCAAACACAGGATACTCAGCCTCACTTGCATACATCTGCATTTTGAATGGGTCTTCCCGGGCTGGGAGGGTGGTTGGCCTGCTCTCACACAAAGGACTGCCACACCCCCTACTGGGACCCTGGCAGACAGGACTTAACTGAAAGGGGACCTGGTGCACTTCTAAGCCACTCTTTGAAGTCTACGCCACTTCAAAGGCACATTTGGGTATATTACAGGGCATCTGCCCCTACCAACTCAGGCACTTCCTGGAGAAGAAACTTGTAACCAGAACCTCCATCCTGCAAGAAGAACTGCCTGGCTGTCCAAAGGACTCACCTGACTGCTTTCCGTGAAGGACTGCTGCCTTGCTCTTGCCCTGCTGCCTTGCTGCTCTCTGGCTGAGGTGAAGAAGTGCTCTCCAAGAGCTTGGATAGAGCTTGCCTCCTGTTCCCTGAAGTCTCAGTACCAAAAGACTTCATCTCTTCAAGAAGGACTCCTTGTGTGGCAAAATTCGATGCATAGCCTGCCAGAAACTACGCACAGCCTGCACCACAGTGAAAATTTCACCGCACAGCTGAACCGGAACGAGGCAGCCCGACTTCCAGAGAAGAATCAACATAGCGCCTGTCGTGCAGTAGAAAATTTGACACAACGCCCACCTAATCAACACAGCTCCTGTGACTTCGTCCTGCCAGTGCAGGAAATTCACGCACCATCCCCAGGGTATCTGAAAACCCCGCAACCCGAAGAGGATCCACGACTGAGCACTGAAATCGACGCACAGCCGTCCCTGCGTGGAAACTAAACGAAGCATCGCCGTGTGCGGCCTGAGAAATCGACGCACACTCCTTTGTTTCCATGCTTCTCCTCCTCTGCGGCCCTTTGTGTAGATTTTTCACGCGAACCAGGTACTTTGTGCTTGAAAGAGACTTTGTTTGCTCTTAAAAGACTTAAGACACTTTGGGGGTTATTCTAACTTTGGAGGAGATGTTAATCCGTCCCAAAAGTGACGGAAAAGTGACGGATTTACCACCAGCCGTATTATGAGTCCATTATATCCTATGGAACTCGTAATACGGCTGGTGGTATATCCGTCACTTTACCGTCACTTTTGGGACGGATTAACACTCCTTCAAAGTTAGAATAACCCCCTTTATGTCACTTTTCAGTGATATCTCTACATTTACTTATTGCATCTTTGATCGTTTTGACCTGCATTTATCCAGATAAATATATATTTTTCTAAACACTGTGTGGTGTATTTTTGGGGTGCTATATGGTGGTATTGTATGATTTATTGCACAAATACTTTACACATTGCCTTCTAAGTTAACCCTGACTGCTTTGTGCCAAGCTACCAGAGGCTGGGCATAGGATAATTTGGATTGTGTGTGATTTACCCTGACTAGAGTGAGGGTCCTTGCTTGTACAGGGGGTAGCCTGACTGCCAACCAAAGACCCCATTTCTAACAAGAGTCAATTCTAATAGATTATTTGACACCAAAATGACAAAAAATGCAATCAGTGGAACCGAGTTATGAATTTTTATAGTTTAAGGTAAACATTAGCACCTAAAGATCAAAGCACAATCTGTAGAATTTAGTCATGTGAGACTGGGGCAAAGTAAAAAAAAAATGCTTACTGTAATGGAGCTCAAGTAGTATACAAGATGTGGATTGAGCTCGGTCAGCACTTACCATCGCACTTAGAAAACATTTTATGGAACAATGCCTGAGAAGGTAATGTTTTTGCAGAGAAAGGCTGCAGGCAGTATCTGAGGAGGAGGAGGAGGAGGCAGCATTGAGGACGAAGTTGTGGTAAAGGTGTCTGTGTTCAGACTTTGGAACCTGATTTAGAGTTTGGCGGAGGGGTTACTCCGTCACAAACTTGACGGATATCCTGTCTGCCGTATTACAAGTTCCATAGGCTCTAATGGAACTGTAATACAGCGGATGGGATATCTGTCACGTTTGTGACGATGTAGCCCCCTCCGCCAAACTCTAAATTAGGCTCTGAGTCCTTTTCTCCAGTGAGATGAAGCTCCAAGCTGTAGCCAACGAGGGCACCACGAGGATGGTTATCCCTTCTGCAAAGGACTACTGAACAGGATTTGCTACAGAAACGAATATAGTTTGAGCAGCAGTAAAGCCAGGCTGACTGGTGAATGCACCTTGGGCAGATCAGCAAGCAAATAGGTCCTGGTCTCCTCTAGGTTTCAAAAGCACATTTGAGCCAAAAAAATTCTTAAGTCCCACGTTTTTGATTTTCGCTACCTGGGCACCTTTAGCACCACTTCAAAAAGGTCCAAGCCAGAAGAGGTACCTCTTGGAGGGTCAGGACTTACTCATGCTGGGTTGAGGTGCAAGATTAAGATGGATGAACCGTTTTTTGTTCCTATAACTCTGATCAGAAAGTCAGTCAACTAGTCCTTGAAGTCATTCTGATAGTCTTGGGTTCAGGCAGTGGAACAGGGCTCAAGCAGCAGGACATGCCTCTGAGAGTTTAAGACAGGATTTAGCCAACTGAACTTATTAAAGTTAATATTGAATATAGGAATGGATGGCCACAAGGTAACGTCCCTATTTATGTGCATGAATGGAAATAATATGATATTACAGCAAATTGCAACCAATGAAACCATCACCACATATGGAATACCAGGCTTCATCCCACAACTTACTTGGTTGTTCAGGATCAAATAACTTCTGTTTGAAAGTAATTGGAACATTGACCAAATCAGGGATACCAGGACGCCCTTCAGATAACATGCTAAATTAGCAATGGAAGCACTGCAAACCCAATGAAGTGTCACCTCTTTAAAAACCAATAACTGGCCAAATGAAGGTTCACATTTGTGCTAATGAAGACTTCAGTTTCCCCACTCGAGCATCTGTAATTGATGGGCAGAAACCAGGTTTCTTGGACAAAACTCTTCCTAATAGCTTAATATCTGCCTACTTGAAAATGTTTCTGACAAGGTATAAAATGAAATGTTAATATTGGTAACAAAATTAACCCGAGACTTAACCACACAGCAGATGGTGTCTCAGCTACCATAAAGGGCAGTGCTCTATGATCTATGTTCAACGTTGTAAAAATTGCATCTTTTTGCCATCAATCTTTGTATGCGTGTTAATTTATTAGGCAAAAATAAATCTGTTGCATTCAGATATTCCCATGGCGCACAGTTTGATTTTAAAACTTGCAATGGCTAACTCAGTTGCATAATCAATCTTAACTGACTTTGTCCTTGGTGGAGAAGGGACATGTCATTTTGGATGATATCAAATGCAAATGATACAATATGATTCAAAGAATAAATGCAAGTCGACAATGTAGTCATGCCATTATCCACAACAGCCAGTGCACACAAGATGGAATGCTGTAACCATTCCTGGCATAACTTTCCTACGCTATAGGTGGCCACCACGAATATTCTGACTCTATATACAGTGGGTCAGGTCTGCTAGCTTTAAAACCCATTGAGAATCTTAAAATATGTGCATTATAACCATTAGTTCAGATTGGCTACACTAACCCACCATCTGAACCTTAAATTGTAGATTTATATGTACCATTCTGTATCATACTATTGAGCTGTTCTTCTGTAAAATTTGCAAAAGTTGCTAGTTGTCCAAACTGCAGTAGAGGGAAGTAGTTTGTTACACTGTTTTGTTCATAAAGATCATTTGTCTAGAGATGAGACATGCTCTAAATAAAGCATCAATTCAGTGTCATGTTCACCAAATCAATATCAGATCAATGATTGATTTCTTTCCAGCTTTCATAGCACTATAGTATCAAATAGGAAATAAATGAGTCTGAATAAATTAATTTTGTTTGTGCCAGCATATTTTCCTTTGCTGGGAAAGGGGTAAGCGTATAATAAGAAACTGGGTCTAGAGGATTGTGACCAGAAAAATATGCAAACATTTTCAAATACGTTTTTGAACTACCCACTGGTGATGTTGGGCAGTGTTGTGATTGTGTGGAATTAAAAACTGTATGTGGAGTACTAGCGCTGTGTAAACAGTGAGGAGTATAGTGATAATAACTAAACATTTGCCATAGTTAGCTGAACTTAAATACAAATCTTCAGTTTTGAATACTGTATAAGATTCAAATTCAGAAAGCATGGATAAACATTCTCTACATCCCATTCATCAGATATTGAACCTGGGGTCATTATTTAATCCATAGTGACCTTAAACACATTAGGAATTTGTAAAGTTTCTGTAGGGCCAAAAACATCAAATGGGGCCTTATCCCAAACAATTCCATCAGAAGTAGGAAATGCAGAAATGTTCACAAGGGACAGGTCTGCTTTAACTTTATGTGAAAAGGAATGAGGCTTCACCACCTCAGCTACCAGTTCTGTGGCACAGTGTTCTAGAAGGTAATGTCCATTCAGAAGCAAGATGAAAACTGGAACAAATCCAGTCCAAATGAAAAGGAAAAGTAGTGAAATAGAAATCCCGACATAGGACCATAGAGGAATCAGATACATTTCAGCCAAAGAAGAAATGCACTTACCCCATGCAGTGAAGTATGCATGAAATTTAAAGAAAATCATCCATATCAACAAAGTAACCAGAGTCAGTCTGTGTAAAACCAGGGACCTCATTTGACAAAGAAGAACTTGTACGCAACTCCAAAGGTAGTTGGTAATAAACTCATTGTCAGGAACAGCAGTAGAAAACTGTAGACTCACATCTGATGTGTAGCCTGCATTAGCAGTGGTAACAGGAACTAATGAAAGTTCAGCTACTAAAGACCCCAGTCGGGGAGAAGCAGTATTGATATTACTCAGTACTTGTAGAGGCATCTCCTGCAGGGTTGATAGGAGGCAGGGATCTACCCAGGAGCCCTTGTGGCCTACTGTATAGGACTGGCCACATGATGTAGCTTAATCAGGTCAACAGAAACCAATCTTTTGTTTCTTTAACATGCAAGTGGTGGCAAAATCACCTTTCTGGTACCTTTATTGGCAAGGACTGTCTCTGGTGGTCGGTATGGGAGCTGAATTAATTTATGTCCATAATCTTCTCCCAAACCAGATCCCCAACTTTTGGAATCCAGTCATAAGCTGCTGGTTGATCCTTCACTTTATCAGTAGCAGCACATTTGGAAAGTTCCTTTGATCACTAATCCAACACGTCTTATAGTATCTGTAAGACAGCAAAACATTCATTGATGACAAGACGCATGTCTGCCACCACTGTGCCAGGCTTAAGATCTGGAATATACATCTGGATGCTGAAGAGGCCCTCGTAGGGGGTTCGGCCATCCAAACATTGTCTAGACAGATTATTTAAAGCTCTCTGGACTCCATACAAATCCAGCTATGACCTGAACCTAATACTCTAGCTGTTAATGAGTGCTTTAAGTCATGGTTCTTCCTTTCCAGCATTGATTTTTTCTCAGGATGATAGGGGGATAAATAATGCACAACAACAACCATGGTTCCCATGGTATCCCGGTAAGCCTGAGAGGCAAACAGAGGTCCCTGGTCAGAGTGGAATGCTACTACTGTATCTGTCCTGATAAAGACCTGTGAATCTTTAATAAAAGTTTGAGCATTAGCCAGTCCCGGTGGCCATACCCATAGAAATTTAGAACATGAATCAATGGGCAATAGAATACGTTTAAGTGCACCATATGAGTGCAGAGGTTTGCAATGATCCAAGTAGACACATTGTACAGGTTTCTTTGTAACTAAGAGGGGTGTCTGTGGGAGGTGAGCTGTGGTGGAACTTTTAATTTGCTGACAAATGTCTCAACTGAGGAATTATTGTTTTGTCTGTTTGTACAGACCATGCCACCAATAGTGTTTCTGTAGTAAGGAAACTGTTGCCATCACACCTGCATGGGCAGACTCTAATCCCTCATAAGCAGCAATGATTAATTCTAGTTTACGGTCCAGGTTGGATATCACTCGATCACCAACCCTGGGAATGCAAGGAAAAGGGATGTTCTGAGCACTCAACAGATAGGAGTATTCTGCTTGATACTTTTTAGGTAATGGAGTAACACTATGTGAAGCAGTGGCAGAAGCCATGATGGCATCATCTACCCTTGTGGATGAATGAGTAATCAAAGCTACAACAGCAATATGAACTGTTGCTTTAGCAGTTTCATCAGCCAGAGAATTCCCCACAATGAGTACTCCAACACATTGATGGCTCAATGTATGAATTACATGAGCCTGTGGCAAGCAATCTTTAAGATGCACCTTTTTTCCCAAAGCAATTTATGCTTGATAGCCTTTCCTTTAGAATCTCTGAATCCAATCAAGCGTCAATCGTGTAAATTTACATTTAAAGACACAGTGATACAAATTACGCACTATAACTGTGGGGAATTCAGGAACCATATTCTGTAGTGTCAGAATCAAAGCTTTCAATTCAGCCAGCTGAGTCGTACAATTCCCCAAAGATTGGATATTTTTTGTGCATGAAACACTCTATTTTGCAGGACACCATGTACTGCAGTACATGCAGCCGAATATTGTTGTTTAGTGCCAACCACAGGCTGAGCTGAGCGATCAATACATTTTATGTGTCTTTCTGTTCCAGAGGCAATATGTCACTGGCCACAAGGTATTCTTGTTCATACTGGAGGAACTCTTGTGTTTGCAAAGTAGGGTCAAAGACTTAGGGGGTCATTACGACCCTGGCGGCCGGCGGTAAGTTGGTGGTAACACCGCCAACAGGCTGGCGGTGTTCTGCCAGCAATTATGACCGTGGCGGAAAAGCCACGGCCATACCACCGGCCCCTCCACTTTCCCGCCAGGATTCCGCCTGGCGGTCATAATCCCCAGGGCAGCGGTGCATGCACCGCTGCCCTGGGGATTATGAGTCCCCGACCGCCAGCCTGTCCATGGCGGTACACACCGCCATTGAAAGGCTGGCGGTAAGGGGACTTGGGGTGCCCCTGGGGGCCCCTGCACTGCCCATGCACTTGGCATGGGCAATGCAGGGGCCCCCAGGCATAGCCCCGTCACGCATTTCACTGCCCGAATTTCGGGCAGTGAAATGTGCGACGGGTGCTACTGCACCCGCTGCACATCAGCATTGCCGCCGGCTCTATTATGAGCCGGAAGCAATGTTGATGTGACATTTCCGCTGGGCCAGCGGACGGTAACACTGTTACCGTCCGCTGGCCCAGCGGAAATGTCATAATAGGGAGCCAGGAATACCGCCTGCAATGGCGGTATTCTGTCTCCCGCTGCCTCTGCGGTCTTTTGAAAAGACCGCCGAGGTCGTAATGACCCCCATAGTCAACATAAGGGGTTGTTAAGGAGGTGGCCCATTGTGTCCATCATGGATGTAAGGCTTTCAAGTTAGGGACGCTTACTGTTGTGACAGTCTTTAAGGCTGGAATGAGAATTACTATCACTATGTGTTTCCCCGAGCCAATTGTCTTTTTTTTATAACAGCTACATGATCTGCCATCAGTATTTTTTCTGATGCATTAAAGTAGAAATCACATTAAAGACAACATATGTAACCAGTGGACCTCGCATTTATATGGATCATTATATTAGTTGTTTTGACACAAGGGCGTAAGTGTCTGGGCACAAGCATGTCAGTTTGCAGTGTTCTTAGAATCTGTGTGTGTATTCTGATGTCCATTGTGTACTGGAGACGTCAAGACAAATTAAATCGTACAACAGTTTAATCCATTGGGCCCAGTCTGATATGTATGATTGACCAAAGGCCATAAAGTCCAAAAGTGACTGTATTTTTTTTATGGTGTTTGGTGGTTGCAAAAGAGGATATTTCTCCAAGAAATATGGTGCAGAGCTTTTGCCTTAATTTCATAACTCGTAACCCAAAAATAGGACACTAAGAAAGGCAATTTTTGTTTTTTGAAAATTCAATTTATAGCCATGCTCGGTGAATCCCAAAACTATGAGATCTACTCTGGTTAAGTGTGTGTTCAAGTCATCATCCGTGAAGTATATGTCATTGATGTAGGCCAATGGTTCGGAGTCAGTTTCTTATAGAATTGACATTACTCGGTCAGCAAACATATCTAGACTGTCCTTAAATCCGTGAGGGAGTCAGTAGATTTTTCTATATACCTCTAATGCGCTAACCGCCATTAAGTCTCTTCTTTGAGGCACTATATTTTGGCAGGAAACCCCATTACAAATGTCCAAAGTTGTTTTATATTTGTTAAGGACAATAATGCTTATTAAAGCTGTACTATGGGAATTCTGAACTGCAAAAGTGCACATATGATTGTTCAAATGTCTATATTCTAAAACTAGACTATAGGAATTAACTGATTTCATTACAGGAAAGAGTGGATTATTCATGGGAGATACCCAGGGCTCAATCATGTCTTGATACTCTAATTGTGAGAGTGTCTCCTAACCAGGGTTTTAGCTTCATGTTTAATTGGGAATTGTGGTTGCACTTGCAGGCTACAGCGTATAGGTATGACATGGTAAGGAGTATCCTTATCCCAACCTGCATGATTGCTATATAATAAAAGAGCCCATTGTGCTGTTCTTGCTTGTTCAACAACTTTAGGGACAAGAAGAGAGAAGGAAGATATGAGTACGCTCTCTCCTTGTGGGACTTTTCTAACAAACTCATGTGGTCAATCTGCCTCAGCTAAGAGACCGTCGTAGGTGTTGGTTAAATTTTCCTGGAATATTAATTTATTAGTAAGTGGTATGTCACCCTCAATTTGGATATCCTGTTAGGAGGGCTAACCCTCTGATCTGGTGTTTCAGCTTTAATAAATTCATTAGTTGCCTTTGAAACTGGAAACTCTTGACGAAACTGACAAACTATTGTGACCTCTGATTTGTTGTCTAGCAGTGTCATTGCACAAGTTTTGTTCTGCAGGAGAATTCTCATTATGTGTGGCATATTAAGTGGAAATTCCTGCCACTTTCTGTTTTTTAAACTGGGGGTTTGGTTGTGAAAGCTTTTCTTTCCTTTTTGAAAATGATGTCAGACAAGCGTTGAAAGTCCGTTTATGGTTTCACATACTGTTCATGCCTGAGTTCACTTCAGCCCCCTCTCTCTGTGCATTTGTCAGGTGAGTCCTGAAGGGAGCGAGAAGGACGTCTATCAGTAAATTGATACCTTTCAGGCTATTTAAGTGTATCATGGTTACTCAAATTATAATGTTTTTCAGTGGACTCCGGTTGCAGAGATCCACCACGTATTTCTGTTTTTTTCCTTATTTATTATTTTGGTCCAGTGTTTTTAGAAGACTCAGGTGCCTGTTTGGTATTATCTGTTTCAGATCTGTCTTTATGTTGCGACTTATAAGAACTGGCTCAGAAATTATCCTGACCTATAGATGTATAGGTTTCAGCAATAATGTTTGGTAATTCGCACTCCTGGTCCACAAAGGGAACCTGTCCGAGACATTGGCGATTAGCCAGCGCTGCTGCATCCTCTTTGATATTACTTAAAATATTTGTGGAAACTGTGGCAAAGTTGCCAATTAATTTATTCTCCAAATCCAGGTAGTGGCAGGTCCGTATTCATTTTAAATCTTTTTTAGGACTTCAGGCAAAACATCAAGAATGGCGTAGCATGTGTTGTAGTATATCTGGCAGCAAAGACTGTCTCAGGTGGCACAGTCTTCTACAGGGGGAACCTTAACAAGTGGTAGACACATTGGGGGAATTCTCTGTTTTTCTTGAGGTCCTATGGGAAAACACTACTTCAAGCTAGTTTGTTTTTGTGCAATCCAAAACTGAATTTCCTCCCGTTTGGCTGGAACCTTACCCATAATTACGTTTATAGTAACAAGATTAATTGTAGGTACAGCTTACTGTTGCTGCCCAGCTTGAACAGCCTATCCTAGGATGATGGTCAGTGTGTGCATAATGTATTGCATTAGGAGACGGTATAGTTTAACAACGTTATTATATAGTGTAATTAGTTCTCGAGCATTTAATGCACCTGAGCTTGGATATGGTGCATAGCCGGATAGGACTGCCCAGGTTGCCCCATCATTGCTGAGGGGACCCAGTTTTACATGTTGAATCAGATGTGGGAATGTGCCTTGGGACCAATTTTGAGGTTCCTGAAAAGTTAATGTTATTTCTAATTGTTGATAAGGCCTGTATTGTGATGAATGGATTTCAAAAACAGGAAAATACTATAGTGGGGTAATCATTTTAAAGGTTCAAGCTTCAATAACCGTAAGACAAAAATAGAGGTTTCCTATGAAACTGAGGATTAATCCATAATTCAATGGACATCTCTGTATAAAGGTGAAAAGGGGACCTTGTGCACACACACAAACTACTTAGGAGACCCATTGAATAAGTACCTGACCTAGAACGATGGTGGCGCCATGTTATACGGTTCTCATGAATTGAGTAGGATTGTGTATAAGGTCAACATTAACTTCAGGATATAGGGACGTAGTCCACCTATACCATCAGGCAATGTCAACACAATTCCCAGCTAGCTCACACTGCTCCATCTGAGCCCCTGACTTTACCAGATTACCAGATGGCATCAGCAACCTCGAACATGACCTCTCTTATTCCTGGAAATTGTGGAAACAGATCTACCCTTTGGTTTTTATTCTGCATACCCAAGGTAAACACAAGACAGATATGAAAAATGGCTTTTCAAACATTTGTACAGTGCCATTCTGGTATATAAAGAATGAGCTGCGATTATTAGGAAGATGAAACAAAGCATTGTAACTAGCATTATGAGAATGGTGAAAAGATAAACAATTCAACCATTGTAAAGTTAATATGTTGTTACACTCCAATCTGCTTATACTTACACTATTGAGAGCGTAGTAGGAGTACCCTCTGCCATATCCATTTGGATAGCTTAAACCCCGCATACCTGTGCATGATGTGCCAGGAAGCCGGTCTGATGTAGTGCAGGCTATCGCCCTTTACAGGATAGAGGTCAGCGTCAGCAGGATTGCATCTCAGTCACAGTTCACTGTGTTCCAGGATAATCCCAGCAGAAGTTCTCCTCTCTCGAATGTAGCACAGAGGCATTTTATATAATAAAAGCACTGTTCATATTGCACTGTGTCAAAGGTGCCGAACAGATACGATGGTTTGTATGGTGCCTCAGAGCTGTTTCTGATGACTTTGCTTAACTGCACCCTCCCATTGGGCCATTGATGGCCCATCCAGACACAGCTAAGCTCTCTATTGTGTGGCTGCCTAGGAGGAACACACAAAGACCAACTGCCAACTACACCCAGGCATGTGACCCAGACACAGGCTGAAAGCACTAAATGGCTAAGGCAGGAAAAGGCCAACTTTTTAAAAGTGGCATTCTCAAAATTAATAATTCAAAACCTAACTTCACCGTGAAGCGGGATGTTTCATTACAAGTACAATTCCAAATACACCTTATTAAATGTAATAAGATAATCCTAGTGTTATCTTGTGGGAGAGGCAGACCTTGCAAAAGTGAAAAACAAATGCAAGAGTTTTTCACTACTAGGGCATGTAAAACCTAAAAGTGCATGTCCTATGTTTTAATTGCATTGCACCCTACCCTGCGAGGTATGTAGGGTCTACCTTAGGGGGGGCGTTCTTGTATTGAAAATGAAGTTTTGGGCCTTGCAAAATTCTGCCGGGTCAAAATGGCAGTTTAAAACTGCATAAACATGGTGTAATGGCAGGTCTGAGACATGTTTAAAGGGCTACTTAAGTGGGTAGTACAATAAGTTCTGCAGGCTGACTAGTAGTATTTGATTTACAGGAAAAGGGTACGTTCAATACCACTTTACTAGGAAGTCAAATTTATTTTTTATATGATGATTGGATGTAAGCCATTGATATCATGATTTAAGGAGTGAGCTCTGGTTAGCAGTGGTAAAGTGCACAGAGTCCTAAGGCCAACACAAACAAGGTCAGAAAATATGGAGGAGTAAGGCACAAAGTGTGGGGAAAGACCACCCTAAGTCTGACAGATCTAACAAACATCATTTTGTTAACACTGACAAGGGCAAAGCTCTGTATTCTGACACAGAACAGCAGAATCAGGCAATTCTCTGATGGTCTTTAATGATGTACTAGCCCCCAAATTGGGAAATCATCAAAGAAATAGAGAAACAGGCAGAAGGTGCTGTTTTGAATTCATTTACTCAGACAGCATTGGTTGTGTCAGCATAAGCAACTCTGATTCGAGCTAGAAGTGTGCAGAATTGTAAAACGTGACAGCTCAAACCTCTGTGCTAGTTCCTAAATTACAGGTATCTATTGAAAGTGAGTAGATACCAGTAGTTTGAAAAAGAACAAGGGACAGCAAATATAGCCATTTTTGGAAGCTGCTGGAAACTGCACCTGGTGCCATGATGGCCGGCTCAGAACAACAGGTGTGTTGTGGATGTTGGGTAGCAGTGATGACAATGAAAAAGGCTATTTGTTGAGCACACTGTTATTCCAAGTGAGCGTCCTGTGCTACTCCGAACACAAACCCGTCTTCCCTTGACAACTGTTTAACTACCGACAGAGAGAGAGAAAGGAAAAAAGAGGGAACTTTAAAAAAAAACTTCAGAAAGACTCAGTAAGCAAACAGACTAGCCAAGTCTTAAGATATTTTCTGAAGGCAACCTCATTTTCAGCCAGTCTCAGGGAAAGGTGCATCTGATTTTGGGCTTTAGATCCTGAAAAGAGAAAAATATCTTTTACCTCTGCTTCTCAATCTAAAACTGTGGTTTTGAAGAAGTTTTGTGTTGGTTGCTCTTAAAATCCTTTGAGTACTGTAACCTATGAAACAGTCAGAGAGATATTTCAGACCTGTTTGATGAAAGTCTCCGAAAACTGTAGTCAAGGATTTAAATGAAGGCCCTTTATGTGCAGGCAACCAAGGGAGTATCCTCAGCCCCTCGGATATGGGGGGGTTCCTTCGAGGGTGCTTGAGCACCAATCTTGAAGTTGCATTTTATTATTTGTTACTTAGCTATCTTGGAATACTTACATAGAGACTATTATAGTAATTGATCTTAAAAGTAATAAGAGCACGGACTATCATTTTTCTAGCCACTCGAGGGAGAAACTCGAAGAAACCTTTTAAATGTTTTATTAAGGGAGAAGCAGATTCCAGACACCGCTAGAATTTGTGGACAAAAGCATAAATCACTGATAAAATGTTGCCCATAGTTTTCTAGCTACAGACGCGCCATGGGTGGGAGGTGAGGGTCTGGCGAGATCATCAGGCCACCAATCCAGGGCAGAGAACACGTTTTTCTTCCTCAACAATAGAATTTCTGTTTTCTCCGTGTTACACTTCAGATGATTACATTCCATCCATCTGATAACGTAGGTTAAACAGTTCTTAAAATGTCGATCAGAATCATGTAAATTCTTATCTAAGGACTCATACAAGATGTTAGTGATTCCAAAGGATTAAATCAAAGAGATCAAAGCGGACATATAAATGTTAAATTATGATGGGCCGAGTAATGAGCTCTGTGGACCCCATACTTTAATAATTTTCTTCTGAAGTAAAATCACGAATCAATGACGCCTGCTTGCTATTGGCAAAGAAAGATGGAAGCTGTGAACAAGCCTGGCCATAGATTTCAATGTTGGCAAGATGCTGAAGTAGTAGAACATGTGATACAGTGGGTAATGCTGCAGTCAAATCAAGAAGAATAAGAACAGCATTATTACCATTATCCAGCATGATCTTTATAGATTCAGACACTTCTAGAAGGGCTGATTGTATAAAATGTCATGGTCCAAAGTCTGATTGCAAGGATTGTAATAGCTTAAACCTTTCTAAGTAATCCACTAAGTGTGCATTTACTAGATGTTGAAGATTTATTGCCGGGAGCAAGTAAATAGATCTAAAATTGTTTAAAATATCGAGGTCTGCTGATGGCTATTTGTAGGTTTAACCACGGCCAAGTTCCAGCTATCTGGCACTAAGACCAATGTTAAGATAGAGTTCAGAATAGGCTTTATGATGTTGACGGCCTTCCTAAGAATTGAGCTAGGTCACGAATCATTAGATGAGTCAGATTTGCACAGCTCAGTAGTGCATTCAGATTGCTGATTGGTTGAAACTCAGCAAGCGTAAAATTGGAAAATAGGATGGGTATCAATTAGAGGGCCTTCCATCACCACTAATTCGGCCTTTTGTTGTTTACAAACCCCATTTGAATTGATTCAATGTTCTATTCTAAGAATTCATACACACTATAACACAGTGTTTGAGAATGCTGGATTTCAATGGTACAGGCTTTGGGATGATGAATATCCTTCACAAACCAAAAGCTCTCCTTTGGTGTATTATTTTCAGATTTCAATTTGCAAGGTGAAGTAGTTTCTCAGAGTGAAGCAGGCCCTGTTCTGTGCTCTGATCTCCATGCCTCGCCAGATAGATGTCAACTCATGAAAGAATTTACAAGTATGGGAAGTAATACAACAGGAGTAGTCGTTTACATGCTTTTAGACATCTTCGTAAATCAGCCATATAATGTTTCACTCACTATAAAAGTACAAAGAGGACACAGTCCTTTCTATTTGTACTGTGTATGAATATTCCATGATTGTTCCCATTTTATTTACATTCTAGATCTTGTGAAGCCATGTCTCAAAGGCATGTGAGAGTATTGAAGTGTAGTACTTTAAAATACTGAAGAATTTCATCGTGAATATTCCCCAAAGTCTTTACCAGCCACCCATCCATTGCTTATCGGACAGTCCAGCTTTGATCAGTCCCAAAGAGCCCCAAACATGTGACACTTTTTACATCACCCAAAAAATCAGATGTCTCAAAAGTCCAAGCAACTATCCCTAACTTTCTAATCTACCATTCCCGAGAAAAGAAGCATTGAGGGTGAAGTAGTGCAACAACCGCAAGAGCATCTGAAATCAAATGTATTTTTCCACTAATGCTCAGTAGGCGTGGCTTGCTGTCAATAGGGTTTAGTTCATTTTCTCTTTGTAAACTAACACATCTGAATTGCTGTTCCTGCTTGATCTGTCTGCTGCATGCAATAAAGAGAATCACGTGACTCTTGTCAACTACCTGGGAAAATTGACAGGGAGCATAGGAACTCTGCTTTGGTGGCTCTGACACCTCCTATCAGACAGTGCCCAACACATTAGAATGAACAGCTTTATCTAGATATAAGTTGCCAAAAATGGACTTCTCTAGTCGTATGTCTTAAACATCTACGTACGAACCCTAGAATACAAATAGAACATTTTCAACTAATAAAAGTTGTCCCACTTTTTCAAACAAAGTACCAACCTGAACTCACTAGAACAATAGTTTTATGTGTACATGACTAATGTACGATGGTGTATTCTGGCTCACAGGAGAAGGCAATCTAAAAACACCAGAGGCTCCAAAAAACAAACATTCAAGTTGTGAAGGATTTTATGAAACCTGACCATATTATCCTAGCCCTGGAGTCACTTCATTGGCCTCCAGTGTTTCATCTACAGATCAGATTTTTTGCTGGATAGGGAAACGAGTGAATATCTGAAAAACGTAGTCTCCTTTTATATTAGCTTCATGTTCATATAAAAAGGGGACCAAGTGCTTCCATAGATCCTGATTATGAATTGAGTGGCGTTCTAACTTTTTGCGGGATACCACTCTGCTCAATTATTTGTCACTCGTGGAGAGCACCGGATCCGATTTTACTTGCTGGAAGATTGGGTTGCTAAAACGCTTTGGAAATAACCTGTAAGTGCAGCTAGAATCTGGTCCCGGCAACAACAAGACTCACTACTAAGTCAAAGGGAAGCATGAAATACTCCGGTCCTGCTAGTCCACATCCTCTCCTTTCTTCAGCCACCTTTTTCATCCCAGCACCCAAAATTATGAATCTCGCCCAGAAAAATCAGGTCCACACAGTTATTTTTCATTTCATTTGAATTAACTTGCAATAGACATGGTTAGGTGCTGAGGTAAAGGTTGAAATCATGGTAGGTGCACACCTCTGCACCTCGATACCTTAGCTCATAGTGGGGGGCCGAGTGAGAAATGAACCTGAATGGAAAAACATGTTAAATTTCATATTTATACTTGCATATTGTAATTTATTCCTGCCACTGCCTGCAGTAGAAAGGAGAGAATGTGTTTCATGCCTTCAGTACCACATTGTCAATGTCAGACTAGGACAGAAAATAGGCCCAGGCGCCAAAATAAAAGTGGCCCCATTAGTGAATCTACTAGCTAAAAAAACACCCACATTTGCAAATCGGGGAAGATTTGAACTTGTAAAGACAGGCTGAATAGGTGTTTTGCTAGGTAGGGGAGACTGCATGTTTGTGTGCTTGCTGCAGCAAATGTTTGTGGCAATATCAGGGAAATCAACAGTAAAAACTGGCAACCTGATGACAAAACAGGCCCACACACTAACCTGTCAAACCAGCCCTTTCGGCACCTGCAGCTTGCCATATAGGCCAGTGTTACACTGCACCTTCTGAGTTGCTGTGCTCGGACCATTACAGCACTTTGGTCCATATTTAATAAAAAGTGGTGCATCAGAGCTGCCCACCCCACCAGCACCTAATGACACCATTGTTGCACCGTATTTCTAATATGGTGTACCATGGAGGTCGTTAGCACAAAATAGTTCCAACATTTTTAACGCTATTGTGGCTCTTTGCTACACTAGCATAAAAAATGTTGAAGCTAGTGTAGCAAAGTGCAAGGAGGCCCATAGGTTTCTATGGGAGCATCAATTTTAATCTGTTAAATTTCACTGCACCATTTTTGCGGGCCTCCTAGCGCCAAAATGTCCCTTTGCATACAATATGCCTGGCACAGGCATAATGTGGCACAAAGGTTTACAAAGTGGCGCAACGCATGAATTGCACCACTTTGTTAATATGGTGCACTGAAAATGTCACTGTAGCGCTGCCTTAGAGTCAAAAAAATTACGATGGCGGCTCTAAGGTGGTGCTATGGGCTCTTAAATATGCCCCTTTGAGTGGAAGGCCTTCACAGCTCCACTGCGGAATACTCTAAAGTAACAGTGACAAGGACTTCATGGCGCATGCATTTTATTTAGTTTTCGGTTCAAGAAATCTCTGCGGAAATGTTTATATGATGCTGATAGCGATTATATAGCAATATACAAGTATTTTTAAAATTGTCGTCGGTAAACATATGAACGTCGCGTGCTACCTTCGAACTCTATTAGTTTCAAAACTGAGGTACTACACTCTGACGCACTGCGCAGAAACAGTGAGACAAAAGCTCATTGAAGGCAAGACATTAATTTACCTGATAAACTCCAAGCCAGAACAAACCTTTCGAAAAAAGATGACAATGAATTAATTTGCCATTATTGGTCTGGTGAGAAGAGGTCCCGAGACTTATGAACCGCACTGCTTTGACTGTTACAAAACCTCCGGCAAGAGTTATTCTAAACTGCTAAAACATGCCATACATTTCTGTAAGGGTAATGAGGAGGGACATTGTGCAATAGACACTTTCCGTCTTCTCCTTGGCGCGCTGTAACCTCAGGTATTAATTAACCTGAACTTGCAATTTTAACCCAAGTCGCTGAGGGACCTGAACATCCCATCAGATCATTTTTAAAAATTACTCATGCATTGCGAGGATACAGGTAATATCACGCTATTTAGCCTAAGGAAAACTGTGCCCTCTATGTGTACCTTTCAGTGGAATAACTTTAGTTTTACATTTCTGATTTGATTCTTACTTTAAAATGGTGTGCATGGTGATGCTATTAACATCCCCTACTTTTAAAGCAAAGTAAAACATGCACATGAATACTTCCGTTTGTGATTGTGTGTTGAGTCGCACACATTCCACGACCGACCTATGCTACAGTACTATGTTAGCTGTATAAGATGCTTTTCCAGTGCCGACAGATCGGCATAAGTTGGTGAGGTCGTTATATTTGTAGGACAAACATTTAGTGATTGATAGTCCTGGGCCAATGCAATCAAAATAATTCAGAACCTTGCATTTTGTGAAAGAATCGTGAGCGACCTCTTAAGGAAGGGGTTCTGCATAACAACGCGTAAATGGTGTACGATATATACGACCTCCTCACAGGCCCGTCTTTAGACCTGGTGGCTACAATCTGTTTTTGGCACCCCCCTCATGACTGCCTCCTCAGATTCCCACACTATCATCTGGCAAAATAGCCCCTTAACTCTCCATAGCCCCTCTCTCGCATGCATTTCATTTGTTTTGAAGTGCTGGTAAAGGTTAGCTTTACTAATCCACTCAGCTATCCACAAAAAAAAAAAAAATCTGTTCTTTGCAGTAGGCATGTTGAATCCATGGACTTAATTTAGGGGTCAGCAGGGGTCGCAGCTGTGACCCTTGACTTGCCCCTTGTGACCCCTGGCTTCAGAGGTGGCAACATCAGGCCAGGGGCACAATGGCAGTGCGTTGGTTGAGGATCCTTTATGGTTGTTTTCTCAAATTTTTATTACACTAATAGTAAACATTTTTAATTAAAGATCAAAGAGCGTGTGATGTTACTTTTGCTACCCCTGGAACTTTGGTGACTTGATGTTCATGATTAAACCTCTGCGCTACTTTATGGCGAGTCCCGAACAGTACTCACAAGAGTTATATTGACATTTTTATTATTGCCTGACACCTGGACGCACATGAAGCTCTGCTTCAGGTGCCTTTAAATTATAAGTTAGTGTAAAACACAGCACCCACACCCCTGAAGTCAGCGCCCCTTTCCAGGTCAGCGCCCAGTGCAGCCACACCAGTCCCAACCCCGCTAACGCCGTCCCTGCCTCCCCATCCAACCTGAATCTTCTATTACAGGAGTGTATAGCAATGATAAACATTACGAGAACCCAGAGAGAATCAACAAAATTCCACATTTCCATAACATTGGTACACTGTGGAATCACTGTCATCATCATCTTCGACCATCAAGGCCCATCCTATTCCTCTTCTCGAAGTTTAAAGCATCTAGCTTAATCCTGCAGAAGTAAGAAACAGGAATGCCATGCTGCTCTCTGATGATTCTCCTCTTGAACAAACCACTTGGCACCCATATCTAGATCATTGAGTTGGACCAGCTAAACAGCACAACCCACCTCACAACACGTTCACATATCCTAGGGATCCTGTAGGTTTGTGCCAGCTGGAATATCGCACACTGTGCATACTATCCACATTTCCTCTGATAGCCAACCTCTGCAGCAGCATCAAACGGAACCTCCATCATTACACATACGAGAGCATTAGCAGACACCTCAGTGTCAATCTCTAATACTGCCTGTAGTGGGCCCCCCTTCACCAGGGGCATTTTAAAGTTTTTGTGCGCCCTGAGCCAGAGGTATTTTGGGGGCCCATGTTCGGAACGGCTTTGAATATATGATCCTATGCCAGTTTGTTACATTCTCTTGCTTTGCGCGCTGTCTCTGCTAAGCTGGTGCGAGTCTTAGCGTAGACATCGTTCGAAATGGTTGCGTTGGGTGACATACTTGTAAAATATGACAGTTGGTGGTGGCGAGATATAGAGCAGAGGTTTCTGTGCTCCGACGCGGCATCTGTTTAAATAATAAATCTTACTTCAAGTATAATGGATTTCTGCCGTCATTACTACAATTTGTTGGTGACGAGTTGATGGGATCCAACAGATGCTGCAGGACCCACGTGGATGCTGTTTCTGAAAAGTAACCTCGTTTGATTATGACGGAGAGTCTTACTGTCTGGAGGCAGTCGAGGGTTTTGCTACTCTTGTGTCCACGCAGTCTCGCTGTCCAGTTTCAAGGAGGAGGCCTCGTAGTTCGAGGTTTGTCTACACCTCAAAGAAGGTCCTAACGACGCTTGGTGTTACTAGTGAACAAAGCTCCTATTGAACAGAAATACAGTGCGGTGGGTGTGTTCAAGAGGTTTCTTTTCTTCTACTTCCTCTCCACAAGGCTTACTGCTAGACTGACATAGTTTGGTGAGTTTGACATTTATCAACGGCCATATTGGGGTGTGCAGGCAAATGATTTAGAACCTGTGTATCTTCTGGTGGATATAGTTTCTCCTAACGGTGATACGCACACCTATTGGTGGAATTAAAAAGGATTGACTTATGAAGAAAATATAAAAGAAATTCAAAATATGTATTTGTAAAACTCTGTATTAACTTGGTTGTGTTTTTGTAAAAGAAATATATATATATTTTTGGTTTGATATGTTAATGTCTGTTTTTTTTAACATTTTGTCAAATCTTACAATTTAAGCATATTGTATGTGCAGTGTATTTAATGTAATATGAGTGTGATATCCACAGTTGACATATTTTCAGCTAAACAAATATTCAGTTATAAATAGATTTAGACTTTCACGCATAAAAGGAGAGGTGGGCAGACATAGGTACAAATTTTGGATTTCTCAATTGTAAAATAAATTCAGCCTTGTGCATTGTTCTATGACATTTTTGAAAATATAATTCAGGATGCAATCAGTAAAACCACCGCCACCTTTTCTGGATGTTCCTGGATCGCCACCTGTTCCGTGGAAGAATTAGTTTGATGTTTTTGTTACTTATCTGGGAGCTATTGGCGCCACACGTTTCAGACCAGAAATAAAAAATGTATGCTCCTTCATTCGTTAGGATTTGAAGGAAGATCCATTTTTAAACATCTACTACCTCTGGTAAGGAATAATGAAGATGAAGAAGAGTTTGATGATTCGGATGAAGCAGTAAAAAAATTAGAATTACATTTTGACATTCAGCCAAGCCTGGTTGTTTTAAGACATACATTTTTCAAAAGAGAGCAAAGAATTGGAAAGGATGTAGACTCTTTCATATCGGCTCTTAGAAAACTGAGTGCTGACTGTCAATTTGAAACTTTCACTGAACAACTAGTCAGGGACCAGTACATTTGCAAATGCTTGGATAAGACGATTCAACAGGAACTCCTTTCCATGGGTAATCCTTCTCTCTAAGAGACTATTCGTACAACAAAGAGCATTGAGCTATCCAAAAATTCAGTAAAGGAGTTAGAAGATAAGACTTCTGAAGTGGTTGGTGCTGTTAAATTTAGAGAGTCAAAGACATTTTCACATGCAAGAAATGAATATTTGTTTTCGATGTGGCAATGCAGCACATAACAAAAACTTCAAGTCTTGCCCTGCAAGGATGGCAGCCTGCAGGATGTGTGACAAAGTTGGCTATTGATGTAGCTAATGTTTCAGAATCTATGTGTGACGACATAAACAATATTCAGAAAATCCAAGAAGATTTGAGAAAGATGGTGATGGTTGTGGATGACACTGGTGATATGTCTTTGTGTATTGACCCTTATATTAAAGTGGGTATAGGCGAGAAGAAAGCAAATTTGTTAGTTGACTCTGGTGCATGGATAACCATGATTACTCAAGAATTGTTTAATGAATCATAGGAAAATAAACCATTTAAACCCCCAGACAGAGCACAGTCTCTTAAGAAGGACGTAGGATAGACATGGCTGGATTTTTTGAAGATGTCTTAGAATTCAAAGGCAGGAAAATCTTTTGGAAGTATATGTCGCAATTAAGGGTCTGTCCATTCTTGGATGGTTTCACCAAGGACTTTTCAAGATGAATCTTAGACTAGGTACGAAGGAACAAGTGTCTGTAGTAGAGTCTTCTGATTTCATAGCGAATATTGTTGATCAATTTCCTGATCGGTTTGGTGAACAGTTAGGCACGATCAAGGGGTTTACTCATCAAATCAGAGTTAAGGATCATGCTATTCCCGTTAAGCATAAGTTGAGGAGTGTACCCTTTAGTATCAGAGAGCAATTAGAGAAAGAGCTTAATAAGCTGTGTGCTAAGGGTGTGATTGAACCCATTGAATCAGCATTATGGCTTTCACCTTTGGTTGTAGCTAAGAAGAAAAACGGGGACCTGCGTTTTTGTGTGGACCTCCGTAGTCTCAATAAGAACATATTGGTAAATTCACATCCTCTTCCCAGAATTTCAAAATTATTGAATAAGATTGGTTGTTGTAAATGGTTCACAAAATTGGATTTGGCATCAGCTTACCATCAAGTCGTTCTTGACCCATTATCAAGACACTTTACAGCATTTGTGTCTCCCATCAGAATGTACCAGTATTGTAGGTTGCCTTTTGGTCTGGCATCTGCTGCAGCAGTTTTTCAGAGGGTCATGTACAATTGATTGAAGGACATCAAAGGTGTGGTAGTGTTCTAAAATGATGTCTTAATTTTTGGTGACACTAGAGAGGAACATGATGGAACACTGTTTCAGGTTTGGAGAGTATTACAAGACTCAAGAGAGAGAAATTTCATTTTCTTTAAAAAAACGTGGAGTTCTTGGGGACATGTTGTGTCTGAGCAGGGTGTGGAGACTAGACCTGGACTGGTAAGTGCTATTTTGGATGCTAAGCACCTGTTGACAAAGCTGGATTGAAATCCTTCATAGGGTTATGCAAATTTTATTCCAGATTCGTAAAAAAATAAGCATCCAAGATTCAACCCTTAACCAACATGTTGAAAAGAAGTGTCCCCTTTTAGTGGGATAAAAACTGTCAAGCTATCTTTGAGTGCAGTAAAGCACAACTGGCTGGATCTAAAATTTTGAAACCTTTTGATCCCAATGTCAAATGCGCTATCACTGTTGATGCGAGTGGGTTTGGTCTGGGTGCAATTCTTACTCAAAGTAAGGATGGTGTAGAAAACACTGTAGGTTATGCGTCAAGAGTTCTAAGAGGTTCAGAACTTAATTTCTCTGTGATTGAGAAGGAATTATTGGCTTGTTGGTGGGTGATCAGAAAATGTCACCCCTATGTCTGGGGTAGCCATTTTGAACTACGTACTGATCACAGTCTGCTAATTGCTATTTTTTCGGGAGACAAAATTAATGATCAAACCCCTTGTATTGCCAGATTTACAACTAAACTTTTGCAATATGACTTCATGACTACATTTGTTCCTCGCAGTAAAAATGGTAGAGTAGATTATTTGTCTAGGTTTTCGATTAAGGAGATGGATGAACAAATGATGGAGGATGAAGAACAGGAGAGCTGTTTCATTGCTTCAATTGACGTGGAAATAATGATTGCTGTAAGTGAGAAAGAATGGAGTGCAGAATTGGTGATGGATGAAGTTTTACTTCAAGTGATGAAATATGTGAGAGGTGCTTGTCCTAAAGAAAATAATGTTTCTTACCACTTTCAAACTTATGTTAAGGTTTTTAGTGAATTATTCATTGAAGATGGAATACTCATGCGTGGTGGGAAACTAGTACCTCCAGAGAGTGTGAGAATTAAACTGAAACAGGGAGTGCACAAAGGGCATTTGGGAAAAACTTTGACTAATCGCAGGTTGCGTGAGGTGTTCTGGTGGCCTTATATGGATAAGTCTGTTGAAGAATTAGTGGATGATTGTGTGAAATGTTCCAATGCTGAGAATAGGTTCACTGTTAGAATCCCACCCATGCAGCCCATTGAATAACCAACAGGACCATGGGAGAAAATAGGAATTGATTTGGTAGGCCCCTTTAACCTTCAACCTTTTGCATCTAGGTATGCTGTGGTAGTCATGGAATATTATTCTAAGTGGCCTGAAGTACGTTTCATAAGTGAACCAAATTCCAAGAGTATTGTGGATTTTCTGAAGAATGTTTACCTAATGGAGGGGTTTCCTTTATCTATTGTGTCAGACAATGGTGTTTAGTTTGTCAGCTCTGAATTTCAACGTTTTTTAAAAACAAGGTGGAATTACATATTGTAGAAGCTCCCTGTACCACCCACAAACCAATGGTCTGGTTGAGCGCATGAATCATGTTTTAAACAACTGTGTGCAATGGGCTGTTGCCAATGGTTGTGTTGTGCAAAATGCTGTACGTTCTATGTTATGGTTTTACCGTAGCACTCCGCATTCCACGACTAAGGGATCCCCATTTGAGTTGTTAAGAGGTAGGAAATCCTCAACAAAAATTTGTCCAGGGTGGATGTCCAAATGGGTGAAGATGGATGTCATTGAAGGTATAGATGAAGTGGTGCATAGGAATGTTGAGAGCTCACAAGAATATCAAAAACAATGTTTTGATTCTAGGAAAAAAGTTACTTACCAACCTTTTAGTGTGGGTGAAGTTGTGCGTATAAAAACTCCTTTTCATGTAAGAAAAGGGCTTTCAAAATACAGTGAGCCTGAAGTAGTTGACAAAGTTTGTGGAAATGCCATTCGTGTTGACAAAAAACACTGGTGGAACAAGGCAAGAGTATTCAAGTTAAAAGGGGTAGTAGGGAGTAATATTGATGATATGGATGTTAATGGATCTACTATTATTGATCACTGAGATAACTCATTACTTAAAGCTCAGGATGTTCCTCGCAGGAGTAAACAATCAATCTCTCTACCTCTGAGGTATCGCCAATAACTTGTGGTGTTAATTGATGCTTATCTACTATTACAAGTGTTTGCCTGTTATGTGTTTGCAAACATTTTATCGTACATGCTTAAGATTCATGAGCATTTATATTTTTTCGGTTGCTCTAGTGTGCACTGTATTACTCACTTGGGTGTATTGTTGTAATGTACCAATTGTTTCTCATTCATTAATGAGATTAAGTTTTGTTTATATTTCGGCATTTTTTTTTTTTTTTTTTCTTAATGTTTAACTTTGTAGTTATGAAAGGGAAAGGATAATTTAACATTCTCTTATGCTTTGCGCGCTGTCTCTGCTAAGCTCGTGCGAGTCTTAGTAGAGACAGCGTTCAAAATGGTTGCGTTGGCTGACCTACTTGTAAAATATGACAGTTGGTGGTGGCGAGATGTCAAGCGGAGGTTTCTGTGCTCAAACGCGGCATCGGTTTAAATAATAAATCTTACTTCAAGTATGATGGATTTCTGCCGTCATTACTACACAGTTCTTTCATGCCCTGTTTGGCCAGGTGTCTAACAGCGCGCAGAGACACACAGCCAATTTTCTAAATGTGTTTACAGCTAATATTCAGGGATAGTGGTGTTTTCAATTTTATAATACAATAGTAGCTCACTAATATTACTGCTAATAATTCTCCAATTTCTCATATGACGGGTCCTGTTTGAGCTAAAAGAAACTTTTTTATGGATGTTGCATGAAAACGGTATTTAAAACAATCTATTTAAGAATTATTAAAGGTCATGTTAGAAATGGGTTCTTTGGTTGGCATCGTGTTTCCGCACCTGAAGGTTTGCATCGTAAATCCTGCTGCACGGTATCAGCAAAACCGTGCAATATGAGTTGTGACGTTAACAGCCTCCCTCAGCGAGTGTTGCGTGTCGTTCTTCGAGCTCCGTGCATCGATTTTCCGGCCTCGATGCTGGTGGAGCGTCGATTTCTGCAGCAAAGCCAGCGGTGCGTCATTTTTCAGCCACGTCTCTGAATGTGCGTCAAAAATGTTCCCCACATGGCGGTCTGTGTATGGAGTTTCAGTCTTCGTCTGCCAGCTTCACCTTCCAAGTGCACCACTTGGCAGGGCAGGAGTCTCAGCAGAGAGTCCAGGTGCTGGCAGGAGACTGAAGTAAATCCATAAGAAAAATACCAATTCAAAAAGTAGAACACTTGTTTATTTGTTCAAGTCCTGAATAATGAAAGACCCCAGCCGCTCCTGCTCAGCTCCTTCTTTAACTGCCTCCAATCCCCACATTACAGGCAGTACCATTCTAAGAGCAGGGAGAGCAGGAAGATACCATTTCACATATCATAAATAAACGAAGCGTAAAGGGGCAAGATATAATTACCTGAACCTTGAATTACAATTTGCATACATAAATGTTTCCCCAACAAACAGAATACCACACCATCTTTCCCCTTCAAACAAATAACTATAAACATATATACATAATATTATTTTGACATTCCTATTGAGATTCCTAAATAACTATTAATATATACACATCATTTTATTTTGACAATTCTATTGAGATTCCATACACGTCCATCATCCAATTTAACCGCTCCTTTATAGACTTTAATAATTTTAAAGACTCTACTAAAGTGAGACTGCCCTCCACCAGTTCTCCCTGGTAATTTGACTTTAACTAACTCCCCTACCCCAAAATGCATCTCCTTTACAGATTTTCTCGCATCATACACAAGTTTTCTTTTCTCCTGACAGGACAAATGCTTACTCCTTGCTGAAACTCTCCTGCCCTCATAATTGAGATGTTCCTTGGAATAATTTTTAACCCACGGTGGATTTATCACAGTGTGAGGTATACGTTTCCTGAACATGATGAACGGAGATTGACCAGTGCTAGTGTGAGGGGTGAACCTATATTCCTCAACCTTCTTCTTCACCATATACTCCCAATCACAATTTAAATGATTAGCTAACTGGATAGTCTATTTTAATGTTCTGTTGAAGCGTTCTACCATGCCATTGGTTTCTGGATGATATAATGCACTCTTTTTGTGTAAAATCCCTCTTTTCCTCAAGAACTCACACATAAGTTTGGATGTGAATTGAACTCCATTATCAGTCAAAATAGACTTAGGATTACCCTCTCTACTAAATACTTCAGTGAGGAATTCTAAAACAGTCAAAGAAGACACCTCAGAGACAATCTTGACTTCCGGCCATCTAGATAACTCATCCATGAGGACCACCACATACTTCGAATGAGATTTATAATTCAAAGGCCCCAAAATGTCAATAGATACAGAATCCCACACCTCACTGGGAATTTTTTTGAGTATCATGGGTTGGGTTCTGACTTTCAACGATTTATCTGCAACATTACACTCCACACAATCACGCACCCTTCTCTCGATAGATAAATCCATCCCTGGCCACCAATACACTCCCCTAAGTCTTTCTTTAGTTTTGCAGATCCCATGATGACCACTGTGAGCAAGATCCATAATACGTTCACGCAAATTGCACGGCGGGATCAACCTTTCCCCTCTTAACACAATTCCATTTTGAATGGACAATTCATGCCAAATCTTACCAAAACCATCACCTATACTCTCACTTTTATCTAAAACCTTACCAACAGAAAGTAAATCTCTCACACGGGAAAGTTCAACATCATCATCCACTCCTTGTTTCCATTCTTCCTCAGTAACACATCCATCCGTTACAGCACATACTTTCACCTCCTCATCTACCCACCAGGAACTTTCAGGGTCATCTTCTCCCACTCCTTTATTTCTGAGTCTGGATAAACAGTCTGCAGCTTTATTCTCACAACCTGGCACATACTTTACATCGAAAAAATAATCCTGTAGGCCCACAATCCATTTACAAATACGACCTGAAACATTATCCAAACCCTTCTTCTCAAAAATCTCACGTAGTGGTTTGTGATCAGTGCACACCACAAATTTAGTTCCCCACAGAAATTGTTTGAATTTCTTTATAGCCCAAAAAATTGCCAAAGCCTCTTTTTCAATGGTAGAATATTTATACTCCGCTCCACGTAAACTCCTTGATGCAAAAGCAATGGTTTTGTTCTCATCACCACTAAGTTGTTTCAAAACACAACCTAACCCTTTCTCAGATGCATCCGTAGTGATAGAGCACGGAAGGCCAGGTTGGAAACTATTTAAGGATTGCGCCGATGACAAGCTCTCTTTCAAGTCATCAAATTCCCTTTGACATTCTGAGTCCCACATGAATACAGATCGACTTTTAAGTAAGTTTCTGATAGCACAAGTTCTTTTAGCTAGATCAGGAATGAACCTAGAATAATATTCCACCATTCCCAAGAACGTCTGCACATCAGACTTACTTTCAGGTACAGTAAGCTTGATAATAGATTTCACTAGATCATCTTTCGGCTTTACACCTTCTGCAGTAATCATGTGTCCAAGGTAAGAGATTTCATTTTTAAAAAACTTACACTTATCCCCTTTAAGAGTTATACCTTTGTTCCGGAAAATGTTGAGCACACTCCTCACAGATGTTCTGTGTTGTTCAAGAGTGCTGGAGAATATGAGAACATCATCTTGAAAAAATTTCACGAAAGGCAACTCACCAAGAAGCTCATTCATGAGTCTTTGGAAGACCGAAGCCGCAGAACATAGACCAAACGGCATCCGGTTGAATTTATAAACACCAAAAGGAGTGATAAAGGAAGTCAACACTTTAGATTCTTCACAAAGCTGAACCTGGTGATAAGCCGAGCTGAGATCCAAAGTAGTGAAAAATCTAGCATTACCTAACGAACTTATCATTTCAGTTATGTTGGGTAAGGGAAACCTGTCTTCAACTACTGCCTTATTTAAATTGCGCAAGTCCACACACAATCTTATGTCTCCATTGGCCTTAGAGGCAACCACAATGGGTGCAATCCATTCCGCAGCCTCAACTTTTTCAATGATACTTTCTGATTCTAATCTCTGAAGTTCCTTTCTCACATTGTCCCTTACACTAAAGGGTATACTTCTAACTTTGCACATTACAGGTATTGCTCCTTTCTTAAGTACAATGCGATGCTTGTAGCCCTTAACACACCCAATTTTGTTGGAAAATACCTCAGGAAATTCATTCTTGAGATCTTCACCCTCCATACATACCTTCTGCACTTGAACTTGAGGGTTAGCATTAGGATTCAATATAATATTAAGTAATTTTTGATGAGGCCATCCCAAAATCGTGTCACCCACAACAGGAATATATATTTTTCCTTCAATTACGTTTCCCTTGAACGTGATCTTAGCCTCAAAGTACCCTCTTAACTCAATAGGTTTCCCACCATAACTAAACGGCATAACATCCGGAGGGAGAAGAGTCACATTGTTGATAAAGTATTTCAAATAATCTGACTCCGAAATCAGGGTTAACTTTGCGCCTGAATCCATCATCATGGAAACCTTGATCCCATTTACATCAACCTCATCAATGGGATAATCACAATTTACCCTGGCAATACAATTTACATCATTAACAACCTGTAACACAAACGACTTCTCTTCCTCTTCATCACTGCAAGCATACTCAATTTCATTCACTTTCACCATTTTCTTCTCACTTGACTTGCAACATCTAGCAAAATGCCCTCTTTTACCACATTTTTTACATAACATGTTAATTGCTGGACAATCCTTGCTATTGGCTAAGTGTGATGAAGAATTACACCTATAGCATAACAGTTTAGATTTGAGTGATCCAGTCGGTTTCTTTGTTGCCACCTTGGTTTCAACTAACTGGATATCCCTCAAGGCATTTTTTGATTTTCTTAAGTTTTCCATGCAAAGTTCAGAATGTTCAATTTGTTTTGCCACCATTATAACTTCATCCAAATTTGGATCACCTTTGGACCACAAGGCTTCTCTAATCTTGTCGCTCTTACATTCCAGCATAAATTGGTCCCTAATGCGCTCCTCCAAAGTGTCACCAAATTTACATTGGGCAGCCAATTTACGCAAAGCAGTCACAAAATCCTCCACTGTCTCAGTTTCACTTTGCTTACATTTACCAAAGTAGTACCTTTGTAAAATAATGGACACTTTAGGGAGATAATGTCTATCCAACCTGAGCAAAGTTAATTCAAACTCATTCAAATTTGTGTCGCCTTCCGCTCCATCTGGTGAATCAATTACCGGTAAATTCTCCAAAATCTCCTGACCTTCTGCACCCAGACAATGTTGGAGAATTGAAGTTTTCCGTTCTGCAGATAAATTGCTGCCACAAACTCGAATGTATGTAAGAAAAACCTTTTTCCATTTACTCCATGGTATAGGTGGATCACCAGGTAAAGACAAGAAAAAGGGGGGCGGTGTTATATTCTGCATTCTCTCAGATATACTCTTACTTAAACGCAACCCTTTGAAATGTAAAACTGCCTTAAATGTTAATAATCATGTGTAACAAAGCAGAGCATATCAAAAGAATACATAGTTGAAAACAAAGAGGAAAAAAAACAATAGTCTTACAGCACTTGCTAGTGAGGTTGCTAAAGCTTGTGCGTTGCCTAGCAACAGAACCTTAATGCTGAGATAGAAGCATTGGCCCAAAGCCAAGATAAATACCCAACTTTTCTTAAACACAATGAAACAAGGTAATTATCAAGTTCAGCTGAACACTTCAAGACTCATGTTGGCAGGCATCCAAAGTAAATACCAAGCTCCAACAATCTTCTTAGAAGCACAGCAGCTCTAATAATTGTGAAATGTAAACATTGGCTGGGAGCCAAAACAACATCACACAGGTTAAATCCTTTCTTCGATAGTTTCAGCTGAACACTCTTTTGTTGGTAGGCAGCCAAAATCAATACTGAGCTCCGATGTTTTGGCTGGGAGCCAAAACAACATCACACTGGTTAAATCCTTTCTTCGATAGTTTCAGCTGAACACTCTTTTGTTGGCAGGCAGCCAAAATCAATACCGAGCTCCGATGAGCTAATTCTGTTTGAAGCAGGGATAGCACAATGTGTTAAGCTTCAAAGTAAATATTGGCAGGTGGCCAACATGAAATGAAACTCATCCGAATTCCTTCTCCTCCTCTGTCAATTAATAGGCGAAGGGCAGACGGCCTAAAGTAAACACAGATCCTTCAGTTCTAACGGCCTTAGGAGAGGAAATCCCTTCAGCTTCAGCCGTTGCCTAGGAAACCAGCAATGTCGAACAGCATGAATAGCTCTGGTTTAAAAGCTCAGATGAGAGCAGGTCCTGGGGTCCTGGGGTCAAAAAGTCACTCGTCGCCAAAATGAAGTAAATCCATAAGAAAAATACTAATTCAAAAAGTAGAACACTTGTTTATTTGTTCAAGTCCTGAATAATGAAAGACCCCAGCCGCTCCTGCTCAGCTCCTTCTTTAACTGCCTCCAATCCCCACATTACAGGCAGTACCATTCTAAGAGCAGGGAGAGCAGGAAGATACCATTTCACATATCATAAATAAACGAAGCGTAAAGGGGCAAGATATAATTACCTGAACCTTGAATTACAATTTGCATACATAAATGTTTCCCCAACAAACAGAATACCACAGAGACGTCTTTGATGGCCCTGAGACTTTAACAACAGAAGGGAAGCTTGGAGATTTCTTCACAAGCAGGAAGGCACGCAAAGTCCAGTCTTTGTCCTTTTGCACAGGCAGAAGCAGCAACTGCAGGATAGCTCCACAAAGCACAGTCTCAGTCACGGCTGCACGTCTCCTCAGCTCTTCAGCTCTTCTTCAGGCAGAGGTTCCTCTTGATGTCCAGAAATGATCTAAAGTCTGTGGTTTTGGGTGCCCTTCTTATACCCATGTTGACCTTTGAAGTAGGCTTACTTCAAAGAAAAGTCTCTCTTGTTTGTGAAATCCTGCCTTACCCATGCCAGGCCCCAAACACACACCAGGGGGGGTGGAGACTGCATTGTGTGAGGGTAGGCACAGCCCTTTCAGGTGTAAATGACCACTCCTCCCCTCCCTCCAAGTACAGATGGCTCATCAGGATATGCAGGCTACACCCCAGCTCCCTTTGTGTCACTGTCTAGAGAGAGGTGAAACAGCCCAGCTGTCAAACTGACCCACATAGGGAATCCACAAACAGGCAGAGTCACAGAATGGTTTAAGCAAGAAAATGCCCATTTTCTAAAAGTGGCATTTTCAAACACACAATCTTAAAACCAACTTTACTAAAAGATGTATTTTTAAATTGTGAACTCAGAGACCCCAAACTCCACATTTCTATCTGCTCCCAAATGGAATCTACGCTTTAATCATTTTTAAAGGTATCCCCCATGTTAACCTATGAGAGAGATAGGGCTTACAACCGTGAAAACCGAATTTGGCAGTATTTCACTGTCAGGACATATAAACCACATTAGTATATGTCCTACCTTAAACATACACTGCATCCTGCCCATGGGGCTACCTAGGGCCTACCTTAGTGGTGTCTTACATGTAATTAAAGGAAAGGTTAAGGCCTGGCAAGTGGGTACCCTTACCAAGTCGAATTGGCAGTTTAAAACTGCACACACACACACTGCAGTGGCAGGTCTGAGCCATGTTTGCAGGGCTGCTAATGTAGGTGGGACAACCAGTGCTGCAGACCCACTAGTAACATTTGATTTACAGGCCCTGGGCACCTCTAGTGCACTGTACTGGGGACTTACCAGTAAATCAAATATGCCAATCATGGAAAGACAATTACATCCACCTTTTATACAGGAGCACTTGCACTTTAGCACTGGATAGCAGTGGTAAAGTGCCCAGAGTAACAAAAACAGCAAACACACAGTACGGCACACATCAAACACCTGGGAAACAGAGGCAAAAAGTTAGGGGAAACCACGCCAAGGATGAAAAGTTTAACAGGCCATCAGGCAAAGTCTTTGCAGAATAGATCTGACTCTACTAGGTGGCCCCCATGAAAGGTTGGGGCCCTCGGACAGAGTCCACTTTGCCCATTCCTTCCAACATCTCTGCCCTTCACCACATGGAAGGCAGGCATTCTCATCCTGGCTCCTTGCTACTGGCTCTCTAACAAGGGAAACACTTTAAAGACCAAACCAGAACCAGCCAACGGCAGTCATTAGCAATAGATGAATTACTAAATGACTTAGGGACAGATGTACTAACATTAGGAATACAGATTTCCTAATTGCAATTCTCTCTGAATCCTAATTAGGAAATCAGTATTCATAATGTATGATTTTTTAAATATTTTCATTAATGATTCCTTGTGGGTCGCAACTAGAACTACCTCATGCATATTAATGAGGTGGGTCACAATTTGCAATCCATTAGGAATTGCTGCCATCACAACGATGGCCTGCTGAAGTGAACCATGTCTGTGACTGCTTTTTAATAAAGCAATGTTTATTAATTTTTATTTTTTGAAGCCCTTTTTCCTTAAAGGAAAATGGGGTGCATTTAAAAAAAGAATATGAAACTTTGAAGTTTCATTTTTTAAGAGTAGGCAGTGGTCTGTGGGTCCACTGAATGCTGTTTAAAAAATATTTGTTTTCCTTTCTCAAAGGGAAAGAGGTCCCTTAAGGATCCCTTTCCACATGCGAATGGGTTACCATCTCCTTCAAGCAGTCATAAAATATGAATGTTTTGCAACTGTAATTCAGTTGCAAAACATTAATATATCCCATTCCGATTCAGGATTTGAAAGGGACACCTTAATTACACCCCTTACAAATACCGAATCTCAAGCACAAATTGTGATCAGTAATGTGTTACCAAATCACAATTTGTGTTTTGTACATATGTAAAAGCATTTTTGTGGTCGGAAGCGGCCTGATCGGCCATTTCTGACTGCAGAAATGGTTTGTAGATAGGGCTCTAAATTACAATCTCATACCCTCAACAGACCTAGCTATAGAATAATAAAATAGCCCCTGTTAGTAATAGGAAAGCACAGAAGTGGAAATTGGCGAATTATGCCATGTCTGCCCCAATCTTTTGTCATTCTATCATGGAACAATTAGAAGGGATTCTGTTCTCTAATGATAGACAGTGATCAAAAGTTGTGAGCAAATGAAAAACTAAACAGCCCAGGTTTTCTTCACTCAAAGTAGACAGAAAAAGTATTTCACCTCTAACACTTAATGGTATGATGATGAGTGCATTCATTCAACTAATCAGATGTTGCAGAACTTTTAGTGGGGGCTTAGAACAGTGGCGGCCCCTCAGCTTTAGAAGGGAGGGGGCGGGCGGGAAGCACACACACACGCACTCATTCATTCACACACGCACGCACGCACATCCATTAACACTCATAACAGTCAAACATGCATGAACGCACCAAACATTTATTTTAAAACATCACACACACACTCATTCTTTCACACACACACGTACGCACATCCATTAACAACACTCATAACATTCAGACATGCACGCATGCACCAAACATTCATTTTCAAACATCACACACACTTACCTTCACCCTCGAGGTCCCAGGAGGGTTGGGACTGCTGCCTTCCCTCACTGGCTCACTAGGTCAGCCAGTGAGGGAAGGCAGCAGTCCCAGCCTCGTCCCAGAGGGGGATGGGGTCAGTGAGACTGCTTACCCCAGCCCACTCTCTGACGAGGTGTCACTGATTGACACTCGCCCTGGGCGCTTCAGGGCTTAAACCTGAAGCGCCCAGGGCGAAGTCAATGGGTGACGCTTTCCTCGTCACCCGGGGGAGGGCCTCGAGGCACCTTTGCTGATAGGAGCTGTGACTTCCTCAGCCCAGCAAAGTTCAGCTCAGGCTGCCTGATCTGAAAATGAAGAGTGTCTGTCAGGCTGACCTTTGTTCAGCCTGACAGACACTCTTCATGAGGGGGAAAGGTGGGGGTGTGTGGCCCCTCCGCCCTAAAGGACGGGCCGCCCCTGGCTTAGAATTAAAATAACGCAAGGGCAAAATATTAGAAACTGCTGGCAAAAAGGAAACAGCTACTGCAGAATAAGATCTGGGAGGCTCTGAAAAAGTTGGGAATTTGTAAGATGGGCTACAGAGGTCAAATATATACTCTAGATAACAAGATTGGGACAAATGAGTGGACTGAACACTTCAAGAAACTTTACCTTTGAACCCCTTGCAACAACATTAAACCAATAGGCCCTACTACAGTTCGATCATTTGCCATGAGCCCAGGTTTAGTTTTTATCTTATCAGAGGTGGAATGTGCAATAAAATTTATAAAACCATACCGGACTTCTTGTTCAGTTGGTGTAGCTAGATATCTCTTTCGTTAAGATCCATCAATTTGGGCACCACTTCTAACTAAGTTTTTTAATGCAGTCTTGCCATAAATTTTATGTCTACCTCCTGGCGTAATCCCATTATCGTTCCTTGGCATTAAAAAACAGCAACTTCAAATTACTGCGCCTTTTTGCTCATGGGGTCATATTGGGGCCGCAGATGCTTGTGAGTCTCCTTCTGTAACACTGCTAATGCTGCCACACATTTAGCACCAGAGCTATCATAATAGGGTTTTCACTCGTTTGCATGGGGGCGTGGCGCCAGCCAAATGGGGAAACCACTTTGCCTCTGCACCGTGCTGTATTATTGACATGGGGGCAGAGCCAAACATGCCCCTACGAGAAGCACTGAAAGCAAAAAGGTTGCAAACTTTCAGTGCGCATCCTAAAGGCAGCCTCCATGATGTATAGTGTGATCTGAACTAGCATTGGTTTTCCAAAGTGTAGTACTTTACTGTCTCATATAACTGTGTGTAATGTGGCATAATTCAGAAATATTCAAGTTAACTTCCTCAAAATGTCTTTTCGATCGTTCCTCAAGCATGTGATCCCCGGGTTCCTTCCAAATCTATATGTAACTCCCTGGGCCAGCTTCCTGTCTTCAGTCTGGTATGTGTAAAAAGACTGTTTTACATGGTCAAGCTTCTGTAGTGCACGGGTCACTGCTACAGAAAACAAAAGAGAAACTCCCCCCGCCACCCCACCGGTGGTTACCACGCTGTATTTGATTTACCATTGCCAATTCAGGTGTTGTTGTTATGGTGTGAATGGTACCTGTCTCTAATGCAGTTTACCATCACTATTCAACATGGTATTTGTTGGAAATGGCCTTTCTGCAGGGTTATTCCCAGGCTTTTTGCCTTCCTCCGTCTCTTTTTCTGACCTAATTTTTGCTGGTTTTTAGACTCTGCGCACTTTACCACTGCTAACCAGTGCTATAGTGCATATGGTAACATTGGATCATACCAAATTGGACTATTTAATTTACCTATAAGTCCCTAGTAATGTGCACTGTATGTGCCTTGGGCCCGTAGATTAAATGCTACTCGTGGGCCCGCAGCTCTGGTTGTGCCATCCACTTAAGTAGCCCCTTAACCTTGTCTCAGGCCTGCCATTGCAAGGCCTGTGTGTGCAGTTTCACTGCCACTGCGACTTGGCATTTAAAAGTACTTGCCAAGCCTAAAACTCCCCTTTTTCTACATATAAGTCACCCCTAATGTGTGCCTTAGGTAACCCCTAGAGAAGGGTGCTGTGTGGGTAAAAGGCAGGACATGTACCTGTGTAGTTATATGTCCTGGTAGTGTAAAACTCCTAAATTCGTTTTTGCACTACTGTGAGGCCTGCTCCCTTCATAGGCTAACATTGGGGCTGCCCTGATACATTGTTGAAGTGGCAGCTGCTGATCTGAAAGGAGCAGGCAGGTCATATTTAGTATGGCCAGAATTGTAATACAAAATCCTGCTAACTGGTGAAGTCAGATTTAATATTACTATTTTAGAAATGCCACTTTTAGAAAGTGAGCATTTATTTGCACTTAAATCTTTCTGTGCCTTACAATCCACATCTGGCTAGGTTTAGTTGACAGCTCCTTGTGCATTCACTCAGACACACCCCAAACACAGGGTACTCAGCCTCACTTGCATACATCTGCATTTTGAATGGGTCTTCCTGGGCTGGGAGGGTGGAGGGCCTGCTCTCACACAAAGGACTGCCACACCCCCTACTGGGACCCTGGCAGACAGGATTGAACTGAAAGGGGACCTGGTGCACTTCTAAGCAACTCTTTGAAGTCTCCCCCACTTCAAATGCACATTTGGGTGTAAAACAGGGCCTCTGCCCTACCACCTCAGACACTTGCTGGAGAAGAAACCTGAACCAGAACCTGCATCCTGCCAAGAAGAACTGCCTGGCTGCCTAAAGGACTCACCTGACTGCTTTCTACAAAGGACTGCTGCTTTGCTGTTGCCCTGCTGTCTTGCTGAACTCTTGTCTGGCTGTAAAAGTGCTTTCCAAGGGCTTGGATAGAGCTTGCCTCCTGTTCCCTGAAGTCTCAGGACCAAAAAGTCTTCTCTTTTTCATTTGGACTCTTCGTGCGCTGAAAATTTCCACGCACAGCTTGCTCCGCAGCGAGAAAATCGCCGCACACCGACGCTGATCGACGCAACACCTTCGGGGTGACTGGAACTTCGACACACGGCCTCGCAAGGACAACGCCGCCCGACTTCCAGAGGGGAAATCGACGCGCCGCCTGCCGTGAGAACGAGAATTCCACACACAGCCTCCTGGAACGACGCGCAGCCGGAAAACAAGCCGAAGAATCCACGCACAGACCCCGGGACATCTGGTAATCCCGCGACCCACAGAAAGAGACTGTCCGCGCGCCAGAAACGACGCACGACTTCCCCGTGTGAAATATGACGACGCAAGTCCGTGTCTGCAGGGGAGAAATCAACGCACACACCATTTTTCCACGTATCTCTTCTTCTGCGGCCGTTTGCGGAGATTTTCCACTTTAAACCAGGTACTTTGGGGCATATTTATGCTCCGTTTGCGCCGAATTTGCATCGTTTTTTTCGACGCAAATTCGGCGCAAAACTAATGCCATATTTATACTTTGGCGTTAGACGCGTCTAGCGCCAAAGTATAAGGAAAGAGCGTCATTTTTTTGCGTGAACGCCTTCCTTGCGTTAATGAGATGCAAGGTAGGCGTTCCCGTCTAAAAAAATGACTGCGCCGCAAATGCGTCGTATTTATACTCCCGGGCAAAAATGACGCCCGGGAGTGGGTGGGGCAAAAAACCCCGCATTTGCGCCGGATTTTAGCGCCTGGGTCAGGGCAGGCGTTAAGGGACCTGTGGGCTCAAAATGAGCCCACAGCTGCCCTCCCATGCCCCTAGGGACCCCCCCTGCCACCCTTGCCCACCCCAGGAGGACACCCAAGGCTGGAGGGACCCAGCCCAGGGACATTCAGGTAAGTTCAGGTAAGTATAATTTTTTTTTTTTTATATTTTTTTTTGGCATAGGGGGGCCTGATTTGTGCCCCCCTACATGCCTCAATGCCCAATGACCATGCCCAGGGACATAAGTCCCCTAGGCATGGCCATTGGGCAAGGGGGCATGACTCCTGTCTTTACTAAGACAGGAGTCATGTAAATGGCGTCTGGGCGTCGTTAAAAATGGCGCAAATCGGGTGGAGGCGATTTTTTGCGTCAACCTGACTTGCACCATTTTTAAGACGCCCTAGCGCCATTTTTCCCAACGCCGGCGCTGCCTGGTGTACGTGTTTTTTTTCCACGCACACCAGGCAGCGCCGGTCTGCTTGCGCCGGCTAACGCCATTCAATAGATACGGCGCCCGCATGGCGCTTCAGAATGGCGTTAGCCGGCACAACATTTTTTGACGCTAAACTACGTTAGCGCAGTTTAGCGTCAAAAAGTATAAATACGGGCCTTTGTGCTTGAAAGAGACTTTGGGGGTTATTCTAACTTTGGAGGAGTGTTAATCCGTCCCAAAAGTGACGGTAAAGTGACGGATATACCACCAGCCGTATTACGAGTTCCATAGGATATAATGGACTCGTAATACGGCTGGTGGTAAATCCGTCACTTTTCCGTCACTTTTGGGACGGATTAACACCTCCTCCAAAGTTAGAATAACCCCCTTTGTTTGCTTTTTAAAGACTTAAGACACTTTATATAACTTTTCAGTGATATCTCTACAATTTCACATTGCATCTTTATTCGTTTTGACCTACAATTATCCTGATAAATATTATATATTTTTCTAAACACTGTGTGGTGTATTTTTGTGGTGCTATATTGTGTTATTGTATGATTTATTGCACAAATACTTTACACATTGCCTTCTAGGTTAAGCTTGACAGCTCGTGCCAAGCTACCACAGGTTGGGCACAGGATAATTTTGGTTTGTATGTGACTTACCCTGACTAGAGTGAGGGTTTTTGCATGGACAGAGGCTAACCTGACTGCCAACCAAAAACCCCATTTCTAACAGTATTGCATTGGTGAATGGGGTCCGGAGCAGTTATTTTGCAACTTTGCCTTTAAATTGAATGCTGCTGTGATGCTATCTCAGCGCACTGCTGTTGCCACCCTGGTATTGGCTACTTTACTACCTTGAATCAACATTTTTGCAACGTGTCAGATGTAGTTCTGAATTTTCATTCTTTTGGATTACTGTCAGCTAGTATTATACCGATACTTTATGAATAACATGTTAAAAGTGCGACAGCAGGGTTCCCTCCAAATTGCAAATCCGGGCCCTGTGCAGCTCCTACTGCAGAAGTGGTCTCTTTACGCTCTCTTTCTTACACACAGACACCGTCTTGCAGTCTCCCTTTCTTGCGCTTTCTTGCTTACTCTTGCACTCTTCTATTTTAAAATTGTATTTTTAAGTCAGAATTAGTCAAATTGAATAAGTATTACAGAAAAGGAGAAAACAAGAAAAAAAGAAAGAAAAACAAAATAAAAATGATGACTGAAGGAAAATCTCAGATGAGAAACCAAATTCCGGTTGCTATAACATGAGTAAACAGCAAAGGAGGGGGACAATTTCTGAAAGAATAATGCCAGCACTAAGGCCCCAAGGTGTAAAGACAATAACTACATAATGTAAGCAGTTAAACTCATACACCCCCCCCCAAACATTGTAGGTAGACTAATGCATCCAAACATCCCACTTGAACTGTGCCCAAATTCTCTTGAATTTCTTGATAGAACTGACAACCCTTGCCGTGGCCAAGGCCTTTTCAAGATCATGTATTTGCTGTATGGTTGCCCACCACTCTTTAGGGCGTGGAAAAGCAGCAGAGACCCAAAATCTGGCTATGCAAAGCCTGGCTGATATATTTGGGACCGAAAGCAGCCACCTTAGTCCAATGTCAAACCCCAACCTATAACCTAACATGCACTCCACTGATATAAACGGGGTCCCGTATCCATGAACTGTCCATTATTAAACACCTCCTCCCAGAACTCCCTAAGAGCTGGGCAAGCAAAGAACATATGTAAAGTATCTGCCACCAATAGGCCACATTTGGGGCATTTAGTTTTGTCCAAACTGTGGTTCATGCCCCATCTCACCATTTTCTCCGGAGTGTAATAATGCAAACATATTGTCTTAAATTGATGCAGCTTTTAAATCACTGAGTGCGCCGCACCGCCCACTATCTCTGGTGCACTACATATCTATGAGGGCAGCACCCTGTGGGAGAGCACTCTATTTCATTTAGCTAGGAGCTGAAGATGGTTGTCGCTCCTCTGTTCACAAAAACCCTAATGCAGAGTGCTAATCAGAGAGTTCTGACTAGATTTAATACATTTTGACAAGACAGAGGAGCTTTCCAAATTTTCTGATCCAAACCCAAACCCTCTGGACAAAAAATTATGTCTTAGCTGCAGATTTTGGAAAAACTGATTATGGGGCAGGTTAAAGTCAGCTCGCAGATGAGCTAATGTAATTTCCTGCGTATTGAAGGTAAAGTGTATGGTAGATACTCAACAGGGAACAGATGGGAAGGAACACACTGGTTGATGCGAAGCTGGAAGGAGTGTTTGACATAAGGGAAGAGATGCAGCATGAGTACAGAGGTGTCGCTAACAGAGAATGTGGAGTCCCGGTTGGTGATTAAGGAAGATTAAACAGAGTAGTTGGTGTTGTGAGCTCGTCTGGCCTTATTTAACTTTTATAATTCATTGATAAGGGGAGGTGTTAGATGCTCGATTGACCTATTGACTCAGTTAAGAGTGATTTACCGTGGACACAAACCTTACTCATAACTCAACTTACAATAACACATCAAAATAGCACATCAAAATAAAAGAATACATTTTCGAAGACTGAGGGGGTCATTTTGACCCCGGCGGGCGGCGCTCGCCGCCCGCCTGGAGGGAACCGCCATATGGCCGCTCCGCGGTCGAAAGACCGCGGAGGCCATTCTGGCTTTCCCGCTGGGCAGGCGGGCGACCGCCAGAAGGCCGCCCGCCAGCCCAGCGGGAAACCCCTCCCCACGAGGAAGCCGGCTCCGAATGGAGCCGGCGGAGTGGGCATGTGCGACGGGTGCAGTTTGCACCCGTCGCGTATTTCAGTGTCTGCTAGGCAGACACTGAAATACACAGTGGGGCCCTCTTACGGGGGCCCCTGCCGTGCCCATGCCATTGGCATGGGCACGGCAGGGGCCCCGCAGCACCCCCTACCGCCATCCTGTTCCTGGCGGGCGAACCGCCAGGAACAGGATGGCGGTAGGGGGTGTCAGAATCCCCCATGGCGGCGCAGCAAGCTGCGCCGCCATGGGGGATTCCAAGGGCAGCGGTAAACCGGCGGGAGACCGCCGGTTTACCCTTTCTGGCCGCGGCAGAACCGCCGCGGTCAGAATGCCCTTTGGAGCACCGCCGGTCTGTCGGCGGTGCTCCCGTGGCCGGTGACCCTGGCGGTCACCGGCCGCCAGGGTCTGAATCAGGCCCTGAGTCTGTAAACTTCACGCACCATGGCCCATGTGATCATGAATAACCACACTTTTTAGTAAAAGTTATAATATTTATTTCCCTAGATTAACAATGCTAATGTCACGTAAAGCAATCTCAATATTAGCTGATAGACCTATATGAACAACACAGGTTGACCAAAGATTAATCTTAATTTCACCAAAACATTTAACATCAAACATTCAAGAGCTACCATACAAATTAACATTAACAATAACTGAACTAAAGATATAGCATACATTTAGCCATTCACAGTTAGACAGAATCAATCTTTGGTTAATTATGATTATTGAACATGGACATGCTAACTAACCCTTTAATTCGAATGGCAGGATTGGCTTTCAAGCAAAAAGAAAAGTTAGACAAAAGTTAATTTGGAAAACATCTGGCTATGGCTCTAACAAAAATATAGCGGTTAGTACCTAGAAGAGAAAGACTAAAAACCTGCAACCAAATACAATTTCATCTTATTATACCTCTCATCAATGGATCAGCAAGCAGAGACTTCTTCGTCAGCTGGACATCTGTCTGGTCAGCATTTGTAGTGGGAAGTGAAGAGGACTGACTCAGCCACAGTGGGCTCTAAGTTAGCTGAACCAAATTAGAATGACATCTTCCAAGAATCAATAGCTAAGTAATGGGTCTAAGAAAGGGTATATAAGTCTCCTCTGGGCTTTCTGCAACTTGCACTGGAACTCATACTCTCTGTAACTCTTGCTGGAACTAACTCTCCTTCAAAACTCAACTGTCCTGCCAAGTGTAGTTGGGGTATATTGAAAATCCATAAAATATTTTTTCATGTTATCATTGGTCAGAAGATCAGCTGTTCATTCACAGCTGAACCAATAATTATTAATTCCCAATCTGTGATATAGTTAGAAAGTCTTTCACACATAGATGATTGGCTCCTCATCTCCTGTTCCTGTCACCAGTTTCCATTAGGTAACTATTAGTTGCAATTCAAACTCTCATCAGTGAAGCCATTGTCAAGTCCTAGGAACATTTGCTCCTCCGCACCAGTGTTACAAGTTTATCTGTAAAAGGTCTATTACATTACAGCAGACAATTCTCACAGGAAAGTCAATACATCATCTAGTTTAGCTTTGCAACATTACAAACTATTTGGTCAACTCTGTGTGTACAAAGAACAATAAACAACAAAGCTTCTTTCTTGCATCAGAAAAAAATACGAACATTTATGAATGCCATTGAAACTTAACATGAGTCTTTGTCGAGTAGTCCTAAAATTTCTCTATTAATCAATGGATAATAAACTTAAGCAAATACATATCAATGATATGTTAATAATATCTACTAATACAGTTTATTCTATTGTGCACATTGTTTAAACAGTTAAAGCCATTTCTTTATTAATGTCGTACACGTAATGGTGGCGACTTAGGTGGGCACACTTTCCAAAGACATTCAATTTCTCTCATATTAGCCTAATACATGTAGCATTCTTAACTACTTATTAATGCAAATGTATTAATAATTAGTTCGTCTTTCACAATCCCTCCTCTCATAACTAAATGTGTCATCACACCTTACATTACACAACACAATTTTTGTTAATCTAAAATTGTCAGCGAGACCGGATCCTCTGGGTTTTAGGTTGGGAACAGCAGGGAAGGAGACCTGTGGAAGCAAGAGTTAAGAACACAATAGCAAGGTTATTCACATCAGTCTTCATGAACTTTGTTTTAATTATCTATACTCTAATAACATGAGGGATCAAGAACTTTTCAATAATGTGACCTTTTTAACTCTGAATACCTGGAAATAAAAGAAGGATTACGCAGACTTTCATATGAGCGTTTTCAAAATAACATCTTCTTATTATCATGTACTCTGAACATTGAACTCTCTCAAGTTAGTCCTTGGAATAGCAATTACCACATAACAAGAATCAATAAATATATTTGTTCCAAAAGAATTAACTGCTATAGGTTTGATGAATGATACTGTAGAAGAGATAAACTGACTAAACTTGTTTTGTCTAGAAAGATCACACTCTGGTCTGAGTTTCAAGATTCAATTGCCCAGAAATTATTGCGCACCTTATTGTCAGACTGCGCATCAAGACTCAAATACCTGAAATGATTGCGCACTCTGCCGATCTGAACTGCAAGGGTTAATTGCCAAGAATGAATCACGCACACTGTTGCCGATTCAACCATCAAGATTCAAATGCCTTGAAATGATTGCGCCCTCTGCTGATCCGAACTGCAAGGGTTAATTGGCAAGAATGAATTACGCACACTGTTACAGATTCAACCAACAAGATTCAAATGCCTCAAAATGATCGCATACTCTGCCGATCCGAACTGCAAGGGTTAATTGCCAAGAATGAATCGCGCACACTGTTGCTGATTCAACCATCAAGATTTAAATGCCTCGAAATGATCGAGCACTCTGCCGATCCGAACTGCAAGGGTTAATTGCCAAGAATGAATCATGCACACTGTTACCGATTCAACCATCAAGATTCAAATGCCTCAAAATGATTGCGCACTCTGCCGATCCGAACTACAAGGGTTAATTGCCAAGAATGAATCGCGCACACTGTAAATCACAAGGCCAAAACTCTAATGTTTCTAGAAACGGAATCGGGGGCCTACCCCGACCTCCGCCTTACCGCCCTGCTTGAAGATCAGCAAAATAATGAGAACAGGGCCAGGTAAATTCCTCAGTAGGCCTCCGGAACAGGAGTTCAGGGAAATGCTGCTGCTCTGCACCGGGACCTCTGAATAGTGAGCTCGTGGAGCTGGGCTGGGTCCCTTAAATAGACCCAAGACCCACCCACATGCCACACCCAGCCAGGCTGCAGGGAAGACATCTAGAAACGGTCAGAATAGAGATCACACCCTAACCACACCCTGTATTCCTGCAGCAAAGCCTTGAAAATGAAGAATACATTACCAACAGCATTAATGACATTTCAAGATAAATACCTGCAATGCAAAAGGTTAATATACAATATCAACACATAATGCATGAATTATTACATTACATAAGGTTTGTCATTTTGCATTAAGCTGCCCGTAGTGCGCGCACTGTTCTGGTTTTGACAGTACTCCCCCTCCCGAAGGCGCTCTAGGGCCTGGCTTGTCTGGGTTTAGGCATTGAAAAAGCCGCACTAGTCGTGGAGCATGAATGTCAGATGCTGAGACCCATGAGTCGTTCTCTGGACAGTACCCTTTCCAAGATATTAGATACCAGAGAGTACGACCTCTAAATTTTTAATCCACAACCTGTTTTACTTCATATTCCAATTCTCCTTGTACTAGTACTGGAGTTGGTCGGGAGCAAGTTTCCTCGAATGCTCTTTTCAGGAGAGAAGTATGAAACACTGAATGAATACTTAGTGATTTTGGTCACTGTAGTTTGTAGGTTACTGGATTGATCTGTTGAAGAACTGTGTAAGGACCTATATATTTGGGATTAAACATATGTCTTTTCTTGAAATCAATGTGGCGTGTGGAAAGCCACACTCTATCTCCTGGCGTATATTGTGGTCCCTCACAATGTTTTTTGTCAAAATGTTTTTGATACTTTTGTTTTGCTTTGTTTAGATGTTGCTGGATTTCTTTCTGGATTTGATGGAGTTGTCGTATTGTTTCTGATACCGCTGGTGTAAGTGAACTTTCCTGTGGAATTGTGATTGGCAAAGTATCTGGGTGATAACCAAATAGACCAAAAAAGGGCGTTGCTCCAGTGGAAGTATGATAAAAATTATTGTAGGCCAGTTCAGCTAACCAAAGCATTGATACCCAAGAATGGAGTGTTTTTTCAGCGTAAGCATGCAAATATTGTTTCAATGTTTGATTTAGTCTCTCAGTTTGGCCATCCGTTTGAGGATGATGACTGGTAGATAATGTAGATGTAACTTGCAGCGTTTTGCACCACGGTTTCCAGAAGTTAGAGGCAAATTGTGATCCTCGATCGGAGAGAATTACTTTTGGTAATCCATGATAACGGGCCACTCGATTTAAAAGTATTGTTGCCAATTCACTGGAGGTAGGCAATTTCCTGCAAGCAATGAAATGTGCATATTTGGTGAAACTATCTACCACTACAAGGATTACTGAGTGATGTTGAACAACTGGCAGTCCTGTAATAAAGTCTATTGATATGTGTTCCCAAGGTCGGAGTGGAGTTGGGAGAGGATGTAACAGTCTTTTTGGTTTTGAATGACTTGTCTTGGTACGAGCACAAACTTCACAGTTAGTTACTCTTTGCTTGATATCTATTGACAAAGTAGGACACCAAAAATTTCGTTGGATTAGTTCAAGTGTTTTAGGAATACCTGGATGACCTGCTGTAGGTATAACGTGCAACCAATCAAACACTAATTTGCGCAACTTGGTAGTTGGAACAAATAAACATGCATCATGAAAAGGTAGGCCTTGTTTGATTGATCTTTTGGGGTCTGCTTGAGCCCAGTCCTGCCATTTTTCGATGGTGAAAGAATTACAAATATTTTCAAAAAATTCCTCAGTTTTAATGATACAAAGGGTTTTGTCTGGAGCAATGATAGCTCGTGGAGGCTGGATTGTGGGTAACATGGTAGAGTCTTGTCTGGACAAGGCATCCGCTTTGCGATTGTCTTTGCTGGGACGGAAGGTTACCACAAAATCAAACTCGGCAAAAAACAGCATCCATCGTAATTGTCAAGGAGTCAAAAGTCTACCTGAACTCATGAACTGGAGATTACGATGATCTGTGAATACTGTAATAGTGTACTTGGCGCCTAGCAAATAGTGTCTCCATTCTTTGAAGGCATCACGGATTGCTAGACGTTCTTTCTCAGCAATGACATAATTTTGTTCAGCTTCGTTCATTTTTCGAGACATGTAAGCTACAGGGTGTAGCTGACCGGTATCTTTGTTGTGTTGCGATAACACTGCACCAATTGCCACATCTGAAGCATCTGCTTCTACTATGAATGGACGTTCAGTATCTGGGTGAGCCAAGACTGGGGCAGTGGAGAAGGCTTCTTTTAAGGTTGAAAAAGCCTTGTCAGCTTCTGGAGACCATACAAATGGTTCTTTTTTTTCATAGTAACTTGGTGATTGGTTCCACTGTCTGTGAGAAATGGTCAATGAACCTGCGATAGAAGTTTGCAAAACCAAGGAAGCACTGAACATCTCAAACAGTTTTTGGGATTGGCCAATCAGATACTGCTTGCACTTTTCTTTCTGCCATGACCATGCCTTGAGGGGTAAGGATGACCCCTAAAAATTCAATGGTTGTATCATGAAATTCACACTTGCTGAATTTGAATATAAATGATGTTTTCGAAGGGCTGTGAGAATCTTTTGGACATGTTGTACATGTTCGACTTCGTTATCAGAATAGATTAGAATATCATCAATATAAACTATTGCAAATAGATCTAGATATTCTCTAAGGACATCATTCAGAAATAATTGGAACGCTGCTGGAGCATTACAAAGTCCAAAGGGCTTGACTATGTATTCAAATAGACCATATTGGGTTTTAAAGGCAGTTTTCCACTCGTCGCCTTCTCTTATCCTGACTAGGTGATAAGCTCCTCTTAGGTCTAACTTGGTGTAGATTGTGGCTTTTTTGACTTGGTCCAACAGGACAGGAATCAAGGGTAATGGGTATTTGTTCTTTACTGTGATTTTATTTAATCCTTTATATTCTATACAAGTCCTAAGATCCCCATTAGCCTTGGGGACAAAAAAAAAAGAGGAGATGCTGCAGGAGATTTGGAAGGGTGGATAAATCCATTAGCTAGAAATTGATCTAAATAGTTTCTTAGATATTGATTTTCGTGTTCAGACAGGGCATAAACACGACAACTAGGGAGTATAGCACCAGGAGTCAGATCAATTTGACAGTCATGTGGTCTGTGAGGTGGCAAGGTTCCTGCTTCTTTTTCGTCAAAAAGATCAAGGAAGGATGAATACTGCAAAGGCAGCGTTACATCTTTTTAAGCGGATGTGGCTATGTGGGATTTGTGAGAATCTGTGACACTTGATGTCTGGAGACATTTTTCTTTACACAGAAGTGAAGAAAACGTGATTTTCCTTTCTTGCCAATTTATTAAAGGATTATGGCAGCTTAACCATGGTATTCCTAGGATAATTCCATACTGAGGAGCATGGATTACATCAAAGATTATTTTTTCTACATGTTTGGTGTCTTGATTTCCCCCTATACAGATCACAGACAAGGGGAAGGTCTGCAGAGTCACCGGACCTCCAGCTAGGAGTTTTCCATCTACGACTTGTATTATTTCTGGTGTTTTCTTCTTCTTACATGGGATCCCCCATGATTGAATCAATTATGGATGGGTGAAATTACCAGTAGCCCCGGAATCTACTAAGGCTTTCTTTAGATAAGTCTTTTGTTTTACCAGTACTTCTAGTTCTAACTTTAAATGTCTTGACTCAAGTAAAACTTTTCTACCACCTTCTAAAGGGTCCACGGTTACACCCAAGAGAAACCCTTCCTTACACCTTGGGTGTTCTAGCTTTCCTGCTTGATCTGTGCATTTGCTACAACCGTCTTTGTTTGCTTATCGGTTTTGCTGGACATTCTTTGGTGAAATGGCCCTTTTGACCACAGTACAGACATTGTCCGTTCTTTCTACGTAGATCTTTCTCTTCTTTCGTTAAGGGCCGCCTGATGGTTCCTATTTCCATTGGCTCATGATTGTTTTCTCCATGAACTTGTGATTCTCTAGGCTCATGAACACGGCAGGAATTTTTCTCAGTCTTTTTTCGCGTTCCCTGTCGTTCGGCAAGACGATGGTCTAATCTCAAAACAAGATTTATCAGATCTTGACAATACGTGGGTTGAGGATCAATCTGTGCAAGAATGTCTTTTAACTCATCTTTGAGTCCTTGATAGAACAGGGCTGATCTCTTTTCCTCAGGCCAGGCCATTTCTGCTACCAGCCGTTGTAAGTTAGCCAAGTAAGAGACAAGATCCTTATTTCCTAGTCACAAATCTCACAGTTCTCGGTCTGCGGACAGAGTAACTGCTCTTCGATCAAAAACACTTTCAAATTCTCTGACAAAGTCTCTCCAGTTATAAATCAAGGGACTATCTCGACGCACAAGAGGGATTGCCCAGGTGGCCGCGTCTCCAGTCAAATAGGAAATCAAGAAGGCCACCCTGGATTGGGGATCAGGGAAAGTGTTTGGTCGACAGGTGAAATGCAATTCTACTTGAGTCAAAAAGGATTGTACCTTCTGAGGATCACCTCAAAACCTTTCTGCGGGAGCCAAAGGAATGGGTGTGGGGACTGTGAGTGAAATGTTAGTTGGAGGATTCCCTCCTGAACCTTGAGGAGGAGGATTAAGCCAACCCGCACCCAGAAGAATTTGTTCCTTCTTTCCCACTCTGTCTTGTAACTGATCCACCCTTTCTACTAGATTGGCTGCTATGTCTTTAGATTCTACTACATCCAATTGGAGCTGCGTAATTACCTTAAGTAACTTGTCCAATGTGGCCATATTGAAAACCTAGCGCAAACCAGGAGGATTAAAATTCGTGGGTCACTATTCTGTCACCAAGACCGGATCCTCAGGGTTTTAGGTTGGGAACAGCGGGTAAAGAGACCTGTGGAAGCAAGAGTTAAGAACACAATAGCAAGGTTATTCACAATAATCTTCATGAACTTTGTTTTAATTATCTATACTCTAATAACATGAGAGATCAAGAACTTTTCAATAACGTGACCTTTTTAACTCTGGATACCTGGAAATAAAGGAAGGATTACGCAGACTTTCATATGAACATTTTCAAAATAACATCTTCTTATAATCATATACTCTGAACATTGAACTCTCTCAAGTTAGTCCTTGGAATAGCAATTACTTCATAACAAGAATCAATGAATACATTTGTTCCCAAAGAATTAACTGCTATAGGATTCATGAATGATACTGTAGAAGAGATAAACTGACTAAACTTGTTTTTTCTAGAAAGATCACACTCTGTTTGGTCTGAGTTTCAAGATTCAATTGCCCAGAAATTATTGCGCACCATATTGTCAGACTGCGCATCAAGACTCAAATACCTGAAATGATTGCTCACTCTGCCGATCTGAACTGCAAGGGTTAATTGCCAAGAATTAATTTCGCACACTGTTGACGATTCAACCATCAAGATTCAAATGCCTCCAAATGATCGTGCCCTCTGCTGATCCGAACTGCAAGGGTTAATTGCCAAGAATGAATCATGCACACTGTTACCGATTCAACAATTCAGATTTAAATGCCTCAAAATTATTGCGTACTCTACTGATCCGAACTACAAGGGTTAATTGCCAAGAATGAATTGCGCACACTGTAAATCACAAGGCCAAAACTCTAATGTTTCTAGAAACTGAGTCAGGGGCCTACCCCGACCTCCGCCTTACCGCCCTGCTTGAAGATCAGCAAAATATTGAGAACAGGGCCAGGTAAATTCCTCAGTAGGCCTCCTGAACAGGAGTTCAGGGAAATGCTGCTGCTCTGCACCAGTACCTCTGAATAGTGAGCTCGTGGAGCTGGGCTGGGTCCCTTAAATAGACCCAAGACCCGCCCACATGCCACACCCAGCCAGGCTGCAGGGAAGACATCTAGAAACGGTCAGAATAGGGATCACACCCTAACCACACCCTGTATTCCTGCAGCAAAGCCTTGAAAATGAATAATACATTACCAACAGCATTAATGACATTTCAAGATAAATACCTGCAATGCAAAAGGTTAATATACAATATCAACACATAATGCATGAATTATTACATTAGATAAGGTTTGTCATTTTGCATTAAGCTGACCGTAGTGCGCGCACTGTTCTGGTTTTGACAGTACTCCTCCTCCCGAAGGCGCTCTAGGGCCTTGCTTGTCTGGGTTTAGGCATTGAAAAAGCCGCACTAGTCGTGGAGCATGAATGTCAGATGCTGAGACCCATGAGTCGTTCTCTGGACAGTACCCTTTCCAAGATATTAGATACCAGAGAGTACGACCTCTAAACTGTTAATCCACAACCTGTTTTACTTCATATTCCAATTCTCCTTGTACTAGTACTGGAGTTGGTCGAGAGCGAGTTTCCTCGAATTCTCTTTTCAGGAGAGAAGTATGAAACACTGGATGAATACTTAGTGATTTTGGTCACTGTAGTTTGTAGGTTACTGGATTGATCTGTTGAAGAACTGTGTAAGGACCTATATATTTGGGATTAAACATATGTCTTTTCTTGAAATCAATGTGGCGTGTGGAAAGCTACACTCTATCGCCTGGCGTATATTGTGGTCCCTCACAATGTTTTTTGTCATAATGTTTTTGATACTTTTGTTTTGCTTTGTTTAGATGTTGCTGGATTTCTTTCTGGGTTTGATGGAGTTGTCGTATTGTTTCTAACACCGCTGGTGTAAGTGAACTTTCCTGTGGAATTGTGATTGGCAAAGTATCTGGGTGATAACCAAATCGACCAAAAAAGGGCGTTGCTCCAGTGGAAGTATGATACAAATTATTGTAGGCCAGTTCAGCTAACCAAAGCATTGATACCCAAGAATGGAGTGTTTTTTCAGCGTAAGCATGCAAATATTGTTTCAATGTTTGATTTAGTCTCTCATTTTGGCCATCCATTTGAGGATGATGACTGGTAGATAATGTAGATGTAACTTGCAGCGTTTTGCACCACGGTTTCCAGAAGTTAGAGGCAAATTGTGATCTTCGATCGGAGAGAATTACTTTTGGTAATCCATGATAACGGACCACTCGATTTCAAGGTATTGTTGCCAATTCACTGGAGGTAGGCAATTTCCTGCAAGCAATGAAATGTGCATATTTGGTGAAACTATCTACCACTACAAGGATTACTGAGTGATGTTGAACAACTGGCAGTCCTGTAATAAAGTCTATTGATATGTGTTCCCAAGGTCGGAGTGGAGTTGGGAGAGGATGTAACAGTCCTTTTGGTTTTGAATGACTTGTCTTGGTACGAGCACAAACTTCACAGTTAGTTACTCTTTGCTTGACATCTATTGACAAAGTAGGACACCAAAAATTTCGTTGGATTAGTTCAAGTGTTTTAGGAATACCTGGATGACCTGCTGTAGGTATAACGTGCAACTAATGAAACACTAATTTGCGCAACTTGGTAGTTGGAACAAATAAACATGCATCATGAAAAGGTAGGCCTTGTTTGATTGATCTTTTGGGGTCTGCTTGAGCCCAGTCCTGCCATTTTTCGATGGTGAAAGAATTACAAATATTTTCAAAAAAGTCTTCAGTTTTAATGATACAAAGGGTTTTGTCTGGAGCAATGATAGCTCGTGGAGGCTGGATTGTGGGTAACATGGTAGAGTCTTGTCTGGACAAGGCATCCGCTTTGCGATTGTCTTTGCTGGGACGGAAGGTTACCACAAAATCAAACTCGGCAAAAAACAGCATCCATCGTAATTGTCAAGGAGTCAAAAGTCTAGCTGAACTCATGAACTGGAGATTACGATGATCTGTGTATACTGTAATAGTGTACTTGGCGCCTAGCAAATAGTGTCTCCATTCTTTGAAGGCATCACGGATTGCTAGACGTTCTTTCTCAGCAATGACATAATTTTGTTCAGCTTCGTTCATTTTTCGAGACATGTAAGCTACAGGGTGTAGCTGACCGGTATCTTTGTTGTGTTGCGATAACACTGCACCAATTGCCACATCTGAAGCATCTGCTTCTACTATGAATGGACGTTCAGTATCTGGGTGAGCCAAGACTGGGGCAGTGGAGAAGGCTTCTTTTAAGGTTGAAAAAGCCTTGTCAGCTTCTGGAGACCATACAAATTGTTCTTTTTTTTTCATAGTAACTTGGTGATTGGTTCCACTGTCTGTGAGAAATGGTCAATGAACCTGCGATAGAAGTTTGCAAAACCAAGTAAGCACTAAACATTTCAAACAGTTTTTGGGATTGGCCAATCAGATACTGCTTGCACTTTTCTTTCTGCCATGACCATGCCTGGAGGGGTAAGGATGACCCCTAAAAATTCAATGGTGGTATCATGAAATTCACATTTGCTGAATTTGAAGATAAATGATGTTTTCGAAGGGCTGTGAGAATCTTTTGGACATGTTGTACGTGTTCGACTTCGTTATCAGAATAGATTAGAATATCATCAATATAAACTATTGCAAATAGATCTAGATATTCTCTAAGGACATCATTCAGAAAGAATTGGAACGCTGCTGGAGCATTACAAAGTCCAAATGGCTTGACTATGTATTCAAATAGACCATATTGGGTTTTAAAGGCAGTTTTCCACTCGTCGCCTTCTCTTATCCTGACTAGGTGATAAGCTCCTCTTAGGTCTAACTTGGTGTAGATTGTGGCTTTTTTGACTTGGTCCAACAGGACAGGAATCAAGGGTAATGGGTATTTGTTCTTTACTGTGATTTTATTTAATCCTTTATATTCTATACAAGTCCTAAGATCCCCATTAGCCTTGGGGAAAAAAAAAAGAGGAGATGCTGCTGGAGATTTGGAAGGGTGGATAAATCCATTAGCTAGAAATTGATCTAAATAGTTTCTTAGATATTGATTTTCGTGTTCAGACAGGGCATAAACACGACAACTAGGGTGTATAGCACCAGGAGTCAGATCAATTTGACAGTCATGTGGTCTGTGAGGTGGCAAGGTTCCTGCTTCTTTTTCGTCAAAAACATCAAGGAAGGATGAATACTGCAAAGGCAGCGTTACATCTTTTTAAGCGGATGTGGCTATGTGGGATTTGTGAGAAACTGTGACACTTGATGTCTGGAGACATTTTTCTTTACACCGAAGTGAAGAAAAGTGATTTTCCTTTCTTGCCAATTTATTAAAGGATTATGGCATCTTAACCACGGTATTCCTAGGATAATTCCATACTGAGGAGCATGGATTACATCAAAGATTATTTTTTCTACATGATTGGTGTCTTGATTTCCCCCATACAGATCACAGACAAGGGGAAGGAGTCAGAGTCACCGGACCTCCAGCTAGGAGTTTTCCATCTACGGCTTGTATTATTTCTGGTGTTTTCTTCTTCTTACATGGGATCCCCCATGATTGAATCAATTATGGATGGGTGAAATTACCAGTAGCCCCGGAATCTACTAAGGCTTTCTTTAGATAAGTCTTTTGTTTTACCAGTACTTCTAGTTCTAACTTTAAATGTCTTGACTCAAGTAAAACTTTTCTACCACCTTCTAAAGGGTCCACGGTTACACCCAACAGAAACCCTTCCTTACACCTTGGGTGTTCTAGCTTTCCTGCTTGATCTGTGCATTTGCTACAACCGTCTTTGTTTGCTTTTCGGTTTTGCTGGACATTCTTTGGCGAAATGGCCCTTTCGACCACAGTACAGACATTGTCCGTTCTTTCTACGTAGATCTTTCTCTTCTTTCGTTAAGGGCCGCCTGATGGTTCCTATTTCCATTGGCTCATGATTGTTGTCTCCATGAACTTGTGATTCTCTAGGCTCATGAACACGGCAGGAATTTCTTCTCAGTCTTTTTGCGTGTTCCCTGTCGTTCTGCAAGACGATGGTCTAAACTCAAAACAAGATTTATCAGATCTTGACAATCCGTGGGTTGAGGATCAATCTGTGCAAGAATGTCTTTTAACTCATCTTTGAGTCCTTGATAGAACAGGGCTGATCTCTTTTCCTCAGGCCAGGCCGTTTCTGCTACCAGCCGTTGTAAGTTAGCCAAGTAAGAGACAAGATCCTTATTTCCTAGTCACAAATCTAACAGTTCTCGGTCTGCGGACAGAGTAACTGCTCTTCGATCAAAAACACTTTCAAATTCTCTGACAAAGTCTCTCCAGTTATAAATCAAGGGACTATCTCGACGCACAAAAGGGATTGCCCAGGTGGCCGCGTCTCCAGTCAAATAGGAAATCAAGAAGGCCACCCTGGATTGGGGATCAGGGAAAGTGTTTGGTCGACAGGTGAAATGCAATTCTACTTGAGTCAAAAAGGATTGTACCTTCTGAGGATCACCTCAAAACCTTTCTGCGGGAGCCAAAGGAATGGGTGTGGGGACTGTGAGTGAAATGTTAGTTGGAGGATTCCCTCCTGAACCTTGAGAAGGAGGATTAAGCCAACCCGCACCCAGAAGACTTTGTTCCTTCTTTCCCACTCTGTCTTGTAACTGATCCACCCTTTCTGCTAGATTGGCTGCTATGTCTTTAGATTCTACTACATCCAATTGGAGCTGCGTAATTACCTTAAGTAACTTGTCCAATGTGGCCATATTGAAAACCTAGCACAAACCAGGAGGATTAAAATTTGTGGGTCACTATTCTGTCACCAAGACCGGAACCTCAGGGTTTTAGGTTGGGAACAGCGGGTAAAGAGACCTGCGGAAGCAAGAGTTAAGAACACAATAGCAAGGTTATTCACAATAATCTTCATGAACTTTGTTTTAATTATCTATACTCTAATAACATGAGAGATCAAGAACTTTTCAATAACGTGACCTTTTTAACTCTGGATGCCTGGAAATAAAAGAAGGATTACACAGACTTTCATATGAACATTTTCAAAATAACATCTTCTTATAATCATATACTCTGAACATTGAACTCTCTCAAGTTAGTCCTTGGAATAGCAATTACGTCATAACAAGAATCAATGAATACATTTGTTCATAAAGAATGAACTGCTATACGATTCATGAATGATACTGTAGAAGAGATAAACTGACTAAACTTGTTTTTTCTAGAAAGATCACACTCTGTTTGGTCTGAGTTTCAAGATTCAATTGCCCAGAAATTATTGCGCACCTTATTGTCAGACTGCGCATCAAGACTCAAATACCTGAAATGATTGCTCACTCTGCCGATCTGAACTGCAAGGGTTAATTGCCAAGAATGAATTTCGCACACTGTTGACGATTAAACCATCAAGATTCAAATGCCTCGAAATGATCGCGCACTCTGCCGATCTAAACTACAAGGGTTAATTGCCAAGAATGAATCGCGCACACTGTAAATCTCAAGGCCAAAACTCTAATGGTTCTACAAACGGAATCGGGGGCCTACCCCGACCTCCGCCTTACCGCCCTGCTTGAAGATCAGCAAAATAATGAGAACAGGGCCAGGTAAATTCCTCAGTAGGCCTCCGGAACAGGAGTTCAGGGAAATGCTGCTGCTCTGCACCAGGACCTCTGAATAGTGAGCTCGTGGAGCTGGGCTGGGTCCCTTAAATAGACCCAAGACCCACCCACATGCCACACCCAGCCAGGCTGCAGGGAAGACATCTAGAAACGGTCAGAATAGGGATCACACCCTAACCACACCCTGTATTCCTGCAGCAAAGCCTTGAAAATGAATAATACATTACCAACAGCATTAATGACATTTCAAGATAAATACCTGCAATGCAAAAGGTTAATATACAACATCAACACATAATGCATGAGTTATTACATTACATAAGGTTTGTCATTTTGCATTAAGCTGCCCGTAGTGAGCGAACTGTTCTGGTTTTGACAGTACTCCCCCTCCCGAAGGCGCTCTACGGCCTTGCTTGTCTGGGTTTAGGCATTGAAAAAACCTCACTAGTCGTGGAGCATGAATGTCAGATGCTGAGACCCATGAGTCGTTCTCTGGACAGTACCCTTTCCAAGATATTAGATACCAGAGAGTACGACCTCTAAATTTTTAATCCACAACCTGTTTTACTTCATATTCCAATTCTCCTTGTACTAGTACTGGAGTTGGTCGAGAGCGAGTTTCCTCGAATGGTCTTTTCAGGAGAGAAGTATGAAACACTGGATGAATACTTAGTGATTTTCGTCACTGTAGTTTGTAGGTTACTGGATTGATCTGTTGAAGAACTGTGTAAGGACCTATATATTTGGGATTAAACATATGTCTTTTCTTGAAATCAATGTGGCGTGTGGAAAGCCACACTCTATCGCCTGGCGTATATTGTGGTCCCTCACAATGTTTTTTGTCATAATGTTTTTGATACCTTTGTTTTGCTTTGTTTAGATGTTGCTGGATTTCTTTCTGGGTTTGATGGAGTTGTCGTATTGTTTCTGACACCGCTGGTGTAAGTGAACTTTCCTGTGGAATTGTGATTGGCAAAGTATCTGGGTGATAACCAAATCGACCAAAAAAGGGCATTGCTCCAGTGGAAGTATGATACAAATTATTGTTGGCCAGTTCAGCTAACCAAAGCATTGATACCCAAGAATGGAGTGTTTTTTCAGCGTAAGCATGCAAATATTGTTTCAATGTTTGATTTAGTCTCTCAGTTTGGCCATCCGTTTGAGGATGATGACTGGTAGATAATGTAGATGTAACTTGCAGCGTTTTGCACCACGGTTTCCAGAAGTTAGAGGTAAATTGTGATCCTCGATCGGAGAGAATTACTTTTGGTAATCCATGATAACGGACCACTCAATTTCAAAGTATTGTTGCCAATTCACTGGAGGTAGGCAATTTCCTGCAAGCAATGAAATGTGCATATTTGGTGAGACTATCTACCTCTACAAGGATTACTGAGTGATGTTGAACAACTGGCAGTCCTGTAATAAAGTCTATTGATATTTGTTCCCAAGGTCGGAGTGGAGTTGGGAGAGGATGTAACAGTCCTTTTGGTTTTGAATGACTTGTCTTGGTACGAGCACAAACTTCACAGTTAGTTACTCTTTGCTTGACATCTATTGACAAAGTAGGACACCACATTTTTCGTTGGATTAGTTGAAGTGTTTTAGGAATACCTGGATGACCTGCCTTAGGTATAACGTGCAACCAATGAAACACTAATTTGCGCAACTTGGTAGTTGGAACAAATAAACATGCATCATGAAAAGGTAGGCCTTGTTTGATTGATCTTTTGGGGTCTGCTTGAGCCCAGTCCTGCCATTTTTCGATGGTGAAAGATTTACAAATATTTTCAAAAAAGTCTTCAGTTTTAATGATACAAAGGGTTTTGTCTGGAGCAATGATAGCTCGTGGAGGCTGGATTGTGGGTAACATGGTAGAGTCTTGTCTGGACAAGGCATCCGCTTTGCGATTGTCTTTGCTGGAACGGAAGGTTACCACAAAATCAAACTCGGCAAAAAACAGCATCCATCGTAATTGTCAAGGAGTCAAAAGTCTAGCTGAACTCATGAACTGGAGATTACGATGATCTGTGTATACTGTAATAGTGTACTTAGCGCCTAGCAAATAGTGTCTCCATTCTTTGAAGGCATCACGGATTGCTAGACGTTCTTTCTCAGCAATTACATAATTTTGTTCAGCTTCGTTAATTTTTCGAGACATGTAAGCTACAGGGTGTAGCTGACCGGTATCTTTGTTGTGTTGCGATAACACTGCACCAATTGCCACATCTGAAGCATCTGCTTCTACTATGAATGGACGTTCAGTATCTGGGTGAGCCAAGACTGGGGCAGTGGAGAAGGCTTCTTTTAAGGTTGAAAAAGCCTTGTCAGCTTCTGGAGACCATACAAATGGTTCTTTTTTTTTGTAGTAACTTGGTGATTGGTTCCACTGTCTGTGAGAAATGGTCAAGGAACCTGCGATAGAAGTTTGCAAAACCAAGGAAGCACTGAACATCTCAAACAGTTTTTGGGATTGGCCAATCAGATACTGCTTGCACTTTTCTTTCTGCCATGACCATGCCTTGAGGGGTAAGGATGACCCCTAAAAATTCAATGGTGGTATCATGAAATTCACATTTGCTGTATTTGAATATAATGATGTTTTCGAAGGGCTGTGAGAATCTTTTGGACATGTTGTACATGTTCGACTTCGTTATCAGAATAGATTAGAATATCATTAATATAAACTATTGCAAATAGATCTAGACATTCTCTAAGGACATCATTCAGAAAGAATTGGAACGCTGCTGGAGCATTACAAAGTCCAAAGGGCTTGACTATGTATTCAAATAGACCATATTGGGTTTTAAAGGCAGTTGTCCACTCGTCGCCTTCTCTTATCCTGACTAGGTGAAAAGCTCCTCTTAGGTCTAACTTGATGTAGATTTTGGCTTTTGTGACTTGGTCCAACAGGACAGGAATCAAGGGTAATGGGTATTTGTTCTTTACTGTGATTTTATTTAATCCTTTATATTCTATACAAGTCCTAAGATCCCCATTAGACTTGGGGACAAAAAAAAAGAGGAGATGCTGCAGGAGATTTGGAAGGGTGGATAAATCCATTAGCTAGAAATTGATCTAAATAGTTTCTTAGATATTGATTTTCGTGTTCAGACAGGGCATAAACACGACATCTAGGGGGTATAGCACCAGGAGTCAGATCAATTTGACAGTCATGTGGTCTGTGATGTGGCAAGGTTCCTGCTTCTTTTTCGTCAAAAACATCAAGGAAGGATGAATACTGCAAAGGCAGCGTTACATCTTTTTAAGCAGATGTGGCTATGTGGGATTTGTGAGAATCTGTGACACTTGATGTCTGGAGACCTTGTTCTTTACACAGAAGTGAAGAAAACGTGATTTTCCTTTCTTGCCAATTTATTAAAGGATTATGGCAGCCTAACCATGGTATTCCTAGGATAATTCCATACTGAGGAGCATGGATTACATCAAAGATTATTTTTTCTACATGTTTGGTGTCTTGATTTCCCCCTATACAGATCACAGACAAGGGGAAGGTCTGCAGAGTCACCGGACCTCCAGCTAGGAGTTTTCCATCTACGACTTGTATTATTTCTGGTGTTTTCTTCTTCTTACATGGGATCCCCCATGATTGAATCAATTATGGATGGGTGAAATTACCAGTAGCCCCGGAATCTACTAAGGCTTTCTTTAGATAAGTCTTTTGTTTTACCAGTGCTTCTAGTTCTAACTTTAAATGTCTTGACTCAAGTAAAACTTTTCTACCACCTTCTAAAGGGTCCACGGTTACACCCAAGAGAAACCCTTCCTTACACCTTGGGTGTTCTAGCTTTCCTGCTTGATCTGTGCATTTGCTACAACCGTCTTTGTTTGCTTTTCGGTTTTGCTGGACATTCTTTGGTGAAATGGCCCTTTCGACCACAGTACAGACATTGTCTGTTCTTTCTACGTAGATCTTTCTCTTCTTTCGTTAAGGGCCGCCTGATGGTTCCTATTTCCATTGGCTCATGATTGTTGTCTCCATGAACTTGTGATTCTCTAGGCTCATGAACACGGCAGGAATTTTTCTCAGTCTTTTTTCGCGTTCCCTGTCGTTCGGCAAGACGATGGTCTAATCTCAAAACAAGATTTATCAGATCTTGACAATCCGTGGGTTGAGGATCAATCTGTGCAAGAATCTCTTTTAACTCATCTTTGAGTCCTTGATAGAACAGGGCTGATCTCTTTTCCTCAGGCCAGGCCATTTCTGCTACCAGCCGTTGTAAGTTAGCCAAGTAAGAGACAAGATCCTTATTTCCTAGTCACAAATCTCACAGTTCTCGGTCTGCGGACAGAGTAACTGCTCTTCGATCAAAAACACTTTCAAATTCTCTGACAAAGTCTCTCCAGTTATAAATCAAGGGACTATCTCGACGCACAAGAGGGATTGCCCAGGTGGCCGCGTCTCCAGTCAAATAGGAAATCAAGAAGGCCACCCTGGATTGGGGATCAGGGAAAGTGTTTGGTCGACAGGTGAAATGCAATTCTACTTGAGTCAAAAAGGATTGTACCTTCTGAGGATCACCTCAAAACCTTTCTGCGGGAGCCAAAGGAATGGGTGTGGGGACTGTGAGTGAAATGTTAGTTGGAGGATTCCCTCCTGAACCTTGAGGAGGAGGATTAAGCCAACCCGCACCTAGAAGACTTTGTTCCTTCTTTCCCACTCTGTCTTGTAACTGATCCACCCTTTCTACTATATTGGCTGCTATGTCTTTAGATTCTACTACATCCAATTGGAGCTGCGTAATTACCTTAAGTAACTTGTCCAATGTGGCCATATTGAAAACCTAGCGCAAACCAGGAGGATTAAAATTCGTGGGTCACTATTCTGTCACCAAGACCGGATCCTCAGGGTTTTAGGTTGGGAACAGCGGGTAAAGAGATCTGTGGAAGCAAGAGTTAAGAACACAATAGCAAGGTTATTCACAATAATCTTCATGAACTTTGTTTTAATTATCTATACTCTAATAACATGAGAGATCAAGAACTTTTCAATAACGTGACCTTTTTAACTCTGGATACCTGGAAATAAAAGAAGGATTACGCAGACTTTCATATGAACATTTTCAAAATAACATCTTCTTATAATCATATACTCTGAACATTGAACTCTCTCAAGTTAGTCCTTGGAATAGCAATTACGTCATAACAAGAATCAATGAATACATTTGTTCCCAAAGAATTAACTGCTATAGGATTCATGAATGATACTGTAGAAGAGATAAACTGACTAAACTTGTTTTTTCTAGAAAGATCACACTCTGTTTGGTCTGAGTTTCAAGATTCAATTGCCCAGAAATTATTGCGCACCATATTGTCAGACTGCGCATCAAGACTCAAATACCTGAAATGATTGCTCACTCTGCCGATCTGAACTGCAAGGGTTAATTGCCAAGAATTTATTTTGCACACTGTTGACGATTCAACCATCAAGATTCAAATGCCTCCAAATGATCGTGCCCTCTGCTGATCCGAACTGCAAGGGTTAATTGCCAAGAATGAATCATGCACACTGTTACCGATTCAACAATCAAGATTTAAATGCCTCAAAATGATTGCGTACTCTACTGATCCGAACTACAAGGGTTAATTGCCAAGAATGAATTGCGCACACTGTAAATCACAAGGCCAAAACTCTAATGTTTCTAGAAACGGAGTCAGGGGCCTACCCCGACCTCCGCCTTACCGCCCTGCTTGAAGATCAGCAAAATATTGAGAACAGGGCCAGGTAAATTCCTCAGTAGGCCTCCGGAACAGGAGTTCAGGGAAATGCTGCTGCTCTGCACCAGTACCTCTGAATAGTGAGCTCGTGGAGCTGGGCTGGGTCCCTTAAATAGACCCAAGACCCGCCCACATGCCACACCCAGCCAGGCTGCAGGGAAGACATCTAGAAACGGTCAGAATAGGGATCACACCCTAACCACACCCTGTATTCCTGCAGCAAAGCCTTGAAAATGAATAATACATTACCAACAGCATTAATGACATTTCAAGATAAATACCTGCAATGCAAAAGGTTAATATACAATATCAACACATAATGCATGAATTATTACATTAGATAAGGTTTGTCATTTTGCATTAAGCTGACCGTAGTGCGCGCACTGTTCTGGTTTTGACAGTACTCCCCCTCCCGAAGACGCTCTAGGGCCTGGCTTGTCTGGGTTTAGGCATTGAAAAAGCCGCACTAGTCGTGGAGCATGAATGTCAGATGCTGAGACCCATGAGTCGTTCTCTGGACAGTACCCTTTCCAAGATATTAGATACCAGAGAGTACGACCTCTAAATTTTTAATCCACAACCTGTTTTACTTCATATTCCAATTCTCCTTGTACTAGTACTGGAGTTGGTCAAGAGCGAGTTTCCTCGAATGGCCTTTTCAGGAGAGAAGTATGAAACACTGGATGAATACTTAGTGATTTTGGTCACTGTAGTTTGTAGGTTACTGGATTGATCTGTTGAAGAACTGTGTAAGGACCTATATATTTGGGATTAAACATATGTCTTTTCTTGAAATCAATGTGGCGTGTGGAAAGCCACACTCTATCGCCTGGCGTATATTGTGGTCCCTCACAATGTTTTTTGTCATAATGTTTTTGATACCTTTGTTTTGCTTTGTTTAGATGTTGCTGGATTTCTTTCTGGGTTTGATGGAGTTGTCGTATTGTTTCTGACACCGCTGGTGTAAGTGAACTTTCCTGTGGAATTGTGATTGGCAAAGTATCTGGGTGATAACCAAATCGACCAAAAAAGTGCATTGCTCCAGTGGAAGTATGATACAAATTATTGTAGGCCAGTTCAGCTAACCAAAGCATTGATACCCAAGAATGGAGTGTTTTTTCAGCGTAAGCATGCAAATATTGTTTCAATGTTTGATTTAGTCTCTCAGTTTGGCCATCCGTTTGAGGATGATGACTGGTAGATAATGTAGATGTAACTTGCAGCGTTTTGCACCACGGTTTCCAGAAGTTAGAGGCAAATTGTGATCCTCGATCGGAGAGAATTACTTTTGGTAATCCATGATAACGGACCACTCAATTTCAAAGTATTGTTGCCAATTCACTGGAGGTAGGCAATTTCCTGCAAGCAATGAAATGTGCATATTTGGTGAGACTATCAACCTCTACAAGGATTACTGAGTGATGTTGAACAACTGGCAGTCCTGTAATAAAGTCTATTGATATGTGTTCCCAAGGTCGGAGTGGAGTTGGGAGAGGATGTAACAGTCCTTTTGGTTTTGAATGACTTGTCTTGGTACGAGCACAAACTTCACAGTTAGTTACTCTTTGCTTGACATCTATTGACAAAGTAGGACACCACATTTTTCGTTGGATTAGTTGAAGTGTTTTAGGAATACCTGGATGACCTGCCTTAGGTATAACGTGCAACCAATGAAACACTAATTTGCGCAACTTGGTAGTTGGAACAAATAAACATGCATCATGAAAAGGTAGGCCTTGTTTGATTGATCTTTTGGGGTCTGCTTGAGCCCAGTCCTGCCATTTTTTGATGGTGAAAGATTTACAAATATTTTCAAAAAAGTCTTCAGTTTTAATGATACAAAGGGTTTTGTCTGGAGCAATGATAGCTCGTGGAGGCTGGATTGTGGGTAACATGGTAGAGTCTTGTCTGGACAAGGCATCCGCTTTGCGATTGTCTTTGCTGGAACGGAAGGTTACCACAAAATCAAACTCGGCAAAAAACAGCATCCATCGTAATTGTCAAGGAGTCAAAAGTCTAGCTGAACTCATGAACTGGAGATTTTGATGATCTGTGTATACTGTAATAGTGTACTTAGCGCCTAGCAAATAGTGTCTCCATTCTTTGAAGGCATCACGGATTGCTAGACGTTCTTTCTCAGCAATTACATAATTTTGTTCCGCTTCGTTCATTTTTCGAGACATGTAAGCTACAGGGTGTAGCTGACCGGTATCTTTGTTGTGTTGCGATAACACTGCACCAATTGCCACATCTGAAGCATCTGCTTCTACTATGAATGGACGTTCAGTATCTGGGTGAGCCAAGACTGGGGCAGTGGAGAAGGCTTCTTTTAAGGTTGAAAAAGCCTTGTCAGCTTCTGGAGACCATACAAATGGTTCTTTTTTTTGTAGTAACTTGGTGATTGGTTCCACTGTCTGTGAGAAATGGTCCATGAACCTGCGATAGAAGTTTGCAAAACCAAGGAAGCACTGAACATCTCAAACAGTTTTTGGGATTGGCCAATCAGATACTGCTTGCACTTTTCTTTCTGCCATGACCATGCCTTGAGGGGTAAGGATGACCCCTAAAAATTCAATGGTGGTATCATGAAATTCACATTTGCTGAATTTGAATATAAATGATGTTTTCGAAGGGCTGTGAGAATCTTTTGGACATGTTGTACATGTTCGACTTCGTTATCAGAATAGATTAGAATATCATTAATATAAACTATTGCAAATAGATCTAGACATTCTCTAAGGACATCATTCAGAAAGAATTGGAATGCTGCTGGAGCATTACAAAGTCCAAAGGGCTTGACTATGTATTCAAATAGACCATATTGGGTTTTAAAGGCAGTTTTCCACTCGTCGCCTTCTCTTATCCTGACTAGGTGATAAGCTCCTCTTAGGTCTAACTTGATGTAGATTTTGGCTTTTTTGACTTGGTCCAACAGGACAGGAATCAAGGGTAATGGGTATTTGTTCTTTACTGTGATTTTATTTAATCCTTTATATTCTATACAAGTCCTAAGATCCCCATTAGCCTTGAGGACAAAAAAAAAGAGGAGATGCTCCAGGAGATTTGGAAGGGTGGATAAATCCATTAGCTAGAAATTGATATAAATAGTTTCTTAGATATTGATTTTCGTGTTCAGACAGGGCATAAACACGACAACTAGGGAGTATAGTACCAGGAGTCAGATCAATTTGACAGTCATGTGGTCTGTGAGGTGGCAAGGTTCCTGCTTCTTTTTCGTCAAAAACATCAAGGAAGGATGAATACTGCAAAGGCAGCGTTACATCTTTTTAAGCGGATGTGGCTATGTGGGATTTGTGAGAAACTGTGACAATTGATGTCTGGAGACACTTGCACTTTAGCACTGGAGAGCAGTGGTAAAGTGCCCAGAGTATCAACAACAGCAAAAACAAAGTCCAGCACACATCATCATCCTGGGAAACAGAGGTAAAAAGTTAGGAGAGACCACGGCAAGGATGGCAAGTCTAACAGAAGCAATCAACAAATCATTACTGTACTGAACCAATGTCGATTGAAAAGGCATTTCCAATGTGTCCAGGTTCTTTTTCAGTAGCTGATTGAAAATGGACGGGGTCTCTGAAAAACCTTGAGGAATTCCACACCAACAATATACCTGATCCAGGAATATAAAACAGAAAAGAAATTGGCTATCTTCATGAAGAGGCACTGAAAAGAATGCTTATGATAGGTCCACTACTGTGAACCAGTCAGCATCACATGGTATCTGAAATACAATCACTGCTGGATTTGGCACTACTGGACAACATTTGATCACAATGTCATTAATTTTCCTAAAATCCTGAACAATTCAAAATTTCCCACAGGGCTTTCTCAATCCCATTATCGGTGAGTTACATGGGCTGCTCAGTACTTCCTTTAGAACACTTTGTCTCACAAATTCTGCAATTATAGGGGCAATCCCACCAATGGTATGTTGAGCCATGTGATACTGGGGGATCTGGGAAAAACTGTATTTGGCTTAGCTGGGAATTTAACTGTCTCAACTCCTTTTATTAGACCAATGTATTTTCCTGAAAAATCCCAAACTTTCATTTTAACTCATCCCTGTAAATCAGAAGGAAGATCTTGCATTGTAAAGACCGGAAAGAAACTGAACGATGGGTATTCCTCATTTACCAAATTACATTCAGCTGTCTCAGGCTGGTCATCTTCATCATCACTGTTTGTCTGTATGGCAATTCCATCATTTGAACAGGTAATTGAACATCTCATTTTGCACAGCAAGTTCCTTCCCAGTAAGGAAACCGGACTTGAGTCACAAACTACAAATTTGTGCCGGCCTTTGAAATTTCCAATTTTTACAGAAACTGGTTCTGTAATCAGGTTTGTCAAATACTGTTTTGCAACTCCTACAATCTGTACTGTTTTCCATGAAAGAGGTAAGTTAGGAACTTCTGCAGTTCTTACAGTAGAGCATGTGGCTCCTCTGTCGACTAGGAAAGAGACTTTGTGACCCATCACTTTTCCCTTCACGTATGGACACTTCTGGTCTATTTCTAATGAAGCTGCCACTCACCCACTCATCATTTGATATTGTGTTATTACTGGTGTTAAACCTTTGACCTGTGCCCTGCAGACTAACATCATCTGCTGCTGTTCCATTGGATCCTGAGGAATCTGAATTTGTTGCCTACCATTTGAATTTGGGGTTTCATTTGCTGTGAACATGGCACCTGCAAACGTGTCATGAAGACTTTGCATTTGATTCGCATTATTTTGGGGATTAAAATGTTGACCTCTCATTCTCAGTCCTTTCCTGTTTGGAAAAGGATTGCTTTCGTTCATCTGTGTAACAACACCTTCCTGTCCCAGCATCGGACACTCCCCTTTCCAATGCCTGAGGCTGCCGCAAGCGTGACAAGGTAACAACCTCTTAATTCCCTGCACATCACCCTGAGTAACCACAGTACTTAAATCAGGACCACGATTCACACTCATATTTCCACCACAACCTGAACCTTTTATCTGATTCTGAAACAATACATTTTCTTGCTTTTGCTGTGGGAAAATGCCCTACATGCCTCGTTGTGCCACTTTAATCTGCAGCACATTTGCCTTTTCTTTCAACTTTCTCTGCTTCAATTCAATCTCGTCACTACAGTACTTAGCATATTGCAAGACTTCATCAATTGGCTTTGCTTGCCGAAAATCAAATGACTCTTTGTCATCTGGATAATTTCAGGTCTCAGTCCTTCAACAAATCTGAACACAAAATTAATCATATCCCTCAGCTCATTTGTTTCTGTGGCCCTCTAATGTTTAAATGCTTGTAACAGTCTCTCATAATACGCATGTTTGGACTGTTTTCCCTCTTGAGCAGTCCTTTTTATTCTCTGACAGTCAATGTTCTTGGGAGAAATTCTTGTTTTCAAAAATTCAATCACTTTGTAATAGTGTTATATAGCTTTTTTAGCCATATTCTAGGCACATTATTTTTCAGCAAACTAGGCCTTCCACTGTGCAATTTAACCCAGTTACATTTTATTCAGCATCATTTTATTATTCTAGTAATAGCCACATTTTGTGGTGCTGTTTCATTTTCTCTCTCATTGTCCTTTCACCTAGGAAGGCATTATGTTCTTAGAAGGATGTTTATTTCACTCTGTGCTTTCTCCAAGGCTACATACAGTCAGGTACGGTTGCCGACAAACGTGGTATGCTGTGTCTCCAACATTCACAGAAAAACATGCACTCATATGTGGGGGGCCATTTCTTAGAATGTCAACAGTTTTATTATAAAAACACTCCTTTGTCCCAGACACGTTAGAGGGAGATTCCAGCCAGATGACCACGACTGCATGCTGATTGCCTCGCTACAACTGCTTGCTTAGCCCTGATCTACATGGGGACGGTGTCTCTCTAGACTACAGATTCCTATTCCAGGTATGAGGGATGATGTTCTCCCAGGGGGAAACCTGAATGGCGGATTAGGCTTATTATGCTGTGCTCAGACATAGCTTAGGTAGGATAAATATATATGTTGCTCCTAGTGACAGTATGGTGGGACTGTTTTTGTGTTTCACTCTCCTTGTCACCTGCTTGCTTTTATTGTGTTTTATCATCCTAGTTATTGCACTACATGCCATTTTATCTAAGATGCAGTTACTTCATGGAGACATAGACATGGAGTCTCTGGAGTCTTCAAAATTTGATTAGAACCTATGTCTGTTCTCCCTCGAATATGCACTGGAGTCCTGGAACAACTTAAGTCAATCAGCGGACCTGTCATATTGAAAGTCTGCTTCATTGGAGTCAAGTTCCCTGTGTTCATGTGGAGTCTCGCCCACTCTACCCCTGAATTCAAAGTTTTCTGCTCTATGCTCTTATTATTTCTCTGAGCAAACAAGGATATAATGGGACCAATGGTAACAGGTACGAAAGGAAGTGTCTAGACTTGGTTGGGGGTTTTGGTCTCTTGTGAATATTGCTCCTGTATTCTGACATGTTGATGCAGCTGTGTTTGTCTGGGTGTATCTCTGCATTGTCTGAAATTGCACTGGGGACATCAAATGTGGGGTAGATTCTATTTGAATCAACATCAGCTTCTGATAAACCTGACTCATCTGGGAAGATTATCCTGTCGGCACATTGACATTTGGTGTAGTAATTACAATGGGAACATCTGGGTAAATCCTGGGTATGTCACCCTGCTGCAAAGGTGTCTGAAATGTGGATGTGGTTGGTACAGTAGGGCTAACCTGTACTTGTCTCTGTATAATGTCAAAAGGTACTGGAGCTGTAGGATCTGCACTAATGCTTGGACCTGTCTCTTGAGCAGCAAATGGTGGAGGAGAACTTCTCAGTAACTGAAAAATAAACTCATCATCATCTGAATCTTCATCATAAGTCAAGTACTTTTTAGACTCTGTGGAATTCTGCTCTTTTTATTCAGGACATGAAATTTTCTTTTTAGCCTTTTGTTTAACACTGCTCTCGCCCTCTTGTGTAATTGCAAGAAACATCTTAACTCCCTGTAAAGTGTCCATTCTCCAAACGTTTTGCTCCCTATCCCATCTCACCTCAACTAAAGTCTTCTCAGCTTTTGTCATTCCCTTCTCAAATTTCTGTTGCTGTTGCTGTTGCTGTCTGGCCACTAATTCCCAAATAACTAATGCTTCAAATTGGGTAGGTCTCAGAGGAGGTTTCAAATCATACAATACTCTCCTCAAATTCTCTAAAACTCTCAAATTAAAGGTTCCATGGGGAGGAAACACTAAGCTCCCTTCCTTCTCTGTATCCTTGCACCATTGTATTAACCAAAGGCATGGTGCAGCACCTTGTTCCTCAAATACAATATATGCAGGTGTACCTTCTGATGGTGTTACTTCTCCTACTCTGACTGGTATTAACACATCTCCCCTTAGGGCACTCTTCAATCCTTTGAAAAATGCAATTTTTCTGTGTTAGACTACACTTCAATCAAATCAGAAAGTGAATTTCAATCTCAAAATCCTTTTAGCTTGCTTTTCTCAACCAGTCATGCTTCCCGGTTGTCCACCAATCCATTTGCGGCATTTTTCACTAACCAACCTATACCAGCATGGCTCTAGTGATGTCACACTCACAAGTACAGCAGCTGACAAAGTCCTCCGGCTTGTCTTCCTCAACTCAGATTCGTGCTAGAACTAATGCAAATATTGCAAGCACTAAATAAAATCATCACACCATATTTGTACGCTTACTACAGGTAGGTAACACAATCGCTTTGGAAACCTTGCTGAATTTTCAACTGCAGCTTTTAGCTCTAACCGATACTCCTTCAATCTGAGTTCCCCTGACTTGCAAGCAAAATTTTTCCAGCAAATTTTACTCTTAACGAATCACTGGACCTTCCTGGTGAACATAGGAGTCACCAAATTCCATCAAAACTATCACTCACTTTAACCACACACACTATGAGTTTGTCAACCACTCCAGATTAACCTATTAAACAGACAAATTACAACATAAACCAAGTGGCTTCTACACTTGTTCAATAATACTCTGGAGTCTTAGACCACGCAGGTCTGTATACCAACAACCACGTGGGCAATTATTTAGCACAAAGTGCCACACACATTTGAAGTTCGACGACTTCCCTGCACATGCACTTTGGAGTACGCAAACACCCTAAACAGCTTCATTGGTTGTACGCAAACTCCCTATATACTCACAAACCTCACGATTCACCTGTGATTTGCTCAAGCAGTGCAAGCGCAAAACCTATTTCACTCATAAATCACACTAGAATGCTGAGAACATCTTCAAACAAGAATTGGAAAAACCCAAGGTTTCGGTAAAGTCATGGTAGGCTCTTAGGGAGACATAACCTACTATCAAACTAAGATCACTACAACTGGTAAACCATGGTAACCTCTTAAAGAGACAAACCATCTGACTCTGCTACCAAAAACTGAGCGCGCCTGGCCTTATTTGACTTTTATAATTTATTGATAAGGGGACACGTTAGAAGTTCGATGGACCTTTTGACTCAGTTAAGAGCGATTTACAAACCTTAGTCATAACTCAAATTACAATAACGCATCAAAATAGAATAATCAATTATTGAAGATTGAGTCATTAAACTTCACGCCCCTTGGCCTATGTGACCATAAATAACCACACTTTTTAATAAAAGTTAGAATGTTTATTTCCCTAGATTAACAATTTTAATGACATGTAAAGCAATCTCAATATTAGCTGATAGACATATGTGAACAACACAGTTTGACCAAAATGGCGGAATAATCTTAATTTCACCAAAGCATTTAACATCAAACATTCAAGAGCTACCATAGAAATTAATATTAACAACAACTGAACCAATGATATAGCATTTATTTAGACATTCACAGTTAAACAAAATCAATCCTTGGTTAATTATGATTATTGGACATGGACATGCTAACTAACCCTCTCATTTGAATGGTATGATTGGCTCTCATGCAAAAAGAAACGTTAGGCAAAAGTTAATTTAGAAAACATCTGGCTATGACTCTGACAAAAATATAGCGGTTGGAACCTAGAAAAGAAAGACCACAAATCTGCAACAAAATACAATTTCATCTCATTATACCTCTCCTCAATGGATCAGCAAGCAGAAACATCTTTGTCAGCTGGACAGCCTTCTGGTCAGCATTTGCAGTAGGGAAGTGGAGGGGTAGCTAAGTAATGGGTCTAAGAAAGGGCATCCAAGTCTGCTCTGGGCTCTCTGCAACTCGCACTGGAACTCGTACTCTCTAGAACTCACGCTGGAACTAACTCTCTTTTGGATTCAACTGTCCTGCCAAGTGTAGTCGGGGTATGTTGAAAATCCATAAAGTATTTTCTCACGTTGTCATTGGTCAGAATATCAGCTGTTCACAGTTGAACCAATAATTATGAATTCCCAAATCTGTGATATAGTTAGACAGTCTTTCACACATCGAAGATTGGCTCCTCATCTCCTGTTCCTGTCACCAGTTTCCGTTAGGTAACTTTTACTAGCAATTCATACTCTCGTCAGTGAAGCCATTGTCAAGTCCTGGGAACATTTGCTTCTTACGCATCAATGTTACAATTGTATATGTGAAGGGAACATTACATTACAGCAGACACTTCTCACAGGAAAGTCAAGACATCATCTAGTTTAACGTTGCAACATTACAAACTATTTGTTCAACAAATATTTACTAATGCTGTTGAAACTTAGCATGAGTCTTTGTCGAGTAGGCTTAAAATTTCTCTATTAATCTATGCACAATAAGTTTAAGCAAATACATATCAATTACACGTTAATATGGTCTACTGATACATTTTATTCTATTGTGCACATTGTTTAAACAGTTAATGCCACTCCTTTATTAATGTTGTACACGTAATAGTGGCCACTTAGGTGGGCAAATTTTCCAAAGACATCCAATTTCTCTCTTTTAGCCTAATACATGTAGAATTCTTAACTACTTAACGATGTAAATTATTTTTAAATAGTTCCGCTTTCATAGTGTCATGAAAAGGCAAGCAAGTTTTCTAAGTCTGTGCAGGTAAAAAGTATGTAAATTTGTGGTTGTGTTAGATGATGGAAAACTATGTAAAACTGGCAAAGTGTCCATGTTGTCTAAGCATGCGAAAAAGTATAGTGTGATAAAAACAGGGAAGGAGGGGTGTTATCAGAAGTGGTGTCCAATCTGAAAGTGTGAGGAGGGTGGTGGCGACACCTTCCTATCTATCTGGCTTTGTTTAAGATTTCCTGTTAAGTTTGTCCTTAATGGTTTGTCTATAATCACTTGCCACCTGGAATGTGTATGTTGCTATACGTTAGTGATGAAAAAATGTTGATATTGAAAGATTGGTGTTTATTTTGTGTTTGTAGATTTAGTTTAGTATTTAATGCCGTGTTTGTATTATGGTAACGAAGGCGGGAAATGTTTTTTTCTTTTTAGAAGCCAGAACATTTTCACTCGAAATTGGGATTCTTTCCTGGTCAGTTGCAGCTGTGCAGCTTGGTGGAAGGCAGCGGACCCATCTACTATATATTTTCAAACAAGAGCCATTCTATCATTCTTTGTAGTGGACCTCCTTTATTCATTGTAGAAGTGCTGTGTAGCAGAGCTTTTTTGAGGTGTGATGTGGTCTCACGTTGATATCCTCATTAGTTGCTGTCAATGTATCAGTAGCAGTTTGCAGCTTTGCAGAATCACAGATTGTAATTCTCTATTTTGCAAATCGGCACAATCACGAATTACTATTTCATATCCTTATGGTACAGACATGCAGTTTAGCAATTCGCCATTTGTGGTTCAGTAAATCACAAATTATGAATTACAATACTGAATGTTTATACATTTGGCCCCTTGTTTAATTTTCACCCAGATCATGTATAAACGTTGGATCAAAAACATGCAAGTAGGTGGGTCCAGTGCACCATGAATATTCACTCCAGAGCTTCTGCCATCACAGATGCCTGCAAGGTTTGAGTCTGTTACCTTGGCTGAAGCACGCTATTTCTTTGTGATCTGTGTTATTTTTAAATAATCTCCTAAACTTGTTCCAGTCATCCCAGTTCACTCTTGGAATGATTTAAAGAATGGAGCATACTTTCCTCTCGTTAGCAAAGTAAGCCTTGTTTTTGCAGTAAGCAGGGACGTCTTCTATTCCAGAACACTGGTTCTACATTCACAGAGGCATAGAATTTGCTTTTTTAGAATGCATTTCTAGTTTGCAATTGGTGTGTGTTCGAAAACAAATCCTTAGTATGCCATCACTACCGGCATGCCCACTTTATTTTGTTTCAGTGTAATGTACTTGCTCCTCTTGGGAAGTAAACATTCCCAGAGTATTTTTCGAAAGACATCCACTACTTGTGCCAACACAAAAGCTCAGCTCTGATCCCAGATTCTAACCATTACCAACTGGGGACGCCCATTCCACTTACAAATCATTCATTTCTATCACATCATTCCTACCAGGATATCTCAAAGAGCACAGTAGCCAGTCTCATTGGAAACCTATGTTGAAGAGAACGTACTGCTACTTAATCAAGAAAAATATTCTAAATGGCCTTTCTTCGTCCCAGTCAATAATTATGAGGTATCATAGTGACCTTGTATCTCGCCCTACAAAGAAAAAACCTGTTAGAGAATATGCCTTGACAATAGTTATAATGTAGAAACATACGGCAGGAACTATGTTGCCCCATCTGGCCTCACTCTCAATGGTGGAAAAACTGGCAGACTTCCTGCAGGGATGGCACCTAGCATCATGGAACAAAAGACCCTCACACAACCATGGTGTGCCAAGACTTTTGTGCATGGACGAAAATTAACCAAAATGCCCGGAGTAGCGGACATCACATCACACGCTCTGTGACCTCCTCCTGAACCCACAAACACATACTTACACATATACACGAATTCACACTTACATACACTCAGTCTCTCATAACTACACACTCACCCGCAAGCAGGCACAAAACATATATTTAAAAGCATTTTTACTTACGTCAGTGGCCATGGAAGTTCATATTACAGCTAATTGTACCCCATTTTTATTACACTAATAGTGAATAATATGTTATTATTCACTATTAGTGTGATAAAAAATGACAGAGACTGGAGCTCCAACTGATGTCCATAAGGACGAGCTGCCACTGTGTTCCTGACACTGAATTTGCCACCTCTGAGGCCAGGGGTGGCAAAGGCAGTGCCAGACGTAGCAAAGGGAAAGCCAGGGGTTGCAGCTGCTACCCCTGATGACCCCCTAAATGACGTCCATGTTTTTGTGACCTCAGAGGATTGGAATAACTCAAAGAAAAAAGAGACTATTTGTGGATCCCCACCAAACCCATGATGGGTCTTGGACTCATAGCCTGTTTATATAAATATGAGCATTTGATCCATTAGGCCCAAAGTCCTTTGTCTCGGTAAAACTTTCTCCCACAAAAATGGAACTCAAACCAGAGTGGAAAAACGGGTAATTCCAACAGCATATCTGGAAGCATGCACGGAGCCGCGGCCCCTGGCTTCCCCTGTGCTATCCCTGGCACTGCCTTTGCGACCTCTTGCCTCAGAGGTGGCCAATTCAGTGCCAGGATCACATTGGCAGGTCAACTTGTGGACGTCAGTTGAGGCTCAGCTCTTTGTTTTCTGTCATTTTTCTAGCACACTAATAGTGAATAATAATATATTATGCACTAATAGTGAACAGTTAGCTGGAATATGCTTCCGTGGCAGGTAAGTAGAAAATGTTTTTAAAAAAAGTATTTTGTGTGCATGCTCGCTGGTGAGAGTGTGTTTATGAGAGAGAGAGAGTGTATGTAAGTGTAAATTTGTGAGTATGTGTGGGTGAGTGAAAGTGGAGGTCAAATAGTGTGTGATGTCACTTCCGCTACCCCTAGCCTTTCAGCTCCATCCTCTCAATCTACAGACTGACATGAGTGTATTAATGAGAGTTGGGTTCATTTCACTTTTATCTGTAGACACTAACACCTGTAGAAGGTGATCTGCAGACACTATCACCTGTAGAAGGTGATCTCTACCGCCTGTAGAAGATGAAACCAAGACCCTCAGGCCTCAATGGAATCACTAGAAATATTATTACTTGTTCCTCCCAGATCACGATGAAGGAGCTGGTAGAGGCTGGAAGAGAGACTGGAAGAGAGGGAGGCACAATACCTGGTTTATGTACCAAATTTCAGGTATTCCACTGTGGGAAATGAGTCTAGAAATTCAAACGGGTGCATTGTCTGGTGCCCTAAAAAGCCCCAAAAAGGAGTGTCTGAGCGCATTTTAGAGAGCATGAAACATACCACGGGGAAGAGAAAAGCCATGAAACCCACAGACATAATAAAAACCTGTAAATTGTAAAAACAAAGACATTGAAGAACAAAGTATCATTAAGGTGAGACTGAATAAAAGAATAGAAGAATATATCATATGGGCAAATTGGAATTGTACTAGAAATGCTTATACTGGATGCCAAAATGAAGAAACCAATCAATCCCGTCAGGATGGGAAAGGATGCCTGGAGTCATTGAGAGAAACCATCAAATTCCTTCATGTAATATGACACTTTGCAGTGCTTTTAGAAAGAATGGGAACGACTTGACCAACGAGCCACTCCCTGGAAGCCAATTACAATAAATCAACCTCCCCAAACAACCTTTATGAATTTGGTGGAAGACGACATAACTGTGAAAACATATTTTCTCTTGTTGCTTTGAGGTACGTGTCTGATACCCATTTTTCTTTAGCAAGTCGAGAATGTCCTGCTTGCATGGGTAATGAGGTCTAGGTGTGCTAGTGAATCCCAAATCAGCCAGAGAGAATTGAAGGGGATGGCATATACAATTTTAGGGAAATATTGAACACCCAGGAGACCAAAGGAAATCTTCATGAGCAAGTATTGAATCTATCATGCTCTCTGTTACATTGGGTCCGGTCCATCATATTCCAGAGAACGGTACCTTACATGGAGAAAGTTGATGCAGATTTTCTCACTTGCTCCTACTGCCTTCACTTGGTCTAAGCTTCAGAGATGCATAAGAGGAAAGAAGGAGGCACTGAGCACAGTGATAGAATGGCACTGAGGCAGGTAACACCAGGTCACAAGCACAGTAACGCTTTGGTTCTAAATCTTATGAGACAAAAGCAGTAAAATAAGAGAAATTGGGTGAGAAGCTCTACATGAGCACTATGGCATTGGATCCAATGGGAGATTCAGGAACCAAAGGGCCACTCAGATGGAGGTTAGGAAGTCATGGAAGCAAGTATTGTCTTTCTAACCATTCCAAGATGACAGTGGTTCCCGGTGTCAGGAATAGGGGTCATACCAAAGAGAGATAGCAACCACGATCCCTTCCTGGTTCACAATAGGCAGAACAGAATTTAAGGACTGCATTCTCAATCAGTCTTTTCCTGGCAACTGCATGTGTTGGTGGGCCTACTCACTCCTCAATTCAGTTCACACTTAGATTCCCTCCCGTTTAAACCTTTGTTATTTTATCAGGTTCTTACGGGTAGCTTTACTTGGCTGAAATCATTGTGCTGTTGTTACTTACCTATTGCTTGTCCTCATTCGGCTCCTTTCATCCTGTAATCTCCCTTTTTAGCCTGTTAGCAATGCTATCTCACATCCTCCACATTATTGTATGTATTTGACTTACTAATTATTTAATTCTAATGATTCGTCAAACTTTCAATGTGAATACCTTTGCTTACAGGTGATGATAAGGGGGTCCACACGACTGGTGCTCCAGTAGGTATCCCTTTCTGTTCCCTGTTTCCCCCTGTTTCTCCTCGCCTGATTCAAAGTGCCTGAGGTTATTAGATAAGTACAAAGAGTATTGTGCGTCAGTGAAGTTTGGGCCTATCTTCTTTGATTCTAATTTAAGCCACAGTCATGACATTAGGCAATCATGATATTCCCTAGAAGAGGCAGGGAATCCTTTATATTGTTATCTTGTGAATCATGTATGGTATCAAGGAATTGCCAGTTGTGGGGAGTTGAATGTATACTGCCGGAGTGAAAGCACAACACAAATGAGTATTCATTTGTAGGAAAGTCTTCCTTTTTGCCCTCATCAGACCCATTTTTACTGATGCTGGTGGTCACTGACTCTCACAGTGCCCTGGGCTCTGCTAACAAGACCCAGGGACAGTGTTCTGTCCTCTACAGGTGTATGGTAATTGGTATAATTTCAATGGTCCAAGACAGTCCCTAGTGTATGGTAGGGCTTGTAGGTTTAGAGACCCCAGTGGATTTAATGCACTTAAGTGAGCACTTCAGTGGTGTCTGGTATAATTTTGAAACCAGGCCTGCCTCGCAGGCTTGTTTTAAAATACAACTATGACCAAATTCACCTTTGGAATTAAAAGTACTTCCAAAGTCGAAAACAACCTTTTTATAACTTATACTTCACCCCTAAGGTCTGCCCTAGCTGTCTCAGGGACAGGGTGCATTGTTATAAGAAGCAGGACAATGTAAAATATGTTTTATATGCCCCTGTAATTAAAAACAGCCAAAGTTGATTTTTCTTTCTGTAGTGTAGAATTTATTAAAACAAATAAGGTCTAACCTCTGGTTGACTACAGCTAGACACATCATTTAAAGTATCACAAAATGGTTACAATAAATTCAATAACTTCCCAAAGTTGGATTCATGATAACTATTACAGGAAAGTTGTTTTAGAACTTACTATTCTGAATGTACCTTAAGCAGCATTGTAGCAGCCTCTTCTGATTGGTCAGCCTTTTACAGCCTGAGCCAAGCTGCTACCTGAGTAGATGTGAAGAGCCCTGGGGCTCAAAACAATGCAGCCAATTGGTGGGAGATATTTGCTTCCTGGAGAATCCAGGGAGTGCAAGGGGGCTAGTGAGGTAAGCTGGACTTCAAAGGCAGTAGAACTAATGTCATAGAACCCAGTGCAGCCCACACTGCTTTGATCCCCAACTAGATGGCAGCCCCCCTAATTAGATTAGGAGAGGGGCTGGAAGGGGAGTGTGATCAGGTGTTACCTTACCTTTGGGTTGCAAGCGCGACTGGTCCTTAGTAAGTAAACTTACAGTGGGACACATATAGGTCGATGAACCTTTTGATTCGCATGGAGCATCCTAGTTATGATGTAACCAATATCCATCAATAATTGATACACAAATCAATTACCTCAAGCAAATCAATAATCATTAGTAATATCACACCATGACATTCAGTCATGAATAACCACAACTCAATATATGTTTTATCAACTTTATCCCTTGTTAGTTACAATACTAAGCCATGAAGTTAATTCAAACTTTATTCAATCAAATCAAGATTAATTCATTAGTAACCACCAATAACATAATCTAAACAAACCTTCTGATAGAATACATTCTAATGCTTCAGCATAAGCCACCATACGAGTCAAAGTTGAATATGTCAACATAAGTAGCAGAGTTCAGCAAATCAGTCCGTCAATCATTTGTCACTGTATATGTTAACGTCTTAGAATAGGAACCTCATCTAACCCAGATTAGCATTAGCATGTGGAACTTCATGCGAAAACTGTTTAGAACACAAATTCGGAAAAACATCTAACTAAGAGAAAAACTCATTAGACAGCGCAGTTGGTACCTAAAAAGAAAAGGCACAAAAGGTAATTCAGTCACATTGTCATAGCTACCTATCCAAGGTATGGATCAGCAACAAACTCAGTCTTCGTCTTCAAGTCATCAATTGATCAGCATTGCATCAGGCTCTCCTCTTAGAGAGTATGAGCCCAATAACAGAATCTTAAATTTCATCTTCCCAATATTGCATCAAGTTCGGAATAAAGGGCCATATGTACGAACACATTTTCCCATTGACACCGAATGGGAAAAACCCTTTGCTACATCTGGCCCAAAGTCTCGTCTCAGACATCTGCACCTAACATATCCCTCATCCATCTATTCTGAAGTTTTCCCCTTTTGTCAGGGCATTATATCAAAGTCACCCAGACTATCCCCCAATTCCTAATTGGTCAATCACCAGTTATGACTCTATCCAACAATCTTATTTTTCCAAATCTATGAAGTCTAATATTGCGCGGTTCTCAGGATGTCGATTGGTTCACTGTACGATGTCCTCATCATCCGGCTCATCAGGTATCAAAACTGTTGCATCTTCTTCTCCAGTCAGTGTCTCCATTGTTCAAGTCCTGGGAAAGTCCATCCAGTATGCTTTACACAGTCATTGTTACAAAATTTAATTCCCTCATCACCTGTCTGTCGGTTCACGCATAGGTTTTCTTAGCTGAGCAGATTTTATTAAACAATGAGCGGTTCATGGTCAGTTCAGCACATCAGCATTTTCTACATTGCGCGTTAATACTCGGCCTCTGCACAAGGCCTGGCAAAACTAGGCAACGACTTCGGCTAAGTTAGCTCTACAATATAATACAAAACATACGTTATATATATCAATATGACATATTACTACATTGTTATTATGTATTTTCAACAGTTTACATATTTTAGGCACTTTTAGTATAATTTGTGAATTATGACAGCCACTTCTTCATGGGCACATTTTCAAACGTACACATTATTTTTCTTTATTAATCACTCAAACTACTTAAACATTTACTAATAATTTCTGAATAATATATCTGTGTTATCGGGGTTGGGTTACATAGATACTCACAGCAAGGAAAAAGTTTCTCCATTTTTATTTTTGGGAGATCAGTGTGTTTTGGGTCAAAATATGCCACACTTTGCAGGATGTGGTCATAGCAGAGGGAGGTAACTTTACCCCTGTTGGTCCTGCCAGCCCAGAATGAAGGATAAATATGGGAGAGCTGCGGGAGCTCTTCAGATCACTGCTTGGAACATCAGAAGATGGACTGTCCAGCTCAACCCTTGAACTGCACCATAGAAGGCTTGCACTAAGAAGTACTACACCTACTGCACTCTTAGGGATTTACAAAAAAAGGAATCTGCCTAACTTAAAGAAAAAGTAGTGTATTCCCTGATCAGCAACAGGTGCAAAAGTGTTGGAAGAAGTCATCTGCAGCAGTTAAAGAGAAGAATACTGCAGCTGATCAGTTACAACTGGACTTTCCTGGACTGCACAGGTGCATTTTGGGAGACTGAGACCTGCCTCCAAGAGGCAATCCAGAGTCTCCGAATGCTTGGCTGGTGCTACTGGACACATATCTCCCCAAAAGAACCAACAAGGAACAACACCTAAAAGTTTGGAAACTTCGACAAAGTTTTGCAGAAAAGCTACAGTAGGAGATGGTTCACGTCATTGACTCACAGATTGGCCTGACCGCACTGGTTTGTCTCATTGAAAGCTCCAACGCTCCTCAACATTGACATTTCCAAAGGACTCACCGAGGCATCACACTGCAGAAGGCCTCCATATTAAAATAGAACTCCAGATGCGAGGAACCAAAGGACTTGTCATCGAGAGAAAAGCTTCAAGAAAAGACATAGGGCCTCATTACAGGGCTGACGGGCTGACCGTTGGCCCACCAGCCCTGTGGAGAGGAGATTGCCATGGAGCCCATTATGAGGTTTCCACTGGGCTCACCGGCTGCAACTCTGAAATCAGATGTTTCCGTCAGTCATCCTAGTGGAAACTATGCAGCAGCATTGGCCTTGGTAATGTCGTCACACATAGGGTGCCCCAGCACCCTCAGAACGCACACTGTCGGCTCTAGCAGATAGTGCTTATTACAAGGGTGCTGGGCAGGAGGGCCCCTTTGGCCCACAGCACTGGGTTTCATGAGGTAAGCTGCACTGCCCATGACATGGTTGAGGGACATGGCCCATGACATGGTTGAGGGCAGTGCAGGGCCCCCTAGCACTGCATTTCGACCCGCCTTTTCATGACAGGTTACCCACCATGAAAAGGCTGGCAGAAACTGGACTCCTGATCAGCGTGGCATCAACACCGCCGTGGCTGACCATGACTCTGACTGCCGTCAGCCCATCAAGAACCCTGTTTCAGGTGGGGACGGCAGTGCCCTGGCTGTCCGACTGCCAGGGTCGTAATTTGGCAGTAAGACTGCCTATAGAGCAGCGGTCAGACCAGCACCACGGCATTGGTGGTCCTCAGAGCCCCAATGTCGTAATGAGGACCTAAATCTGAAGGTCAACCTTTGACCGGGACCTAGCCCTCAACTTGTCCAACCTGCGCTCCATCATGGTTGGCCTAAAACTTTGACTTTGTCATGGTCCAGCGTGACCAGATAGTTGTGAGTGTTGCTTCATGCTTTTTTGGTAGTGGAATGCACAATTTTTTATTTAATCTTTAAAAATGTATCTCTCCGGTTCTCTACATTGAATGTTTGTCATTTAGGTGTCATTTTAAAGATAAAAATAGTGTCTATGTGTATACATTGGTGTTGGATTTGTATTGTGTTCTGTCATTTTCATAAATACTGTTTTGTTAGTATTAAATGTTTTACACATACCTATCTCCTACTTTTGACCCTGGCTCCTCATTTGCTAAGCTACACAGGGTTGAGCAAGGATTAATTCATTGAGACTTGACTTGAAGTATTAGTGATTGTGGCATTATTACTAGCTGATGCTGAATACCTCTACCTACTAATAACCCACTTTCTTACATCATTGTTACAGCCTAATAAACTAAGGGGGTCATTACGACCCGGGTAGTCTGCGTTAATGTGGCAGTAAGTTCAGCCAACAGGCTGGCGGTACTTACCGCCATATTATGACATTGGCAGGTTGGCTGAAGCCAACCCACCAATGTACCACTCCAACCACCACAGCGGTAACTGCCGCTGGGCTGGAGATATCAATCTCCATCCCAGCGGCCGCCATTGTTCAGCCTGCGGGATTATGACCCCGCCTACCGCCATGGTTTTCGTGGCGTTCGTAACGCCACAAAAACCATGGCGGTAGGCCATATCAGTGACAGAGAATTCCTTCCCTTTCACTGATAGGGGTCACCCCCTTCCTCTCCAGTTACCCCCACCTTCCCCTACCGCTCCAGATCCCCTCTCACCCCCCCTTCATTCACACCCCCTTCACACACACGCATACACACACCCATTCCCACATGCTTATGCGCATGCATACATCCATTCACACACAGATCCACACACACTTTCAAACATACACGCAGACACGCATTCACATAACACAACATACCCACACTCACATCTCATACATGCACACACGTATTCAACACACAACACACACCCGCATCCACACACACAAACATTCACGCCCCCCCCCCCCACACACAACACTCCACACCCCTCTCCCCTGTTGGAGACCCGACTTACCTGGATCCAGGGGGTCCTCCGACATGGAACGGGGCAGGGCGCTGCTACCGCCAGCAGCGCCCTCCAGCAGAACACCGTCAGGCCGTATTATTGGTCATAATACGGCTGGTGGCAGTCTACTGGCGTTTTGCTGCTTGTGGCAGCAGCGCCACCTTACCGCCATCTGCCGGCATGGCCACAGATGGATTTCTGCCACTCTTGTGGTGGAAATCCAGCTGTGGTCATAATATGGCAGATGGCTGGTAGCCACGGCAATGGTCTTTTGACGGCCGTAACCGCGGCGGTAAGCAGTTTTTACCGCCGATGTCAAAATGAGGGTCTAAGAGTTTTGGGTCATTAATTAAACAGACATGATTTTTAACTCAGTGAAGGTAGTTATATATGTAAGAAAGCGTATTACAGTTCAGGTTCTTCCATACATTATTGCAAAGGTTGTTCAAAATATTCATCTCTAGGAAATTGTAAAGTTGTCACCAACCATGGAGAGTGGGTTATACAGAGATTGCCATAACACATATCATGCCATAATAGAAACAGTAAATTGTAATATCATTGATCAAATAATTAAAAAAAAAAATTCTTGCTATAGATATCAATGCTTTGTAGGTTAATTACAGCATTAAGGATAGGTGAGGTGAAGCTATCCAGTGTCTCTGTTTCTCTTTCTTTCTTATGTTCTCCTTTACCCTGATCTACTACTGATCAGCATAAATATTCTTTGCATGTTCATTATTTGGTTCAGGGAAACCTGAATACTAGCACGGCTCCCGTTGGATATGAATTGCCAGTTTAGTGCAACCATGACAGAGAGAGAGTTGAAATAAGAACATTGTTTGGGTCTCTAGATGTCTTCATTTGTGTGGAATATATTACACTTTACTAGGTATATTTTGCATCAGACGTAAGTGTATCTTGTAGCAAACCAATATGGCATTGTTAATAAAAGGGTTCATATGGAAAAAATACATTTTGTATATGATATCTGTCTATGTTTTATCACAAGCGAGGTGTCCAGTGCGATACCTAGTGCATTTTGGAACAGTTAGTGTATGTGTGAAAACTCAATGGGCCTGATTACAACTTTGGAGGAGGTGTTAATCCGTCCCAAAAGTGACAGTAAAGTGACGGATATACCACCAGCCGTATTACGAGTTCCATAGGATATAATGGACTTGTAATACGGCTGGTGGTATATCCGTCACTTTACCGTCACTTTTGGGACGGATTAACACCTCCTCCAAAGTTGTAATCAGGCCCAATATCTCTTGCACTCAGTGGCGGTCAGCAGTTTTAGGAGGGAGGTGAGTGGGCAGCACACTCGCACTCATTCTTTTACACACACACGCATGCATGCACATACATTAACAACACTCATCAACATTCAAACATGCACACACACACCAAACATTCATTTAAAAAGATCACACACACACACACACACACACTTACCTTCAGCATCAGAGGTCCGAGGAGGGTTCGCACTGCTGCCTTCCCTGTGAGGGAAGGCAGCAGTCCCAATTTTGTCACAGAGTGGGATGGGGTCACTGATTGACACTCGCCCTGGGCGCTTCAGGGCTTAGACCTGAAGCACCCAGGTCGAAGTCAGTGGGTGACGCTTCCCTCGTCACCTGGGGGAGGGCCTCGAGGCACCTTTGCTGAGCCGAGGAGGTCACAGCCATAGGAGCTGTGACCTCTTTAGCCCAGCAAAGTTCAGCTCAGGCAGCCAAAAGTCTGCGCATATTGTGCATGTCTGCTCCTGGCTGCCTGACCTGAACATGAAGAGTGTCTGTCAGGCTGACCTTTGTTCAGCCTGACAGACACTCTTCATGAGGGGCAAAAGGTGGGGGGGTGTGGTCCCTCCGCCCTAAAGGAGGGGCCGCGCCTGCTTGCACTACATACTCCTGTGCGAAATCAATGTGCACGGCAGGGCTGGACTCGCCGTAGCGGGCATCAGGAGTTTTCCCGGGAGGCTGGAATGGTGGGGGACGATTTAGCAGCTGTGCGGGCCAGTTTTGTCTTCGGGTGCCGGTTTTGCAGCAGTGCTGCAATATCGGCCTCCAGTAACAAGAGCGGTAGTGCTTGACACTTGCATCCAACAACCCCCAACCCGGGGGGGCTGGTCCAACATAATTGACAGGGCTGCTTTGGGTTCCCGGTCTGGCTCATGGTGTTGTAAGCTTATCAAATATTGGCAAATTGATCACAGAAAGCTGCTGGAACTCCCTTGCTGACGGCTAAAAAATATTATTTTTCCACTATTTTCTCAAATTCTTTAGCGTGAAAATTTTCCTTTTGACCTGCTGACATCATTTCCAGGTTATCTAGATCGTTGTAGAAACAAAAAACGAAAACATTCACAAAGATTAGAGGCAATTCTGTACATTCATATGCTTGCTTTGACCGGCTTTTACATAATTTCCAAGTCAAATAAAAATGAAAGAGTTCCGTGAGGAATTATCTTCAACATTTTTAGATTTTGCTGTTTTGATCAGAGATGAATAGACATATTCATCGACTCCCTGTGCATTCCATGCAGGTAGTGCCCATCTGAGGAGAAATTATTTCTTTGAACAATTAGTAAATTCTTTCACTGAGCTAAATGCAACTTTCCAGTAGTCGCCGCTGTAAAGCAGTGTGTTTCAAATTGTCCACCTGTTTGCTAACGGTAGGGCGAGGTAATTCTCTATGAATCATGGGTAAATGTCCTGTGGTTACACTTTCTCCCTCGTGTGCAGTAAAATAGTCCAACCACTTTTTATGGCAAAAGGGGGACATTTTTTTCAGCCTACTTATCTGCTGAGACCACCATTTCATGAGTTCAACTTAACCTTTCTGTGTAACACATTTCCACTCCTCTATGACAGTACCATCCCAAATTACTGTTGCCGACAACGGTTCTTCTACAGATAATTTAAAATAATTTTGTTTCTACACTGAGATCAACATAGACGTGGTCTGAAGAGATCAACAAGAACATTTTCTTGCTGCAGAGTTTGGCCAAGTACCGCAAAAAACTATTTTGGAGCCTGTCAGCAAGGGAGTGCTAGATGCTTTCGGTGGTCAAAATATCATGTATAATGTAAATGTCTAAGTTCTCCATTTGCCCTTGGTATTACTACTAGTTCTCTTGTTTGGACATTGCTGATAGGAAAACCTTGATAAGTGAAAGTCTACACTCATTGTCAGGTCCTGTGACAAGTTTAATTTTGTTTTTCATTTTACGTTTCCCAGATAATTTCAACACTGGGGATCCAGTTGTTGTTTTAGTTCCATAGTCAACGCTGACAATTGAACAGTGTTCTTGAGTAGCAGTTGGAAGGTCTTGTTTTGTCTATTGAAGTCCTTCTCCTGAAAATTGTTATTGGTTTCCGGTGATCTACGGAAGTTAGCAACTATTTCAGCCTCAGTAACCTGTTTCCCCCTGGGTTTCATAATCCTTACATCACCTTTTGGGTGGTTTATGAGGGCTGATAGTTGAGTATAGCTTTCAGGAAAGAGGGATTTAAACATCTCATCTTCCCTAGTTGCTGTTCCTGGAAATTACTGAGCTTCCCCGAAGTAGCAGGTGCGTTGAAGCATAATTGGGATCAATGTGATTTACAAGTTATTAAAATAGACAGAGGGAGAGTTATTTGTGCACAAAATGAGTCCCAGGTGGCTGCCTCCCTGGTACTTGTGTTGATGTTTTAACCATGTTCACTATTCTTCTGATGTTAGGATTTGATGTTAGGATTTGATGTGAGTTTACAAGGCACTCAATCATGTTTTCTACCAAGGATAATTTGTGTACATGGAATTCTATTTTCTGATGGTGGGATGACGTTCTGTCTATGATCCTCTGGGTCAGTTCATGCAGTGGACATGGAACATGGAGTCTTCTGAGGTGCTCCACATAATGTTTTTCTTAAAGATGTTTATCGTATACTTTAAGGTATTTTGAGGCTTGTCATATGAGTTGGTCACATTACATGGTTAGCCAATAGCTTTCACATAGCGTATTATATAATGTGCACCTTCATCAATTATTTGGCTTTAATTATATAAATGTTTAAATTAAAACTCCAAGTTTCCAACTTTTCCGTGAGTGCCATCTATAAAGGAGCTGAATTTGAAAAACACCCCAACATTAAACTAGTCTTCCTTGCAGTATGGCCTGCGAACCTGTAACCCATGGTGAGCCCTCAGCATCGTGCTTCATCCTTCATTATATAATTGAAAGAGCTCAATAGCTTCATTTACAAGAAACACTTCACTTTTGAAGGCTAAACTTATCAACATATAGCACTGCAATCAGACAAGCATGGTGCAACTGAGGCGCAACGTCTGCTTTCATTCAAGACACCAGACTACAGCCAATAGCAAAATCATCCTTTACAATGCCCATATCTGGAAATCAATTCCCACCTAATATATAAATAGGTCACCCCTATCTCCATTTAACAAATGGTCTCACATTTCCTTTGTTGTGGTCCTGACCAAATATCTATTCACAATTCTATGCAATTGCAAGAACTTATTGTTTACTTCTGAATGAAAGCCCACCGACTGCTGAAAGACTGGTCTACTGCTGGGTAGTCATCCTTTGTTTAATATGCATGAGAATTGCTGCTACCCTCTGTAGAAAATCCAACTTTTCTGCATGAACATTCCTAATGTTTTGTCCTTTTGGGGACCCTGTTTAAGTGCTGATTTTTAGACCCTGTCCAGTGCCCAGTGTAATGTGCTCTTATCCTGGTGCAAAATTACTGAAAATTACCCAATTATGCCTGTTCCCATAATTATGAGTGATTTGGGACAACAAAGTTAGTGAGCATGCTTGGTTCCTGGCTGCTGCTGTTTCTGTTCTGTTGCACTCACAGATATTTACTAAGCACAAAATGCAACCTTAGATCTATTTTGGATGTGATGGTGCTTTTGTGGTAAGGAAATAGGACTAAGGCGGTCATTCTGACTGCGCCGCCCGCCATGCGGTCACCGCCATTTGGCCGCTCTGCGGTCAAAAGACCGCGGAGGCCATTCTGGCTTTCCCGCTGGGCTGGCGGGCGCCCGCCAAAGGAGCACCCGCCAGCCCAGCGGGAAAGGCCCTGCAACATAGAAGCCGGCTCCGAATGGAGCCGGCGGTGTTGCAGGGGTGCGACGGGTGCAGTTGCACCCGTCGCGATTTTCACTGTCTGCTATGCAGACAGTGAAAATCATGCTGGGGCCATGTTAGGGGGCCCCTGCACTGCCCATGCCAGTGGCATGGGCAGTTCAGGGGCCCCCAGGGGCCCCACGACACCCATTCCCGCCATCCTGTTCCTGGCAGTAAAAACCGCCAGAAACAGGGTGGCGGGAAGGGGGTCGGAATCTCCATGGCGGCGCTGCTTGCAGCGCCGCCATGGAGATTCAGCCCAGACAGGGGAAATCCGGTGGGAAACCGCTGGATCCCCTTTTCTGACCGCGGCTTTACCGCCGCGGTCAGAATGGGCAGGGAAGCACCGCCAGCCTGTTGACCAACCCTGGCCCGATGACCGGCCCGATGACCGCCAGGGTTGGAATGACCCCCTAAATGTTTAAGAAAATAAAATTACTTGTCGTAGGACTTTTACCTTGAGGGCAAGACTGCTAGGTTTTTGGGCTGCAGCACCACTACGTGTGGGTGATTGAGTCAGTGCCTCACTGGTTAGAATCTGTTGGCCTAAACCATTCCAGAGAGCTAGCAGCACTTCACCAAAACCTGACAAATAAAGGTGATTTGTGGTAGCCTAAATGCATGACACTGACTCCTCAGGGAAGTTGTAGTTGACTGACTGTACCATTTCCCCTCAGTTACATAACATTCTCACACATGCAAAGATGGGCAGAGAGATGCAGGACACATTTCAATGCATTTATTGAAATGACTGCATTCTAAGATCAAATGCATGAGCTGCGATTATTAAGAGAATGAAAAGTGACACTGTGAAAATTGTGACCATTAGGGAGAAATAGATAAACATCCTGGAATTATCATGTGTCTAAGGATTCCTACATATACCCTATTCTCTGCACAAGAGCATAGCAGTGTTAGCCTTGTCTGACGGGCCAGTCTTATGGAAGGAGTCCCCACCCCATTCCTGAGAGGTAGGAGAGGGCCTTGCATGCTGGTCTGCTTGGTAGTTCTCCCAGTTGGTGGGGAAGATATAGCCAAACTCAGCAAAGTTGCGAAGAAGTTGCACACAGCATAAGATGACTTCTCTGGCTGGAATGTCTTCTCTAACAACCTTTGGCAGGTGTGATGTTTTTATAGCAAAACGTACTCTGAGAACAGGCCTGATGTGATTGCATGTCTGTGCCTCCGTAGTCTTGTAGCAGCAATACTAAAGTAAACTAATATGGATAAATGTAACAGCCTTGAGCAGAGCACTGGATGAAATGTATACCAAGTGCAAATAAATGTGGAACACAAGCAGAATAAATTTTCTAAGAATGGCAGCTGATAAAATGCAAAAGCATTAAGCTAGCTGTGATAACATATAATAACATGAATAAAAGTGAATACAAAGTGTGTGTGCCTGAAAGGCACAGGCTATGGGCCTAGAGGCTGAAATATGGGTGCCCAGGCTAGACACTAAAATGTGAACCCACGACAGAACAGACTAGACCTGCTGTCTGTGACCTGAGAGGAGCCCTGAAGCACTGGACCTGTATCCAAGACAAAGATGTGGACTCCAAGGATTAGTTGGCTGACCTCCAGTGCGGCTACAAATGAACAGCAAGTTGTAGGAGACCTTTACCCTGGAGCACCCAGCCGACCACTGCCAACTGGACCGGGAGTGGGCCTTGCTCATAACCTCTGCTGGAGTGAGACCCAGCTCCTAGGTGCTGCCCTGAGGTCCTGGGAGCCTTAGAAGTGACCGAGAGGAGCTGCTGCAGAAACCCTGAAAAGTTGTGACTTAAAAGACTGAGTCAGAAGGTAAATGTTTGACAAAGATAAACCTGGTTGGTGTATTAGACCCGCACTCCTCACAGTCAGCCTGAAATTGCATATACTTTCTGGTCAATAGTGACCATAGACTAGCATTGGTGTTTAGTGCTTTTTGGTCCTATTTCTACTTAAAACTTTAAAATTCTTCCAGTTCTTTTTTTTGGACTTTGGTCATTTTGGTTTTATTTAGTTTTTTTCTATTTTACTCTTTTTTCTATCTTGGGAATTTTATTGCTTGGTGTTTTGACTTCATTACTATTTTGGTACTCCATAGATACTTTACACATTGCTCTATAAATTAAGCCTGGCTGCCTTATGTCATAGCTGCCAAGGAGGTGAGCCCAAGGTTGGCTTAGTGACTAGATAGTCTCACCCTGATAAGGGTTGCAATTACTCCTTGAAGTGAGCAGTCACTCTCCCCAAATAATAATCCCATTTTCTACACCTTTAAAATTCCCTTCGCTTCCATAAATTGCTGTAACTTTTCCTCAAGTACATGATTATCCAGTTAAAATCAAGATCTCTGTTCCTCTCCAGAGGATTAAATATTTGCCCTTTTGCGTTACTACTCAACAGCTGTAAATAGGTGAACACTATTAATATAGTACATTGTATCCCATAGCCAAGTATGGAGCAACAATTCAGATCGTCAGGCAAATAAATATTGCTTTTTTAATTGGAACACTTCACATACATTGAAGAAGACCATTTATGTGTCTTTTGCAATAATTTGTGATCCCATTATGTAGCACACTAAGGCTTCTCCATTACTTCACCTTTTGTAAGAACAGGCACTGTCTATTTCATATTTGTTTGCATTTATTATGTGACTTAACCTGTGTTTTAATTTCATACACCTTGACCCTCATTTACATCCAGCAAAAAAACTTTTTCCAGTTAGTGGGTCCTTGCAAAGATGGGAATTGAATCTCACATATACACAAAACATCCTCACTAAAAGGAAAGCACTCCATTATACTTCAGACATTTATGTTAAAAAGCTGCCCTTGAACTGATACCTTTGCAGTACCAGTGATATTGGTGTACACTTTACCCTGCAGCCAAGATAAAGAAGTAAAGGGAATAGGGGAGGGCTTTGGCTAAGCAGCCAGAGTTGCTGACAATAAAACTGGGGAACTGAGTTTGAGTCTTTCCATTGCTCGGACATCCTATAATTCTGGGCAATTGCTTAATCGCCCATGCCTAAAAAAAAGAATTGTATCTGACCTTGTGTACTGTAACCTGGTTCTCATTTATAGCTCTCTAATGACCTTGGACCAAGTTCATGCTATATAAAACTGAAATAATAGGGGGCAGCGTGAAAATCTGGCCATAGTTTTCTCCATGCCCAACTCAGGTTCAGGCCATAACGGCTTGGGGTCTTCTTCAGGACAACGACATGAGTTCATGATTGGATGGGATGAAACGTGTTGGGTGTTAATAGCATTGCTTTTTTACAGTAGCAATAATGAATATTTGGAATATAAACTTTCCATGGAGCGCTACTGATGTGTTCGAGTGAGATACAAAACTGCATGAAAATGTATTATTGAGATCCCTACCCTGTAAATGTGCATTGGTGTAAGAAGGCGTGACACAAAAGAACCAGTGTTTTAAAGGAAGAAATATGTCTGGAATTATCAAGGAGTACATAGGAATAAGGCCAGAAAGAAGAGTTGCATTACAAGGTCATGAAACTCCGAGGTAAGATTTACTAATATTATGGTTGAAGGTTGGGCTTCTGTCATTCTCCAAATGACATTATACACTGAAGGTATTGATGAATATCTTAATGGTAGTCAAGAGCATTAAAAGGGGCATATTATATATTTGTATTTGTAAAACACTATTCTTTGTGCATGTGATGGTTTGTTGGAGTGTACACCTCAATCTCTTGGTGAAATCATCAAATATATTTCCCCAGCAGTCGTATGAACCTTTGTTAGTCAACCTGAAGCGCTGTAAGGGAGTAAACATCAAAAACACTTTCACATTTTCAATTTGTGAAGCCAATGTGACTCCTTAATAAATCCAAGAATCGGTAACTTAGATTAAATGGGTTTATTTTAGGATATTGTAAATGTAAATGTAAATTAGCACTTGTATAGCACACTACTCACCTGTTAGGGTCTCAAGGCGCTGTACTCATACCGCTATGGAACCCCTCCTGGCTTTTCCCTGTGAGGCGCCCACTCCTGAGCACCCCCAGGGTGAAGCCAGGCATCCAAGCGCTGTTGGGGCTGTTGTGGAGATTAAGCAAGCTATTGCCCAGAGTTGCAGAGTGGGACCCATGAATTAGATTAGGCACCGAGGCGAGAATTATCTGGTCAAGGGGAATTGAGCCCAAGACCTGCCGAAGCGGGACTTGAACCCTGGTCTTGAGCCAGATCTCTGCTTCAGGGTCTGCCGCTCTAACCATTGAGCCACACTTCTCCCCTAATTAATCCATCCAGTAGATATGCAAAGTAAAATAAGTTCACAACAATATATTTTGCAGGCTAAAATGTGTCAGTAAATTAAATCATGATAAAATGAGATACAGAATAGTAACAGCCACAACACAAATAAAGCAGATTGTTGCAGTAAGGTGTTCCATAAAGAAACTTCATTTTCTAGTCGAAACATAGGTTAAGGGCAAGTTTAGATAATAGGGATTTCTATCCAAGGAGCATAGAAGGTATAAGCATAGAATATAACTTCTGGAGAGGTTCTATAAATTAGGAGAAGTGTTTAGCATAAATCTACACACTCAGGAAAGACCAGCAGGGAGATATCTGTTCCCTCACAGAATCAAGGTAAAGTTTGCCTAACTAATTATGAAAACATCAATTAAATATAACAGTAGCTTCAAAAGCATCCATATCTCTTTCTCACTACCAAGAACTAACCAAACAGCTGAATTTGAGGGGAGTCAAAGAGGAGGCTGGAAGGAAGGCAATTGAAGGAACAGAAGGTGAGGCGACAGGGACAGAGGAATATGAAGGGGAGGAAGAGGACAATGGGAGGTTAGGAGTCGACAAAGTCCTATGGGATATGATAGCGTCACAGTCTGACTCACTGTGCTGATGTTTGCTCCACCAAGACTCATGGGATGCTTTTTACTTTCAGTGTTCATCAGTGGAAGACAGCTCACAGGGCTCACCAAGAAAACACTGGAAATATGACGAGTTTCATGTGATTACTTGTCTATCCCGCCAGGCATGGATCTTTAAGACTTTCATGCCTTAACTATTTATGGCATGAGCATCGTAGTTAGGGTCATGTTTACAAGTCCCCACAGTCTCACTAGCTTTCATAAGTGTAGATCAGCTGCTCAAGTGGCATTTGTTGGCATATGGTTCCATTTTGGTCCATGGCTCAGTATCTCAAGGCCCATCTTCAGACTACAGATGTAGAGCAATATGGTTGGGGGGCTGTGGAATCTTTGTTCCAACTTTTTTACAGACAATTGTGCATATGATGAAACGTATTATACTGTGTAATGTGCCTCAGTAATCTTGGAAATTCTCAAAGAGGACTTAGGATATCGATGAGCAAGTGGTCTTGGCAGGGTTTTCTTGACGGCAGCCATTGACCTTTGGCCACAGTGGTGTGATTCTCCTGTGTTCAAAGCTTTGATAATCTTCCAAAGACCAGAATTCCTTAGCATTGAATGGGGGCCTTTTGTCATACTTGACCTGTGAAGGCATGCCAAATGTTGCAGAGAATGCATTTAATGTAGGAATAACAAAATCTGATGAAGTGCTAGAAAGACCCAGCCCCTCAGAAAATGAAAACACTCATCCATTACTACCAAGAGATATTGCCCTGTAGAAAAGGCCCCAATGAAGTCAATCATCACCTCTTCTTAAATGTGTAAAGGTAGTGGGGACATTGGAAGAGGTGCTAGAGCTCGATCCTTCTGTAGGGCCTGGTAGATGTGGTATTTTCCCTTGAGTTTTTCAACAGTTGTGTCAAGTGACAAGTACCAGACTTTCTTACATAGGAGGCGCTTTTTGGTAACCATGCCTTGCTGGCCTTCATGAGCCCAATTGACTGCTTGTCTTTGCATGGATCAAGGTATGACCAGGCCTCAATCCTTTTAGTATCAATCCAATAGTGTCTTCTGCTAATTCAGTAAGGACATATCAGAAAGCCCTGAAATCCACCAGACAGCAGTTTTTATATGTCTTATGTATATGTTCTAAGTATTACCCATATCTGGGTTTTCATTGAGATTGGATACTGTTGGGAGAGTCTGATCGCTCTTGAGGCTTGTGCACCTACTTCTTCCTTGAAGGCACATATCAGGACTTGTTTATCGTAGATATGCCTCAGCAGCAGAAAGTTTTGATTCACCTAAGGAGAGCACAAATCTTGCTACAAAGATAGTGGGGTTGGTACCCTTTACCAGGTGATTCCAGCCAGATGACCACGACTGTATGCTGATTGCTAAGTGCTTTGCTGCAGCTGCTTATGTAGACTACAGGCCTCTTGCTTAGGTGTGAGGTATGATGTCTTCCCAGGGGAACCTGAAGGGCAGAATTAGAGCTTAACATACTGTGCTCAAACATAGCCTAGGTAGGAGCTATTTTCACGATTCTAGTGTTATTTTTATGCTCTACTCGCCTTGTCACAATTTTAATCCTGTCATGCTTCATCGTTCCAGTTATTGCAGTGCACATTTTATTATCTAAGATGCAGTTATTTCAATAAAAGCTTATTGAACTCTATTCTGCCTCTGATTTTCCTTGTATATGTGAGACTAATGCAACTGAGAGAAACGGATGAGATCTGAGTGACCATGATTTCCCTGAGGAGTCAATGGTGTCATGTCCTCGGCTGCCCAATCATCCCTGCTCTTGGGTGGAGATAAGGCACTGCTAATTAGCAGGAGCGAAACCCAGATTAGGCCGACAGGTGTCACCTGTAGTGGGTTCAGACTCAATCTCCCACAGTGCAAGTGATTCTGCCGCCCAAATTCAGTAGTCTCACTAGGATAATGAGAGCCTACGCGACATGGCCCCATCACTCAATGCTTAGGGGCTTCTTCGGTTTTTGTTTTCCGGAGATGGAGATCAAGGCATTATGGTCTGTGAAGACAGTGAACGGTTTACCATATATGAATACATCAAAGTGTTTACAGAGCAGACACATTTGGGGCACTGGAAAGTGTTAGTACAGAAAACAGGTAAGTACACAACTTACGATTCCAGTCTTAAGGGGCTAGGATGACTGCAGGTCAAAGTTTAGGCTGACCCCAAAAGTGCACCACCAGCAGCACGGGACCAGCTGGGTGCAGAGCCCAAAGTTGGCATCTGATTTACAATGGAATCCAATGAGGCCTGGGGGTGCTCAGTAGAAAGCAGATTGCAGGTTCCAGGACACAGGCCTGGGGGGTTTAGGTCAGCACCGGGGGGGGGGGGCACAGGATCACATGCAACACACACCCTCAGCGACACAGGGCGGGTGCAGGGTGCAAACAAAGAGCTGGGCATCCAGTGTTTTTCAATGGGGGAACCCCGGGGGTCACAAAAGATGATGCAGACTGGGTCTAGAGGGTTGGTTCCAGGAAACAAAAGACAGGACAGGCAAGACAGTCACCCACTGGACATTGCTGGACAGTCGGTCGAATTCCCCAAGGCCACGGGGCTGTGGGTGCTGGGGTCTCCTTGGGCGTTGGATATCTTTGTCAGATCTGGTTGCAGTCAGGGGGGTCCTCTGGATTCAGGCTGCAGGTGTCATTGTGTTGGCAAGGAAGGGCCAACCCAGGGTGGACTTGAGGTCGGACTTGCATGGGGACCTTCTCTGGACCTGTGAGCCACCTGGACTTGGGCCATGCAAGTCGGTGCAGAGTGGGTAGGACTTGCGGATCCTGGGCAGTTCTGGTGTCATTTTGTTGATTTCTTCTGGACAGGGCTGCTGTCCTCAGGAGTTTTTGGTCCTCTGCTGGGCGGGCAGTCCTCTGGGGGTTTGTAGAGGTTTTTGGTCATGCAGGATGCGTCGCCTTCTTGGAGCAGGGGTCTTTGAAGCTGCAGAGAGACCGGTAGGACTGGGTCCAAGTCAGTTGTCATCTGGAGTCTTTACTGCTGGGGTCGGCTTAGCAGTCCTTTTTCTTTCTACTTCTTTTTGAAGTCACCAGGAATCTTGTGAGTGAGGTTCAGGGGAGCCCTTAAATACTAGTTTAGGAGCATTACAGGGGCCAGAGGGCAGGAGCTAATGGCTACTGTCCCTAAGGGTGGTTACACCCTTCCTGTGCCCACTCTTGTTGGGGAGGGGGGACACATCTTCAACCCTATTGGTCCCTACCCTTCAAAACAGGAGGGAGGATTCTGCAGGGAGGGGGGGTCACTTCAGCTCTGGACACAAAAGGTGTGGTCCTAGATGCAGTGGTCACTCCTCTCTGTTTTACCTAATTGTTCCTCCAGACCTGACACCAAAAGTCGGGTTTGGTCCAGGGGAAGGCATCTCCACTAGCTGGAGTGCCCTGGGGCACTGTAACAGGAGGCCTTTGAAGCTCATCACCAAGTGTTACAGTTCCTGCAGGGGGGTGGTGTGAAGCACCTCCACCCAAAGCAGGCTTTGTTTCTGACCCCACAGAGCACAAAGGCTCTCACACGATAGGGTCAGAAACTTGTCTGGTAATGGCAGGCTGGCACAGCCTGGTCAGCCCTGCACTAAAGGTGCCCTCTGTATGCACTTTACAATAAATCCAACAGTGGCATCAGTGTGGGTTTATTGTGCTGAGAAGTTTGATATCAAACTTCCCAGTCTTCAGTGAATCCATCATGGGGCTGTGGAGTTCGTAATGACAGACTCCCAGCCCATGTACTTAATGTGACCCTGCTGCACGTTATTAGTCTAATAATGGACTTAGACACTGTAGGGGCATTGCTCATGCAGCTATGCTCTCACCTGTGGAATAGTGCACTCTGCTTTAAGGCTGTAAGGCCTGCTAGAAGGGTGACTTACCTATGCCACAGGTAGTGTGTTGTGGGCATGGGACCCCGAGATGGATGCATGTTGACTTTACCTTTTTCTCCCCACCAACACACACACAATCTGCAATGGCAGCGTGCATGTTTTTGGTGAGGTATCCCTTAGGGTGGCACAATACGTGCTGCAGCCCATAGGGACCCTCCCTGGTCACAGAGCCCTTGGTACCACTGGTACCTTTTACAAGGGACTTAGCTGTGTGCCAATTGTGGAAACAATGGTACAGTTTGGGGAAGAACACTGGTGCTGGGGCCTGGTTAGCAGGATCCCAGCACACACTCAGTCAAGTCAGCATCAATATCAGGCAAAAGGTGAGTGTGTGGGGGTTAACAATACCAAAAGGGGCACTTTCCTACAGTCACTTTATTCCTGACCTCAACAGCCTCACCAAACCACTGTGGGAGCTCACTAAAGTTGCCACCCCGTGAACAAGGTGCCCAAGAGAAGAGGAAGCTTCTCAATGGACCAAAGAAGCACTGTCAGCCAGTACCACCCAGTCCTATTTTGATCTGTCCAAACCAACAAACATTGCAGTGGATGCCAGTCCCTAAGGTCTAGGAGTGGAACTCACCCAACAACAACCTCATGGATACTGGGCCCAAATTGCAAGCCACTCCCTCACCGAGACTGAACACTGGTACTTGAAAATCGAGCGGGAGGCCATTGCCATCCATAAGGTCTGTGACATTTCTACTTACACGTATATGGTCACCCTTTCGTTGTCACCACTGACCATAAGCCACTGATACCGTTGTTCCAAGGGTCAGCCTCCAAGCCACCTCTTCGCATTGAAAAATGGATGCTGCAACTACAATAATATAATTGACAGGTGGAATTCCAGCCAAGTTCAACTGAACCCCAATTATTACCTATCTTGACACTCGCAAGCAGCAACCCCCACAGAAGAGGAAGAGGCGACAGAAGCCTACATGAACTTTGCAGAGCTCTCTTGGCCACTCCGGATATCTCTCAAAACACTGCAGCAAGCCGCAACAGATGATGAATGCCTACAGCTTATCCTGAAAACCCTTCAAGCGAACAATTGGAGAGTTATTAAGGTACAACTGCCACAAAGAACTCCAGAGGCAAAGAAAACTCTTGAGGCGCTCATGTTCAACAAAAGTTGTGGATAGATAGTTGGAGTGCCTCCTGAAAGGACCTTATCTGGTCATCCCAGCCAGTCTAAAACATCATGCAGTCCAAATGGCAATATACAGCTTCCTTAGCGGAGGAGCGGCCCCTGATATTACTGCATCCGCCAACTACCTCACCCGATGTTAGTGGCATTTCCGTGTGCAGTATTACAACATCTGCAGTCCAGTGACTTCCATAGCAATTAGGGCTTCGTGGCAATTAGTGCTTAATTTGTGCTTGTTGTTTCCGGTGCTGAGCATAGGCACCTATTTTTTAGGGCCTGCTCTTATTTTTCTGCCTCAAGCATTTGCTCCGCGCAAAAGACACACATGGGAAAGAGGAGGAAGAGAAAAACGAAAAAGCGTCACAAAGGAAGAAGGCAGAAAGCTGCAAGAGTTAGCGGAAGTGGCAGGGAGTCGCTGTAAATAGATTGAAGAGGCCCGAGATAGCCTCAGTATTACTGCCTCAGTATTCTGTGGTAGCAGCAGCCGCCTGTTTAAGAGGAGGGCTGTGGGCACCGGCACGTTTTGATTTACAAATTAAGCACTGGTAGCAATTACCAATGAATTTCATATCCACCTTATACAAGTGTAGTGTCACATGCCGTCTGCAGCACCTTACAAAGTACGCGCAGTCTGCCCATTTGTGTCACCTAGGTGTTTAGAGGTAGGAGGGAACTAGGGACTGGCAGGGTATTATTGTTAAAAATGATATACAAACACCGCAGGCACCCACGTGTATATAATTTTGATTATTCACAAACATTTGCAGTGCACTTTAGATGAGAAGAAACAAAATGCAAGCGGACCGCCAAAAGTCACTGCTTCCCATTCACGCGGAGAGATGTGGAATGAGAAGGCATTTCTAGGAAAAATGGTTTCCGTGACTTAAAAAACGGGAATTCAAAATACATTTTCTGATTTTGTTTTCATCATTTGCTGAACTCTACTCGTGCGGAATCTCCACAATTCAGAAAGCAGTCATACTTCGGGAATCCTATACCTGATAATTCTGTGGCAGGAATGAATCTGAATTTACTTAAAATGAACTGAGGTGTCCCTCTTGTGGTCAAATGGAAGCATGATTCAACTCGGAACGATGATAACATAGAGAAAAAAATGTAGAGATGCGTTTACTGTATCAAGCAAGGTTTCGGTTAGGACAGCTGTTCTTAAGCTTTTGACTTTCCCAATAAATGACTGCTGAACACCGGGGACCCACATCTAAGCAATTTCTACGATATTTCTGTAAAACAATACACAAAACAATAAAACAAGTATATATTAAACAAATACATACATTAGGAAATATTTTGTTTAATACACAGACAAAAGGTATTCGAAAATCAAAATTGACTCAAAATTGTAATTTATTTAAAAAAACAAAAATGACAGGTTCTAGCCTATTACAGTGTCCTTTTTCATCCTAATGTAGGCTCTTTTTTTGACTGGGCATACTAGAGCGTTAATTGTGGTAACCATGTGTTGTTCATATTGCTGTTTGCTGTACTAGAGTGCTTGAGCTCATATGAGTCAAGCAAAGGGCACCCAACTTAATTTTTAGCTTCCAATTTCCAGTTTCTTCACATTTACAAAAGTTTTTAAAATTCTCAATTTTAAATTAATCTTCTTATGTGTGTATGCTTTATTAATCTGCTAATGTTATTAAAAAAAATGTAACAGTCACGGTCCTCCTGAATAGCTGTCACAGACCCTTAGGGGTTTAGAGACCCCAGGTTAAGAGCCACTGACTTATGAGAAATATATCAGAAGTACATGGAGTTTCAAAGTTATATATATGTATTGAATGTACACTGACCATGCCAAGAAAAGTATAATAACATCCTTAGTTGCCATCCTTTGTGAAAACTGAGCCTTGTAACAAGAGAAGAATGTGCACGCTCTTCATGAAAAGTTGCATATTCAGAATGTGTGCATTTACGTTGTATTATTTATTTAAGTATAATCTTTTGACTTAATCATAAGAATACAATGATAGAGTATGTGAGTTGGAGAACATAACAAGGGGTTAGTTTAGTTTTGCTGTTAGTTTTATGAAGCGTAATTAGCCTGGAGCTCAAATGTTATGCCCCGCAATGCAGTAAGTTATCAGACGTGCTGGTAGGGTCCTTGTGCACCCCAGTGTAGTTGCCAGTCGTGCGGTCATGAGTGACTCAAGATTTCGGTTCTCGTGCACTGCTGTCAAACACAGAGGCTGCTCATGCACTGCTGTGAAGCACAGAGGCTGCTCAGTCCAGTTACCAGTCGCGCGCGCTCATAGCTGACCCACGCTTTGGTTCTCGTGCACTGCTGTGAAGCACGGACGCCGCTCAGTGCAGTTACTAGTAGTGCACTCATGGCTGACTCAAGCCCGTACAGTAACAGAACCCCCTGAATGGTATTCACCTGTACCACTAGCGATTGCCATCGAGGAAACGAAGGGGACTGCCTAGCTCGGACTTCCATAGTGGTTTTCATACCAGTTTTGTATCTATAAAAAAGAGTATACAAACCACGTGTGCTGCTCTCTTGCCTGCTCAGCCGCCAGCTAATCAAGGCACCCTTGTTATAAATCACTACGTAAATACAGTTAATTAGTAGGTTTTATTGAGGAACTCCTTAAACACCCATCTCTCCGCTCCAGTTCTTCACCACTGCTCGAATTCAACACTCTAAGGTGAGCTCCTGGGTATTCCATTACCCCTACATTCTGAGGAGCCACCTGGAGTGTTCCATTAATAAATATTGCAGTACATATGAATTCTATAAAACCCATAATGCTGAATGAGTACTATCATCCTACTAAGACGAGGTAATAAACTATATTACATGCTATAAATATATATACTATACACAGGTTATAACATACCTCCTTTCTTTAATATTGGAACACAAAGTCCTTGTGCCATGGAGGACGCCTTATTGTCCTGGTATGTGTATTCTGGCTAGAATGATCGAGTGGATCTTCTGCTTCCATGTCAAGCTCTTGCATTGGCCTTCCTATCTGTTCCGTGCTGCAGGTTATTCTGTCCATGCTCCACACCTTACCATCCTCCAGCGTTACAACATTCTTTTGCACCTTAATGATTCTCATTGGTTTCAAAAACTTGCTGCCATTTCTCCTGTTGGGTTCAGGAAGCTTAACTTTAACCCATTGCCCAACCCTCCATGGTCTACTCTTAGTACAAAATCTGTCATCGTACCACCTCCTTTATTTCTCTTGGTTCCGTCGGACACAGTGCTACCTCCTCCCTCTGCACGCAGTGAGGTCCCCCCCCCCTTCAACTAGTTGGGATTAAGCCTGGTTCCCGGATGTCTCCCTTTAAGTGAGAGGAATGGTGAGACTCATGTGACTAGGTTTGGCTTGGTATGGTATGACCATAGCATTTGTTTAAGCGCTAGTTCCCCTGATTCGTGGGATTCTGATGCCATCTGCAGACATTCCTTAACCATTCTGTTAGCTCTCTCAACTAGACCATTTGCTCGGGGGTTGTACAAAGCAGTTCTAAAATGATGGATACCACACTTCTTTAGGAACTCCCTCGTGGCTTCAGATGCGAACTGCACACCATAGTCAGTCACCAAGGTGCTGGGGATCCCCTCCCTTATGAATGCCTCAGTTAGGAAGTCTATTACATCCTGGGTTGTCACCTGATTCACAAATTTGATCATCATCCAGTGTGAGTGGTAGTCCACCAACACAAATATGAATCTTCCATTGACACCCAATTGAGGTAAAGGTCCTAAATGTCTAACCCTAACTTATCCCACGGTTTCATTGGGACAAATATAGGGGACAAAGGAGCTCTCCTTTTTACATTTGTCTTATCGCTCATGGTACACTTAACAAATCTCTCACCATGTTCTCCACCAATCTATCCATGGTGGGAAACCAGTAGGTGGCTCAGAGTTTGCTTTTGGTAAGGTTCCTTCCCAGATGCCCTTCAATAGCCAGGCCCAGCAGTTTGTCCCACAACTCACCAGGAGTTATAACTCTTTCTCCTCTCATCACCATATCATTAGAAATGTGGAGTTCCGACCTCACTTCCCAGTACTTTAAGTTCTTCTTCCAGATACTTGGATCTCTCTGGCCATCCCTTGACTATTTTTTCCTTTAGCAACCCTAATACGTGGTAATATCTGGTTTCCTCTACCCATTCATCCCTAGTAAGACCAGGCAACTCTACATGCAGCACCGGTTCAAGAGTGTTACTCTCCTCCTCCTTCTCTCCCTTCCTTGGTGATCTGGATAAGAAGTCAGCTACTATATTCCTCTTGCCAGGAACATACTCCACCCCAAAATTATAACTATCCAAACCCAGAATCCACTTAGCAATGTGCGGGGTGGCATGTTCTCTTCCCTTGGTAGTGAAAATACAGGTGAGGGGTTTGTGATCTGCTCTGATCGTAAAAGGTAAACCCCATAGGAAAAACTTAAAATGGTTGATGGCCCAATAGCACGCTAGTGTTTCTCTCTCTATGGTGGAATAGTTCTCCTCTGTGACATTCAGAGACCTGGATGCAAATGCTATGATTCTCTCCTGCCCTTCTACAACCTGCGATATAGTAGCACCTAAGCCCTTCCCATTAGCATCAGTAGTTACTAATGTTTTCCTATTGGGATCAAAATTACCCAAATTTGGAGACTTAATAATAGCCTCATTCACCCTGACAAAAGCCGTCCTGGCAATCCAGTTTCAACTCAAATGGGATATCTTTCTTCAGCAAGGTTCTCATGGGTGCCGTGACATCGGCGAAGTTATGTATGAATGTTGCCATGTACTTAGCTAACCCCAAAAAGGACTTAAGTTCCTTCTTATTGGTGGGTGCTGGAGCCTCTTTCACAGCCACCACCAGATCACATTTTGGTTCTACCCCATCCTTTGTTATTTTATGGCCCAGATATTCAACTGATTCCACACCTATTTGGCATTTGTCCCTTCGAATGGTCATACCATCACGTTCCAGCACCTTAAATACCTTTCTCAAAGAGTAATCATGCTCGCTCTCAGTGATACCATAAATTAATACGTCATCCTGGAAACACATCACTTGGTCTATCCCTTGTAAGACACATTGCATTATACGCTGGAACACAGCTGCAGCAGAAGCCAACCCAAATGGCATTCTGCAGTACCTGAAGGCTCCATATGGTGTAATGAAAGAGGTGAGTGAACATGATGAAGGATGAAGCGCGACTTGATGGTATGCAGAGGATAGATCTATCACACTGAAGTATCTAGCTGGACCCATGGTGCTCAACATCTCATTTATCCTGGTTAAGGGAAATCCTCCACCCATATACTGGCATTGAGGTCCCTCAAGTCAACACATAAACGTATGCCCCTTCCTCCCGGTTTCTTGGTGACTACAATGGGGGCCAACCATAAGGAGCTTTCAATAGGTTCTATGACACCCTGTTCCTCCAGCCTGTACAATTCTTGTCTTAACGGTTCCTGCATTAGGTACGGAACTTGTCTGACCTTATGGACTACTGGTATAGCATTTTCCTTTACCTTTGTTTTATGTTGGTAGTCCCTCAACAACCCCAATCTGTCTTCTAACAATCCAGGGAATTCCTCATATACACTTTCCCCACATCTAGACTCTCCCACTAGAAGGACTGGTTCCTCGTTGTTAGGGTCTAGTTTGATGCCTAACTCTTTTTGATGCTTCCATCCTAACAGATTGGATCCCTTGTTCCTAAAGTACACATTGCCTTTAGTATGGCGGTCCTTAAAGGTTATTTGTAGACTCAACGTGCCCTTTAAATGTATAGGATCATTAATATAACCACCAGGAGAGATGTCGGTGGGTTGCAATACATATCCCTTACTTGGAAATTCTTTTTATACACGCTGTAATCCATGAAAGTGAATGGAGAACATGAGTCAGCAAATGCCTTTACACAGATGCCATTGAGTTCGATATCACAAGTAGGGTATAAGTTGTCCCCCGTCTAACTTCATCCGTATCTTTCAATTGTTACACAAATTTATTCTTTGTATCTTGAGTTTCCTCAATTTTATGTACAGCTTTTTTTTTATTTTGCTCATTCTTGCACCGCATTTCCGGCACACACAGTTGCGAGCAGGAAACATGGGACTGTTAGTCAGATGTCTGCTGTTGCCACACCTGAAGCATTTACTTTTACCCCCTTCTATGTTACGTGCAGAATCTTTTCTTTGTGAAACTTAATGAATCCTAAAGTCTTCTTCCTGACTTAACTCCCTACACTCCTGTTTAGAGTAAACCTTAACCTCCTTCACCTCATCATCCACAGTGGAATGTTTTATTAGCTTCATGCACTCTGCTGTGTGTTCTATACTTTTTGCCATGTCGACAGCTTCCTTCAGGGCCAGATTATTAATCAACAATTTTTCCTGCACCTTAAGATTATTGGTACACATTACTAACTGATCTCGAATTAATGAGTCCTCAAGGTTCCCAAATTCACAGGTGTTGGCCAGTCCCTGCAAACATGCAATGTAACTGGATACCTTTTCATCCTTTCCCTGTGTCCTACTAAAAAATTTATGTCTCTCCAGGACTACATTGACTTTGTGTCCAAAATGACTTGCCAGTTTTCTGACCGTTTTTTCATAGTCATCTAAACCTTCTCCTTCATCCTCCTCTTCATCATCTGGGTCCGTCAAACTTTCATATACCTTACGACCATGAATACCTAAATTATGTAACAAAATATGCTGTTTCCTTTAAGGAGTGAATTTTCCCCCTCCAATGGCTATCAAATATGATTCAACTAGTCTTGTCCACTCCTTCCAAGGCAGGTTAGGTTCACCAGTTTCATTCAAGAATGGAGGAGGCTGAGACATACGAGCTGCCGCCATGACATAAAAAAAAATGCAAAACAAGTGTTCACCCCAGAGAAACACAAGAGGACGGTCAGCCAGAATCCCTCCTGAATATAATCTACAGATACCTTCCTACCACAAAGTCGCGTAGACAAACCTATAATCTGCGCACAAGTTTACGAATCATTCCAATACTGTTATGGAAATTGCTTAGCAGTCAATATAATGCAATCATAAAAAGCGCAAATAGAAAATTGCCAGGTTTGAAACAGGAGTTCCATCACATCAGGAATTCCACATTTCCATGAATGACTGTTATTGCAATAAGAAACACAATGTTCAAATTGCCCTGACATGCACTTATTTCACCCCCTACCTCCCTTCCTTTATGTTAATAGCGTATAATTGAACCAGGAACGAGACTACCTCACCTGGAGTCACCTGTTCCCTTAAACACCCTAGATCCTCCTAATTTTTATTGCCCAAAATGTCCAGCAGGGCAAAGAACAGAATCTCGCTTCCTTTGGAGCTGCGCGTCAAGAAACGCACATTAGTTCTCCCCACACACTGCTGATGTGACGGTCAGGGGGTCTTGCACATATCCGTGATGCCAGAGCTGCGTGCCAAAGGAATAGCTGGATGAGGTGCAGAACTCCACCTCACATGGAGTCGTGCTTCCTTAGATAAGAGTTGGTTGAAGTTACCCGCACTAGTTCTGTGACGCTAGTGCTCCGCGCCTCAGAGAGCCGGATTACACACAAGACCCCGCCTCACGCGGAGTTAAGTTTTTTTCCTCCTGCCACACTTCGTCAGGAAGCAACAACACTCCGGCTTCCCTTCCGATTTATCTTTCCCATCGGAGTCTCTCACGTACCAGGTATCAGAATGGCCACCAGCTCCACAGTTGTGCTCCTTCACGGTTCCAGTTCTTGCCCGACACAGCACATACTGCAACCACTGCGTTGTGGCCGAAACAAATGACTGCACACTCCAGCAACCAGTCACCGCAGGCAATCTGGCAGAATGAAGTACGTGATATCAGGCTCACCAGATGCCGCACTGGAGTCCTGGGGCTTGATCCCACGGAGATGGTGGAGGTAATCAGGGGTAAGGAGTTTCAGTGCCCCCTGCACAGGATCCCATCCTCGTTGCCAATAATTAGTGTCATAAATCACAATGTAAATACAGTTAATTAGTAGGTTTTATTGAGGAACTCCTTAAACACCCATCTCTCTGCTCCAGCTGTTCACTACTTCTCGACTTCAACATTCTAAGGTAAGCTCCCGGGTATTCCATTACCCCTACATTCTGAGGAGCCACCTGGAGTGTACCATTAACAATATTGTAGTACATATGAATTCTATAAAACCCATAATGCTGAATGAGTACTATCATCCTAATACCACGAGGTAATAAACTATATTACATGCTATAAATATATATACATATATACTATACACAGGTTATTACAACCCTCAGGCTTAGAACTAGAAAATTCAAGTAGAATGCAAGATGCTTGACCAATACTTGTCTGTACAAGCAACTTTATTTTAGAGGACACAGCACTATCACCTTCTTCTTTATAGTCCCAAAGCACGCAACAACAATTGTAAAAGGAACACAGTATCATCAATCAGAACATTTCATAATACCTATGTCTCATTAGTAGTGCATATTCTTTTATTGCGTTCGATAAAATGACCAAAGAGGCCATTAAAGGCCCACTCCAGCGGTAAAGACCTTCAACAAGGAAGTGGGCCTTCCATGGTCAGCATAGCCCAGCTGCAGCGGGCTGTAAAGCTATTAGAATATTCTGCCCTAAGGGAATAAAATGTCCTACCTGAGAAAACAAAGGCATCCCCCATGACTTCAAAGCCTTCGTTTCAATCAATCAATCTATTAATCAGGAATTTGTAAAGCACACTACTCACCCGTGAGGGTCTCAAGGCGCTGAGGAGGGGATGGGGGAGAAGGTTGGGGGGGAGGTGCTGCTACTGCTCAAACAGCCAGGTCCTGAGAAGTTTCCTGAAGGTATGGAGGTCTTTGGTCTGGTGCAGGTGAGTGGGAAGAGTGTTCCACGTTTTGGTGGCAAGGTGCGAGAATGATCTACTGCTGGTTGTAGTTCTGCAGATGCGTGGGATGGGGCGAGGGCAAGGTCGGCGGAGCGGAGATGCCAGTTCGGGGTGTAGTAGGAGAGCCAACTGTTGAGGTATTCTGGTCCGGTGTTGTGCAGTGCCTTGTGAGCATTGGGTGAGGAGTTTGAAGGTGATTTTCTTGTTGACTTGGAACCAGTACAGGTTTCTCACGTGGTCTGTGATGTAGCAGTGGCGGGGAATGTCCAGGATGAGGCGTGCAGAGGCGTTCTGGATGCGTTGCAGCCTCTTCTGGAGTTTGGCCGTGGTTCCTGCGTAGAGGGCATTGCTCAATTTTTAATAGCCACGCAAAGGGCCACGGCTGGAAACTGTTAATCAATCACAGCAAAAGCTGTGTAAGAAGGTTGTAAGAAATCAGCCCCTGATTTTCCCCAGCTTGGCTAAACAGCTTTTTCATAGTTCAACCAACCCAGGAAACTCAGGATCTTAGCAGAATCCCTCCCCCCCCCTTCTGAAGCTCCAGTGACTATGAGCTACAGGAGGAGCATAGGGTGAGGGCTCAATGAGCCCTGCTCAACAGCCTCTGCCTTTCGCTTTCTCCAGCGCAATCCATGTATTTTAGAGAGGCAGGGGAAAGAGAGAGAGAGAGGCAGAGGCTATGTATTAATACTTTGCAATGTTGAGAACAGCGGGCCTATCTCAGTTTATTTAGGCTGCTGCTACACCCACAAACACACACACACTCACTCACTCTCTCTCTCTCTCTCTCTCTCTCTCTCTCTCTCTCTCACACACATGCACACACACACACACACACACACACACACACACACACACACACACAATTTTGATTCTAAAAATATAAATGCCATTTTGGCAGCTATTCTGGGTTTTTTCAGCCAATCACTTATTCATAATCACTCATCCAATTTACCAGTACCTTTCCTTCACAATAAAGAACACATGCAAATCAGGAAAGGCCGATTCAATACCATCTTATCTCCCGTTCATGAGCACAAAGAATGTTAGAGTTGTAACAACATTTCTTGTGGTGTGATGTGCACACAGCACTTAACATACCATCTTCTTTACACTTTGTCACCTGTCTACTGCCTTTTGAAAGCTACACATGACCAACAAGTTCATGCATTTATATCATCATTTGATGAGGAATTATGCAGAGAAGGTATAGACTGGTTGTACTCCGTGGTAGAAGGAGACCTATTTGAACATCTCAGTACAGACCTGGTGTTTACTTCCCTCACAAAAACAACCTGCATCAGTTCCACGAAAACAGCCACCACTATTCTGTCTCTCACTGTCCCCTAAATATTTTTACATATTTTAGAGAGCCTATCAAAATCCATGCAGCTATTTCTTATGCTATTCCACATTTTTGGTAATGTTCTGCTTTTCCACCACACACTTGCAGTTGTGTCTTACTTTCTTTGCATTCCAAAGAATCCTCCACACGCTGAAACACATCTCAGCCCATTTTAGGCAAAGAAAACATTCCCTCAAACTTCTCTTGTTGAGGTTGTGCCCCAGATACACCTCAAGGTTGCACAGAATGAGTCTACTTCAAATGCAAAAAAAACTTCTAAAACTTCAAACTAATCCTAAATTAAGGTTTGTAGGTCAGAATATTACGTACAGAAATATTGTGAGATACATTGTTCAGAAACATTCCGTATACCCAGGCTACACTATTTCAGTGTTTGCTCCTCCATTAAAGGCACATCTTTCCCTGCAACTTTTTTGAACTCCTCTTGCCCAGACACCCCTCCAGTCCTTTCCAATATCCTTTCCTGCATGCCAAAACACACTTGCCTTCTTTATAATCTACAGACCTGCTGCCCTAAACTTGTGTGGGCTCATGTTCAGGCAAATACATTTCAGAATAAACCTTTTCATGTTGAAAATCGAACTTCTGCCTTTAGCTGAAGCAATGGAAAAAAGTGCCTTGGAGTGCCCAAAATGCATAATGTGTTGAAGTGAGACATTCAAAGAATTTTAGTTGCACTGTTTCTGCCGAAGCAGGATAGTCCAGCATTCATCTCTGTTGTAAAAATCAATTTCATTGCTGAACTAGAATTTTGAAATCAAGGCTGCAGAGATGATTTATATGAAAGTAGTTCTTTGCTATTAGGGCCATGGCAACTCCATCAAGCTGACGTCCCAGGGGTCTCCCTTCTTCAATGACTCGCATTATATGTGAACAGCTCTCACCATTTCTAGGAGAACAAATGTTCATTAGGAGGAATCTGCCCTATGGAAAGGCCCCTGGCAGGGAAGGCAGGGGTCGTTAATTACAGGCATGTCTAGGAATGGGAAAGCAGTGTGCATCCAACAACTGTACCACAAATGCTGGCAGAAACATTAGAAAATTTGCTGCTCAAATGACTAGAGAGTTATAGAGTGGACCTGTCTGATGTGGGCCAGCTTCATCCTGGGTTGGTCCTCTCACTCAAGGGGTCTGAGGCCACTTGTGTACAGAGGATCGTGCCTCATTTTATTAGACCACCCTCTGGATGGACTGAATGGGCTCTTCATTCACAGCAGTTTGCTGCCCATATGGAAAAAGCACAGAGTACTTTTACCACAACTTGGCAGATCTGCTACAAAGTTGAGGCTTTCCTAGGAGAAAAACTCTGCTTGGCTAGACTGAAATCCTCTGCATGCGTAGTTTCACCTTTTTCTCGGGCTCGCAGCAGTTGGCTGTCAGGATACCACTGATCATGAAATGGACAGGAGAATGAGAGAAAACATGCTTTCTTCTTGCTCCCTGGGAAAGGACTAATGTTTGCCTACCATCTCCTGCATTTAAAGACTGGAAGTGAGCACCTTATGGTCATGGAAACTCTTCTCCTGAGGTCAACAGAGAAATCCACTAAAGGACACCTTTGATAAAGAACCTGGTAGGTTAGTGGGACTTCACTTTGTATGTAGCCCTAAGGAAGCATAGGTAAGGAGTTTTGTCTCACTCTTTGATCTCTGTTTTAAGTCTCCAGATGAACTCTGAAAGTTGGGAAAATTTGGTATTATCAAGTAAGAACTTATTTTATCGTTGAACAAAGGTAGAACTGCAATTCTGACTATTGTCCTGAAGCAGAAAGTAGTCTGTTTCTCTTTGGAATATTTTGAGCTCCCCAACTTTCTCGATATTGAGAGTCATTTTAGTGCATCAATCTGAAAGGTAATTGACTCTGGCTCCAGTCTCCCAGCTTGTATGACATAGGACAGTCTGCGGGCATATGATTTTTGCTTTGACACAAAAGGACCGGTTAATGGTTTCTGCTGACCGCTTTCTGTTATATGCTTGAACTGACAATGATTTTGGATTCCTCATTTGCTTCTATGGTAACATTTTCTCCTTTTCTGTGAAAATCTGTACCACCTAATTCCCTAAACCTGTTTTCACCAGGAATTGTTATGAATCCATCTTATATTTTTTTCTTTCACAGTAATCATATTCTCCTTTGACCTCTGCCATAATGAAGGCCTCTTGCAAAGTCGGATTTCTGACAGACAATTGCCTTCCTATAATTTCTTTAGGCATATTGTGCGATAGTTTGATGCATAGTGCACTATCCAGTCTTTTAACCAAAATCACATGTGGTATGTAGTTCTAAAGTTACTGAATAGACCCATTAACTTTTGTGGTTGCATATCAAAACTGAGGACCAGATTTATCAAAATGTCATGCAACTCTACACAAAAAGACAACTTTCTGTGCTGCGTTGTGTGACAGGGAGAGCGAGGGAATGTGCCAAGATACAATGCATTCCTGCTCTGTCCCTGCACTTGTGCACTGAGTGCTGCCTAGTGCTAATGCAGGCACCCTAGTGACATGGTGGAAGGGTGCTTTCATTACAGGCAGGATTGTTTTTGTGCAGGAAAGGACTACTCCTTGCGATGAACCGAGAATTGGAAATAAAACATCCTCTGTGTTATGTGTGTGCATGTCAGGCACGGGCCGTCCTTTAGGGTGGAGGGGCCACGCCCGCCCACATTTTGCCCTTCATGAAGAGTGTCTGTCAGGCTGAACAAAGGTCAGCCTGACAGACACTCTTCATGTTCAGGTCACGCAGCCAGGAGCAGATATGCGTGATTTGCACAGACTCCTGGCTGCCTGAGCTGAACTTTGCTGGGCAGAGGAGGTCACAGCTCCAATGGGCGTGACCTCCTCGGCTCAGCAAAGGTGCCTAGAGGCCCTCCCTGAGTGACGAGGAAAGCGTCACCCATTGACTTCTCCCTGGGTGCCTCAAGTTTAACCCCTGAAGTGCCCAGGGCGAGTGTCAATCAGTGACACTTCGTCACAGAGTGGGGTGGGGTCAGCAGTCACCCATCCCACCCTGTGACGAGGCTGGGACCTAAGGTCAGCCAATGAGGGAAGGCAGCAGTCCCAACCCTCCTGGGACCTCCGAGGCTGAAGGTAAGAGTGTGTGTGTGATGTTTTAAAATTAATGTTTGGTGCATGAGTGAATGTTTGAATGTTATGAGTGTTAAGGGATCTGCGTGCGTGTGTGAAAGAATGAGTGTGTGATGTTTTAAAATGAATGTTTGGTAAGTGTATGCATGTTTAAATGTTATGAGTGTTAATGGATGTGCGTGCATGCGTATGTGTGTGAAAGAATGAGTGTGTGTGAACTTTTAAAATGAATGTTTGGTGCATGCGTGCATCTTTGAATGTTATGAGTGTTAAAAGGATATGTATGCGTGCGTGTGTTTGTGTGAAAGAATGAGTGTGTGTGTGTGTGTGTGTGCTTCCCGCCCGCCCCCCTCCTTCCTAAAGCTGCCGGCTGCCACTGGTGCATGTATGCTAGAACCAGTAATGTGTTGTGCAGTGTGTTGTGTATGTGCATGTATTGTAGAAGCAGTAGTGTGCCTTGAAGGAGTGTTGCAATTTTGTGTGACACATTTTGAAAGCCCACAGCCTGGACCAGCGTACAAAGAGGAGGAGAGATTGAACACCGTAGAGCGCCTTCCCAGTGGAGAGTAACACGAGGCAGAGACTTCTTCTACCTTGCATTCCTCTGGATTTACTAAGCCACGCAGAGCAACACAATGTGACTTTGTGTGCTATAGTAAATTTCCCTTAAGCCCTTGTATTGCCTTGTGTTGTCTTGTGTAATTCAAGATTAGTAAATCTGGTCCTGAGTTTTCCATGTCAAAAAGTATGTATTCAGCATAATTATGTTTTTTTTCAAATATGTCTGTGCATATACATTAGTAATTATCACCCCCTGTGCATGATTTTGATTTGACTGATGTATTAGTTAAGTGCTCTTTTATTCACAAAAGTATCCTAGTGGTGCTTGCTTATTCAGGAAAGCATACTAGTGCTATAATCATGCATGCCTAGACAAGTACAACCAGAGAACAGTAGAATGAAGCAGAGGAGGTAACATACTGATAGAGCCTTCCTAAACTGAAAACCTTTTTGAGCTCCTGGAGAATAAAGGAGAAGGTGTTCCACAATTTGGGAAAAATGGCTCAAATAGTGTCCACTCCCACTTTAAAACAAAGTACTCTGCAACAATCGAAGGAAGCTAGAATGTAAAGGGTGTGATGGATAGCATCTCACATTTCTGTTTTTGTGAAAATATTTTTCCACACCATTGAAAATTCTGTGCATAATGTAGATGTTTGATGTGGGTTCTGCCCATGTAGTAAATCAGGATATTTTGCTTGTGATCATCTGTATTTTTTTTACTTTTTTGTTGATGAGTCTCACTAAAACCAGACAAGTCTCACTCATGGTAATTTCATGGTAACTGGATTATGCATGTTTACTTCCAGTGTCTGTCTTTTTAGATAAGGTCAGTGTAATGCAACTAGGGAAAGGGTCACTGGGATGGTTACAAGTGAACACACCCATGTGTGCATGTGTGTCGGCTGCATGTGAAAACTACAGCTGTGCATAGCCTGGTAACTGCGCCCAGGACATGCGCGACATGTCAAATTAACCCCTTTTGACAGTCCTAAACCTTCCTTCTAAATATTAAGAGACCCATATTGTAGGGTTTATTGCTCATAAAGGCAGTCTGCATGATATTTAAAGTAAGACGTGTAGAAATGAATGTTGAACATGCCCTGACAGTAAAATATCCCCAAAAAACAATTTTCACTGTAGCAAGGCTGGCTGCTGCCACAGGAAATCATTGGGCTACATTGAGGGAGGAACTGATCAGAACTAGTTTTAGCGTTAGAAAACGGGGTGTCCCCACCCACAGGCTGGCACTGGGTGTAAAAGTGATGTCCCCATAAGCTGAAGGAGGGCAAGATACTGGTCTTGGGTGGCAATGGCGGCAACACCATGACACCTAGAAGGGCAAGCCATCTTTTGGCCTCATGCACGAAGGACTCTGTCTTCAACTAATTCCAGAGCTAGACGGGTCTGTCCAGGGACCAGTGATTTGGCTCCGTCTATACCTCTTGAGGGCCAGATGAACTTCTGTGCCCCAGCAGGAAGGGAGGAGCACCAGGATCTGGACGGAAGAGAAAGTTGGTACAAGGAGACAATCAAACCAGCTGCATTTAAAGTGCATCGATCTTGAGGCTAGAAACTGCTCCAGGTCACTAGGGCTCACTAACAGGGTCAAAATGAGCCGAAGATCTTTAAAATCAGCCTATCGGCCCTGAGTTATAACATTTTAAAGATACTGAACCATGACATCTTTCGAAGAATGGAGTTTGTGAGGCTTCTCTGTGACTTATTTGTAAATTTCCCCAGGAAGAGCCAAACCCCGGGGGATGAGGCAACAATCCTTCTTAAATTGCCTAAGGAGGGAGTGTGCATGGGGCCATCTCCTCAGACTTTTACTTGGCCTTGGTAGCCAATCCCTGGGCCCCAAAAACAAGGGCAGGGTCCTGAGACCCTGAAGACACTGGTGGGGTTGCAGTCTGCTCTGACCGCAGGCGGGAGGGAAAAAGAATACTGGTTCCCGCACCGGCACAGCACAGTGTCTGCAAGGCATGGAGGTCCCTGCACTGCTCCAGCAAAGGGGCAGCTCCGTGGGTCACCCAGTTGGGACTGGGGCACCCCTCTAACAAAAAAAAGACATGTAGCATGAGGCCGTGTGTGTAAGTAAAGCAGAGGAAGCCGCTAATACAATGTTCAACGCTCCTGTCTCAGAGCGCTTCATAATGTTGGGGCTTAATGTAGATATTTATTCTGCCAGTGGCACCATCAACAGTTATGACAAAATGATTGGGGCTACAATAGTCAGCAGCCTCCCTTGTTCAGCTTTAAGTAATTAACCCTATTTTTCCCAGGTCCTGGAATGCATGACCTGGGAAACATATCAACATTTTTCATGCACTCTGGAGTGTATGCTTTGCTCTCCAGCTCTGGAGGAGGGGGTACTGTGATGTTGGGAGTCATGACCCAATAGCTATCAACGTGATTTTATATTATCAACAAAGGAACTTCCATCCGTGTGACGTATATATTGCTAAATAAAAAATAATGTTTAGCAGTGTGTGTGTATAATAAATGTACTTTTATTTGTCAAAGAAAAATCACTGACTGGACCATTGTTGTTGTTGCATGTCAGCTGATGGAGATTACTAGACCACATCTAATAATGTGCGTGGATCCCTGAAAGGAGACAATTGTGGATTTGTTACTTGTGCAGGCCTTTCATCCTGCACAACTAATAACCCAGTTTCTTACTGTATAGAATTGTGAATGCATGTACAATAAACATTAATTAAAATAATTCACAATTACCTGCAGCTCTGCCTTTGAGGTCCCAGGCGGATTGGGACTGCAGCCTCATTAGTTGACCTTAGCTCAGCCAAAGAGGGAAGGCAGCAGTCTCAGGCCTCAGAGGTCCCAGGACCGGCCACGACTGGGTAGGAGATAGCTGAGAAATAGAGTTTTTCCTAATCTGAAGCAAATACATTATGCGTTTAAATTGAGTGTGTTGGCATGTATGAGGTTCTGTTTTGAGTACACTGTTGTTGAAGGAGTGTTCATGTTTAATTGGTAGATATTTCAATCTAATGCTTTCTACGGTTTGAATGATTCCAAAGTGCACAGTAGGTGAGTGACTGGGGTATCTATGCAAAATATAAAGGCTGCCTTCATATAAAGCCTCTCTAATGTGCTTTTGTTTACCAAAGTCTTACTAGCTAAGCAAATAAACAGGATAGCATAATTTGTTGCGTTATTTTGTGATCCCAAGGAAGGCACTAAAGTACTGTGTAAGGCACAATCCAACTTGAATCAACCAAATCTACGCTTACCTGTCTTACTGGCTAACAGACATTTCAGACAATACAGTTGTAGGAAATTGGGTTATTAGGTGTGAGGTCTGTGCAAGTAATAGGTCCACAATCCCCTTACTGGGAACCAAGCACCCCATTGTAGCACTTGACTCTTTCAGTGTAGCAAGGCAGAGCAATCGAAGGCCTACTCAAGGGAGGTGGTGTGGGATAGTAATCACCATTCACTGGCATGCTATAATAACACTCAATAGATGATTGTCCAGTCAGTACTTTTTCTTTAGAGAAAGGAGAAGTGCATTTATTACACACACACTACTGAATACTATGCAATAATTTACAAATATCTACATTGGCAGATGGAAAAATACCACTTATGACATTGTATAATCACATGTGAACGCATAAAGGAGCTCATACTACCATATCAAATGAATTGGTTTTGTTAAGGTTCAAGAGCACCAAACCACATATGAAAGTCATCACTGTGTACTTAAATGCAATAAAAAACATTGCTTCAGCATTAATGCACTTATTAATACTGATAAAACATATATACTGTGGTCAGAAATCATTGCAATTGTTATGGTGGACAAATAAAGCAATTAGCATGAGTAAAGCCTGTGTTTGGGTATTTTTTATACCTTTTTCATTGTGAGACTGCAATCATAAAAACAGCCCGTAGAGGCATCACATTGTAATCACATTGCATTGTAACCACAAACTTGGGCCCTCATTACAACCCTGGCGGTCGGTGTTAAAGCGGCAGTAAGACCGCCAACAGGCCGGCGGTAAAAAAAATGGAATCATGACCATGGCGGAAACTGGCAACATAGAGAGCCACTTTAACACTCCGACCGCCACGGCGGTACAAACAAACACAGCGGCGGTCACCGCCAACAGACAGGTGGAAGACAATGTACTGCCCACACTATTATGAGAGGCCAATCCGCCTCCTTTCCCGGGGCGGATTCAACGCGAATAAAAACACGGTGGAAACAGGACTTGGAAGGGAAAACACTCACCTCTTCACAACCCACGAGGAAACAGGACGCCATGGAGCCTGAACTCCAAATACTCCCTGCAATAGTATTCCTGCTCCTCTACCAGGAGCACGAAAGACGGCATGACGATCACGGTGAGGACTGCACCTACAACACAAGGAAGGGGGGAGGGAAAAGAGAGTACCACACACACGCAACACGCAACACCCCCACCCTCACCCACAATAACATACACACCAATACATGCTGCAAAATTACATTTACACCCCCAACCCCCCTGGTAGAACGCAAGGACCAAAGGAAATTAGTTGAACGATTGTAATCATGAAAAATCCATTAGTCAAAACTTTATATACAGTATAAACAATTATGTACACCAACCAATCAAGTCCGGGTAGTGCACCATTCATAGTCCGTGGACCACTGAGCCCAAAATGCATGGGCGAGGCTCACACTAGATACCAGACTCGAAATGGAGAGAACACTGCTGGGGCATCAGATTGAAATGAAACAGGCACCTCAGGGGGAAGGGAAGGGGGCCACCTCAGCCGGATGAGTGCACGACGCCAGCTCCACGAGGGGGCTCCATGCCCATTGATCCTGGGGAGTGCAAAGCCACAGTCTCTCAAGTCTCTCCAGTGGGTGGGTTGCCCACTGCTTTATACTGGGGAGTGCAAAGCCACAGTCTCTCAAGTCTCTCCAGTAGATGGGTTGCCCACTGCTTTATCCTGGGGAGTGCAAAGCCACAGTCTCTCCAGTTGGTGCAAAGCCACAGTATCACAAGTGGATGCCTTTCTCCACTGGTTCTGGCGGGGGCTTTGTGCCCAGAGTGCTTCATCCTGCCAAGGACTGAGGTAGTGGATGCCTTTCTCCACTGGTTCTGGAGGGGCCTTTGTGCCCAGAGTGCTTCATCCTGCCAAGGACTGAGGTAGTGGATCCCTTTGTCCACTGGTTCTGGAGGGGGCTTTGTGCCCAGAGTGCTTCATCCTGCCAAGGACTCAGGTAGTGGATGTGACACTCCACTGACGGTGGTGAAACATGCAAGCTGCCCATGCTCCTGGAACTGACCACCAGCCTCGTACGACTGACCACTGGGGATGGCAGCCATGTTTGCAGTGGTGCCACTGGCTCAGGATGTTGCGTGGCCGCTGGCGGTGCTGGCGGCGGTAACAGTAGCGGCGGTGCTGGTGGCGGGCTCACTGACTGCGGTGCTGGTGAAGGGCTCAGTGTCTGGGGTGCTGGCGGCGGTGTCAGTAGCGGCGGTGCTGGTGGCGGGCTCACTGACGGTGGTGCTGGTGAAGGGCTCAGTGTCTGGGGTCCTGGCAGCAGTGTCAGTAGCGGCTGTGCTGGTGGCCATGCCGGTGGCGGTCTTGTCTGCCGTGCAGGTTGGCGTTGACGTGGACCTGCCTTTGATTTTCAGGTCCTTCCCCACCTTGGATGGTGGCGCAGCTGTCTTGGCACTTTAAATTTTTGTCTTGACTGAGCGCTTGGTAGCAGGTATTTTGGCCTTCTCCCTCCGGGATGTGGGCAACTTTTTCTGTTTTGGAGGTGGTGGAATGTCCTTGCCCGCGCTCCTTGGCACACTGGCAGCCCTGTTGCTTGGCGCACTCCAAAATCCCGTTATTGCTGGCACCACTGTGCCCGGTGATGTGGTGGCTGAGGTGCTGGGTTGGGACCTGGAAAGGCGGGCCTTAGGGGACAGACGGGGGGGGGGAGGTGTAGGAAAGGGGTCAACATTTGATAGGAAAAGTTTTTTAGACACTCTGGGATGGGTAGATGGTGGGGGTATGGAGGAAGAGGTAGTGGCTGTAAGAGGTGTTCGTTTGGTGACTTTGGGTGAAGGTGCATGGGCTGTAGGCTGTTGTGAGGTGGATGGCTGTTGGGTGGGTGTGTGACTGCGTTTGTGTACTTTGGGAGGAGGGCTCACAGACACACTGGGAGTGGACACAGGGGATGTGTGAATGGTAGTGGGGTGGTGATTGCACGTGAGCGATGTGTGGTGATGGGCGTGCTGGTGGTGGAGGTAGTGGCTGAGGATGTAGTGCATGCAGGTGTGAGTGGAGATGAGACTGGGAGGGAGACATGGAGGAGGGGGACATAGTGGAGGCAGTGGATGTTGGTATGTGTGCATGGGTATGATGCTTGTGTGAGTGCCTGTGGATGTGTGGTGCTTATGTTTGCCTGATCCACCCTTGTGTGTTGAGGTGTGTGCATGCTGGTCTGATGGTGTGCTTGGGATAGGCTGAGGTACAGGGGATTGGGTCTGAGTGGAGGAAGTTGGAGGGGGGAGGCTGGACACAGGGAAAATGGCTGCCATCAGTGCTGAGACCAAAGCCTGAAATGCTGTCTGTTGGGCTGCCACGCCAGAATGAATGCCCTTCAGGTATGCATTTGTTTTCCGCTACTGCCTCTCTACACCCTGGATGGCATTCAGAATGGTAGACTGCCCAAAAGTGAGGGATCTCAGGAGGTCAATGGCCTCCTCACTGAGGGCAGCAGGGCTGACTGGGGCAGGGCCTGAGGTGCCTGGGGTGAAGGAGATGCCCACCCTCCTGGGTGAGCGACCACAGGAAACATGCTGAGGGGCTGCTGGGAGGGCGGTGCTGGTCGAGGGTGGCAGCTGTACCTGTTGATGCGGTGGGCACAGAAAGGCACGCCACTGCAAGGGAGCTGCCCTCAGAGGAGGAGTCGTGTCGCTGGTCTCTGCTCCTGTCCCCGCCGTGGAGCTCCCCTCGCCCTCCATCCCACTGGTGACTTCAGACTCTGTTGTCTCGCCCTCCAGGGCCATATGGGATGCAGCTCCCTCCTGCTCCAGTGGCACTGCTCCTCCGCCTGATGATGCTAATGCACACAAGAACAGGGAGACCACAAAAAGGGGGGGGGGAGAAAGAAGAAAGACATGTTCAGTGCATGCAATACCGCTACCGTTGGCGGACACTACAGACACAGCAGCCCTCTGCACTACGCCATGCACTTAGAGTTCCCTAATTAATCACAGGGATATGGGGTACAAGGCCTATGCCCGATTGCTGCACACATGGAGGTCACAGGAGCCTGACTAGGTGTAGATGGCTCTTACCACTGGTGGGGTTGGGGTGCCACATAGCCTGCCTCCCAAAGGGTCCTTGCCTACAAAGCTCGCCCTGGCCTAGGGGAACCCACTGCCCACCTCCCCCAACCAGACACCTCCTAATGTGCGCAGAGTCAGCTGAATGAGAGTGTACTCACCCCCTTGTGGCTGCTGTGATGCCCTCAAGCGCCCATCCAACTCCGGATACGCCACTGCCAGGATCCGGAACATCAGGGTGTGACGGGCACCCCTCCCACGTTGGGAGGCCATCCCCAGCTGGGCCTCCGCCATCTTCTTGCTCCAGCAGAGAATGTCCTCCCATCTTTTCCGTCAGTGGGTGCTCCGTCTGTGGTGGACCCCCAGGGTCTGGACGTACTTTGCGATGGCAGCCAAATATCCTTCTTCTGGTGGGCACTAACCTAGATGAATAGTACAGTGGAAAAGGAAAAACTTTAACCGTCCGGACCATCACAGTCATTGGCCCAGGTTCCCACCCTTGCCCTGACCCACATACACTCACCGTCCGCTCATGCAAGCCTCAGTCCCCTCCGTATCTTCCATCCACACCACTCCAAAGAGGCATTGCCCATACAGCATGCTCACAGTGTACTCACCTGTTTGTCTGGAGGACCATAGAGTAGCGTGTACTGGGGGAGGACCCCATCCACTAACTTGTCCAACTCCTCCGAAGAGAAGGCAGGGGCCCTTTCCCCAGACACATAAGCCATCGTCGCTTCCAGACTGAGGTCACAGCAGCACTTGCAGTGTAGGTCCTCTCCTGTCAAAGGTCTGGTATCAAGTGAGTGAACAGAGTGAAAATGGCGGTCACGTCCGCTGCGGTGCGTTCCGTCACCGCCGGCGTACATCGTCATTGGCTCCTGGGACCCATAGGGCCCAATGTTAACCAATGCAGGATTGCGCTGCGGTCTTCATCCGCCTACCACGACGTTGTACAACGCCAGCGCAGTTACCTCTTATCCCCTTGTCCCACATTACAGGTCAGGCAGCCGCCATTTCAGGGGCCACATGGCATTATTTTTTAATGCGTCACACATATCTAGGCCTTGCATACACAGAGACAGGCACATAGCGAATTGACAAGTGTGTGCAATAAATTATTTTTTTACTATCTCAGTGTTGGCTGACTCTGTGCTCGCTGTTCTCGTCCATAGGGCACGTCCGCTGGGGCAGGTGAGGAGATGGCGGCATCCTCCGGTGTACAGACAGTTGGTGGACCTGTCGACAATGGAAGAGAGACATGTAATAGTCACATACAGACTTGATTGTGCAACAATCCATGAACTGTGTGCCCAGTTGGAGCCAGACCTGATTTCACCTATCCGCCATCCCACAGGAATCCCCCCTCTAGTTCAGGTCCTGTCAGTATTCCATTTCCTGGCAAGTGGGTCTTTTCAAACTACGTTGGCCATAGCATCAGGGATGTCCCAGCCTATGTTCTCAAACGTGTTGTCGAGAGTGTTGTCTGCCCTGCTTAAACACATGCGCAGCTACATCGTTTTCCCTCAGGTGGAGGATTTGCCTACAGTGAAAGGTGACTTCTATGCCATGGGACATATCCCCAACATCATAGGTGCCATTGATGGGACACATGTGGCCTTGGTACCCCCCTGCAGGAGTGCACAGGTGTACAGAAACAGGAAGAACTATCATTCAATGAATGTGCAGATGGTGTGCTTGGCCGACCAGTACATCTCCCATGTGAAAGCCAAGTTTCCTGGCTCAGTGCATGACGGAATAGCAGCATCCCTTATGTGATGGGGCAACTCCAGAGTCACCGTGTGTGGCTAATAGGTGAGGACAAGGAGCCTATACCCTGTGAATAGTAGTCTGGGTCTGGGGTTGTCCCTAAGGGTTAGTGTGTGTCTAACAGTTGTCCCTCCACATTTGCAGGTGACTCTGGGTACCCCAACCTGTCATGGCTACTGACCCCAGTGAGAAATCCCAGGACAAGGGCAGTGGAACGCTACAATGAGGCACATGGGCGAACTAGGAGGATTAAATAAAGAACCTTCGGCCTCCTGAAGGCCAGGTTCCTGTGCCTCCATATGACTGGTGGTTCTCTGTACTACTCACCAAAGAAGGTGTGCCAGATCATCGTGGCCTGCTGTATGTTGCACAATTTGGCTTTGCGACGACAGGTGCCTTTTCTGCAGGAGGATGGTCCAGAAGGAAGTCTTATGGCAGCTGTGGAGCCTGTGGACGGTGAAGAAGAGGAGGCAGAAGAAGAGGATATCAACAACAGAAACAACGTGATCCAGCAATACTTGCAGTGAGACACAGGTAAGAAGACATCACTGCCTCCTACATCTCATACAATTGTTAGACCTATCATATGTCTGTCACTTTCACCCAGTGTATGGACGCTGACCTGTCACTTTGCCTTTCCATTTCACAGATGTGGGTCCCACTGTGTGACCTCTGCTATGTTACCCCATGACTAGAGCTGTGTGACATAGGTATGTTGACAATACAATGGACATTACTATTATCCTCAGTTATTGCAAATACACATTTGTGAAAGCACAGACTGACTCCAGATTGTTTTGTGATTCAAGGGTGTTTATTTAAGTGCAAAATAGTGGAGGGGGTTGTAAAATGGTCAGGGGTGATGGTGGAGGAATGTCCATGGCAGAGTCCAGTTATTTGTCTCACAGGTGCATTGTCCAAAGGGGCATAGGAAGTGGAGCTAGGGCAGTTTAAGGATGGACAGGGTAACAAAGTGGGACAGAAGGATGACATTCAGGGTGGTCTCATTTCTTGGTGGGGGTCTTGGCATTGTTCTCTGTCTTTGTCCTGGATCTCAGGGACGTTTGCGGGGTGGTTCTCCGTCTGCAGGGGGTGGGGTGCTGATGTCGTGGTCCTGTGGCGGTGCCTCCTGTCCACTAGCGCCGGCGGAGGTGGTGGGCAGTTCATCGTCCAGGCTAGTGTCAGGGGCCCCTTGTTGTGCCAGTGTCTCTCTTGGTGTTCACAAGGTCCTTCAGCACCCCTACAATGGTGACCAGGGTGGTGTTGATGGACTTGAGTTCCTCCCTGATCCACAAATACTGTTCCTCCTGTAGCCGCTGGGTCTCCTGAAACTTGGCCATTACCGTTGCCATCGTCTCCTGTGAATGATGGTACGCTCCCATGATGTTGGAGAGGGCCTAGTGGAGAGTGTGTTCTCTGGGCCTGTCCTCACCCTGTCTCACAGCAGTCCTCCCAGTTCCCCGGTTTTCCTGTTCCTCTGTCCCCTGAACCGTATGCCCACTGCCACTGCCCCCAGGTCCCTGCTGTTCTTGGGTTTCTGGGTTTGCCTGGGTTCCCTGTAGTAGTGGACACACTGCTGCTTGACGTGTCCTGGGGACAGAGGGATGGGCCCGCTGGGTGGGTGCTGTGCTGGTGTTTCCTGAGGGGGGAGGCTCAGTGGTGGCATGTGCCAGTGTATGGGAACTGACTGTCCCGAGGTCCCAGATAGGCCGGGCTGGTCATCTAGATCCAGTTGGACAGAGCTGCTGTCATCACTGTGGGCCTCTTCTGTGGGGGGAGTGGACATGTCTGGAACCTCCTGTCCGGTGACGTTGGGTAGGGGTCCTGCAGGGGTGTAAAGGCATGATTATTGCATCTGTGTGTGCCATAGTGTGCAATGGGTGGGTGACCGTGTACCCCAGTGCTTACATTCTTGTGTAGGACCTTGTGTGATAATTGTTTTGGGGTCTGTGTGGGTATCTGTAGTGGACATGCTTTGGTGATGGGTGTCCATGCTTTGTTGTTGCATGTAGGGCTTGGTGTTGGGATGGGTGGTTTGTGATAGTGGGACATATGTGAGGTGTTGGAGTGATGGGGTGAGGGTCAGGGTGGGGGTATGTGATAGCATGCAGGTAGGGTGGGTGATATGGTAGTAAAGATTTGACTTACCAGAGTCCATTCCTCCTGCTACTCCTGCAAGGCCCTCAGGATGCAGTATAGCCAAGACCTGCTCCTCCCATGTTGTTAGTTGTGGGGGAGGAGGTGGGGGTCTGCCGCCAGTCCTCTGAACTGTAATCCGGTGTCTTGAGACCACGGAACGCACCTTCCCTCGTAGGTCGTTCCACCTCTTCCTGATGGCATCCCTAGTTCTTGGATGCTGTCCCACTGCGTTGACGCTGTCCACGATTCTGCACCATAGCTCCATCTTCCTAGCTATGGAGGTGTGCTGCACCTGTGATCCGAATAGCTGTGGCTCTACGTGGATGATTTCCTCCACCATGACCCTGAGCTCCTCCTCAGAGAACCTGGGGTGTCTTTGCGGTGCCATGGGGTGGTGTGGGTGATGTGTGAGGTGGTGTGTGTTGTGATGTGTGAGGGGATGTGTTTGTGTGTGTTTTGTGAGGTGCATTGATGTTGTGTGAGTGGTGGTCTTGTGTGCCTGTGGATGCTGGTTTATTGATGGCGGTTGTTAGAAATGGGGTCTTTGGTTGACAGTCAGGTTACCCCCTGTTCAAGCAAGGACCCTCACTCTAGTCAGGGTAAAAGAGAATCACCCTCAGCTAACCCCTGCTTACCCCCTTGGTAGCTTGGCAGAGCAGTAGGCTTAACTTCAGAGCGCTAGGTGTAAAGTATTTGTACCAACACACACAGTAACTCAATGAAAACACTACAAAATGACCCAACACCAGTTTAGGAAAATTGGAAATATTTATCTAAACAAAACAAGACCAAAACGACAAAAATCCGACATACACAAGTCAAGTTATGAATTTTTAAAGATTAAACTCAAAAATAGTGCTTAGAAACAAAAATGATTTGATGAGATGTTAACACTGCGTCGTGACGGAGTCGTTCCCAACAAGCCGGCACCAGCGGCGCCGGACACGGAGTCGTGTAGACCCCCAAGTACAGTACCTTTGGTGAAGAGTGAAAACGAGCCGATGCGCGAAGTCGGGGATCGCGGCGTCTGTGTGAAACGTTGAATCCACGCACTTCGAGCGGCGTTGGTCACGACGTGGTGCGGCGACTTCCACGGAGCCACGGACTTCAGCAGGGCTGCAGCGGCATCGGGCCTGCGAAGAGCGTTGCGTTCCAGCGAAGGTCACGGCGTCAGGTGCAGGCGGCGTTACCGGATTCAGCAGCGGCGTCGGTCCGGAGTCGTCCGAAGTCGCTTTCCTTGGATTTCCACCAGCTTTCCTTTCAAGGGACCAGGGACTGGATAGGGCACCACTTGTCAGAGCAGAAGTCTCTCCAGAGACTCCAGGTGCTGGCAGAGAGAAGTCTTTGCTGTCCCTGAAACTTCAAACAACAGGAGGCAAGTTCTAAATCAAGCCCTTGGAGATTTCTTCACAAGATGGAAGGCACACAAAGTCCAGTCTTTGCCCTCTTACTCTGGCAGAAGCAGCACTGCAGGAAAGCTCCACAAAGCACAGTCACAGGCAGGGCAGCACTTCTTCCTCAGCTATCAGCTCTTCTCCAGGCAGAGGTTCCTCTTGGTTCCAGAAGTGTTTCTCAAGTCTGTAGATTTGGGTGCCCTTCTTATACCCATTTTAGTCTTTGAAGTCGCCTTTCTTCAAAGGGGACTCACACCTTCTTGTGAAATCCTGCCTTGCCCAGGCAAGGCCTCAGACACACACCAGGGGGTTGGAGCCGGCATTGTCAGAGGCAGGCACAGTCCTTTCAGATGAGAGTGACCACTCCACCCCTCCCTCCTAGCAGAGATGGCTAATCAGGAAATGCAGATTACACCCCAGCCCCCTTTGTGTCACTGTCTAGTGCGAGGTGAAAAACAACCCAACTGTCAAACTGACCCAGACAGGAAATCCACAAACAAGGCAGAGTCACAGAATGGTTTAAGCAAGAAAATGCTCACTTTCTAAAAGTTGCATTTTCAAACGCACAATCTTAAAATCAACTTTACTAAAAGATGTATTTTTAAATTGTGAGTTCAGGGACCCCAAACTCCACATGTCCATCTACTCTCTAGGGGAATCTACACTTTAATCATATTTAAAGGTAGCCCCCATGTTATCCTATGAGAGAGACAGGCCTTGCAACAGTGAAAAACGAAGTTGGCAGTATTTCACTGTCAGGAGATATAAACCACATTACTATATGTCCTACCTTATCCATGCACTGCACCCTGCCCTTGGGGCTACCTAGGGCCTACCTTAGGGGTGCCTTACATGTAAGAAAAGGGAAGGTTTAGGCCTGGCAAGTGGGTACACTTGCCAAGTCGAATTTACAGTGTAAAAATACACACGCAGACACTGCAGTGGCAGGTCTGAGACATGATTACAGGGTTACTTATGTGGGTGGCACAACCAGTGCTGCAGGCCCACTAGTAACATTTGATTTACAGGCCCTAGGCACCTGTAGTGCACTTTAATAGGGACTTAACAGTAAAACAAATATGCCAATCATGGATAAACCAATTACATACAATTTACACAGAGAGCATATGCACTTTAGCACTGGTTAGCAGTGGTAAAGTGCTCAGAGTTCAAAAGCCAACAGCAACAGGTCAGAAAAAATAGGAGGCAGGAGGCAAAAAGATAGAGGATGACCCTGCATAAGCAAAAAGGTCCAACAGTGGTGTCTCTCTCTGGCCTTCTATCGCAATTCTGGTCATAAGGGTTTGTGGGTGATGTGGGTGTGTGTTTTATATTGTATTGGGTGTGTGGGAGTGGTGTGTGTATTTGTATCAGGTGTGTGTGGAATTGTCCAATGCGGTTGTGTTTTGTAGATGTGTGTGTATTTTAAGCGCGGCAGTGTGTACCGCCAATGGAATACCGCAGTTGAAAGACCGCCGCGTGGATTCGTGGGTCATGATACTGTGGGCGTATTCCTGTTGGCGTGACGGTGTCGGTTTTGTTATCGCCAGTTTAATCACTGACCTTTGGTGTGGCTTTTGTGTTGGTGTCTAGATTTTGGCAGATTCCGAGCTGTGGGTGGTAATAGCTGTAGCGGAATACCGCCGCCGCAGCAGTGTGTTGGCGGTCTTCTGCACTGCGGTAAGTGGGATTTACCGCCAATGTTGTAAGGAGGGCCTTGGTCCCTAGAGCTGTAATGACTGTAACCATACTCAGAGCCCCTAGAGGGCGCAGCACTCCCAGCTGTAAAGCAAAAGCTTAAAAAATGCCTTGAAAACGTGAGGAAAATCCTGGGGTGGTGACTATTTTGGATCCCCCCCCCCCAACAACTTGGGGAGAGGCTCCTCAAAGTTGTCCTGGATAAAGGCTGTGCCTTACTGAATTTGCTGGTGGTGACCCCACCATCCTGGGGCCACTACAGGGGAAGAAATATTAAAATTGGTACAAAAAACAGTCAGGCCCAGCAGGGTATTATTAGGCACTCCTGGGAGCAGTGTATATTATAGTATTGGCTCTCCCCCTGAGCTGGGAGAACCACAATTGTGGTTTCTTTGTGTTTATTCTTTTTCCAGGGGTTCCCAGCCCCACCCGGGTATCCCACACTCAATTTCTGTTGGGGGGCAGCCCAAGGAGCCCACCAAGGAGCCCACCCCTGGTTGCCCCTGCCAGCTTCCTGTCCCAAAAGCATTCTTTGGTGCTGCTGTGGGAGCTGGCAAGGTGTCTTTTTGCCTACCCGCTCCTTTGGGCAGGTGCCGGAATCTGTGGCAGCCTCCTGTTCACCCTAGACACGGGCATGGGGAACAGGTGGGCTGTCCATGGCTGGGGGAAGTGTGAAGGTGCCCCCGATCATTTCAGCATGCAGGGGTCAGTGAAGTCCTGGCCCCCATCTTAAGGGAAAAACACGCGGAGGGTGGGGTCCATGGGTGCTTAAAAGTGTAAGGAGAGGGCCCCACACACATCCAATTCCTGGGGCAGAACTATAACATTTCTTTGCACCGACCCCCAGGCCCTAGCCCACCCAGTGGGTAAATGACAAAAAGGTAGTGTAGCCCCAGGCATATTGTCGCAGAGAACAGTCAGTAGTCTCCAAACTTCAGAATGCCATAACTCGGGCTCTTTTGGGCTGATTTGGACGATCTTGTGCTCACTTTACTCCTGGGGGTGAGGTCTATCGACCAGGGACAGTTGCAGCAACTGTCCCCACCTCCAAAGTGGTTCTGTTCTCTAGGAGCTGATTCTCCTGGCTCCTGGCACCAGCTCTTTTCCTGATATTGGTTTCTGGGTGTAAAAGGTCCAAAGCTTTCCCACAGCTGGCCCTCAGGGCGTTTAAAGGGGACAGCCTCTGTAATCCTTAGGGTGACCCACTGCTCCTGGGGTCAGCTGGGCAGAGGCCCTAGTCTTGACTGAGGATAAGGAGGTTTTTCCTTCAGTTTCTCAACGGCGGTCCCAGGATCCAGCAACTTAGTGTAAAAAAATCCATAGGCAAGAGAAAGTCTCCTCCATGTGCAAAAGGTTTAAAAGGGGAGAGGAAGGTTCTAGAAGTCAGGTACCCCTGGCCAACCCTAGGGTGCCACTTCACCTCTCCACCCTGGCCCAACACTCCTACACAGCATGCTGGGACAGTCCAAATCTCATCATCCAGAAACCACTGGTCACATCTACTACTAGGGTGCCAGCTCTACCACCCGCTTACATCACTGTCAGGGCCTTGCACACCAGAAGTTCAAAAGTGAGCCCCCCTTCCTGGTTTGGCTCCTGTTGTCTGGGCACTCTCAATTTTTCAGTGGGCTTTGTGAGGCCCAACTCTGGTGTAGTGTGACAGCTGAGTGATTGACGCAGATCATTTCACCCGATTCCCTTTCTTCCTCAGGAGTTGGGTGAAGTACTTTTAATTGCTCCTTTTGTGTGGGGGGGCTTTGTTCCTGCTGCTTGAGAGAAATGCAATTAACTGTGCACAACAGGGTGACAAAATGCCTGTTTCTGATGCTGAGCAAGGGAAATATGAAAACTCTGGATGACCTATAAGGTGTATAGATATCATTTTGGAACTTACATAATTGATTTTACTGCACAGTTTACACTCCAATTCAAGATGCAAATGGTCTCTGGAAGCCACAGGGGAGCGTAACTGTACTCTAAGACAATTCTCTCCCTGTGTGTATAATAGAGGGTCACCATAGACAAAATAGTAAATCACACTGACTTTTCCTATTGGTGTACACTAACCTTATAATGCCTATCCCAGTTACATATCTAACCCTGTAGAGTCCCCATTGCTCCAGGCTACCTGTGTGCAGTTACTGGGCTATTGAATGACAGTAGTCTCCCATGCACAACCCACACACATGTGCACACATGTTCAAGTGTAACCGACCAAGTGCCCTTTACTCTTGCTGTATCACAGCGGCCTTTTCTTAAAAGGCACACACTGGTGGTATACACATGCAGTCTGTTTGCCATTGATTAATGTTCGAAATCGGGTCTATATTTGGCCGTCAGTTTACACCCTGTCTAAGTAGGGATCCTCACTGTAGTCAGGGTAAGGGATAGACCCAGCTCAGAAAACCCCTGCCCACCCCCTTCATAGCTTGGCACGAGCAGTCAGGCTTATCTGAGAAACAATGTGTTAAGCATTTACACATAACACTCAGTAATTCAGTGAAAACACTAGAAACGGCCACAACACCAGTTTTGGAAAAATAGCCAATATGTATCTATGCAAAACAAGACCAAAATGAGAAAATCCAACATACAGTAATAAAGATAGGAATTTAGCAAGAACTACTTAAAAACACAGTTCGTTGAAGTCAATATCTCCATCTGGGGCAATCATGGCTTTGTGAACAACAAATCTAACAGTTCAGGCTGACTGCACGGTCGTGGGCCAGCTACAGTGTTGAGCAGGCGAACAAACAGTACCTTGGAAATGTAGGGCGTCGTGATCCTCGCACTGAGATCCGGAGTGCAGCGTCACTGGTATCAACTGTTGCAGGGGTCATCAGGCCCGTGAAGTCACATGTGTTGCAGATCGAACTATGGGTTGATGATGAAGTCAGGAGCGCTGGCATAGATGACATCATGGTTGCGATACCAAACAGGATGTTGCGATGTGTGGTGTCCACAGGTCTCGCAGCGGCTCGGTGATGTCATCCTACAGCATCGGTTAGGCCAGAGCTGCAGTGTGAAGTGGGGAGGTGCAACGTGAGGTGTCTCCAGGTTGTGGTGCAGGCAGCTACATTATCGTTGCTGAACCGCTGACATCGGTAGGCCCAAGGTGGCGGTTCAACGTGGGGCAGGCTCCGTGCGGCATCCACAGGGCGCAGTGCAGGATGGAGTCGATGGTGCTGGCATTGGTGGACCGGGGCTGTGGTGCGGGACTGGACGGTGCTTCATGTACTTCATGAGTGGTGTCCTCAGGCCACAGTGCAGGCAGCGGCGGTGGTGTCAGCATAGAGCAGTGTCGTTGGGGACACCAAGACTGTGGTGAGAGCGAGGCAATGTAGAGGTTGGGGCCCCCAGGTCATGGTGCAAGCAGCAGATTGGTGACTGCGTCAGGTGGTGGCGTCGGTGAGACCAGGGTTACGGTGTGAAGTGGGGCACAGCTCTGTGCGGCAGCGTCAGGTCAAAATGCAGGCAGCAGCATCGTTGACAGCGTAGTGGTGGTTTTTCTTCTGCTGTAGCACAAAACACACAGTTCCCAGTGCTGTAGGCAGATGAATCTGAAGTCTTTGATAACCCTGAGACTTCCAATAGGAGGCAAGCTCTACTTCAAGCCCTTGGAGAAACTTCACAAGCAGGATACGCAGCAAAGTCCAGTGTTTGTCCTCTTTAAGGCAGAAGCAGCAAATACAGGCTTTCCCAGCAAAGCATAGACAGCAAAGGGGCAGTATTCCTCCTCAAGCTCTTCAGCTCTTCCCCTTGGCAGAGGTTCCTCTTGATCCAGAAGTTTTCTAAAAGTCTGAGGTTTTGGGTCCACTACTTATACTCATTTCTACCTTTGAAATAGGTAAACTTCAAAGGAAGTCTCTGTTGTTCACAAGATCCTGCCTTGCCCAGACCTGGCTCCAGATGCACTCCAGGGGGCTGTATACTATATTGTATGAGGATAGGCACAGCCCTTTCAGTGGCAGGTGTCGGCTCCTCTCACCACTCTTAGCCCAGGAGACTCATCAGAATATGCAGGACACACCTCAACTCCCTTAGGCTCACTGTCTAGAGGAAATTCACAAACATCTCAACTGTGAGTCTGACCCAGACATGGATTCCAGAGGCAGGCAGAGATCCAGGATGGTTAAGCAAGAAAATGCCAACTTTCTAAAAGTGGCATTTTCAAGCAGACAATCTAAAACCAACTTTACCAAAAGATATATTTTTAAATTGTGAGTTCAGAGGCCCCAAACTCCAGATCTCTATCTGCTCCCAATTGGAAATTACTCTTGAGGAATTTAAATGCAATCCCCTTATTAACCTATGGGACAGATACACCTCACAATAATGAAAAACAAATCTGGCAGTATTTCACTCTCAGGACATGTAAAACACACCCGTATATGTCCTACCTTTTAAATATACTGCACCTTGCCCATGGGACTACCTAAGGCCTATCTTAGGGGTGACTTACATGTAGTAAAAGGGAAGGTTTGAGCCTGGCAAGTGAGTACACTTGCCAGGTTGAATTGGCAGTTTACAACTCCACACACAGACACTGCAGTGGCAGGGCTGACATATGTTCACAGGGCTACTCATGGGTGGTGCAATCAGTGATGAAGGCCCACTAGTAACATTTTATTTACAGGCCCTGGGCTCCTCTGGTGCACTTCAATAAGGACTTATCCGTAACTCAAATATGCCAATCATAGATAAACCAATCACTAATATAATTTATATAAGGAGCACTTGCACTTTAGCTCTGGTTAGCAGTGGTAAAGTGCACAGAGACATAAACCAGCAAAAACAGAGTCCAGCATACCATAAATACAGGGTCAGAAGGCAAAAAGACAGGGGAAACACACCAAAAGATGGCAAGTCTAACAATTACTGTGGGTGAAACACCAGTAGTGAGACGCATCCACAGTAAAAAGTCCAAAAGCAAAACATCCGAGTATACTGAAAAGGCAGTATCCAATTGCAACAATGGTCTTCCTGCGTTATGTGAAAAATGAAACGAGAACAAAGATTCCAATATGAAGGGAATCTTAAGCACCCAATCCAGTTTTTTAAAGTGTTTTCATTGCCATTTTAAAGTTTCTGCAGTAAGTACAAGTACCTGACAATTGCCAGTGCACTATGTAACCCATATGACAATATTTTAACAGGTACAGTATTATTCTGCGTATTCATGGCCTCAGCTTACACATATTACAGTTTCCTTAGTCCTGAAGGACTGCTGTGATGGTCCTCATACATATCCTTCCAAGTTAGCATGCCCACTTTGATTCATGGGCATGTATCCTGCACCTGGAATAGCACCGCACAACGTGGCAGTGACCTAGAGGCATGGCATTCTAATAATGTATCTCCACCAGCACCAATGCTCAAATCTCAATAGAATGTTATTGGACGGCCATCCATTGCTTCCCATCATCAACCATTTGTGCAACGAAAGTGTGATGAAACATCACTGGTCTCAGGGTCCTTAGTATTTGCCAGTCATTGAGTTGGAAGTTTGATGTGGGCTATCACGCCATGTACTCCATAACTGGGTGCTCCCAATCCGCTCCTGTCAATGGTCATCCAATTGGGAGATGACCACCCTATGTCTATTTTTGCCCCATATCACAGTTATCAGGAGAAACTGAAGCTTGTTTCTTAAGTATAACAGGCAACACTCATAAAAAATATAAAAATCTCAATAAAATCAACATCTTTGAGATGGTTATTCTACCCATTGTAGATAGAGGGAGCGCACTACAGAATGGGATTGAATTCGTACCAGATCATGTTCATCGTGGTAGCGAACTGTACGCAGCATAGATTTCTGCAAGGAGGCTGTCTGGTCCAGACATCTTGACCCTTGGCATTTGCGTGATAGCTAACTGAATTTCTTACATTTGCAGGGGTTCGTCCAATTCTAGATGCTGTATGCCACTCAGTCCAGGGTGCAGTAGGTGGGGAAGATACCGGGTCATCATGGCATCTTGTGTGTCCTGTGGGGAGTCATATAACTCTTCATAATATCATCTAAACACTGTGTTGATCCCCACTGGGTGTTAACCAGCTCTCCAATAATAGCTCTCCAACCACTGTCCTGGGGGTTTCTGCCTTTAAGAGCCACACTAAGAGCTATCCCACCTTGTCTCCTTCATTGTGCTGTCTGTCGGTGTGTTCCCTGCAGTTAAAATACCTAGGAGCTCCAGGAGTGCTCGCTATTCCACCCTGGCCTGCACCATTTCACACCTGGGATGTTCTTGTGGTACAGAGCTAATTTCCAATGTGTGTATTCATCCCTCCAGTTTCGTCAGTTCCCAGAGCAGAGTCTGTATTACCCAGTGGTTAGTCTGTAAAAAATGACCTCTCGTTACCACTTTAAATGCATCCCTTTCTAGTGACCAGTTAGCCACTGACCCGTCATTATCAGTAAAGTAAACACTAACGTCATCTGCCATTTTCTCTTTGATTGGGGTCATGTAACAGTGTCAAGCAAAAGTGGTATGTGGGTATACGTGGAGTGGATCTGCCCCACTGGAGTGTTAGTTTCAGGGGATTGTGATCAGACAGTATATAGCCTAGATGTTCATGATCATTCTCCCTCCTGGCAGCTTCTGAACTGCAGAAAAAAAATCTATGAGTGTGTGCAGGCAATGCACCCCAGATTACAAAGAGTACTCATGGTCAAGTGGGTGTAAGTCTCACCACACATCTGTCACCCGGGCGTCCCTTGCCCATTGCGACAATTGGCTTGAGGCAACCACAGATTTGGCCAACTGTAGCAAAGGGGTTGTCTACAGTGGAGAGCAAAGATCATGTGAGTCTGGCCAGAAAATCCTGCATATTAACACCCAGGGCATACACAGCCATTAAAGACAATACCTACCCATCCGGTTTGCTCTTCAACACAACATACATGCCATATGGATCAGTTTTGCTCTTTGCAGTTATGAAAGGGACCATAGGAAGGACCCACATGAGGACACCTCATGTATAAACAGAATTCTTAGCCCTCACTCTCGTCCCCCTCCATTTCATTTGTAACTTGTTAAGTTCAGGGGCCGTTACATGAGTTTCCTGTAGACAGGCAAGATGAACAGTCCTAAGCTTCATGTAAGCATGTATGTGATAGATCTTCAATGGTGTGCCCTCCCACCTAATGGCAAAAAGAAAAGTATATATGCTGTTAAATTCAGTGGACTTCATCTACTGTCATAGTGGTGACAGTTGGTCCCAGTCTTAGCTCTTATTCCAGGTCTGTTGTGTCATCCTTCTCTGCCTCCTCCCATGAGTCAGTATCACTGAGTGCTTGCTCTGCTCCATAGCCTGCAGTGTTTTCCAACACCTCCATCACAATAGCACTTTCTCTCTAGCTGTCTGTTCCCATGATGGATGCTGCATTTCCAATGGCCGCGGGTCTGGTCATGCTGTGGTGTACGGCAAACTGTAGGCCTCTGGGGCAGGGGGTGCTCTTGCTCCACTCCTCAACACTATACCATCAGATTTGACTTGAGGCGGCAGGAACACCTGAAGAACATCTGACATGGCTGCCTGGTTTGCCATGTCCTTCAGCACCCAACCTAGTTAAAATAATAAAACAAAACATACTTGTCTTGTCATTTTTCCTGGTAGGCTAAAGGCTGCAGGTAACATATGAACTTCATATGCAGGAGGAGAGCAGGCCCTTGATAATGCTCAGGACCTTGCATTCCGGTTGATTCTGGTGATTTTGGAATGTGAACTCATATAAAAGTATGTGTTTTTAAAATAAATTTGCCTCAGATTTCTTTATTGAGTGTGTGTCTCACTTACTGTATGTGTGTGTGCTTTACATGCTTAGCACTCATCTGTTTCTTGGGATATCTCATGTGTACCATTGATACAATCTTACAGCACATTGTTGGACGTGGGGGCGCTGCATTTTGCAGGAAACTCATAGTCCCACGATCCATCTCATTATTAGGAGATGGAGCTGCCCAATTACTGCATCATCGACGCACTACAAAGCGCTTTGCTGGAACCCGCAGTGCGAGACGCATTGTTAGACACAGGGGGCACTGAACTTTGCAGGAAACTCATAGTCCCACGATCCATCTCATTGTGAGGAGGTGGAGCTGCCCAATTACTGCATTATCGATGCGCTACAAAGCGCTTTGCTGGAACCCGCAGTGCAAGACGCATTGTTGGCCACTGGGGTTATTGAACTTTGCAAACAACACATAGGCGGTCATTCCTACCTTGGCGGGCGGCAGTCGCCGCCCGCCTGGCGGGAACCGCCAGAAGACCGTACTGCGGTCAAAAGACCGCGGCGGTCATTCTGTCTTTCCCGCTGGGCTGGCGGGCGACCGCCAAAAGGCCACCCGCCCGCCCAGCGGGAACGCACCTGCAACGAGGAAGCCGGCTCCGAATGGAGCCGGCGGAGTTGCTGGTGTGCGACGGGTGCAGTTGCACCCGTCGCGATTTTCAGTGTCTGCCAAGCAGACACTGAAAATCAATGTGGGGCCCTGTTAGGGGGCCCCTGCAGTGCCCATGCCAGTGGCATGGGCACTGCAGGGGCCCCCAGGGGCCCCACGACACCCGTTCCCGCCAGCCAGGTTCTGGCGGTGAAAACCGCCAGAACCAGGCTGGCGGCAAGGGGGTCGGAATCCCCATGGCGGCGCTGCTTGCAGCGCCGCCGTGGAGGATTCACAGGGGCAGCGGGAAGCCGGCGGGAAACCGCCAGCTTCCCTTTTCTGACTGCGGCTTTACCGCCGCGGTCAGAATAGCCCCAGAAGCATCGCCAGCCTGTTGGCGGTGCTTCCTCCGTCCCCTACTCATACCTGTAGGAATGACGCCCATAGTCCCATGATCCACCATGCTTCAAGGAGGATGAGCTGCCCAATTACTGCATCATCAACTTGCTACAAAGCGCTTTGCTGGAACCTGCAGTGGGAGACACATTGTTGATCACTGGAGGCATTAAACTATGGAGAGGACTCATAGTCTCACGATCCATCACACTGCAATGAGGTGGAGCTGCCCAATTACCGGATCGTCAATGTGCTACGAAGCACTCTGCTGGAACACACAACGCGGGATGTGCCCTGGCGAACAGTGGGCCAAGAATGGGCCATCTTAGCCCGGAAGAGCCTGAGCTGGACCACCCCTCTTGGCCCCTGCCTCTGCATTGGCTGAAGGTAAATGTTCCTTGCTCGGGGATATTGATGTTTTTGCATGTGGCCAGGTACTCTGAGAGTCACAATGGGCAAACGGAAAATCCAAGGATTCAGTGATACCATCACAAAATACCTTCATAGTGCAACCCTTGACTCTTTCCTAATTCAAGCAGTGGGAGTATTGGACAAATAAATATCCCTGTCAGAACGATAATTATCCCTGGGCCTTAGTCATTTTGCTCAGAGGCCCTAGGAGCTGTTGCCATAAGGGCACTTACCTGGGTGGGAAATAAACTGTCGTGGCAACTAGTGTCTTTCAAAATGAGTTGCTGAAGGGGAGTCTAATTCTCTATCTCCTACTATTGAGCTACTGGCATATTCCAATCGACCTTTGGCAAGTAAAAATGATCCATCAAGAAAGAAAATTAAAAAAAACTAAACAGCTATCTCAACCTCGTGTTGTCAGAATAAGTAGGACCACAAAAACGCAACATGCCTCACTTTGAAACTGCTGCCTTGCAAAGTTGAGAGGCCTGTATATGGCACTCTTGATTCCACTTCTAACTCAGGATGGGATATTTTTCTTGACAAAATTCAGGCTATGCTGACCGTGAGCCTCTCTCCGATCTTGGCTAGACTAAGCAAATTAGAAGCATCTGTGTCAGAATTTGTGACTCTTTGTGCCAATAATGGACCCCCATATCAAATTACCTCTGAGGTGGCTCCTAGGCCATTGAGGGAGCATCAGAAACCTGCAGAGCCCTTTGGTAGATCAGAGGTGGGTCAACCATTACCATTATCATCCTCGAGCAACCTCTCAGCTGGTACGACATCTTGTGAAAGGGAAAATGGCACGATCAGGTGGTTACCACTAAGGGTTTACCTCGAGGGAAAACGGAACTCAGCCAAGTGAACTTGTGTGGCCCCTTGCTTGCCATTTGACTAATCAAAGAAAAAACTTGATCTCCCACCTTGGCTGACTATCCAGCTTTAGCCTCCACAACAAGTGAAACCACTGCACAGTTCAATAACAAAGTCTGCCATTGGCTATCCCAACACACTGATTTTAAGACTCATGAACATAGGGTCATCCTTTGTGTAAGAAGGGTTGGGTGGATTTGTGCATCTGCTAAACTAAAACATGACTACTGTGTTGCAATTAACTGTAGCTATCCAAATCTTGTTGAGAGGCTAATTTGCTGTGATACTGGCATACACATGAGTAGTGACCATACTGGTATTAGTATTGTTCCCTTGTGGTGAATCCATTTTAGTTCTTATTGGGACTCAGGAGTGTAGCTTAGCCTTTGGTTTGCAGACCTGTTCCCCATCACCTAGTGACTTTTAACTTACTTAGCTCACTCTATTTTATTTCATTTATTGAATTACTTCTTTTAAGGTGGCTGCCATTGTTTATAGTTTATAAAGATGTTTTGATTTGCATTATCAGTGCCACTCTGAGAAGACGTCATCATTAACGTTATGATCAGTGATGTACTCAAGTATTGTTATCATGTCCCTTTCTCACTTAAGTGTGATAGGAACATAATGTACACTTGTTGGGGATTGTTTATATAATTGCCGCCACAAGTCTGCCTCCTTATCAGTTGTTTAGGAACATACCTGCGTTAGGGATCCTACATAATCTGTATGAATACAGCTCACACGGACAAGGTCATTAGAAGGGAAGATCCGGAACAATGCATCCGGAACCACTCCTGCGTTGTTCACACAAGCGGAACAAGGCTTGCCTGAACAATGCAAGACTTTTTCTCTGCCTTAACCACGCATGTGCTGAACAAGACATGTGTGGTTAAGGCAGAGAAAAAGGAAGATCCATCAGGAGAGGACGCAGTCAGGTAAGTGGGGCTGGGGCAGGGTTGGGGATAGTTTTTAGGGGTGGGGTGGGCGGTGAAGGGGTTGGGGTAGTAAGGTTATTTAATTCTTTTTAAGGTGCGGGGTGGGGGGGTTGGTACTATGGTTTTTAGGGCACAGGTGGGGTGTCAGGGTTATTTTGTTTTTAGGGGCGGGTGGGGGTGAGGGTAATTTTGTATTTGAGGGAGTGGAGGAGTTGGGTTTTTAGGACTGGGGGGGCCAGGGTAATTTTGTATTTAGGGTGGGTGGGGGGGTCGGGTTTTTAAGGGCGGGGTGGGAGTCAGGATGGTTTTCTATTTGGGGGGGTTGGGGTAATTATGTTTTTAGGGCAGGTGGTGTTTTTTTAGGGGTGGTGGTCAGGGTAATTTTGTATTTAGGGTGGATGGGGGATTGGGTTTTTAGGAGCCGGGTGGGGTTGGGGTAATTTTGTATTCAGGGCAGGTGGAGAGTTGAGTTTTTATGGGTGGGGGGCTGAGGTAAGTTTGCATTCAGGGCAGGTGGGGGGGTTGGGTTTTTAGGGGCGGGTGGGGGGTTTGGGTAATTTTGTATTTGGGGTGGATGGGGGATTGGGTTTTTAGGAGCCGGGTGGGGGTTGGGGTAATTTTGTATTCAGGGCAGATGGAGAGTTGAGTTTTTAGGGGTGGGGGGCTGAGGTAAGTTTGCATTCAGGGCAGGTGGGGGGGTTGGGTTTTTAGGGGCGGGGTGGGGGGTTTGGGTAATTTTGTATTTGGGGCGTGTGAGGGGTTGGGTTTTCAGGAGCAGGTGGGGGGTTGGGGTAATTTTGTATTCAGGGCAGGCAGGGGGGTTGGGTTTTTAGGGGCAAAGGTGGAGGTCGGGATAATTTTGTTTTTAGGGTTTGGGTAGTTTTATTTTTGGGGTGGGCGTCAGTTTTAGGGCTCAGGGTGCGTGGGGAGGTATTGGGGTAGTTTTTAAAGGTGGGGGGTCGGGGTACGTCTGCTTTTAGGAGCGGGTGGGAGGGGTCAGGGTAATTTTGTTTTTAAGGTTTGGGTTGTTTTATTTTTGGGGGTGGGGACGGTTTTAGGGCTCACAGTTGGTGGGTATTGGGGTAGTTTTTAAGGGTGGTGGTCAGGGTACTTTCGTTTTTAGAGTGGGGGATAGCATGCAGCAACAACGCATGCTGTTTCCACACATACCTTTACTAGGCATACCTTTACAATGAAAAAACGTTGTAAAGGCATGCGTGGTAAAGGCATGCGTGGAAACAATGCAGTTGTTCCAATTGCATTGTTCAGGCATGTGTGGTTGACGCATGCATTGTTCCATCATGCAACCTCAATAGAGGGGTTCCTTCCAGATGCCATCCACACTGCACACCACCTTGCTGCAGAACTCAGCCTTTGTGTCACCATAGAGTCTGACCTAGACACCTCATTCAAAGCTAACAAGGGTTGAGGGGCACTTCTCATGGACATGTTACTGGTAAATTAGGATTGTCATTCCTAGTTCTCATTAGGTTAGAGATTATGTTCTCCTTACTAGTAATTTTACATCTCATGTTTATTGTACGATGGTCAATTAATCAATCAAATACATTTCTTAAGCACACTACTCACCCGGTAGGGTCTCAAGGTGCTGGGGGGGGGGGTTACTGCTCAAAAAGCCATGTTGTAAGGTGCTTTCTGAAGGTTAGAAGTTCTGGGTCTTGCGTAGGTTGGTGGGAAGGGAGTTCCAGGTTTTGGTGGCGAGGTGGGAGAAGGATCTGCCGCCGGAGATGGTGCGTTGGATGCGGGGGACTGTAGCAAGGGCGAGGTCGGCGGAGCGGGGCTGTCGAGTTGGTTTGTGGAAGTTGATTTGTTCGTTGAGGTAGGCCGGTCCAGTGTCATGGAGGGCTTTGTGAGTGTGGACAAGGATTTTGAAAATTATCGTTTTGTTGATGGGCAGCCAGTGTAGGGATCTGAGGTGGGCGGAGATGTGTTTGTGGCGAGGGAGGTTGAGGATGAGACGTGCGGCTGCGTTCTGGATTCGCTGGAGTTTTCTCTGAAGCTTGGCTGTGGTCCCTGCGTAGAGGGCGTTGCCGTAGTCCAGTCTGCTGCTTATGAGGGCGTGGGTGACTGTTCTTCTTGTTTCTAAAGGAATCCATTTGAAAGTCTTGCATAGCATGCGAAGGGTGTAGAAGCAGAAGGATGATATGGCGTTGATTTGTTGAGTCATGGAGAGAGATGAGTCCAGTATGATGCCAAGATTGCGTGTGTGGGTGGTGCGTGTTGGGGGTAGTCCAAGGGTGGTGGGCCACCAAGAGTTGTTCCATGCTGTCTTGTTGGGACCGAAGATCATGATCTCTGTTTTTCTGAGTTCAGTTTGAGGTGGCTTGCTGTCATCCAATTGGCGATGGCGAGGAGTCCGGAGTGAAGGTTATTCTTGGTGGTAGCTGGGTTCCTAGTGAGGGAGATGATGAGCTGGGTGTCGTCAGCGTATGAAATGGTGGTGAGGCCGTGGGGGCGGAGGATTTTGGTGAGAGGAGCCATGTAGATGTTGAAAAGGGTGGGGCTGAGGGAGGATCCTTGAGGGAGCCCACAGATGGTCTTGGTGGCTGTAGACCGGAAAGGAGGGAGACAAACTCTTTGGGTTCTTTCGGAGAGGAAGGAGTTGAGCCAGTCCAGGGCTTGATGGCAAATTCCAGCGTCAAAAAGGCGTGTGCAGACGGTTTGGTGGCGTATGGCGTCAAAAGCTGCGGAGAGGTCTAGGAGGATGAGGACGACGGTTTTGCCCTTGTCCAATCTGATCCTGATGTTGTCTGTACAGGCGAATAGGGTGGTCTCGGTGCTGTGGTTTTTGCAGAATCCAGACTGGGAGACAATGAGTATGTTGATGTCTTCTAGGAAGCGAGACAGTTGTATGTTTACTATCGTCTCCATGACCTTTGCGCGTAAGCGGAGAAGAGAGATGGGTCGGTATTTTGTGAGGTCTTCAGGGTCTGCTTTGGGTTTTTTGAGAAGAGTGTTGACTCCGGCATGTTTCCAAATATCTGAGAAGGTTGTGGTCTCGAAGGAACTGTTGATGACGGCCCGTAGCTGGGGAGCGATGATTTGGCTGGCCTTTTTGAAGATGTGGTGGGGGCAAAGGTCTGTTGGGGAGTCTGAGTGGATGTAGCTAATGGTTTTGCTGATTTCTTCGTCGTTTGTGGGGGTCCAGGTGTTCAGTAGGTTGGTGCGGCAGGGTGTTGTGGTGTTGGTTGTGTCGGTGGTGGTGATGGTGGGTGCTGACGATGTGAAGCTAGCTTGTATGTCTGCGATCTTGTGGTGGAAGTAGTTGGAGAGGGAGTTGCAGAGGTCTTGGGAGTGTGGAGGGTCGATGGTGAAGGTTTTGGGTTTGTTGAGTTCTTTGATAATGGCAAAAATTCCTTGCTGTTGTGTGTGTTGTTGTCTATGCGTTCTTTGTAGAAGGACCGTTTGGTGGTCCGGATGAGTTGGTGGTGTTTGCGCATGGCTGATTTGGGGGCAGAGAAGTTGCTCATTGAAGGTTCTTGGCGCCAGGCTTTCTCAATTTTTCGGCATTCTCCTTTGGAAGACTGAAGTTCTGTGGTGAACTGGGGGGTGGTCTCGATGGTGCAGGTGTTGTTGTTTATTTTGAAAGGGGCGAGGGAGTCTGCGCAGGTTTCTAGCCGTCGTGTGAGGTTGAGGGCGGTGGCATTGGGGTCGTTGGTGCTGGGAGGTGGAGCTTGTACGAGGTTGGAGAACAGCTGTTCTTTGGAGATCTTGTTCCACTTGCGTTAGGGGGTAGGATGTTGGTGGTGGGTCTCAGGAAGGAGAAGTGGACGCAGTGGTGGTCAGTCCAGTGGAGTTCGGTGGTGTGAATGAAGGTGATGTGGCTGCTGGAGGTGAATATGGCGTCTAGCGTGTGCCCGGCTGAGTGGGTGGGTGAGCTGACCAGTTGCTAGAGGCCGAGGTTTGCAAGGTTGTCCAGCAGGGCCTTAGAGTTCCAATCGTGGGTGCTTTCCAGGTAAAAGTTAAGGTCACCAAGGAGTATGTATTTTGTGGAGGTGAGAGTGTGGGAGCTGATAGTGTCGGCGATGGTGTCACAGAATGGGGGGCAGGGTCCTGATGGTCTGTGGATGAGGGTTCCTCTTAGGGTGGTGTTGGCGTTGATGTGTACCTGAAAGTGTAGGTGTTCTGCGTTGTCTAGTGTGTCATTGGTGTTGGTGGAAATCTTGATGGAGGTTCTGTGTATTATGGTCGACGCCTCCTCCTGGTTTGTTGGTGCGGTCTCTATGGGTAATTTTGTAACCTTTTGGGATGGCTATGGCGATGTCTGGTTCTGATGAGGAGTTCATCCATGTTTCAGTGAGGAAGGCAATGTTGGGAGAGTTTGTGGTGAGTAGGTCCCAAAGCTCGACGGTGTGCTTGTGGACAGAGCGGGTGTTAAGGAGGATGCAGTTGAGGTGATTGGGGGGTTTGGTGTTGTTGTGGTGCTTGTTGGTGTTGTTGGTGTTGGTGTGAGTGCAAGAGAAGTGGCATGCGTGGCATGTGAAAGGTCCGTGTGTGTGTTTGGGTTTGGCCTGGGTGCAGGCGGGGTGCCGGCTGGGGTTGAGAGCAAGGAGCTCTGTGGAGGAGTAGTGGTGCTTGAGGGGGCTGGAGGAGCATGGACCATGGGGCCGGGCGCCGGGCGTGGTCCAGGCACGGACGGGTGCAGACGGGCTTGCCTCTGGCGCGCCTCCAGCGCTACAGCGGTGCGCCTGCTGCGCACAGCCGCACAGTGGCCACCATTAAGATGGGGAGGTGGGAGGGAGGAGGGAGTGTCCAATGAGGGTGTGAGGGGGCGGGGCCACAGGGGACTGGGTCACCGACGAGAGCCGGAAAAGAAAAACAGGCACAATTAAGAGCGAAAAATACGAAGCAGGGCAGAAAATGGGCACAGTTTAAGACAAAAACAATGTGTAAAACGAAAAACCTATTACAAGAAACGACATACGAATTACAGAAAACGAAACACATGGTACAAGCACACTAGACACACCTACCACCAGGCACCAGGGATGAGGCGCAGGCGGGTGCCTGCGGGTGGTGAAGGGCCTCAAACTTCTTTTTGCAGCAACGGCAGGGTCAGGGGCACGGAGGCAGGCCGGGGAGCCATGTGTACTCCTGGCCCAAAGCAGGTCAGGGGATGGTGGGGGATTTTATATTTACAACTCTCATCTTCATAATTCTGCTTCTTTTACTGTTTATTATCCTGACCAGTGCAGCTCCTGCATCTTATTGTAGATTTCAGTCTTTTCAATAAATATATTGAAATCTCTCCTGCATCCCCTTCATTGCAAGTGTGTGACTGAGACTTGTTGCTACCTTGAGAAAAGGGTAACTTCAGTTCCACCACAATTTCCCTGAGAGATCTTATCTACAGTCCATGCGTAAGGCTGTCAGAAATTACCCTTGCTGTGAGTCTTGGTGAGGTACTGCTTGTGAGCCGGGAGGTTTGAGCCAACAGTTGTGACTTGTTGTAGGAATGACTAGTCACCTACAAACAAAATTGCTATCTTCCCTAAACCAGCAGTCTTGACTAAGAGCAAGAGTCCAACTATGACACCCTTAGGGTTCTTTTATAAGCATCTAATTTCCTTGCATTTGACAATGGCTACTGGGAGAGTTCCCATACAAAACTGGCCAGGTGATGGAAATTATTTTAATGTTCCTGTTTGCAATAGATATCAGCTACTCTCAGATCTCAATGATTTGGATTGACTATGGAAATTATAACCTCCAACTTGAGCCAGTTCCCGTACAGTGTATTCAAGATCATCCCTCTGGGGTTTTTGAAGCTAGCTGTGAGGTGGGTGTTAACAACAAGATATGCCCAAGATATACTGAATCCAAACTATTAAGTCCCCCACAGAGCTTACCGTTTGCTCAACTATATCTCAACTATATCTCCTATTTATCTTGACTTTGTAGGCCCTAATACTTGTATTAATGAGAAGCCACACTCCTCTACACAACCTTACGAGCTGGATGTAGCTCAGACTGAATAACCAACCAGTTACTGTTGTGGAACATTGCTGGTTTGAAGAGAAAAATAGTGAACCCTGAGTGTAATGCTTTTATTGAAAAACATGACATCATTCTCCTATAAGAAACTTGGGCAATGGATAAATTACATAGGATGGTCTACTCTAATTTTAGCATTGAAGCTATTCCTCCTAAAGAAAGGCATCCGTTGGGGGCCTTTTAATATGGGTAAAGAATACTATTGACCTGAGGATTAGGAGGTTGGATATTAACAGCCCCACCATAATGGGGTTATCTCTGAGGGGCAGGTATGGTTTGCCTTTTGAATGTTTATAATCATTCTGTGCCTCATAACAAAGAATCACTTATATTGCTTCTGTTAGCCCACTTTCTTGATAAGAGAATGGATGGATAGCCTCTCATAGTTGCAGGAAATTTGGATTCAACTTTTGAGCCCCTTGAGGGCTTAGGGTCTGTTCACAGTTTAGAAAATGAAACTAGAAGGATTCCTACTTAGAGAGTGAACCCATAGTATCTTGGCTAGACGGTAGCTACGCAGTTCCTGTCGATTCTGCTGAATCATGGTACGTGAGCATGCAATTGGAGATTCCCATCTGATGTTAGGTGTGCCCCTACTTTTGCCTGAGGCACTTTGTCAAGTAAATGTTATTTTGGTTTGTTAGATCTTGACCTCTCGCAGAAGATTGTGAGGTACTCACAATGGCAGATAGTGATCTTAATGGGTTGTTGCTTAGAATAAAGGGTATTTTGGGGGGAGCATTGCACCTGGGGCATCAGTGGTAAGTCTGAATGGGGAAACCCTAGCTGTTATCTATTCAGATTTCTATAACATCCTGAGTACGTCACTGTGACAAGTCCCTATTACTTATTCTCCAGCAATCCCTATTTGCTTCTCTGAAGACGAATTGCACTAAGGCAAATGATAGGAAGATTTTTTCTTTCCTAAACAGTCGCCTTGATGGTATAATAAGGACTGCTGTATGGCCAAGGGTCTACTTATCATGGCTGTTAAATGAGGTGCTCAGGAGGAAATCTGGGCTGCTCGTACCAAATTCAAACATATAACTTTAAATCCTAGGCAAAGCTGGGTGGATGACAAATGGCTTGAGCTTATTAAGGCTTCTAGGAATAGTGTTTCCAAAGCCTACTGGCTTATCTTAGCTCGCGGCTTCTCTAGATCTAATAACCTGTCAATTCAACCTTATATAGCTGTCAATTCAGCCCTATATGTGGGTAGATCATTTTTCCAAGATATGCCTTACCTAGTCCAGGTTTTGATGTAGCAGTTTTTAATTGTGTTGTTTCGGAATACATTTGCGGATTTTTGTGATTCTTGTGGTCTAGAGGTAAACACTTCTAAAACAAAAATAATGATCCTTAATCCTCACAGAGCTTATAGACCGAAGTTTACAATGAAGTGGGAATCATTGCCGGTAGTAGATAGATTTGACTATCTTGGAATTAGACTCAACAAGAGCAGATCTTTTAAAACAGTGAACTGGTGCTGGTACATTCTGCATTTCACATTATTAAAAGAGTTAAGGGCACTACGCCTAAGTCCATATCGACAGCTGTGGAGGTATACATGGCAAAAGCACAGGGCAGAGTGCTACATGGGGCAAAGGTCTGGGGGGGTTGCAAAAGTAAGAGGTTTGGTCACCAAAGAAAATTATTTCATTAAATCCCTTTTTAACCAGTTGCAGAGTACTCCAGCTCTACCTTTGTTTTGTGTTGCAGGACTCAAACGGGTGGGAGACTTGGCGATGCTAAGACCTCTTTTATATTGGATCAGGTCTTGGTCCACCGGTGAGCTCCTCCATTACAGATTGGCAGCTGAGGAAGTCTTGAGATTGAGTAAAGTACAACAACTCCCTTGGTTTACATGTGTTAAGCATCACCTTATTGATTTAGGTTTGGGTGATTATTGGAATAACCCAGGCCTAATTAACTCTGAATCTAAAGATCGACTTAAAACTGTCTATTGAGAAAGGAATGTAAACGGATTACAATGCAAGACTATCACTGGGAGCCTGGCGGAATACTTCCTAAATCAAAGAGTGTTTCTGCCATGGAGGTATACATAGATGATGTACAGCCTCCTATTTGCCGCAATAATTTTACATGCATCTGGAAAATTCACCCCTCTAAAACAGCAGGATGTGGGTTTTGTAACTGTGCCAGAGAGGATACTGAGCACGTGCTTTTTTTTTGTCCTGCATATCAAAGGCCAAGGCATTCACGGTTAAAGCCTCTGTCGAACAACATAGGGGTGAGACATTTCAGGGAGGTATACAGGATTCTGCTTACAGACACAACCAAACTTATTGTTTTTGAAGTAAGTCGCTATCTTTACTGAGTATGGTTACTCAGGACAAAAGTGGCGAATGTTGTTTTAATTGTTAGTGCCTTTTTACTTTGTGGTTAGAGCCTCTTAGTTCTCTTACCTCAGATGACTGTGGAAAGATAAATTACAAATACCCTGTGGATTTTTACGTATTTTTGCTATTTTAAAAATGTATTCTTCTTTGTACAAATGATATGTATAACTTATTTTGTTAGATGTGTTTTATGGGCGGTTGTCCGAAATAAAGTTTTGAATGAATCTTGCGGCGTGTTTAATTGTACTATTTAAATTCTGTAAATCTACTTTTTTACTTCGAATTTATTGGGTTTTACTAGGTTTTGGAAACATATTTAAAATAAATATCTTTTTTACACTTTCAAACAATAAAAATAATTTAAAAAATGAAAATGGGCAACATTCTTTAAAGTTTAACAAAAACGTTTTCAAATAAATTCAAACTTTTCTAATTTTCTAAACCTTTTTAAGACAACAGACATTCTCTTTATTTGACTCTTTATTTCACTGTATATTTGTAACAATAACCCCAAAATATCCTGATCATAGCATCAAGTTTATAGAGAATGATTATATACCATGAATAATTTATACAATTATAATGATACAACTGTACCTTGTAATAAATAATTTGATAGTGAATAAAAAGTAGTTGATTTGTGTAACAATACTATGTTTGACAACTTGAATATCTCTGAAAAATCTAACGTAACTCGAAAATATGTATGCGGCATAAGGTAGTTATTGCTTATGTGTGCGTATTTAATGAGATCTGTGTTCCTGCCTTTGCTGAGAGAAAATAGTGCGCATACGGGCACATTTAAGAGCCCCTAGTGCCTCCTTGCGCCACATTAGCGTAATTGTTTGACGCTAATATGGCCCAACAAGGACAAAATCATCGCACCAAACTTACAAAGTGGTGTAATGCATGCATTGCGCCACTTTGTAATCCTTTGCACTATATTATGGCTGCACCAGGCATAATGTTTGCAAAGGGGGCATTCCCCAATTAGGGGGGGGGGCCAAGAAATTGCACAAAGAAATCTAAGAGATTTATTTGCGTCTTTTTGTTTGGAACTTTTAATGCTTGCTCACAGCAGGCATTAAAAGGAGGCACACCATTGTTTATAATGGGCCTCAGTGGGCTTTGCAGGATTAGCGTCAACATTTTTTACACTAATCCTGCAAGCTCCGAACTAGCGTCAAACGTTTTGAAGCTAATTCCCTAAAGACCGCCATGGTGTGCAGTAGTTTAGATGTGGCTCACACATGGTGGCATTAAGGGGCCCTATAGGGCACAAGAAAAGTGGCGCTGCACTGGGTGCAGCGCCACGTTTCTTAAAGCAGGCCCGTAGTGTCATTGTTTTCATAGCCAGTGGATGCCTGATTGAGAAGTCATAAGTTCTTAGACTGCTTTGTCCCTCTTTAGAGTAAGTAACGAACCTCTTCAGTTGATTGAAACACCTATGTGCCTCTTCAGGTGGTTTATGTGTTTGTGATGTGGCCTAGTGGTTAGATTGCTGCCTACATAGGAATTTAGGAGCCAGATTCGAATCTGGGCCTCAGCTCAACATCATGTACTTCTGGGCATTCGTTTAAGTTCCTCGTTTCTGAAAACGTCTAACGTCTGATTAACATGCAAAAACATTTGAGGCCAATAATTAGTTTTGCAGCTGTATTCTGAACTACTTGCAGTTTTTGTAAGAAATATTTTGTAAGACTGAAGCAATTTTGACTAAGTCATTATGGTTCATTGACCAAGAAGCCCTAAAAAGAAACTTGGAAAAAGCATGGGGAATGACTGCGTGCCATTAGAAATAACCTACCCATGCCGTCAGCTTTTAACTTTTGGTCAGTCTCTAAGGACAAAACGCTAGAACAATAGTAACGCATATCCCGATTTTTAGCCAAGAAGTATGAGGCAGCACACTTAAATGAGATTGCATGCCACATTTATAGAAACTACCGTATTATTCCTTGATGTATAATAACATAGTCAGATTACTATGTTCTGAATCAACACAATTAAATATGCAATGCATTTTCTCTGAAATTCATAAACAGTAGAATTTATCTGCAAAGGTGCAACTCCCTGAATAAAATAGGAGTTGTGGAATTTTCACTTTTTAAAAGTTTTTGTGGGGAGAATATGCTAGTTGGAACTAAGATATTTCTAGCTTTTTTAGGCTTGACTAGGCAGCTTTTTTCTGTCTGGAAAGACCTCATGGTACTAGTACACATTAACAGAACACAAAAGAAACCAACATATATGACCCAAATCATATATCTTTTCGAAAAGGGGTTTGGGCCAGCCCGCTTCAACAATTTACTTTTTGGGTTCAGCTGTTTTTGGAACTGACTTGCAGTCTTGTCTGTCAGCTTAAGCATCCACCCACAACATAATTATTTAGTATGCATTTTAAGATGCATATTCAGTTATTGTGTAAAGCTGACAGATGCTTATTTTGGACGTTTGTAGCTTCTAATGTTTTGTTAACGCAGAACAACACAATTTGAAGTTGCAACGTTTGTTTCAGTTGGTTTAACACAGGGGCAGTGTGAGCCATGTTCTCATCAGGCTATTCTCCAAAGAGTCTGCTTCACAGAGGTGAAGCATGAGCCATCTGCCCAGCATTGTCTGCTCCAAAGTTTCATCTTCTTGCGGGTGAAGTGTAAGATATTTTCCAAGGAGTTTAGGCTCCGACAGGTGGCAGTCAGAGTATGCCATGTTAGCTCATTCTCAAAAGTGTGCTTTCAGTGAATGTTTCAATTCAATAGGTCTTACACTATAGCAATGTATTACTAACATCAACTACTTGATTGAGCATGTTCAAGTACTTTATATCTCTTTAGTCATTACCTTTTCCCTTCTCCTCACAATGCATCAGCAGATATTTCCAACACCTAGAAATGTCTTTGTACACATAATTATTTTGGGAACCCCTCTGGGAAGCTGTTCATGTCAAAATTACAGCTCTACATATGACAAGCCCTGAAATACACAATACACAGAAAGAAGAATATAACACAAACAAAATGACTATAACATGTTTCAAAACCAATATGATACCTGGCAGAATCAAAGTACCATGTAGCAAAACAAATCTGATAAACAGCAGATTAGCCACTTTGCTTACAAAATGATTGTTAGACCTGCCTGCCTTTTATGGTCTGTTCCCGCAAACCTTTTGCCTTATCACATCCTGTTTGCTGATATCGGTTTTTGTTGGCTTTGAGACTCTGTGTACTTTACCACTGCTAAACAGTGCTAAAGTGCCTAAATGTAGTAAGATTGGCCCATACCTGTTTGACACTTTAAATTTACTTACAAGCCCCTAGCAAAGTGGTAGAACAGGATCTGTAAATTGATTGACACTATAAGGTCTGCAGCACTCAGTGAGCAATCCTAGTTAAGTAGCTATTTAAATCACACCTCAGCTCTACCATTGCAGCCTGTGTGCAGTTTTAAACTGCAAGCTAAACGTGGCAAAAGAATCCTTTGTCCAAGTCTAAACTTCATTTTGAATTCATATGTAGGGGTGGGCGGAACTCGCAGAATTCTGTGAAGTGACATAAAAACTTTGTGAGATTCTGCACAGTTCCGCCTACCTCTTCTCAAGCATTTCCAAATGCTGTGCCAAATACTCATGCCCAGATGGCCTCCACGAGTAATCTGCTAGACAGCTTCCTTAATGGGTAGACTGCAAGATGACAGTACAGTACTGTGCTGCATAAGCAATTGCAACAACACGTGGAAACAATAGGGCACATAGCACTCACTGAACTAACATCCAGAGATCTGGTACCATCTGCTGGGAAGTCGGTGGAATACTTGCCTCCCACAGCACCGAACAGCATGATTAGATATTAAAACATCCAGCAGGTTGGCAGGATTATAAACACTACTTGAGACAACCAATAGGTTAGTTATCCAGCATGATGCATTCTCATTAAGACATCACAACATCTTAATGTGAGATTACATCTGATAATAGGGGGAGGCAGTGTTTCTCGACACTGACTGAAGTATATATGTATTGTTTGGATAATTTAAAAAAATCAATAAATAAGAAGTTTCAATTTTGTTGTTTTCAGTTCTTCGTTGAGCCCATACCGCTGTTCTGCCTTCCTACTTATCTCCTATCGGAGCTTACAGAACCTCTCTGGAATGCACTTCTGAGTTCAAAGAAGACCTTTATTGTTGTTAATTCTTCCCCACCCACAAGTTCTTGAGAGACGAATTAATAGATTTCAAGCACAAAGTAGTCGCAGCAAGAAAACAAAATATATCACAGTACTTCTAAGTTGCAATGTACACAGCAGATATAGATTATATGATTACATTAGCAAAGCATAAAAATCAAAATTCATCACCGTATGAGCAAGTAGGACCTATCTTTAGCTTCATCTTTCTGGGGTCTGCAAGTTGATGACTCCGGTCAACTGCGAGAAAGAGATTATCTACCCACACGGGAGACTGGCAACTGGCGCCTAGTTCCAGCCTGAAGTCAAGCAGATTCGAATCTAACTCACTGTAGCCCGGAGTCATCCTTACAAAAGCGTGCCCCCTCCTCTCAGACTTGGGAAAACTATGCAAGCCTTTGGAGACTGGCCAGATCTCCTAGACTTCTCCTATTCCCAAGGCTGAGCAGAAAGGAAAACACCAAATGTACTCTCTCCTATCAGGTCTAGTCTGGTGTGAAGAAAACAGCTTGGTTCATCTTGTGGAAAAACACAGCTTGGAAGAATACAGACATCTGTGATGTTTCAACTGCAATGTCTAACTCCACGTTAAAGCCAATAGGCAGCTAACCTAAATATCAAATGTAATGTCTAATGTCATGTCAAAGCCAATAGGCAGCTGAGCTGAATACAAAATGTAATGTCTAATATCATGTCAAAGCCAATAGGCAGCTAAGCTGAATACAGAATGTAATGTCTAATATAATGTCAAAGCCAACAGGCAGCTAAGCTGAATACAGAATGTAATGTCTAATATCATGTCAAAGCCAATAGGCAGCTAAACTGAATACAGCATGTCAAAGCCAATAGGCAGAATACAGAATGTAATGGCTAATGCCATGTCAAAGCCAACAGGCGGCTAAACTGAATACAGAAAGTAATGGCTAATGCCATGTCAAAGCCAATAGGCGGCTAAACTGAACAAAACATATAGGGGGTCATTCTGACCTTGGCGGTCCATGACCGCCATGGCGGAGTGCGGCGGAAGCACCGCCAACAGGCTGGCGGTGCTTCCTGGGCGATTCTGACCGCGGCGGTAAAGCCGCAGTCGGAAAAGGGGAGCCGGCGGTTTCCCGCTGGCCCAGGGAACCCGCCATGGCGCCGCTGCTTGCAGCACCGCCATGGGGATTCCGACCCCCTTACCGCCACCCTGTTTCTGGCGGTGTCCACTGCCGGAACCAGGATGGCGGGAACGAGTGCCGTGGGGCCCCTGGGGGCCCCTGCACTGCCCATGCCACTGGCTTGGGCAGTGCAGGGGCCCCCTAACAGGGGCCCCACAAAGATTTTCACTGTCTGCTTAGCAGACAGTGAAAATCGCGACGGGTGCCACTGCACCCGTCGCACCCCTTCAACTCCGCCGGCTCCATTCCGAGCCGGCTTCATTGTTGACGGGGCTGTCCAGCTGAGCCGGCCGGCGGTCTTCTGGCGGTCGCTCGCCGGCCCAGCGGAAAAGCCGGAATGACCGCCGCGGTCTTTTGACCGCGGTGCGGTCTTTCGGCGGGAACCGCTTGGCGGGCGGCGACCGCCGACCGCCGCGGTCAGAATGACCGCCATAATGTGCTACTGGTGAACATTGAGCAACTAATATGCGCAGTGGTGAAACACAAAGTCATTGGTCAAACACAATTAATAGCATCACAACCGCAGTGCCAACGTGTTAATTATTTGGCCCCATCACACTGGCACTTTGGCACTTTGTATGTGGGTATAGAAACCACTCCAGGGTGGGGAGCCCTAGGAACCCCGTCCACCACAGATGCTAAGAGGCCGCGTGTTACATCCCCCATCACTGGAGATTTAGTAAGATCTTTCTTCCACTGGGAACAATGCCAAATAAAAAGAATAACCACACCCCAGGTTTGCTGTCCTTCAGTGAGGTGAAAGGCATCAGCGCATATCAACTACACTTAAAATAACATTACTACACAACATCAGTAGACTATGTGTTAACCCTTGCCAACTCAGCAGACATGGATCAATGACAGTCAGAATCAACAGTTTGGGACAAACTGGTACTTTCTAGCAGCAGTCTGAGACACATCTGCTTGAGTCTGGCCCTTCTTCTGAAACCGCTGCACCTAAAGTAAACAAGTGTACGTCTCAGACAAAGTATCAATTTGACAGGACTTCTCTTTCCCCAACTGAAAGCAGAGTTCCAGCGCTTCGAGCCTGAGTTTGAGACACATTTTCTGTAGGTCATGCCTCCCTAAGGGGCAGCGTATGAGTGTCAAACCTTGTTTTGCTTATGTGCTTATTTAAGCGGTGGATCCAGGCAGCATAATCCATAGTCATATTCCATCACTTGAAGGCATGTATGACTATAGAAAGAGTTAAGGTATATTACATAGGCAGTGCTGATTAATTCTGCCCGCAAAGCAGAGTGGCAGAATTTATTTGTAATTCCATGTTACAAAAGTAATACAGAATTACTAAATTATTCCAATTCTGCCTGCAAAATTAAATGTTCTGCTCACCCTTGTACATATGTCAGGCCCTAAATAGCCCGTAGGGCAGGGCGCACTGTATTTAACAAATTATATATGCACTTTCAAGTTTTACATGTCCTGGTAGTGAAAAACTTCCATATTCGTTTTTGACTACTACAAGGCCCATCCCTCGCATAGGATAAAAATTAACAAATAACTTTATTTAATAAGTGCAAACCTTTATTTGGGAACAGGTAGAAATGTCATGTTTGGTATCAAAAGAATTTAAATTTTAAATTCTCTTTAATGGTAAAGTCAAATTTGAAATCAAAGTTCTGAAAACACCATATTTAGAAAGTTGGCATTTTCTTGTCCTAAAGATTTGGTGCCTGCGACCTATATTCTGTGAAACAATGGCCTTGGTGTATTCCTCATAGACAGTGAGCCAAAGGGGGACCATGTGTGTTCAGGAGGGGTGTTGGTTGTCCCTGTCACACTTACATTTTAAAGGGACTTCCTCCAGTACTCCCACAAAGAACTTGACAATATTCTTTTGCCTCCTCAGACCTCTTGGAGCCTAGATAGGGGAGGAAGGAAATTTCCGGAACCAGTTGTGGGGAAGGGGGGAGCCTAGATGTTTCTCCCACTTCAAAGCCTGGCACCAGGTATAAATATTGGACCCTAAGACCAACTCGTCAGTACACTCCTGGACCTGTGGAAGAAATTCCGAAGGAATGCTTTCTCCTCAGAAGACTGCCCTGCTGCTTTAAGCCTGCCTTCTTTCTTACAGGACTGAACTGCTGCTTCAGGGCTGTCTTCTTGCTTAAAGGAGAGAGGACCACCTCCTTGTTCCTTAGAAGGCCTTAGTAACTCCAGGGGCAAATTGACTGACCTCCTGTTCTGAGGTACAGGAACACAACAAGGTCTAGAAGCTTCCCTGCAACTGCCCAGCTGACCTGCAGCAAGTGGACCTGTCTGGACTTGCAACTGGACCTGCCTGAGCCCTGCTGACCTCTGCTAAATTGAGTCCTGGATCCCCAAAAGGTGACTTCCCAGGTCCTGGACAACTGGTAGGTATCCGAGGACACTCTTCTAACAGGAAAGGAGACATCTTCATGACCACAGTGAGGTCTGCACTTTTCTGTCCGGGGGACAGTCTGCTGTGACTGCCAATGTAAAGCTCCAGCATGACTGTCCACAACTCCAGACTGGATCTTCACACTACAGCGCCGTTTATATGCGATGCCAGGCCTGCTCTTTGTGCTACAGCAGTAACCATCCATGACGTGCTCCTCATGGCTCCTCCACCCTGAACTGGACTGTTGACACCATACTTTGAGAAGGTAACTTTTTGAATGGGCCTAACCTGGTCCCTGTGTCTGGCCCACACTCCATTGCACTTGGCTTGAACTTGTGACTTTTCCCTGGTCTAGCACCACATGATGACCGTGAGTGATGCTTTGTGCTTTTAGGCACTATACTTACCTAAAACTTTGAAATTGCATACCTTCAGTTATAATGTTTGTTTTTTGTCATTCTGGTGTCATCTTAATTTAAAAAATGTATTCTAGTTTTCTAAATTTGTGTGGGGTTTTTCTTGTGTTATGTTTTCACATTATTAATACATAAGTACTTAACACAAATCCTCTACTTTAAACTTGACTGCTTTTGTGCCAAACTACCAGAGGGTTAAGCACAGGTTAATATTGTGACTTTTGTGGTTCCTCTGGTAGATATTGTGGTTGTTGCTTGAGAAGGGTCTTCACCTCCCTCAATCATAAACCCACTTCCCTACAATGATATTAATAACACATATTTCAAATCGAATAAAACACATTAAAATATGTGTCAACTGTATTGAAATGAATATGCCCTTTACTGAAAAGAATATAGCATGCACTGAAATGGATATTAATTGCATTAAGAAAATACAATATTTGCTGAAGTGGCTGACGTGTTCAGCGAAACATAACATATTAAAATGTATATGATGTGCTTAAATGAAAAAAAACATTAGTGAAATGTTTATGATACATAGCAAAATAAATACATTGTATTTTGAAATGGATACAATTCAAGTTGAGAAGACTGTGATAAACCTCAGATGAACATTACAGATATTGTAAAGATGATGACTGATGTTGAAATAAATATGATTGACAATGGAATGAATATAACACACTTTAAAATCACAATGGTATGCATGACCTTTAATACAAGATATGTTGAATTTAATATAAGCAACATTAACATGAATATAATATGTGTTCAAATTAGTATGAACTTTGCTAAAATGTATTAAAATGATTGTAACTTAAGCTAAATATTTATGTGATGTGCACTGAAAACAATATGGAATGAATTGAGAAGAAAATGACACACCTTGAATTCAGTATGGCGTGGTAGAAATGAATATGAGATGCACTGAAATGAGATGAAAACTTTTAAATAAATCTAATCATTGCTACAAAAATCAATATGATTTATGTTTAAATTAATATGACATGCATTGAAATGAATTTGACCCGTTTTGAAATAAATATGACATATATTGAATTGATTATTATATATAACATGTATTGACATATATTGAATTGTTATATATATATAGTCACTGCACAAAACAAATAATACAGTGTTGATATAGTTAGGTTGCTGTTTTACCCATACGAAACCAGAGTAATTCAGCTGTTATAGTTGTACTTATAGTTATACTTATGTTAAGAAACTAAAACTCATTGCCCAAAGTTACTTTCTGGCATGAGTTATAGTTTCCTCAGATAAGTATAACTATAAGTATAAGTATAACTGCTAAATTTCTATGGTTTTGTATGGGTAAAACATCAACGTAACTATAACGTCCCTGTAACCTTTGTTTTTTTCAGTGAGTTTCTATGTTTTTTTTAATACACACATTAATATTTGTGTCGGATTGTGGCAAGTCAATCAAGGCTTGCTTCCCCCGGGATCCTTAGAGGATCCTCGAATCAGCCAACAAAAAAAGAAAGGGCAATTTTGCCCATGGTCCCTAAGGAACCCCTCCATGTGTCCTATGGGGTCAGGATACCTGTAGTCCGACCTCTTATATGTTTTTACACTGTTTTTTCCCCACCTCCACAGACAATGCAAGAAACAAAATGGTGACCACAACTTTTCTCTAAGGTTGTGGCCAGCCGATCAGGGCCTTGCTTTTCCTCCAAATCTGTGAAAGATTCGAGGAGGGTCCAAGGAAGATCTGCACAATTATATACAAATTTGTTTTTCATTTAATAACTAGAAAACTACTGTACAGATTTACACAAAATAACAAAAAGGGCTCTTTCTGGACCAACAGCTATCTTTCTGACACATTTGGTGTAATTCCGTCCAGTGGTTTTTGTGCTATCGCTGTTCAATTTTTCCTATGGGAATTAACAATGGAAACACTCTAAATTTCACCCTCCCCCTTTATCTTGGCCCCCGCTTGACAGATCACCCCAAAACTTTCCATACAGCAGCTCCTGTGTCTGTCAATTTTATTTAGAAAAATTTGTGAATATTCCTCAAGCAGCACCAAAGATATAGGGATGCAAAAAACAGCATTTTCTATAGAAACTAGGTCCTAACTACAACTACCTAGTGGTGACTGCCACTAGGTCATATATATATATATATATATATATATATATATATATATGTAAAACCTCCTGGGGCTTTTCAGTACGTAGTTGTATTTAGGACATAGGAAGAGGTCACAGGAAGAACATTTTTTGTTTTGCCAATTACTTTGGCACCGCTTGATGCATCTTCACAAACTTTTCAAACGCATACTTCAATCGGTTCAGCTGCTGTCTGAAAGTTTCGGGGTGATCTGTCTAGCAGAGGCCAGAGAAAAATGGGGGGTCCCAAAGCATGTGTTCCCCATTAATTTTCGCGTAGGGATTTTGAACACAATTACAGCCCGCCCCGCTGGCCATAATTACACCAAATTTGGCAGAAAGCTAGCTCTTGGTCCAAAAAGCTAGCTTTTTGTGATTTGGTGTAAATCCATTCACTAGTTTTTGAGATATTAGACTGTCCCCGTGCTAATACCTGATTGGCTGCCAACACTTCATCAAGGAAGTGTTGGCAGCCATCAGGGCCGGCTCCTGCTCACCCCCAGGACATAGCTGTTTGCTCTTACTTGACAGGAGCCTTGATAGCTCCCGTCAAGTCAGAGCAAACACTGTGCTTCCAGCAGGCGAGAGCTGTCAACGTGCTTTCACCAGCTAGAAGCGGAGGTTTCATCTCTTTCCCTGCCAGCATCTCTGCGGGCAGGGAAAGAGATGAAACAATTGCTCTTGCACACAGGGAGCTGCATGTTTAGCAGCTATCAGCCTTTCCAGTGATAGATTGAAATGTATTTAAAATCCTTAAATGGCTACCATGATATGCACTTTTAGAAACTGACTTCTATGTACTTTTTCAAACCAACTTTTAGGAATGACGAATTCATTCAGTATGGTGCTGTTGTGACTCATGGTTGTTATCAGATGACTTTTTTACACACTGGAAGTGAAGCTAGTGAGCAAAAAGTAAAATATTTCCTATCTTTTGAAGTCATTTCCTAGTGACATGATATGCCTGTGCATATGCAATAATTCTGGCTGGTAATGAAGACCCATAATGCAAAATATGAAACATGTTGGCTGTGTAATATACTGCTCAGTGTTTCTGATTCTGTGGGACCTGAGGAAACTCAATCTGGGGCTCATTTCCAGATTTAGCAGGACAAGTTGAAACTATTAAATGTAGTATTAAGTTTGCCAAAGTCTGTTTCTTGCATAATACCCCGAGAGATGAGCAACAGTGGAGCACAGTGGTAATTTTTAATTTGATTCACCTGGTATGTCTTTAGTTCTCCTCCAGAATGTTACTTTGAGGGTCTGACTGCTTTTACTGTGGGAAAAACAGAGAGTCACTTGCACCTTAGAATGTGTGTTTATCATCCCAGAGAGAATATACATTTGAACCCCTGCAAACGATGGGGCACATACATGCTGCATTAACGTGTGTCATTAGTAATGTAAAACGAGTTTACTCCAATCTGTATATTACATAGATTGAAATGTAAGTGTGTCTTTAAAACTTCACAAAATAAATGTATTCCATTGAAGCATGACAGTCTTTAAAATAATGAGCCACATATCTTTAATATAATTTGTGTTTCCTTTTGCACACACTCATATTCACAAATACTGATTCCGGATCTATGGTCAACTCAAGATTCAGCCAGTTTCAAATTTAGGAAAAGCAGCTTCATTGAACTATACATTTATTGGCTGGCAGTGTCATGTGCCTTTCAGTATGTATTATACACTTAGTTCAGCATGTCCACAGTCATTTCATTCATCTTTGAATCCATTTTAGGGAATGTCTTATTCCTCTAAGCGAAGTTCATTTCCATTCATTTTTATTTACTTTTATCCTCATTTCAAGGAGTGTGCTATTCACCTCAATGTGATTCATATCTATTTTTTTTACTCACGTATTTATTCACTTCAAGAATTATTCAGTTCACATCAGTGCAATTCATATTCATTCATTATACTCATGTTTATATTTCTTCAAAGGAGTTTATTCTTTATCTCAGTATTATTTGTAATCATCTCAATCTATTTTATGTTCCAGTCATTCTGTAATGTTCATGCTTATGACTCTTTGGGACCGATTACAAGTTCATATATATTCCTGATGTGCACTTACTGAGACAATCTGTTCTTCTAGGTTTATTTTTCCTGGTAATTTGTCGCTGGAATTTTAACCAGAGTTTTCTGCTTCTTTGTGCTCCCAGAGTCCCCAGGCGAAACTCAGTGGGCCTGTGAATTGACCATGAACTTTGTAATTCCGATAGGGCCAGGTATGCAAGAGCAGCTATAAATCTGCAGGTTGGGTACCTATCACCAGTTGAAAGTTGCCAAACTCTCAGAGTCAAATCTCTGTAGTTTCTTCTTTATTTGAGTTCCTTACATGTTATGTTTTTCATGACAACCACCCCTTTTCCATCAAACTCAAGATACTTGATGAGAATTGTTATGTTCCTTCAGTATTTTTCTGTCCTTTTTGTTTTTGTTTTTTGCAGAAAGAGACTTGTTGAGTCACTCAAGGTGGGAATATTGCTGATAGCATTTTTTCCTAACATAATCAAAGCAATGACACTGACCTTTAATAATCTATTCCCCTGCTCTGATTCGGTAATACTGGATACCACGATCTCTGTAATGTTGCTGCCATGAGTACCAGATTCCACTGGAAGACATTTTAGGAATTTTGGCGAGTTGTACAGAACAGCTGCTTCTCCCTCAGCTTACGTACATAACTGACAATGCTCCTATGCATGGGTGTGGTTTAAATGTGAGGCTACATCCAATCTGGCCACTAAAATTTCTGTTACTCGTCGGGATATGGAAATCCCACAAAACAAACATTTTAGGAGCAGGGCGCAATTACAACCAGATCCATTCTTTTGTCCTAATGACAACAATGGTTGTCAGATCACTACCAAAGTCTTGCTGGCAGAGTGAATGTGAGGAGATGGATATAGTTCTTTGGTGATGTCTGAGACCTGACACCACCATTTCTTCAATTCAAGCTGCCTTGGACAGCATGTACCCAAATGTATCATTGGGTTAGGCACAAATTTCGCCAGTGATTTTGGGTGATGCTGATTTTCCCTTTGTTGCACAGTACGTTAATGATATCACTCTTTTAATTGAAATTTTCACCCTCCCTGAAGTATGCGGTCTCTTTTAGAGCACTCTCAAGACCACACTTCAGGGACACTTCAATAGCTGCTTCTGTCACATCTGGGCATGTGAGTCTCAGCAGTTCTGTCATATGCTATGCAGGGGTATTTGGCTACAGAAGCATGAAGGTCTGGGGAGAGGCTACAGATGGGAATAACACATATCAGCAGAAGAAGGTTATGAGGGATCCTAACATTCAATGCAGCAGAGTGTCTCATAGCATAACATTTGACACTTTTTTTTTACTCAGTTTTATCACTAGTGAGACATAGGCCCTCATTGTGAACATACTGGTAAACACCGTTGACCGCCGTGGTGACGGCGAACAGAAGACCGCCATTGGCGGTGAACAGAAACCCACCATATAATGATGAAAAAAACTAAATCTGACAAAAATCACCTTGCCACCAGTCACCGCCATGACCTTGTCAGCGGAAATGCTGGACCTCCCACCCCGCCACCGCCAAGCACACCAACACCCTGCCCATCAAATAATGAAGCACAAATCACTGTGGCGGTCAGTGGAAGCCGAACGACCATTGGCGGTGCAGACAGCCACGGGCGGAAAATGGACCCAACAGTAAGAAGTGCACACATTAGATAAGTTAGAAACCCACACACATGACACACATCCACAACACTATAAAACACTCACAGACACACCCCACAATCCTTTGCAACAAAAGTAGGCCAATGATGACGAAGAACACCAGAAGCAGACACCGAACGCCACAATCCATGATACTTACACCAAGCCACACAAGAGCACCCTCACCTAGATCCACACAAGACACCATTCGCAACACTCACCATGGCACCCCCCAAACACCCACACTTCACAGAAAGGGAGCTAAGGACCATGGTCGATGAGATCCTGAAGGTCGAGCCACAACTATTCGGGGCACAGGTGCAGCACACACCAATTGCCAGGAAGATGGAGCTATGGCAGACAATAGGCAACAGGGTCAATGCAGTAGGACACCATCCACGCACCAGGGATGACATCCGCAAGAGATGGAACGACCTGCGGGGGAAGGTCAGGGCCATGGCATCCAGGCACCACATTGCAATCCAGAAGACTGGGGGAGGACCTCCACCAACACCACCGACTACACTGACTGGGAGGAAAAGGTACTGGCCATCCTGAACCCTGAGGGCCTCACTGGAGGAATGGACTCAGGTAAGTCATCTACAATTACCCCATATCCATCACACCTGTAATGCATGCACCACCCCACCCCTCCAACACCACAAGGACCACTACCCCACCCAGCCCACAAGCACTCAATCCAGTCACCTTGCATGCCCATTAACCCACTAACAGGCCCACATCCCTCCCCCTGTGCACAGACACCCACCCCTGCAAGGAAACACAATGGTCCGCTTTAAGGCCGTTTATATTCGAAGTCAAAATTTTAAGTTTGAAAGTACCGCCGGGTTCCATCCTGAAGTCTTTATCCAGATAAAGAACTCTTGCCTGACCCCAACAGTTGTACACCTGTGCAAGAACTCAATTTTTTTCATTTTTCCCCATCTGTGCCCCACCCAGTGTGACCTTAGTTGAATCATTAAAACACGTGACACAATACCCTTCCCAATACCCTCCCTGGGGAACCCTCCTTAAAACCATATTGGGTCGCTCATACTACCCATTGGGCCTCAGCCCTTCCGCAGCTCGCTGGCTCTCCCCATTTATCTGATCAATCAAAACTCTAACTTCTTGGGGATCATGAAAATTATACATTTTGTTTCTCCACATTACCCGCAAGGTGGCAGGGAACTTAAATTGTGCAGTGGCACCCAGAGACTTAAAATCTTGCATGACCTTCCCCAGCTCCCAGCGTCGATCTAGCGTTGCCCTGGACATATCAGATCTAATTAAAAATGACCAACCCTTGTGCCTAAAGCCCTGAACTTTGAAGGCTTCTGCAAGAATCAGTTCTTTAACTCAATATGAGGTGAAATTAACCAGAACTTTTCTAGGTTTCTCCTTGTTAGGATTTCTCTTGAAAGGGTCCCGGTGGACTCTCTGAATTTCTGAGGCCAATCCTAGGGAGGTCACCATTGGGATATGGTGTTTAATCAAGGATATTATAAAGTCTTTAATATTGTCTCCTTCCGCCCCTTCTGGAATATTCAAAACTCTGAGGTTATTCCTTCTGCAGTGATTTTCCAGATATTCTAGTTTCTGCCTCAGTTCCTTCTCGCTTCGCTTCAGTGTTTTGACCTCATGAGTGTTCGACTCCACATCTGCCTGTAGTGCACAGATAGAGGACTCCATAGCCCCTAGCCTCACCGTTAGGTTAGTGATTTTCGCATCGAGACCATCACAGAGCACCTGGATTTTAGCTTGATTGGATTCGGAGACAGCAAATTTGTCACTCATCTCATGTAGTAATGACTGGAGAAGGGAATCCGTGTGGGATGGACTAGTTCAGAGTTTACCTCATGTGGGGACACAGACACCCCTCCAACTGTGGCCTGTTCTGCCTCCTGCATAGGTGGGCTATGTAATAAAACAGACGAGGTGGGGGGAACTCCCACCATGTTAGCCAAATTCACAGCCGTACCTACCAAGGATGTAGGTGCAGTTTGTAGAGTGCTGGACTGGTCTAATACTTTAAAGAAATACCTAAGAGATGGAGTAACTTTGAGTCGCCCAGTAGTAAAACTTGCTGTAATAGTAGCTGGTGGGGCTTGATACTCTAAAGGAGAACCACCTCCCTGAGTTCTTGGATTAGGAGGCAAAAGTAAAGAGGCTTTACCTTTATTGGCGCACTTGCTCCTTACCCCAGGACCCGGTAGAGACAGCACTGATGAAGCTGGTAAAGAAGCAGGGGGGTCCTACCCAGATTTTGAAGATGACAGCTTCTGTCCCCGTAGCCGAGTTCTAGCCCCCGGCCCAGATGGGCGTCTGGGGGTCATCCAGGAGGGCCGGTAGTAGAGGCCCTGGGGCGCACAATGATGTTGATGAACGACTTTGTAGCAAGGGAGCTCCAAGTCCTGCTCTCCGAGGAGATCCTGGTTCATCCCAGGCAGAGCCAAGCACAAACCTGTGCTGAGTCAGCCCCTACTGCCCTGGAAGCAGAGCCTGGCCGCTGCCCCTCTGTTTCGGTGAAGTGACCAGGCTGATTGGGACCAACGTGAAGGAAGCTGCGGCTCGAGGTGGGCCCCTGAACACGGAGCACCCATCCGCCGCGGGTTCCACGTAAGTACAAAACAGAGAAAAAACAAAAAAACAAAGCAAACCGAGGCTCGTCCCCACAGCAGGGAGCCGGCGATGCAAGGCGGAGGGGTGAGACCGCGGTCTGCGCGTCTCAGTGGGCCGCCATGTTCCCCAGTAGAGGAGGAGAATCCTTGAGTTCCTAAGGCTATCGGATAGCCAGATCATTCTCTTGCAGGAGACCCATTTAAGACATGAGGAGTGGATGAGTATTCTTAAGTCACAAAAGTGGATCACCCACCTTGCTTGTACTAATCAATCCTGCAACGTGAAAGGGGTAGCAATTATTGTAAAGAGTAGAGTTTGAAGTCAGCTGACAGATGTAAGTGCTGATCCTAGGGGGAGATGGGTTTTGGCAAACATCAAATTAGGAGGAGTCCAACACACTCTCGTCTCCTGTTATGGCCCCAACATGGACAATTTGGACCCACTTAGGGATCTATACGAGCAACTGATTGGAAGAGCTCAGGACTTGATAATAGTTGGCGGGGACTGCTTAATCCCTCCTTAGGCAGGTCTACCCCCAGACTGACCATCAGTACGCTGAATATGAGAACTTGCTTGCATAACATAATGGAAAATCCTGGTCTGATTGACCCTTGGAGTTATAGAATGCGACAGACTAAAGAGTTTACCTTCCGGAATAAGAAACTTGAGCATGCTTCCAGAATTGACTTTTTTTTTTGATAGATGCAAACCTTTGCAATAATTTAATGGGAATCTCCCACCAGCCTAGTCATCTCTTAGACCATTCAGCTGTTCAGCTGGTTATAAACCTTGTTGACTCTCATAAACGTACTAGATGGACCCTGGATTGCTCTCTCTTGGGGGAAGAAGAGATCGTTTTAAAGTTGAAAAGAGACTCTAAGGAATTCTTTGAGATTAATTTATGCTCCGCGTCAATAGCCACAGTCTGGGAAGTGTATAAGGCTTTTATTCGCGGAAAATTTATTAGCTATGCCGCCTTCAGAGTTAAGAGAACCAGAACCAGAATAGTCTCTTGAGGATGAACTCCACACTTTGCAAGCCCAAAGTCGATCCTCTCAGGATGCAACAACGCACACAGACTTACAGCACCAAATTCAGGAAGTGCAAAATTCACTCGAGGTCTTTTTAGAATCAATTGTGAAAAGCAAATGAGAAGCTAGTAAACAGGCACATTTTGAGGTCTGACAAGGTTAGGAATAGGATTAAAGAAATAATAATAGCTGACACAGGCAGAACCCCCACAGAAGACCATGATATCGTAGGAGAATTTGTCAAGTTTTTTTCTACACTATACAGAGATGACTCGGAGACCTCAGCGGTGGCAATTGAAAATAGGCTAAAAGGGGACACACTCCCCTGATTAGAACCAGCTAAAAATTTGAGCCTTTATCAATGCTTGCTCCTTAGTGAGGTAGACAGTGTTATTATTACCCTGAAAAATGGGAAGGCGTCTGGTCCGGATGGGATACCGACAGAAGTATATAAACTTTTGAGAGAAGAGCTTGCACCTGTTCTGACGCAGTTGATGAATTGATCTTTATAGATTCTCTTCCAGTGCTGCCCTCTTGGAATGAAGCTACCATAGCCTTAATACTAAAGCCTCAGAAAGACCCCAGAAGGTGTGAGTCTTAGAGACCCCATTTCATTGATCAACAATGACTATAAACTTTTTGCCCAAATACTTGCTAGGAGGTTATGTTATGTTGTTATGTTATTGAGACTTATATAGCTCCAGCTACCCGGAGGCCTCGTAGCGCTGATCAGTTTGAAAAGTTTAGAACATACTGGAGGAATCTCAAACTTCCCTGGAGAGGGGGAACTTAGAAGAATTTAGAATAGCCAGGTTTTAATGGCCTTCCTAAATTCTGTCTCCTGATTCATCATGCGAATATTCGTGGGTAGGGAGTTCCAAAGTCTGGCTCCCTGGTACTTCAGGGATCTTCCACCCCATGATGTTCTCTTTACTTTGGGTACCACTACCAGGGCTTTAGAGGCCGATCTCAAAACTCTTGTGGGTGTATATAGTGAAATTAATGATTTTAGATAATGAGGATCCTTTTTATATAGAGCTCTGTGGAAGAAGCAAAGAGCCTTAAACGTTATCCTTTTTGCCACTGGAAGCCAGTGCAGTTCAATCAGAGCTTTTTTAGCTGATGTGGTCCTAGGCAGATTAAAGAGCAGACGTGCTGCAGCATTTTGTACCACCTGTAGTTTGTTAACCACATAACCTGGAGATCCCAAAAAGAGGCTGTTTCCATAATCTAATTTGGATAAAATCAGGGCTTGTACGGCCAATCTTTTGGCCAATGGCGGAAGCAGACCAATAATCTTCCTTAGTGGCTTAAGAATCCCAAAACAGGTGGCTGACGTTCTCTTGGCTTGATTTTCCATAGTGAGTTTGGGATCCAACCAAACTCCCAAGGCTTTAATCTGAGCTTTGGGGGGGGGGGGTAAGTAATCTAAATGTATTACTGGTCCTATATTTTTAGCAGGGTTGGCCAGTTTTCCTAAAAACATAATTTCTGTCTTTTCTTCGTTGAGTTGCAGCCTGCTTTCTGTCATCCAGGCAGCAATTGCTTGGAGACAGGCAGACAAGTCCGCCTCCTTATTGGGGGAGAAGGAAACCACCAGTTCTGTGTCGTCCGCATATGACACCAGGGATACCCCAAAGGGTTCTATGACTTCTGTAGGTCCTGATGAAGCGTTAGAGGATCTTTCACGACCAATATTACGCGAAACATGTTGACCAGATCCTAGGGGGAGGTGACAATTTCCCAGTACTCTAGGCTTTTCTTAAGTGGTCGAGCATTATTCTCTGATTCCACTTAATAGTGTTTTTTAATCTTGATCGTAACCCCTCTGGATAGATATTAAACAGAATAAGTTTAGGGGTTTCTAATCAATCTTAAATTCCGTTCACTCTCCTGCCAGTTATAGTGTCTGACCTCCACAACTTCAACGGCAGCCACCACATACCATAAAAGATCTCCGGCAAAGAGCCCCCGAAAGGGGAGCCCGTCAGACATTGCACCGGCCGGTCTGACGAGGAGCTTCCCGATGATGAAGCATGACACCCTCTTGGGTGTGTGAGGGTTCTAGCTCCTAAACTTTAATTGTTCACCCTACAGCCAGGAACAGTGTACCTTTTGTTGTTGATTACATGTATAGGGAGCATGTACACTGGACCTTTAATTCTCCCGATCCCTCTCTTTGTTGATACTTCTGCTAAGGGGGACATGTAAATGTTGAACAGAGTGGGACTCAAAGATGAGCCCTGCAGAACTCCGCATAAAAGTTTCAACTGGGCTGAGAAAAAAGAACGATCCAGGACTTGAAAGGTTCTATTTTGTAAGAACGAGCTTAACCATTTAAGCGCCCTTCCTTTAATCCCACTATTTCCCATTCTTTGAATGAGTAGATTATGATTGACCGTATCAAATGCCACGCTCAAATCTAGCATTATTATTACAGTTGCCTGACCTTGGTCCATTCGTTTTCTCGCTTCTTCCGTAACCGCAATCATGGCAGATTCAGTGCTGTGGCCCGGTCTAAAGCCCATTTGAGTTATATGCAAAATCTTATGTTCTTCCAGAAAGCGCGATAGTTGTATATTTACGTGCTTATCAATAAGTTTTGCCATCATGGGAAGGAGCGAGATAGGTCTGTAGTTTTTAAAGACCGCTCCATTTAGATTAAGCTTCTTTAGGAGGGGCTTGACCACTGCATGTTTCCAGGAGTCCGGCACCATCCCACTTTGTAGCGAGCTGTTTAACAGCTCAGCTATTACCGGATTTAGCGCTACTCTTCCCTGCATAATAATATGGGTAGGTGCGGGATCAAGTGGAGAGCCTGATTTTAATTTACTGAGGAGCCCCAAAGCTCCTTCCTCAGAGATGGGAAGAAAACTCTGTAAAACATTGTCACCTTCCTTCTTCTCCATCACATGCCCTGCGACTCCCCCTACTTCCCCTGAGAAGTTTTCATAGAAGTCCTCAATCTTCTTTAAGAAGAAGGAGGCAAAATTGTTACTACGTTCTTCTGAAGCTTCCATTGCTTCCGGGCATGCAAGAATATACAATAGCTCCTTGAGCACATGAAAAATTTCTTTAGAGGTTGGATAAGGTGATTGGTGACTTAGTGCATATCAATCTGAAAGGATTCATGAGAAATCGATATTTAGGAGACCTGACCCATGACTTAGTTGTTGCAATTGATTTGGCAACTACCATGAATATGCCTTTAACTATATTAACAATTGATGCCCCCAAGGCATTCAATAGAGTGTATTGGCACTTTCTGCAGGCGGTTATGGACCACAAAATTTTGGGAGATAACTTTCTTAACGCAATCAAAACTATCAATAAGGTACCCTCAGCTTGGTTTCTGGGTAACAACATCCTATCCTCACAGTTTAAGATTGAACAGGGCTGTCCTCTTTCTCCTCTTCTCTTTAATCTTTATATTGACTCGCTGGCTAGGACAATCAGGGCAGATCAGAGAATTATACCTTTTCAGTATCATGATTGATTCCTGACGGAAGCCCTCTATGCGGCTGACCTCCTGATGATGTATACACCAAACTCCCAATGTGCTTTCCCACACTCTCTGAAATTATTGCTAGTTTTGGATTGATCTCTGGAAATGTAGTTAATACAGATAAATCTGAATTAATGTCTTGGAATGACCCGCGAGATAACCCATTAGAGAGAGACAAAGTTCGATATCTAGGGGTTAAAGTGGTCAACAACCTGACAGAGATGGCCCAAGTGAATTTTGTGCAGCGCCTTAGGGAAACTAAGAAGCTACTCATCCAATGGTCACATTTACGTCTTTCTATATTGGGCAGAACAAATCTAATAAAAATGGTGGTACTGCCAAAATTCTCATTTGTCTTCAATGCTATCCCACTATCTTTTAAAACTGAATGGCTAAGGAAACTGCAGTGTGAATTAGTTAGTTTTATCTGGTCGTATAAAAACCACAGAATAGCTTGGAAAAAAGAGGAAGAAAAAGCTAGATGGGGAATTGCACTTCCGGATTTTCAGATTTACTATTGGGCATTTCAGCTGAAAAATATCAGATCACTCCTTCAGGCACTGACAGGGTGCTTCCGGTACCAGGATACACAGTTTCCTTACAAATTTGGTCACCCCAAATACTACAAAAAAGTTTGGCTAAAAGTTTTCTATAATACTTGCAGCATCTGTTATGCATTAAGAATGAGATTGGGCATTCCGTATTATAGTGAACTCGCCCCAATCTGAAACTCTCCTGGTACCCCGATATGTCTCCAGGATGTATTAGCCAGGCCACAGATAGAGGGAGGAATTATGCAGTGGGGACAGCTAGTTAGTGAGGGCTCTGTTAGTTCTTGGGAATCTCTAGCTGAAGCAACTAATGCTAAATTGTCTAGATTTAAATATGTGCAGATTAAAGCCTGGGCGCATGGGGAACCGGAGGCCGGGTGTTCCACGGCTTGGGAGAGGGAAATCACTGGCCCACAGTCCCAAAAAAAAGAGGTTTCAAAGTGGTACTGGGTACTCATACAAGCTGAAGATGCATCTTCTCCCCCCTCTACGGAGGGATGGACCTCGTTTTTCCTGCCCTAGACCTTCTTTATTACTGGCGGGCCTCTATGAAGATTCTTTGGTCTGTGGTTAAACCTGCCCCCCTGTGCAGAACCACCTGTTTACTGTATACCAGGCATACTGGACCCCCAAAAGGTTTACTAAAATAGCTATCCAAGGAAAGAGCAACTGCCCAAAGTGTGATTTAGAGGGAGCTGATGATATCCATCTTTGGTGGCAGTGTCCAGGGATATATACTTTTTGGAAACAAGTGGGCAAATCGATCTTGTCTATTATAAATAGGCGTAATGAGATAACTCTACCAATGGTTGTATTTAGGCTATATGAGGCTGCCAAGAGGAGTTTACCCGATAAATTGGAGAGACCCCTGAGCTATCTCTTTTTTTATCTGGTGTTGACAGTCCGGTGGGAAATATGAATTAAGTGGATCTCTAGTTCCCCCCCCCCCTCCACCCACAGGGATTGGCTGTTGGCAGCGAAGAGAATCTCTGACTTAGATTGTAGTAATGGTTCAGATAGGTGCCTTAGAATGTGGGAACCCTTTTTGGCCTTCTATAGAACCATCTCCTCCAGGCATCAGGATAGTGTGAATTAATTAGACTCCACCCGATCTGACTCCTGAGATCTGATTCTGATATGAGTCCAATGATTAAGTCTTGACACCGAACTGCTAGGAGGATGGGAGCACACTAGGGCTGCCCCTCCCCTAAGGATGATGGGGGCCGTTCGTTCCTTTAGTGTCACTGAAGCACTAGAGCCATGATCAAGGCTGGGCCACATTGCAGCCTCTTGTGTCTTTTGTTACATATGAGGACTCCAAAAAAAAAAAAAGGAAACACAATGGCTTACAGCACCCACAGTGCACCTCCACATCCCATGCTAAAAGCTATGCTAACCTCACCAAAGCATCCTGCATGGCCCCAAAGTCTGTAACCTGCACAACCCCACCCAGGCCTGTGCACCCCATCCGACCATGCTAATGTAACAGACATGTCCATTCCTCCCAAAAGACACCACCACCCATTCCACCCTGACGGACAGGACAAGGAGTGGCAGTGCCCCACAGGGAGACAGAGGCACCTTCCAGGACACTGGGGATGGAACCCTGGACACTGATGATCAGCCTGGCCCCTTACACAGTCCTGGACTGTCACCATCCAGCAGCCCCACCCAGGATACCACTGACACCCCTACCACCCAGGCAATAACATCAGCACAGGGCAACCATCCACACACCTGTGTATCCTGGTCACAGATTGGTGGAACACAAGTACAGAGGCCACAGTCACCCCCTACCAACAGGCAGGAAGACGATGGCCACAGTACAAGTGGTACCGCCAGACCTGTGCAGGGGACACAGACACAGGGGGCTATGTCCAGTGGGAGGGCATCAGTGGTCCGGGGGGGAGGCCAGAGGATGGATGCTGCCGCCCAGGTCGTGATTTCGGAGGTCCTGGGAGCATATCACCATACCCAGGACAGATTGGCCCGGATAGTATCCACCCTGGAGCAGAGTCAGAGGATGCAGCAAGGACACCACCACGAGGCCATGGAGCAGTGGAAACTGCACAATGCCACAATGGCCAGCATAGCAGGTGCGCTGCTGAAGCTTGTCCAAACACAGCCTGAGGCCCACACAGAACCGGAAGCCCCTTCTACAGCATAAGATACAGACCGGACAACAAGAGCATCTGCAGCAACTTCACATGAACCACCCTCTGAGGACACACAGGGGACATGCATCTCAACCCCTACAGGCCAACAACAGGCGCCCAAACGGACCCTCAGGCCAAGATATGGCACAGGAACACCTACCAAGAACAAGGCCCCCTCTAAGAAGTGACTCTGCCAAAAGCTGTACTCCAAGTGTCCCACTTAATCCACCACCAAACCGTGCTACAAATACTACAAAGTCATGTAAGGCTGGTTGGACCTACCACTACTGCCAACAATGCTGCAACCATGTTGCCATGTTGGACAACCACCATTAGCCCACTCCCATCACTGTAATCTGCACAATTTAATCCCTGCACCAAATAAAACACCTTTTCACCTGTTACAATGTCCCCTGTCATTAAGTTTGAACAAAGTGAAATATGGATGCAACTGGTTCATAACTCCTTTATTGGTATCTGAGTAGCATGAAAAGCACCACACGCTTTACATGTTATTGTGCCGACATATGTGTGGAGATATTAGACTAAATTGTAATCTGTCCTATGCAGACCTGTTCACAGTGGCAATTAGTATTGACCCTACACCGCCCTAGATGACAAGGCACACTGACAGTATGATGCACAGGTACCAATCTCATCCAATTGTCCCACATAGTTACTGGAAGTAGAGTTGTATCAGTTGGAAGTAGAGTTGTATCAGTTGGGTCCTGGAATTTACATCTCCCCCTTTCTCATCATCACCATCACTCTCATCCCCTTTCTGAGGAAGCTGGTCTGGGTATACAGCACCCTCCTCCTGCAAGAGGGGGATTAGAATTTCTCACAGCCACACTGTGCAGCATCCAGCAGGCCACCACTATTCTCACACCTTTTCAGGCCCATAGGCCAGGGAACCGCCAGAGATATGTAGACAACAAAATCTAGCCTTCAGGAGACCTATTGTGCGCTCTATCACCCTCCTAGTACGTCCATGGGCCTCATTGTAATTCCTCTCTGCATCTGTTCCAGGATTCCTGACTGGTGTCAGGAGTCAACACAAGTTGGGATAGCCAGAATCACCTAGAAAATGGTGCAAAACAGAACTTTGATTGACAAGCCTCAGAGGCAGACAGCCTGGCTGTCTGCTATGTGGCAATAAGTGACAGAAACATCTACCCATGATCCACCCTATGTCCTCTTGTAGTTGTTCCATCTTGTGTGGCACACTACTGTTCCTCAGCACAAATGAATCATGGACTGAACCTGGGAACATGGCATTCACATGTATGATGTACTGGTCTGCAGTACACACCAATTGAATGTTCATGGAATGAAAGTTCTTCCTGTTTCTGTACACCTGTTCACTGACTCCTGGGGGGATGATAGCTATGTGGGTGCCATCGATGTCACCTATCACCTGGGGTATGTTGGCAAAGGCATAGAAGTTTGACTTGATGGCAGGCAGGTCAGCACTTTGGGGAAACCTCACATAGGACTGCAGGTGTCGTACAAATACATTCAGGAATCTTGATAGTATAATGCTAAACATTGGCTGTGAAAAACCTGCACCCATGCCCACTGTTACTTGAAATGAGCCCATGGTCAGAAAATGGAGTGCAGAGAGAACCTGCACTTCAATAAGGATGGCGTGCTGATTACGATTTGCCGGTGTCAGTGCAGAATCCAGTAATGCACAAAGTTCAAGAATAGTTGCACGAGTGAGTCTGTAATTGATAATGATGTGACGCTTCACCATGGTCTGCAAATCAACAAGTGGTCTGTACACTGATGGGGCCCTTCCTCGCCACAAGAGTCTATACCTAGGGAGGAGTTGAAAACACATGTGAGGAACACACATACATCTGCACACATTGTTATTCATTCAGCACTGCTGGCATGATTGTCATTGACACTAATGCATAGTGTGTGTGACATTACAGCAACATGACTACAATGATAGATCAGGGCTGGTCATGTGAGATAATGTTATTTGTCACATGCCTATGGGTGTTTGGGGCACAAAAGGGCCTGAATTGTGCAGATGAGAGTTTTACAAATGCGTAGTTTTGGGCAAAATGTCCACCCCCTGCAATCCAGAACTGTTGTTGTAGAAGTGACCTCATACCGCTAGCGGTTGGCATAACAGTGTAAGGCAGTGTTTACCGCCGTCCGCAAATTCATTTGTTACCATGGATGTCAATGGGGGATCCTAGCGTATCATGGTCGTCGCCGACGTCACCTTCACTTGACTCCCTGATCTCATGCAAGCAGGTACTCCTCTGAGTGTACTGCTGTGTTCTGCCTCTGGTCATGGAAGTGGCACGTGTTGCAGGGGAAAGTGCCTGGCCTTCACCCAAGAGGAATTGGAGAGGCTTGTGGACGGAGTCCTTCCCCTGTACACCAAGCTCTACGGTTGGCCAGAGGTACAGGTGAGTAGGAGGATTGGGAGCCCTGGATGTGTGTAGTGGTTGGTGTTGGCTGCATCCATGTGTGTACCTCTGACACTGGATGGTCCAGGGTTCCTGACATGCTGCGTGTGTGTGTGTGCTGTTAGTCAGTTTGAACTGTCCATCCCATAGTGGACGTATAGCCAGCTGTATATGATTGGCCAGTGTCTGACCTCTATGTTACATTTCTGTGTGTCCCTTATAGGTAAGCGCCCAACAGAAGAGGGGACTTTGGCATGTCATTGCCAAGGAGGTGAGGACCCTGGGGGTCTATAACCGGCGGATCACCCACTGCAGGAAGAGGTGGGAAGACCTGCAGTGCTGGGCAAAAAAGATTTGCGAGGCCCAGCTGGGGAAGTCCTCCCAACAGGGAAGGGGTGCCCGTCGGGCACTGACCCCCCCTTATGCAACGCATCCTGGCGGTGGCGTACCCGGACCTGGATGGGGCTTGAAGGCTGCACAGCAGTCACAAGGGGTTGAGTACACATGCCATATTTTTTACCATTGATGGATGTGTGTGTGTGTGTGCATTCAGATTTATGCTGCCTAGTTGTAGGGACTATGACTGATGTCCATCTACATTATGGGCCCGTGGGGAGAAGGGGTGTTTTGTCAGGTCTACTACACGTCAGGTCCTTCAGTTATTTGGGGAATGGCTGTAGATCAGGGTTCTGGCCACTAGTCAGGGGCATAGCCATGGGTATAGCGGTAGGTGCTGCCTGTTGGAGGGTTTTCTGGGTGGGTGTATGTGTGAACCACTATTGTACCTCCATTCAGCTATTAACAAAATATCTCCTGTTTTGTCCCCCATCCCTGTTATCTTGTGTTGTCTGGGTACATCAGCATCATCTGACGAGGTAGCTGAGGCACTGGCGAGTGGGGATGCAGTGGCCCACGGATCCTCAGAGGCAGAGTTGTCCGATGCCAAGGGGACCAGTGGGTTGGAGGGCGAGGGGAGTACCACGGGGAGGCAACTACCACTGGAGGTAGTACTCTGATATCTCCTCCGATGGGAGCTCCCTGGAGGTGGCAGACCCTAGTGGGCCCACACCGACTGTCATCTTCTACCACCCCATACCATCACCGCCCTCCCATTTTCTCCCCATCGAGTTGCCCGTGCCCGCTCACCCAGAAGGGTGGGCCCCTCCTTTGCCCCAGGCACCTCCTTCCCTGCCCCAGTCAGCCCTGCTGCCCTCACGGAGGAGGCTATTGACCTCCTGAGAACCATCTCTGTAGGGCAGACAACCATCGCCAATGCCATCCAGGGGCTAGCATCAGAGATGCAGCAGACCAATGCCTATCTGGATGGCATTCACGGTGCCATGTCTGGCCTACAGAGATCTTTTCAGGCTCTGGCCTCCTCTTGGACGGCAGCCAGTGTCCCTGGTCATTCTGACCCCCCTCAAACCTCCTCTACCCCTTCCAGTACCCCACTCCCTTCACCCGTCCAAAGCACACATTCTGACACGCAGGGACACACCTCAACACACAAGAAGCACACTTCAAAACACAAGCACCACACCTCCCACCACAAGCATACACACAGCCAACATACACATGCACACACAAAAACATCCACTTCCCCCAGTGTGTTCACCTCTCCCGCCTCCCTGTCTGTCCCCAGTACATGCACACCCCCAGGCACTGCACCTTCATTCACTGTTGCTGACCCTATTCCTGCAGTCACCACAATAGCACACATCCATTCATGCACCCCATACACCATACCTGCACTCACCACAACTACTTTAGTTGACACATGCAGCACACTCACCAGACTTGCAGACACCCAGACAACACACATTCACACTGGGGGCCTCTCTTGTCCCACTGTGTCCACCCCCCCCTCCCAAGACACTCAAACACACCAAAACACCCACCCATCACACATCCACCACACTTAAGCATACTGTCCAGTCACCTGCACCCACATCACGCACACCTACACTACTTACGACCACTCCCTCTACCTCCACTCCCACGCCTTCCTCCAGGTCCACCCCAATTGCACCTAAGAAACTTTTCCTCTCCCGTGTTCACCTCTTCCAACCCACTGGCCCACCCCGTCTTGTCCCTAAATATGCTCACCTCCTTGCCCTGTCCACTCCTTCCATGTCACAGCCTTCCCCTGTCCGCCCTTCACATTCCTGTACCCCTTCCCCAGAGAGGAAGAAGCCCCGTGCTGAACCTGTTCCATCTGCCGCCACCCGGTCCAAGCACACTCCCCCACCTTCCAAGGCCAAACCCAAAAATATTAATAGCAGTGCCTGCAAGCCTTTTCATGGTAACCAAATGAGAAAGGAATGGAAGTCATCTGCTTCTGACAGAACTTTCCTTCCAGTATGTATGTGTGCATTTTGATGTATCACCACCCCCTTCAATTTATTGATTGGACTCACTCCCAGTAGATCCCCCTAAGCCCAAAAAGACACTTTACACCCACTGTATTAAACATGAGTGGGAAGTGGTCAGACAAAATGGATCATGCATGTGTGGCATGACCTAGGCCTGTCTCGTTGATTGAGGTTAGGTAGGCCAGCAGTGGTGCAAAAAGCACCATCCTGGTAGTAGTAAAGGCTACTGCTCTTACCTAGACTTAAGTATCACAATTGCAGTGGTAGCAGCATACCGTTTTGGTAATATTAATCAATTGAGTGAAGAGGACGTTTTACCTGTATCACTGGAGCGAGAACTACCGGCCCTCTGATGTAAAGTTCTGTTGCTGTGTACCAAACTTGTCCTTGGCCTACATAATGTTAGTATGTTACGCTGTGTAGTACACAAGTGACTGTGTTTAGAGGCTGTAATGTATGTTTGCCTGTGTGTGGGACAGTACATGGTGTCCTGTGGCTCTCATATTTAAACCTCAGGGCCTTGAAAATGAATATGAAGGTGGAAGAGTCATCCCAGACACTTTTGTGGATTGCCTACCCTCCATGAAAACATGGTGGGACATATACATCCTGAAGAAAGAGCCAGACTCTCTTGTGCACTTCAAAAGGGTTCTTTGATTTTGAAAGCTCACTGATCTAAGTGCTTGAGCAGATCTCAGGAAGGAAATGGGCCTGATAAGGAAATCAAAAAGAGTGGGGCTTGGGCCTTGGTAACCTTGTGATAGACATATATTACTGAGGCTGACATGCAGGTGTGATCCACTTGTCACTCCCATGGCCTCTGTTGGGGGGCTATCAAGTTTGGAGTCACTTCTGCTGTGACAGACTGCTTTTGAGACAAAAGACAGGACAGAGGAGAGGCTACTTCGATGTGGGCAACCCCGCACAACATTAACTTCAAACACTTAGACACTTGGGACCAGTTGTAAAAAGCATTTTTTGCAGTCACAAATTGCCTGATTCACAGAAGCTTTTTGTTAGAAATGGGGTCGCTAGTTGGCAGAAGTATACACCCTTGTCCAAGTAGGGACCACAATCCTAGTCAGGGTAAGTCACACACAATCCAAATTATCCTGTGCCCACCCTCTGGTAGCTTGGCACTGAGCAGTAAGGCTTAACTTAGTAGGCACTGTGTAAAATATTTGTGCAATAAATCATACAGTAAGACAGTGAAAACACCACAACCATACACCACACAGGGTTAGAAAAATAGATAATATTTATCTGCATAAAATAAGGTCAAAATGACAAAGATCCAATAAGCACAAGTTGAAATATCACTTTTAAAAACTTTTAAAGAATCTCAATCCTTAGAAATAAACAGTTATCTCTTTGTTACACACAGTACCTGGTATGCATAAAAAATAATGACTCACGGACACCGCAGAGGAGATGCGTGGAAAAATAAAGTGTTTCATCAGATTTTCCAAAGTGGCACAGGTGATGCCTTAATTATTTCACTCTGAAAAAGGGTTGTGTAATTTTTTGGTGCACAGTCTTGGTTCCTCCCTGCGATGCGAGGATATTTTGACGCCCAGAGACGATGCGTGAAAACCCTTGATGCGCTGTAAGAAGGCATAGGCGCTGTATTGATTTCGTAGGTGATACGTCAAATATTTCCAGCACAAGGTAGGTGCTGAGTCAAATTTTCAGTCGGGAAGTCGGGCTACATTGTTCCGGTCGGCTGTGCGGTGATTTCTCAGTTGCAATGCAGGCTTTGAATCGATTTCAGCAGGCATTGCATTGATTTTCAACACACAAGGATTTCTTGAAGAGGTGAAGTCTTTGTTGGCCCTGAGACTTCAGAAACAGGAGGCAAGCTCAATCCAAGCTATTGGAGAGCAATTTTGGGGGAAGACAAAGACCCTCATTACAACCCTGGCGGTCGGTGATAAAGTGGCGGTAACACCACCAACAGGCCGGCGGTAAAACATTGGAATCATGACCACGGCAAATCCGCCAACACAAACAACCACCTTATCACACCAACCGCCAAGCGGTAGCAACAAACACCACGGCGGTAACTGCCAACAGCCAGGTTGGAAGACAATGTACCGCCCACTGCATTACAACACGCCTATACGCCAGCTCTTCCGGGGCGGTACCAATGCCATCAAAAGCACGATGGAAATAGTAATCTGAAGGGAAACAACTCACCTCTCGACACTCAAGAAAGAACCACAATGCCATGGAGCCCGAGCTGCACTTTTTCCCAATGCTGGTGTACCTTCTCATACACTAGGAACACGAACGCCGGCGAAGATGACCACAGTGAGTACTGCACCTAGCACACAAGGGAGGGGGGAGCAAAAAGAGAGTGACACACACACGCAACACGCAACACCCCCGCCCTCACCCACAACACAATACACACAAACATATGCAACAACATTACATAAACACCCGGTAACCCTCAGGAATAACACAAGGACAAAAGGAATGGACTAAATTGAGTATAATATTATACATTTGGAAAAATACATTCTTAAAGCAATAAACAGTATGTACCATATATACAAAAGGAGGGACAATGCCTACTCTAAAATGTCCGTGGCCCACTGGGCCAGTGTAGGAAAGTACCATCTTGCCTGGCATGTTACCCCCATATTTCACTGTATATATGTTGTTTTAGTTGTATGTGTCACTGGGACCCTGCCAGCCAGGGCCCCAGTGCTCATAAGTGTGCCCTGTATGTGTTACCTGTGTTATGACTAACTGTCTCACTGAGGCTCTGCTAATCAGAACCTCAGTGGTTATGCTCTCTCATTTCTTTCCAAATTGTCACTAACAGGCTAGTGACCAATTTTACCAATTTACATTGGCATACTGGAACACCCTTATAATTCCCTAGTATATGGTACTGAGGTACCCAGGGTATTGGGGTTCCAGGAGATCCCTATGGGCTGCAGCATTTCTTTTGCCACCCATAGGGAGCTCTGACAATTCTTACACAGGCCTGCCACTGCAGCCTGAGTGAAATAACGTCCACGTTATTTCACAGCCATTTTACACTGCACTTAAGTAACTTATAAGTCACCTATATGTCTAACCTTTACCTGGTAAAGGTTGGGTGCTAAGTTACTTAGTGTGTGGGCACCCTGGCACTAGCCAAGGTGCCCCCACATTGTTCAGGGCCAATTCCCCGGACTTTGTGAGTGCGGCGACACCATTACACGCGTGCACTATACATAGGTCACTACCTATGTATAGCTTCACAATGGTAACTCCGAATATGACCATGTAACATGTCTATGATCATGGAATTGCCCCCCCAATGCCATCCTAGCATTGGTGGGACAATCCCATGATCCCCCTGGTCTCTAGCACAGACCCGGGTACTGCCAAACTGCCTTTCCCAGGGTTTCACTGCAGCTGCTGATGCTGCCAACCCCTCAGACAGGTTTCTGCCCTCCTGGGGTCCAGTCAGGCTTGGCCCAGGAAGGCAGAACAAAGGACTTCCTCTGAGAGAGGGTGTTACACCCTCTCCCTTTGGAAAAAGGTATCAGGGCTGGGGAGGAGTAGCCTCCCCCAGCCTCTGGAAATGCTTTGATGGGCACAGATGGTGCCCATCTCTGCATAAGCCAGTCTGCACCGGTTCAGGGATCCCTCAGCCCTGCTCTGGCGCAAAACTGGACAAAGGAAAGGGGAGTGACCACTCCCCTGACCTGCACCTCCCCTGGGAGGTGCCCAGAGCTCCTCCAGTGTGCTCCAGACCTCTGCCATCTTGGAAATAGAGGTGCTGCTGGTACACTGGACTGCTCTGAGTGGCCAGTGCTAGCAGGTGACGTCAGAGACTCCTTCTGATAGGCTCCTTCAGGTGTTGCTAGCCTATCCTCTCTCCTAAGTAGCCAAACCCCCTTTTCTGGCTATTTAGGGTCTCTGCTTTGGGGAATTCCTTAGATAACGAATGCAAGAGCTCATCAGAGTTCCTCTGCATCTCTCTCTTCACCTTCTGCCAAGGAATCGACTGCTGACCGCGCTGGAAGCCTGCAAAACTGCAACAAAGTAGCAAAGACGACTACTGCGACCTTGTAACGCTGATCCTGCCGCCTTCTCGACTGTTTTCCTGGTGGTGCATGCTGTGGGGGTAGTCTGCCTCCTCTCTGCACTAGAAGCTCCGACGAAATCTCCCGTGGGTCAACAGAATCTTCCCCCTGCAACCGCAGGCACCAAAGAACTGCATCACCGGTCCTCTGGGTCTCCTCTCAGCACAACGAGCGAGGTCCCTTGAACTCAGCAACTCTGTCCAAGTGACTCCCACAGTCCAGTGACTCTTCAGTCCAAGTTTGGTGTAGGTAAGTCCTTGCCTCCCCACGCCAGACTGCATTGCTGGGAACCGCGTGTTTTGCAGCTACTCCGGCCCCTGTGCACTCTTCCAGGATTTCCTTTGTGCACAGCCAAGCCTGGGTCCCCGGCACTCTAACCTACAGTGTACGACCTCCTGAGTTGTCCTCCGGCATCGTGCGACCCTCTTTCGTGACTTCGGGTGAGCTCTGGTTCACTCCACTTTGTAGTGCCTGTTCCGGCACTTCTGCAGGTGCTGCTTGCTTCTGAGTGGGCTCCTTGTCTTGCTGGGCGCCCCTCTGTCTCCTTACGCAATTGGCAACATCCTGGTCCCTCCTGGGCCACAGCAGCATCCAAAAACCCTAACCGCAACCCTTGCAGCTAGCAAGGCTTGTTTGCGGTCTTTCTGCACGGAAACACTTCTGCACGACTCTTCACGACGTGGGACATCTATCCTCCAAAGGGTAAGTTTCTAGCCCTTGTCGTTCTTGCAGAATCCACAGCTTCTACCATCCGGTAGCAGCTTCTTTGCACCCACAGCTGGCATTTCCTGGGCATCTGCCCACTCCCGACTTGATCGTGACTCTTGGACTTGGTCCCATTTTTCCACAGGTACACTCGTCAGGAAATCCATTGTTGTTGCATTGCTGGTGTTGTTGTTTCTGGCAGAATTCCCCTATCACGACTTCTGTGCTCTTTGGGGAACTTAGGTGCACTTTGCACCCACTTTTCAGGGTCTTGGGGTGGGCTATTTTTCTAACCCTCACTGTTTTCTTACAGTCCCAGCGACCCTCTATGAGCTCACATAGGTTTGGGGTCCATACGTGGTTCGCATTCCACTTCTAGAGTATATGGTTTGTGTGGCCCCTATCCCTATGTGCTCCCATTGCATTCTATTGTGACTATACATTGTTTGCACTGTTTTCTATTGCTATTACTGCATATTTTGGTATTGTGTACATATATCTTGTGTATATTTGCTATCCTCATACTGAGGGCACTCACTGAGATACTTTGGCATATTGTCATAAAAATAAAGTACCTTTATTTTTAGTATATCTGCGTATTGTGTTTTCTTATGATATTGTGCATATGACACTAGTGGTACTGTAGGAGCTTCACTCGTCTCCTAGTTCAGCCTAAGCTGCTCTGCTAAGCTACCTTTTCTATCAGCCTAAGCTGCTAGACACCCCTCTACACTAATAAGGGATACCTGGGCCTGGTGCAAAGTGTAAGTACCCCTTGGTACCCACTGCAAGCCAGTCCAGCCTCCTACAGCCAGTACACAGAGGCCAAGGCCACACTTGACTCCTGCCTCAATACGGAGAGGACACTGCAGGGGTATTAGGTCACAAACACACAGGCACGTCAGGGGGACGGGGAATGGAGGGACACCTCAGCCGGAAGATGGTACAACACCACTGGCCTGGAGGAGGCTCCATGCCCACTGCTTGGTCCTGGGGAGTGCAAAGCCACAGTCTCTCCAGTGGGTGGGTTGCCCACTGCTTTGTCCTGGGGAGTGCAAAGCCACAGTCTCTCTAGTGGATGTTTTCTTCCACTGGTTCTGGAGAGGGCCTTGTGCCCAGCGTGCTTCATCCTGGCAAGGAGGGGCTGAGTGGATGTTTTCTTCCACTGGTTCTGGAGGGAACCTTGTGCCCAGTGTGCTTCATCCTGGCAAGGAGGGGATGAGTGGATGCCTTCTTCCATTGGTTCTGGAGGGGGCCTTGTGCCCAGTGTGCTTCATCCTGCCAAGGAGGGGGTGAGTGGATGCCTTCTTCCACTGGTTCTGGAGGGGGCCTTGTGGCCAGTGTGCTTCATCCTGGATGGGGCAAGGTCACAGCCTCTCACCTGTGTGTCACACCGACAGGTGTTGCAGGGGCCAGGACGCACTGCAGCCCATGTAGTCACCACTACACACTGCTCGCCGACGGTGATGGCTGCTCAGTTGATGCCAGTGGCGCTGCAGGTGGCGGTGCTGCCAGTGGTGGTGGTAGCCTCCAGGCCGTCACCTGCAGCCTCGGACGGCTGAAGTGCCATGGCTGGTGTTGTGTGCCCCTTCCTGCCCTTTGCAGATGGTGGTGCCTCCTTGCTTCTGCCAGCTGGTGTCATATTCTTGCCCTTGCTGGCTGGTGTCCCCTTCTTGCCCTTCCTAGGTGGCGGACCCTTCTTGGCCTTGGCAGCTGTTGCTGGCACACTGGCTGGTCTGGCAGGTGCCTCCAGGAGCCTCTCACCTGCAGTAGCTGCAGAAACCACAGTGACCGTGGACTGGGAGGCTGAGGTGCTGGGCTGGGTTCGGGCCACCCTAGCCCGAAGTGAAGGATGGGGGGGAGAGGTAGGGAATTGGTCAAGGGTGGGGAGGAAAAGCTTCTTAGGTACTCTGTGGCGGGAAGAGGGTGAAGTTTTGGGAGTGGAGGAAGAGGTAGTGGTTGTAGGAGGTATCAGTCTGCTGTGTTTGGGTGCAGGTGCATGGGCTGAATGCTGTTGTGAGGTGGATGGCTGTTGGGTGTCTGTGTGCTTGCGTTTGTATACTTTGGGAGGAGGGGTCACATACACAGTGGGAGAGGACACAGGGGACTTGAGCATGGATGTGGGGGTGGTGACTGCCATTGAGGGGCGTGTAGTGATAGGCGTGCTGCTGATGGAGGTAGTGGATGAGGATGTAGTGCATGCAGGTGTGCGTGGAGACGCTACTGGGAGGGAGGTGGATGAGGAGGAGAAGGGGACACAGTGGAGGCAGTGGATGTTGGTGTGTCTGCATGTGGATGGTGCTTGTGTGAGTGCTTGTGAGATGAAGTGTGGTGCTTGTGTTTGCCTGAGCCACTTCTGAGTGTTGATTTGGATGATTGCTGGTTTGAAGGTGTGCTTGGGATAGGCTGGAGTTGAGGGGATTGGGACTGGGTAGAGGAAGCTGGAGGGGGAGGTTGGAGACAGGGACAATGGCTGCCATCAGTGCATTGGCCAGAGCCTGGAATGCTCCCTGTTGGACCACCACACCAGATTGAATGCCCTCCAGGTATGCATTTGTTTGTTGCAAATGCCCTGCTACACCCTGGATGGCATTCGGTATGGTTGACTGCCCAACAGAGAGGGATCTCAGGAGGTCAATAGCCTCCTCACTGAGGGCAGCAGGGCTGACTGGGGCAGGGCCTGAGGTGCCTGGGGCGAATGAGATGCCCACCCTCCTGGGTGAGCGGGCACAGGAAACTCTCTGAGGGGCTGCTGGGAGGGCGGTGCTGGTACAGGGGGTGGAGGATGTACCTGTAGTTGGGGTGGCCACAAAGGTGTCTGCTACCGCCAGGGAGCTGCCATCGGAGGAGGTGTCGCTTTCCGTAGTGTCCCCTCCTGTCTCCGTCATGGTGCTCCCCTTGCCCTCCGTCCCACTGGTGCCCTCACCGTCGGTGGATTCGGCCTCTAGGCCCAAGTGGGATGCAGCTCCCTCCATCGCCGGTGCCTCTGCTCCTCCCCCAGATGTTGCTAATGCACACAAGGACAGGGTGACAAAACAAAAAGGGGTGAGAGACAGAGGATACACTTGGTCAATGCCAGCAACAACACTACCGTTGGCATACACAACTCACAGGGAACAGCCCTATGCACTAGGCCATGCACTACTAGTTCCAATGCTAGTCACCAGCCCATGGGGTACTATGCCTAGCGCCATTAGCTGCACACCTGAAACCCACAGGACCTGCCCAGTAGTAGATGCCCACTAACATTATTAGGGTTGGAGTGCATCTGAGCTTGCCCATCATTGAACATACCCTGCCATGTTCGCCCAGGCCTAGGGGCACCCACAGCCCACATCCCCCACCCAGGTAATGCCTTAACGTGCACGAAGTCATGATTCAGAATCTGTACTCACCTCCTTGTGGCTGCTTTGATGCCTTCAAGCGCCCATGCAACACCGGATAGGCCACCGCCAGGATGCGGAACATCAGGGGGGGGTCAGGGTACGACGGGCACCCCTTCCTTGTTGGGAAGCCAGCCCCAGCTGGGCCTCCACCATCTTCCTTGCCCACCGACGCAGGTCCTCCCACCGTGTACGGCAGTGGGTGCTCCGCCTGTCAAAGACCCCCAGGGTCCACACCTCCTTGGCTATGGTACACCAAATACCCTTTTTCTGATGGGTGCTGACCTGCAGAAAAAAAACAGCAGAAAAGGTATTAGTCCTACTGTCCGGATTGTTATACTCATGGCCCAACATATCCCCCCATCCCCTTATGCACATACATTGCCCACCATACATGCATCACTCTGCCGGGGACCCCTCAGACCCCCCCTACGCATGGCTTATACACACAGCAGTCCATACATTCATGACCCACGCATCATGCTCACAGTGTACTCAACTGTTTGTCTGGAGGACCATAGAGTAAAGTGTACTGCGGTAGGACCCCATCCACCAGTCTCTCCAACTGCTCTGGAGTGAAGGCAGGGGCCCTTTCCCCAGACACTCGAGCCATTGTCGCTTCCAGACAAAGGTCACAGCAGCACTTGCAGTGTAGGTCCTCTCCTGTTGAAGGTCAGGTAGCAAGTGAGTGAATAAATAGGAAATGGGGGTCACGTCCAAGGTGGTGCGTACCGTCACCGCCGGCGTACATTGCCATTGGCTCCTGTAATCCATAAGGCCCAATTATAACCAATGCGGTGTTGCGCTGTCGTCATCGCCTGCCGACTGCAACGGCGCACAACACCAGCGGAATTACCTCATTTCCACTTGTCCCTCCTCACAGGTCAGGCAGCTCCATTTCAGGGGGTGCCACAGGCCGTGGCACCTAACTGCGTCACAGCAGACATTGGCAGACAACTGACTTACGACTTCACATACTATTTCAGTAAAGAATAAAATCGAAATTAATGTTGGAATATGTGTGTATATGACCTTCTGCTCACTGTTTTTCACCCAAGAGTTCAACCACTGAGGATGAATAGGAGATGGAGACATCCCCTGTGTACAGACCCCTCTTGGACCTGGCGACAATGGAGGACAGGCACATTATCCTGACCTACAGACTTGATAGGGCCACAATCCAAGAACTGTGTGCCCAATTGGAGCCAGACCTGATCTCAGCTATCCGCCACGCCACAGGTATCCACCCTCTAGTGCAGGTCCTGTCAGTGCTACATTTCCTGGCAAGTGGTTCCTTCCAAGCAACAGTGGCCGTGGCATCAAGGATGTCACAGCCTATGTCCTCAAACATGCTGACCAGACTATTGTCTGCCCTGCTGAAACACATGCGCAGCTACATTGTGTTCCCCCAGTGGAGGATTTGGCCACAGTGAAGGCTGACTTCTATGCACTGGGACATATCCCCAACATCATTGGTGCCATTGATGGTACACATATTGCATTTGTCCCCTCCCCTCCCCAGAGAAATGAAGTGTTCAGAAATAGAAAAAGCTTTCGCTCTCTGAATGTGCAGATGGTGTGTTTTGCGGACCAGTACATCTCCCATGCCAGTGCATAGTATCCTGGCTCTGTGCATGATGCCTTTATCCTGAGGAATAGCAGCATCCCATATGTGATGTCTCAACTCCAGAGGCACCGGGTTTGGCTATTAGGTGCACCCATGGTCCCCACAAAGTTGATGTAGGTATATGGGTGTAGTTTTGGCCCTAAGAGTGAGTGTGAGGCTAACAGGTATCCCTCGATATTTGCAGGTGACTCTGGTTACTCCAACCTCTTATGGCTACTGACCCCAGTGAGGAATACCAGGACAAGGGCAGAGGAACGTTACAATGAGGCACATGGGCGAACGAGGCGGATCATTGAGTGAACCTTTGGCCTCCTGAAGGCCAGGTTCCGCTGCCACCATCTGACAGGTGGATCCCTGTACTAGTCACCCAAGAAGGTGTGCCAGATCATCGTTGCATGTTGCACAACCAGGCCTTGGGACGCCAGGTGCCTTTTCTGCAGGAGGATGAGCCCACGGTCGTGTGGCAGCGGTGGAGCCTGTGGACAGTGACAAAGAGGAGGCAGAGGAAGAAGATGTGGACAACAGAACTATACTAATTCACCAGTGACACACAGGTAAGGCACTGTAACGTCACCTTCCTTTGCAGTTTTGTGTTTGACATTGAACATGGCAACCTGAATTCCCTATTTCTATCGCCACTTGCTGTACCATTTGGCATCTCTATTTTCAGATCTCTGTGCCACGTTCTGGCTCCTGGTGTGTTTACTGCTGCCCACTACAGGTCATACCTATGTAAGTATTACAGTGCATTTGAATTGCAATGTTTACAGTTTGTGAAACTAATACATTTGTCAAACAATTGACAGACAGCATATTTGATTTTTTTCCAAGTGTGTTTATTTTGGAGCTAATAAGTGGAGTGGGTATTGCAATGGGCTGGGTTGCTGATGGAGGAAAGTCCAGGGTAGAGTCCAGTCTATTTGTATCACAGGTGCATTGTCCAAGGGGGCATAGGAAGGGGAGCAATGGCAGTTCAAGGTGGACAGGGTGACAGAGTGGGCCACAAGGGTGACAATCAGGAGAGTCTCATTTCCTGGCGGGGTCTTGGAAATGTTCTCTGGCTTCTGCCTGGATCGCAGGGATCAATTGCGGGGTGGTTCTCCTTCTGCAGGGGGTAGGGTGCTGGTGGCCTGTTGGTCCTGTGGCAGGGCCTCCTGTCCACTAGTGTCGGCAGAGGTGGAGGGCTGTTCTTCGGTGTGGTTAGTGTCAAGGGCCTGTTGGTGTGCCACTGCCTCCCTCATGGTGTTGGCCATGTCTGCTAGCACCCCTGCAGTGGTGACCAGGGTGGTGTGGCTGTCCCTCAGGGCCTCCCTGATCCCCAGGTACTGTCCCTCCTGCAACCGCTGGGTCTCCAGCAACTGTGCCAGTATCTGGTCCATGGTCTCCTGGGAATGGTGGTATGCTTCCAGGATGTTGGTGAGTGCCTCGTGGAGAGTCGGTTCCCTGGGCCTGTCTTCCCCCTGTCGCACAGCAGTCCTCCCAGCTTCCCTATTGTCCTGTGCCTCTGTCCCCTGAACCGCGTGCCCACTGCCACTGACCCCAAGTCCCTGATCGTCCTGTGTTTGTGGGGTTGCCTGGGATCCCTGTAGTGGTGGACACACTGTGATTGACGTGTCCTGGGGACAAAGGGATGGCCCCGCTGGGTGGGTCCTGTGGTGGTGTTTCCTGAGGCGGGAGGCGCTATGGTTGGTTGGAACTGTGCCTGGGTCACCGACTGTCCAGTGGTCCCTGATGGGCCAGGTTGGTCATCGTGATCCAGGCATGCAGAGCTGCTGTCATTACTGTGGACCTCTTCTGGGTGGGGACTGGATGTGGCTGGCACCTCCTCTCCGGTGACGTTGAGTGGGGGTCCTGTGGGGATGTAAATGCAGTGTTATTGTACCTGCGTGAGCCATCTTGTGCATGGATATGTTTCCCTCTATGGTTGTTATTAGCAAGGCAGCTTTGGCTTGTGTGAGTTGTGATTGGTTTGGCTAAGTGATTGTCACTAGTGTGCTTGCTGTGGTGATGGGTGTCCATGCAGGTCTGTGATGGGGGTCCATGCATTGTTATTGCATGCAGGGCTTGGTAGTGGGATGGGTGGATTGTGATGGTGAGGTATGTGTGAGGTGGTGGGGTGATGGGGGTGAGGGTAGGGGTTGTTGTTTGTGATGGCATGCAGGTAGCGGGGGTGAAGGTAGGTAAAGAGTTGACTTACCAGAGTCCAGTCCTCCTGCTACTCCTGCCAGGCCCTCAGAATGCATGATCACTAAGACTTGCTCCTCCCATGTTGTTAGTTGTGGGGGAGGAGGTGGGGGTCTGCCGCCAGTCCTCTGTACAGCTCACTGGTGTCTTGCAACCACGGAACGCACCTTCCCCCGTAGGTCGTTCCACCTTTTCCTGATGTCATCCCTTGTTCTGGGGTGCTGTCCCACAGCATTGACCCTGTCCAAGACTCTCCGCCATAGCTCCATCTTCCTTGCAATGGACGTCTGCTGCACCTCTGATCTGAATAGCTGTGGCTCTACCCGGATGATTTCCTCCACCATGACCCTTAGCTCCTCCTCTGAGAACCTGGGGTGTCTTTGTGGTGCCATGGGTGTAGTGTGAGTGGTATGTGTGAGGGTGTGTGGGGTGATGTGTTGGGGTGTGTCCTGTGAGGTGTGTGGATGGTGTATGGGTGATGGTGTTTTGTGGCTCAGGTTCAGTGGATGCTCCTGGCTTGTCTCTCTCACTTGCTAACATCTTTGGGTCGTAAAGGGTTGTGGGTAGTGTGGGTGGGTGTTTTATAGTGTTGTGGGTGTGGTGTGTGTATGTGTATCAGGTGTGCGTATTTTGAATTGTCCAATGTGTTGTTTTGTTAGTGTGTGTGTATTTTGAGCGTGGCGGTGTGTACCGCCAATGGTTTATCGCGGTTGAATGACCTCCGCGGTGATTCGTCGGTCATGATGCTGTGGGCGTATTTCTGTTGGAGTAACGGTGTGGGTTTTGGTACCGCCATTTTATCACTGACCTTTGGGCTGGCAGACTTGTGTGTGTGTCTGTATAGTGGTGGATTTCTATGTGTGGGTAGCGGTATACAGCCGCGGTTGCGATATGTTGGCAGTCAGCATGGCGGTAAGCGGCACTTACCGCCAATGTTGTAATGAGGGCCAAAGTCCTTCCAGCAAAGCACTCCATATGAGTCCTTTAGGCAGCCAGGCAGCTCCTGTGAAAAGGTGCAGGTGTAGGTCCAGAAGTGTCTAAGTTGGTGGGGTCAGAGACCCAGTTTATATACCCCAAAATGCCTTTGAAGTGTGGGAGAATTCAAAGAGTAGTTTTTGAGTGCATAAGTTCCCCTTTCAGCCCAGTCCTGTCTGCTGGGGTCCCAATGGGGGGTATCAGTCCATTGTGTGAGGGCAGGGCACTGGCCTTTGAAATGTAAGTGTCAGGCCCTCCACCCTTCCAACCCAGGAAGACTCATTCAATATGCAGATGAAGGCAGATGTGACTGAGTGTCCTGTGTTTGTGGTTGTCTGGGTCAAATGCACAAGGGAGCTGTCCACCAGCACAGACCAGATTTTGATTGGAGACAGGCTGTAAGGCACATGTGATTTTAAGTGCAGAGAAATGCTCACTTTCTAAAAGTGGCATTTGTAAAATAGTAACATTAAATCCAACCTCACCAATAAGCAGGGTTTCCTACTACCATTCTGGCTATACTAAATAGGACCTGGTTACCCCTTTTAGATCAGAATCTACCACTCAAAAATCATATGAGGGCAGTCCTAATGATAGTCTATGTAAGGAGCAGGTCTCTCAGTATTGGAAAACGAATTTAGGAATGTTTCACTACCCGGACATATAAAACACATATGTAAATGTCCTGCCTTTTACTTACATAGTACCCTGCCGTATGGGTTACCTAGGGCCTTCCTTACGGGTGACTTGTACATAGTAAAAGGGGAGTTTAAGGCTTGGCAAGTACCTTTAAATGGCAAGTCAAAGTGGCAGTGAAACTGCACATACAGGCCTTGCAATGGCAAGCCTGAGACATGGTTAAGGGTTTCTTATGTGGGTGGCACACTAGTAGCATTTAATTTACAGGCCCTGGGCACATGTAGTGCACTGGGGACTTTCATGCAAATTAAATATGCCAATTGGATATGAGCCAATGTTAGCATGTTTTTAGGGAGAGAGCACATGCATCATAGCACTGGTCAGCAGCGGTAAAGTGCCCAGACTCCTAAAGCCAGCAAAAATGAGGTCAGAAAAAGAAGAGGCGGAAGGCAAAAAGTTTTGGGTGACCCTTCAGAAAGGCCATTTCCAACACTTTTCATTATGTACAAACATCAAACATGTACAACTGATGAACAAACATCAACTTGCTATTCAGTAATACGTTACTGAATCACAATTTGTGTTTGCTACCAAATACTGATTTTCTATTTGGAAGGGGCGTCCCTTCTAAATACAGAATTGAAATGGTATGTATTAATGTTTTGTGACTGAATTCTGGCTGCAAAACATCAGTTTTTTGCAGACAACAAGCTTGTAGTGATAAGCCATTCACAAGTGGAAAGGGTCTCCTTGGGACCAATTGCCCTTTGTGAATGTAAAACAAGTTTGTTTAAGAGGAGACTGTGGGCGACGGGACCACTGTCTTCTCAAACAAACAAAAATAATACACTTTTCTTTTTAATCACAGTCATGTTCCCTTTAAAGCAAATGGCTGCATTTTTTTGAAAAAAGAGATTGCTTTATTAGAAAGCACTCGCACCTATAGTGGTCTGCTGATCCCAGCAGGCCACCATCCCTGTGATGGCTATCATTCCCAATGGGTCGCAAACTGTGACCTACCTCATTGATTTTCATATGGTAGGTTGATTTGTGACCAACTAGGAATAGCTATTTTAAATATAATTCAGAGCTAATAGCAATTAGGAAATCGCTATCCGTGATGTTAGTACATCTGGCCCTATATCACATCTATGTCTGGAAACGGATTATAAAAAGGGGAGCCTTGCACTTACCTCCACTGGGAGAAGCCTTGGATTGCTCGACCCCCGCTACCATTGATAGTCAAGATAGTTTATTGCCCTGGTCCAGTTACTCAGAGTCCATTTTAGTTTGGCCCTGGATATTAGGAGTAAAATGCCTCAACCCCATACAACTGGCCCACTGAAAGGGGTTCCAACAACGGCAATATGAGAAATGTAATTAATCTTGATTTCATGGATGGTAAAGGCATATGCCAGGTAAAGGCTCCCATTGTAAAGGCAATGCGTGGTAAAAGCATTGGATGGCGATGGATATGTGGTGAACGCATGCATTAAAAGTGATATTGAGCACACTTGCTTTAATTCGCTTTAACAAGTGTATTTTCAGCTAGATGTTTTACACTTTTCAGAAATATCTATTAAAACTGTAAAAGATGATGCTGTTAGTTATAAATTAAGTGAAGTAGCTGGGCTTTGCACTGTAATGATGTTATCATTAATTATAGCGAGGCGGCTCATAGCTCTGTTGACAGAACGGGTGCCGCACGTGCACACATTATCAAGCATCTTCGATCATCTACCTGCTTCTTTGAAGCATGCACCATACAGTCGCTGATTTCACCTGTAAATGCGATGCCGTGGCAGCCTTACCAAGCAATGTTTGCCTCGTGCCGAAGTAAGATTTCAGAGCTGTTTCAGTATTCCAAGCAGCGGTCTGAAAACAGCATAAGTGCCATAGATTGGAGATCTACTGGGCTCAGAAATGTGAGATCAGGTCAGAGCACTCCTCGAAGGCAGCAGTTTAAAAATGTGATAAAGGTACATTTCCCACTGGCCATGATTTCAAGTATTAACTCTGTATGTTTTCACAAATCTGAAACGTTTCTTGTCTTCTGTTTATTTCCCACCCAGCACAGTTTTACAGATCGTTCTCGACAAATGTTTATTTTTAACTCGACAGCCGCGATGAGCACACCAGCTTCCAAGTGGCCTTGTAGGTCTGGAATCGCTGTGTGAAGTTAATATCATCGAAAGCAAAACAAGCAACTGAGACACGGGTTACTTGGCTGATTGACATCTTAATGCCTCCTAAGACATCAAAGAAATGTATATTTTATTTTTGGTACTGTAGGGCTCATTGAGTGGGGACATACACCCGGCTCCCATGGCAGCACTGCTGTGCATGGCCACTTGTTGCTTGCTGAAGGTCAGTAAAAGTTCCTTGTTTGCATAAGTTGAATTTGAAATTACTAATAAGACTATCCTGGTGATGTCCATGAGCCATGCCGTATACCGGTACCTCCTAATCGTTTTAGAACCACAGCCCACTTTTCAGAACAACAACCTTTCACAACCCACGTAGCTTTAATGAACATGAGGGGGGCGATTTTTTAATGTAACTGCATTTGTGTGGCAGAACACTGTCATTTACTGAGGGCACACTTCCCATTGAAATAACAACTATTTACACAGATATACAGTTTTACTAATATAACTACATTGAACACAAATAATAACGTGGGTAAATTGGAATTCTTTGAATATTTATTACTTGGGCATCATCAAGTAAAGGTGTCTTGATTTGTTTGGATCCTATTAAAATCTTTGTTTCCATCACACTTCAGAATGACAAAAAAGTGCTTTCTTGTTGCTTTCCTAGCTGCTGAATGTGTACAGTTCGTTTACAGTCATTTATATTTTGTTGTGTTACAAAAAAATGGCATCCTACAGCCTTTCCTTTCACACTGTCTACATCCCAGCAAGATTTGAAGATTCACTTTACTTTTCTTTCTCTGACTGCAAAGTTAGAGGAGTTTGCAAACCCACTCCCCTTGTTAAAATAAATAAGCAGCAGTATGATAGAAGACATACTCTTACATTTGACCTCTCTCTTTGAAGCACAGACAATGTGCGAAGATAAAATACAAAACTTAAAGGCATCTTTACTTATTGCTTGGACTTTCACCACCCATCAAAAATCGGCTTGCGATCATCGATCCTCCAGTTGGGGAAACATTGCCTTTATTAAAGAGCACAAATTATGTTTTAAGGATATCCTCAACGAACCAGTATGCTACTGTCAAAATGTTTCTTCTTTATTCTGTGTGAATAACAATGGGTACCTTGTCTAAATAGCTCTACTTAGGCACTGATAATGAGTGCTAGATTTTGGAGCAATAACGGAATTAACCAACTTGGCTGTGACAGCCCACCACATATGCATCAAAGTCAAAGCGGCCTCTAATGCCTTTATGCAGCACATGAAGTAAATGCTGCATGTTCCTTCAAATATTTTTCATAACTGCCCAGTGTTTATTTCAAAACCCTTTCATTGTACACTGGAATCTCCATCATACATTCCATCTTCCATCACCTTACTACATTTCTTATTGTGAAAGCCTGCCGCATAGGAACCAAAGTCAAAACAGCCTTTATGTCTGCAGCAACATTTCCCTGACAACTTCCCAGCACTCACTGCTTAATTTCTACGGTGCGGCACTCCTCCATGCAAACTGCTCAATTATTTGGAGGTTGTCTCTAAAGTTGGTTGCAGCCCAGAGCGCAACAGACATCTTCAAAACATTATGCTCTTACTGGTGAGTGCTTCCAGGTTTTATCTCTAAGGATACCGCGTACTGAATAGGGCTCTTCCACTCGTTGCCATTGTGAAAGCTCACCACATATGAATAGAAGTAAAAGCAGCCTTTAATGTCTTTATTTACTGCATGAAATAAATGCTGCTTGTTCCTTCAAATATCTTTTACAACTGCCCATGTATATTTCAAAACCCTTTTGTTGGAAATGGGGTCTTTGGTTGGCAGTCAGGTTGCCCCCTGTCCTAGCAAGGACCCTCACTCTAGTCAGGGTGAGGGAGAATCATACTCAGTTAACCCCCACTCACCCCCTTGGTAGCTTGGCACAAATAGGGAGGCTTAAATCAGAAGCAATGTATAAAATATTTGTACCAACACACACAGTAATACAGTGGACCACTATAAAAGGACAACACACAGGTTTAGAAAAAGTGTAAATATTTTATAAACAAGACCAAATATAATAAAAATCCACAATACTCAATAAAAAATATGATCTTAGCACTTAAAAACACAGAAATAGTGCCTAAAGGCACAAATGCTGCAAGTTGGTATTAAGCAGCTTCGTGACGGAGTTGTTTCCCACAATGCGATACCACTAGCACCGTTTATGGAGTTGTGCCGACCCCAGGTACAGTACCTTTCTAAACAAGTAGAAAACAGGCCGGTGCACGGAGTCGGGGAGTGAGGGGTCGTCAATTCTGGTGCTACTAGCCAGAGGAGCAGAGGCGTCGTGAAGAGGCGTCAGGGTGGTGGAGGTGAGGCGGTGTTGGTTGCAAGGTTTTGTTCTTTTGGTTCTGGCAGAGGCATCACAGGGCCACAGGGACTGCGATGGCGTCAGATGTCACGGTCGTCGGACTTATGATACTCCGATCTCAGCGAGGTCGTGCAGGATTAGCGGCTGTGGCGATGCAAGACCTGCGGGGATGCTGGGGTCGTCATGCTTCTGCGAGGTCCACGGCTTCCATGCAGCAGCATCCTTAGCGAAGTTGCATGGCAGCGTCGGGCATCGTTAGACATGTTTTTCTCCAGAAATTCACTTCCAGGGGCCCAGGAAACTGGAATGGCACCCTCTGGCAAGCTAGAGTCCACAGCATGTAGACTCTAAACTGGATGGTGAAGCCTTTGCTGTCTCTGAGGCTTCAAAACAGGAGGCAAGCTCTACTCCAAGCCCTTGGAGATACATCTCAAGCAGGAATGCACAACAAAGCCCAGTCTTTGTCCCCTTTCATGGGCAGAAGTAGCAACTGCAACTACAAAGTAGCCGAACAAAGCACAGTCACAGGCCAGGGCAGCACTTCTCTTCAGCTCTTATTCTTGGCAGAGGTTCCTCTTGAATCCTGAAGGGATCTAATTTTCAGGGGTTTTGGGTCCAATACTTATATCCCTTTCTGCCTTTGAAGTTGGTAAAGGCCCAGACACACACCAGCGTGTTGGAGACTTCATTGTGAGAGGGGATGCACAAACAGTCCAACTGGCAAACTGACCCAGACAGGGAATCCTCAAACAGGCAGAGTCACAGAATGGCTTATGTAAGAAAATGCGTATTTTCTAAAAGTGGCATTTTCAAACTAACAATCTAAAAACCAACTTCACTAAAATATGTATTTTTAAATTGTGAGTTCAGAAACCCCAAACTCCATATTTCTATCAAAGGGAATCTGCACTTTAATAATATTTAAAGGGAGCCCCCTTGTTAACCTATGAGAGAGATACGCCTTGCACAGTGAAAACCAAATTTTGCAGTATTTCACTGTGAGGACATGTAAAACACATCAGTACTATCCTACTTTTAAAATACACTGCACCCGGCCCATGGGGCTACCTAGGGCCTAACTTAAGGGTGCCTTACATGTATAAAAAGGCAAGATTTATGCCTGGTAAGTGGGTATAATTGCCAGGTCGAATTGGAAAGTTAAACATCACACACAGACACTGCAGTGGCAGTTCTGAGCCATGTTTACAGGGCTACTAATGTGGGTGGCACAACCAGGGCTGCAGGCCCACTAGTAGCTCTTGATGTACAGGGCATGGGCACCTCTAGTGCACTTTATTTAGGACTTACTAGTAAACCAAATATGTCAATCATGGAAAGGCAATTACACATACATTTTGCACAGAAGCACCTGCACTTTAGCATTGGTTAGCAGTGGTGAAGTGCCCAGAGTGTCAAAAACAGCAAAAACAGAGTCCAGCACACATCAACAACCTGAGGAGCAGAGGCAGAAAGTTAGGGGAGACCATGCCAAGGATGCCACATTTTATTCCACACTAGAATCCCCATCATACATTTTATCTTACATCACAGAATCACCATCTTACATTCCATCTTACATCACAACATTGGCCTGGTTTCAGCATTTTACTGTTAGTTTGTAAAAGGGTTGATATTAAAAAAGGTGATTCATTGAAAGTGCTGCAAACTGTGGTGTACTCCTTAGCCACAGGTTAATACACTACAGGCAGCCAACGTACTAGCTTGGGAGGGAGAATGAGACAGGCTCTGACCCCACACATTCCCACAACTTACCTGAAAATTATGTATATTGGGTAACAATCAAATCCTTCCAGAAACAGTGAGAGATACTTTTTATTTAGTGTGGATTAGTGGAACTCCTTTTCCAGAGGATCAGCAAACACAAGAAGCACATAGGTGGTCATTACGAGTTTGGCAGTCTTTTAGTAAGGCCGCTGCAGTGGCAGCTGCCGCAAGACCGCCATGGTGGCAAAAACGAGACCACCGTATTACGAGTCACAAACACAAAACCATCAAAAAACAGCCACATATCCGACACCAGCAGGCTGAATGATGGCGGGAGAGAGGCGGTCCCACCACCCACACCGCCACTCTGACAACATTGTGCCCTCCAAATTATGACCCACAAATCAACACAGCAGTCTTTGCAGGACTGAAAACCATTTCCGGTGTGAACCGCTGCAGTCGAAATATCACCTCCACTATAGCACTACCCCACATTGGACAGTCTGAATACCCCACACCTGATGCATATACACACACCACACACACACCACTATGAAACACACACTCATACATCCCACAATCCTTTGCAACCACAACCAGGATCTCACAGACAGCGAGGTCCCAAGAAGCCAACACTTAGCACCCACATACCATAGGCACTTTCACACTTCACACAGCACACACAGCACAACCTCACCATCTACAACACACACACACATCACCACTGCACACAATCACAACACATCCCCACACACAACCACTCAACCCACACACCCTATTAGCAAAAATACATTTCACCCTTTGCACCACCCACCCACTACAGTATCACCATGTCCCACAAAAAGACCCACGCTTCACCGATGAAGAGTTGAGGGTCATGGTAGATGAAATTGTCAGGGTTGGGCCACATCTGTTCAGAGCACAGGTCCAGCAAACATCCATAGCCAGGGAAAATGGAGCTATGGTGGAGGATCGTCGACATGGTAAACTCAGTGAGAAACCATCCATGCACAAGGGAGGGCATCAGAAAGAGGTGGAATGACCTACGGGGAAAGGTGCGTTCCATCACATCACAACACCAGATTGCCATCCACAAGACTGGTGGTGGGCCCCCACCTCCTCCCTGGAGTTCACAGCATGGGAGGAGAAGGTCTTGGCTATCTTGCATCCAGAGGGCCTGACTGGAATACCCGGAGGACTGGAGACTGGTAAGTCATGTAGTCTCCCCTGGCACATTGTACACCCGCATACCACCACATGCGACCCCACCCCCCATCACTGCTCACATCAGCCTATCCTACACAGATCCTTATGTAGCTGTCCATGTGTTTCCGCAAAGCAGAGAGTACATCTTCCAACACAAAACTAAACATGGGCTGCTACATACCTGCTGCCAAAGCCCACTGTCACCTGAAAAGAGCCAGAGGCTAAGAAGTGGTGCACTGATAACACCTGTACTGTTGGAGGGATGGCATAGGGATTACGTATGACGATTGAGATGATACATCTGTATAATGTGTCTTTCTTCCATCGTAGCAAGGTCGACTTGGGGCTGGTAGACCGGTGCATTTCTCATTTTCCCTAATGGACGGTATCTAGGCATAGGATAGAACACAATTCATGACACCTCTTACAAAAAGTACACCATAGAAGTAGCAAACAGGACAAGTCATGTAAGGTATTTGATAGCTGAAACAGGGAAATAGTTATTCACACACTACACAACTGCAACATCCTGGCTGTAAATACCATTGTTATACTTGTCACCGAGGGGTCTGTACAGAGATGGAAGTCAGAAATAGTAATATCGTCCATAAGTCGGATACATTTATCAAACATATTGAAAAGATGAGACATCATACATATTGGCAGGTGACACTGACTTCACTAGTGAGCTCACATAAGTTGACCTAGTACATCAAGCTACTAGTAATTAACATTAACTCACTAGAATTAAATAGAAATCATAAAAATATGTAAAATGGCAGCCGCCTGTCCTGCATGCAGAGGACAGATGTAAGTGACCTCGTCCTGGCGATAGGTGGTCGGAACCACTGTGCAACTCCTCATTGGTTAACATTGATGTCTAGGGGAAACTGGGGCCAATGATAATCACCACCGGCGGTGAGAGTCATGACCGTGCCAACCGCAATTTTCTATAGCCCAGTTCACTTGATTCTTGAGACGCGAGCAAGCAAGACCTCCACTGCGTGAGCTGCTGTGTTCTGCATCTGAAAGCCCCAATGGCACGTCCTGCAGGGGATAGGGCCCCAGCCTTCACCCAGGAGGAACTGGAGAAACTGGTGGAAGGGGTCCTACCCCTGTATGGACAGTTGTATGGGGCTCCAGATAAACAGGTCAGTACAATGTTGAATACTTATTAGCTACGGTAGTGTTTGACGGCAAATGTATGTGAATATTGGCATGGCATGATTGACTGCTGGGGTTGTGTTTTATGATTGATAATGCGTAATGTGGACTTGGTATGAGCATGTACTGTGCATGCTGTATGTAGGCCACTGCTATAGGTGTACTGTAACTCTACATGATTATCTCCTTTGTCTATGTCTCCTATGCAGGTCAGCGCCCATCAGAAAAAAGGGATATGGAGAGCCATCACCAAGAAAATGCAGACCCTGGTACTCCATAGCAGGTGGAGCACCCACTGTAGAAGGCGGTGGGAGAACCTGAGAAGCTTCGACCGAAAGACCGCAGAGGCCCTGCTGGGAATATCCTCCCAACAAGGGATGGGTGCCCATCGGACCCTGACCCCCCCAATGGCCTGCATATTGGTGGTGTCCTACCTGAAGCTAGATAGGCGCTTGAGGGCAGCACAGTAGCCATAAGAGGGAGAGTACAGACTGTTTAATATCAGTTGTATGGGCGTCTATTGTGTCAATTAGATTACTTAGGTACTAATGAGGTGTGTGTACATGAGATAAGATTATAGCCTCTGGCTATTACTTCCACTGTTTAGAAGTGGTGTAAGTTAGCTTTTCAACACCATACAGGCAGTAGTATGTTGGTGCTATACCTCCTTGTCCAGTTACGTTTAGACACACTCCTATGTTGAGTGATTCCCAAACCTCTATTCTCGATCCCTGAGTCTGCTTTAGATAGCCAATGCCATCTTGTCAGGGCTGATATTGGGTAATAAGTACTGTAAGTAGGAAACTTCCACTGTGCAATCATTGCATTGTCAATGGACTTCTGCACATAATGAGTCCTTTAACTACCTGTCCTATATTTTGAGTGCAATGTACTTATCCAGGACTTTTTTTTAAAGTGTCAAAAGTGTTAGATTAGTAAGTGTATGTGGGTAGTTGGAAGTTATTACCATTGTAGAACGACTGATGACAGACTACAGCATGTCCAAACTAGTGATTTTGTAGAAATTAGTAGGTAACAGCTTGAATATTAGTTTATGTCTACATGACCAATATTTGGGGACAATTTATCATGGCATTCTTTGCCACGCCAGAGGAGAAGTAGAGTACTTGTTGGTATGTGTACTGGATGGGTAGGTATTGACCCTTTCCTCCCTTTCTTTCTCTCCCACCCTCTCTCCCTGTCCTCTTCTGTCCTTGTGTGCAACAGCATCATCAGGCGAAGGAGGAGGGGGCCCGGCGAGTGGCGAAGCTGCAGTCCAGGTGACCCAGGAGGCAGAGTCCACCGATGCCGAAGGGACTAGTGGGACGGAGGGCAAGGGAGCACCCCCGGGGAAGACCGGTACAGCTACATCATCTTCGGATTCCTCCTCCGATGGAAGCTCCCTGGTGGTGGGGGACCCATCTGGGTCCATCCTAGCACCACCCTTGTCTGCCACCCACCTTACCAGTACCACCATCCCTGTGGCTCCCCACCCAGTTGCCTGTGCCTGCTCACCCAGGAGGATGGGCATCTCCTTCACCACAGGCAACTCTACCCCTGCCCCAGTCAGCCGTGCTGCCCTCAGTCAGGAGGCTATTGACGTCCTGAGGTCCATTTCTGTGGGGCAGTCAACCATCATGAATGCCATCCAGAGTCTGACATCCCAGATGCAACAATGTAATGCCTACCTGGAAGGCATTCACCGTGCCTTGGCTGGCCTGCAGAGATCGTTTCAAACTCTGGCCTCCTCTTTGATAGCAGCAAGTGTCCCTTCATCTTCTGTACCCCCTCCAGCTACATGTGCCCAATCCTACACCCCTCTCTCCTCACCCATCCAGAACACACATTCAGGCCAGCATTCACCCAATACAACAGACAAGGGCCCTCATTCTGACCCTGGCGGTCTTTGACCGCCAGGGCGGAGGACCGCGGGAGCACCGCCGACAAGCCGGCGGTGCTTCAATGGGGATTCCGACCGCGGCGGTAAAGCCGCGGTCGGACCGGCACCACTGGCGGGGTCCCGCCAGTGTACCGCGGCCCCATTGAATCCTCCGCGGCGGCGCAGCTTGCTGCACCGCCGCGGGGATTCTGACCCCCCCTACCGCCATCCAGATCCCGGCGGTCGGACCGCCGAGATCCGGATGGCGGTAGGGGGGGTCGCGGGGCCCCTGGGGGCCCCTGCAGTGCCCATGCCACTGGCATGGGCATTGCAGGGGCCCCCGTAAGAGGGCCCCTACATGTATTTCACTGTCTGCTGCGCAGACAGTGAAATACGCGACGGGTGCAACTGCACCCGTCGCACAGCTTCCACTCCGCCGGCTCGATTCCGAGCCGGCTTCATCGTGGAAGCCTCTTTCCCGCTGGGCTGGCTGGCGGTCTGAACGAGACCGCCCGCCAGCCCAGCGGGAAAGTCAGAATTACCGCCGCGGTCTTTCGACCGCGGAACGGTAACCTGACGGCGGGACTTTGGCGGGCGGCCTCCGCCGCCCGCCAAGGTCAGAATGAGGGCCAAGGTGTGCAAAGACAAAAGCAGGCACCACAAGACACACCACAAGCATGCACACAGTCAACACACACCTGCAGACAACAATAGACACTCTCCACACTGTCTCCTCCACCACCTACTCCCTCACAGTCACATCACCACTCACACCTGCTATCACTAGACCAATACTCCATGATCCTGCCACCAGTCATGTCATACCCACGGACACCACAAGAGCAGACCCGCAGACATCCACCCCACATCAGCACTCACCACAACAACCTTAACGACCACAGGCACACATCCACCGTACTTGTCCTGGCGGTCTGCTGACTCGTAATATGGTGGTGGTGAATTGATCCCCATGAGCCTGGAGGTGGCTACTGCCGTCGGGGGCAGTCCGACCACATTGACGGTACTGGCAGAAACTTTGCTGTGTCGGGGTAGGGATCACCTCCGTGGTCGTAATATGGTGGTCTGCACCACCGGCTTGGCGGTCCAGTGACTGCCAAACTTGTAATGAGGGCCATAATGTAAGTTTTAAAAGTTTTATTTATATATTAACACCTTGTTAGTATAGGATACATGGAAGAGTGTAATTGCAGATATATGCATTATGTAGAGTAAAAAGAAGGCAATACATGGAAATAATATGAAAACTGAAACAATGATTACTATTGATGACATTCTTTGAAGCAATCCAAGATGGAATCAATTCACTCAGTTCCCTTCCTCCCTAATCTTAGCTAGTGTCTATTTTAGCATGACAATCTTGCCAAAATGTGAAGGTTCCTAAATGGTATATATGCACACCTTCTCCTCATGTTTGTATTTTTCCAATTTGCTGCCTGCCTGGATGCCAGGCCAAGCTTTACCTTTGTTTTGTAGTTGTTTTGAAGAAAGCCAGATATTGAGTAGCTAACAAAGTAGTTCCTTCAGGAATGCCTGGATCTTGTCTATAAGCCCAGTAATGTATGGTTTGAATAGGAACATGTGAATTCAATTGTCTAAAGCTACCGTGTTTCTCGTAAAAAATCATATTGTATGAATATGTAACGTGAAATATTTTACTGTGCATACATATATAGGGAATGATAGTCATCAAATATATGTAGAAGATAATATAGGCTGAGAAGAGGACTCAAAAGCAGAAATAATGCAAGGCATACAATGCTAGAGCTAGGTACGGTGGCCTCAATGGGACATTTAAGAAGGCAGTAAGAAACTTTGCCTCTCTAACTCCCTTATTCAAACGCTTATTTTCATCCGTCTGTAGTCTATCACGTGCAGGCAATGCCCAAAACAGGCTGCTAGTAGTTTTATCTTTCCCATATTGTGCTTGATAATTGATAAGAATGATTGCCATGATATTGGAGCGATGCTTATGCAAATATGATTCCTTACAGGACACCCTGATATAATTCGGTTAATCTTTCAGTGATTGTTATTTAGATATCTAGGTGATTAAAACTTCCTGTTGTTTTTAACGTCATGAAATACTCCCATAAACATTATTATTTGGCGATAGAACTGGGCGAGTTTACATCTGTATTGTTCTAAGTCAAGAGGTTAACAACAGTAATGAAAGATTAATGGAACATGTTCTCTCTATCAACTACCAGATTCGCCAGAATGAGGTATTTTATGCCCTCTGATTTCAACTTACTGAGATAAACCATTGATAGCTTTCTACGACCAGCGTCCAGTCGGTTGGCGAAACCGTTCTGCAAGCATTGTGTTTTGTTTAAGACATATGCATGCCCTGCATGCTTAATAACCATTTAGGAAAGAATTTCTTGGGTATTTCCGATAAAGTGAATTCAACTCTGCCCTACTGCGGAAGCCTAGTCCAGTCTCCCAGATTTCCCCTTCGTGTTGCCATAGTATGTGTTTATTTTTGTTGTGTTTGTAGTGTCTTAGTTTCTCTGGTTTTTGTCACTGCTGGTGCCGATGTTCCTTCCAGTGTGCGTTATACTTTTCTTAACACTCAGACACTGCACCATGTTGCTATAGATGAATAATGTTTTCTGACAGTTGAAAGTAAAATAGCAGATTAGTACACCATCAAGTTTGCACGGTCTGTATGCAGTCATCATGATGATATGGACAGGAGGTCATCACTGAACTAAGCAGTTCTGCGGTCACCTGAATTGTTTCTGGTGGCTGTCGGTGCTGGGGAAAGCTGCTGGGAATTAGCAAGGGTTATTCATTGTGAATCTAAAGAGTCAGAAACTTTTAATATATTCCATACTCCTCAGAAGGAAGTAGAGGAGCAAATGGGCAATTACTTCCCAATTCCTACACATTTTGATGGCAAAACGCTCATCTACAATCTTTTTTTAATGGTGAGGCTGCTGGTGTACCCAATTACACTAGATGGCACCAGATGCCAACCTGCTATGTTTCTCTTTCCGCACTTGTAATCTTAAACTTTGAAACAGGTTTACCTTACGTGAAGGGCCCTGCTTCAATTTGATGACACAGGCCCCTCAATAATTTATGACAAGGCTGCTGTACTCATCCACTAGAAGAGTGGTATGTAATCACTTGTGAAAAAATGATAAGCCATCTGTAGAAATGCTTTTTGATGAAGAAGTCATTCTGTAAGGCATCTTCCTGGTTTCTGATTTAGTGGCTCTGAGAGGTAACCCTCTAAACACAATGCTCAAAGGTGACCCAAATTGGCTGGTAAAAGGAAAACGTTTTCGCACTGCAGGTGAATTAAATCATTTGACTGATCTGATACATGATATCATATCAGTCAAATGATATAGAATTTGCTCAAACACCAGCTGACAGAGAGAATGCTATCTTGGAATAATTGACTGTCACTCAACGCTCACAGCGTCCCAGTTTTGAATGTGTGTTCCCTCTTCTTTTATGGGATGGTCTTTCCAAAGTAACACTCACCCATTCACTTTAAGGTTTAAAAAACCTTCCCAGTCCTTTCCAGAGAGTAGTGAGTCAGAGTACTCATCTTAAAGAAAATTGTGATTAGCAGTTACTGTTCAATATCATAACAAGGGGCTGTTATAATCATTATATTCCCTTGTTTGGACATCGGAAGAACTTTCAGAGCTTTTTTTTAAAAAAAAAATGGATTTTGTAATTACCAAATGATTCACTTAAGTTACTTCTTATAATACAGTCCCAATTTTAAGTGCACTAATTACTTATGAACTCCAAACTGTTTTTCAGGACACCTAAACAATGAAAGAAATTGAAAGAATTAAAGAAAAAAACTCAGCTTTTTAGAAGAATAAAACGTCATTTTAGAATTTGTTTTTACAAACAATGTCCTTGTTTGCAAGAGTGGAAATGTTTTTTAGAAGTAAAATAGGGTCAGGTTTATCATCTCCTGGTGCAATGTCATCAAAAGTGGGCGAACCGGCACAAAGTATTGATTTGGGAGTCACTTTCCACTGCAAAGTGGATATTGCCGAAAAGTATGCAAAGTAGTACTGTGCACAACTTTATGTAAATGAGGCGTTCCATGAGCGGAGCATTGTTGTTCCCACACTATCACACATGGATTTTGATAAAACGTCTTATCAACTAACATTTGCCGACAGGGCTTTGTGCTAAAAAGCCTGCCCTTTAGAAGTAGGTGCAAATAAGGAGAAACGTTTTCTTTTCTCCATTCTTTTCTAACTCTGCATGGGTGGTGTACTGTTCAACACATTACGTAGGAAACGTTTAAAAGCAGGGCACTGAGGCCAGAAAGTGAGAAAGCACTTGGGAACAGAGCAACGACGCCATATCTTTGCACACGTAGGGCTGACCCGCTCTCTTCCTGTCATGCAATGTAGCACTGCAACTCTGGTTGCTGCATTGTGGGGGACAAAGTACAGTTGCTCAAAAATCTAATGTGTGTAATGTTATTATCCTTCAAATCAACTGGGATTGTTTAATGAAACTGTAAGTGAATTAGTGCAATAAGGACAGGATGGACAGGAATTTAACACAATCTCTGTGTTTGGAAACATTAATTAAACCCTATACCACAGTTTTCAGCAACACTTTGGATTTTATTCAAAATAAAAGTTGATACTAATATCAAAGGACATACATTGCATTCCAATTTTGCCTATGTGTATGCATATGCATGAATAGATACTTGCGAAGCACAAACAATGCTGGAAACAACTGAGTGACGTGAAAGGAATTGGGTTTTATTCTCGATCATGTAAATATCAGAAACGTGTTGAGGGTGGTACACTAAATTAGAGATGTCATTTTGTAGTAGGAGAGAGATCCATGCATTTAGAAAAGGTGGATGAAGTGCATTTTGAAGAGATGAGCTTTCAATTAGTTTCTGAAGTGGATGGGTGATGTGGCAAGCCTGATGAATGGTAGGGTGGAATTTCATGTTCTTTTGTCATAGCTTGAAAAGGTACGTTTTTTTCTCTTTTTTCCTTCTCCTTGATGTTTGTTTTGACATCAGTTCTAACAAAGCCGTCTCTTGCGTGATTTTGCAGACCCTACAAAATGCTTAACATTCCTGCCAGGAGTTGTGGGTTTTTTGTGAGCACAACCTGGAATTCAGGAAGGCAGTGAAGACTTGGCTGTTACCAATGAGTCCTCATTTGGCAGCCGGAACCACTTGCCATTACTAGTAGGGATGGACAAAGCAGCTCTCAAGGAAATCCTCAACCAAAGGTGGAACATCTCACTCTAATGATGGTGGCTAAAGCACATGCAAATTTATCTACCCACTATCATTTGCTTTGCCCCATGCATAATCTGAGTTACAAGTTTGCATTCACACTGTACAAGTAGCTTGCTGAACACGGGTCATACCAATATGGTTCACATGTAGGCCACACTCCTTGCAAGTATTTGCACTATGATTTACAGGTCTAAGAATTCTGGGGCAGATTTACTATGATTTTGCATCTGGGTTGTGCTTCTTTTGTGGCACAGCTCCAATGAAAATCAGGTTTACCATTTACTAAGCCATACAAAGCCACTTTGCAAGGGTTGCTAAATACAAAGTAACTCAAGGTTGCGCATAACGCTGCTTTGCATTACTCTGCACTGGGTAGAGGTTACATGGGTGGAGCATGGGTATGCCCATGCAGCCTTCCATGTTTGTTGATGCAAAAACAGATTTACAAAGACTTATAAACCTGGGTTTGCGACGAAATGATGCATCTACCGGACGCAGACATAAAAAGGAGAAATATTTTTACTTCTCCTTGTAACTTTCTTCCGCACACATGGAAAGCGGAATACGCCTCAAAGGATTGTTTTTGTACAGGACAACAATCCTGCACATACTACAGGCAGGCTCAAGTGCACAAGCGCAGGGAGAGAGCTGAGGAGCGCGTTGCAGCACTGGATGGTGTGAATTCTTCATAAATCAGCATCTCCGTCTCAAACTTCTTCTGGTTCACTGACCTCCAAGGTGACATAACAGGGTTGAGTAGAATTATGACCATCACATATGTGATGAAAACAGGAACCACATGCACCACATGTTCCGTAAAAACACTATGGGGGTCATTCTGACCTTGGCAGTAAAAGGGCCATACCGCCGGTCAGAACTCCGCCATACTACCGCCGCATCCGCGGTAAACCGCCACGGTCATTCTGACCACCAACTGTGAATCCGCCAAAAACCCGACATCCAAGGAAGGCCGCCTCATCAGCGGTCCGCGGAAAACTGGAGATGACCAAACCTCCACCGCCACGCCAACAGAAATACGCCCATGCCACTCTGACACACCAATCCACGCGGCGCTCTTTCAACCGCGGTATTCCATTGGCGGTACACACCGCCGCGCTCAAAATACACACACAGCTCCAAAACACTGCCACATTGGGCAATTTGAAATACACACACCTGACACACATACCAACAACACTCCAACACATCCATACAAGTATAAAACACACACCCACATCACCCACAAACCCCTACGACCGAAGATCAGAGACGAAGGAGAGAGAGACACATCACAGAATAGAGAGCTACATCACACAGAGGCACACTACACCATCACACACACCACATAGAAGCACAAAGCACCACACACCAACACACTCATCACCATATATACCACCCCACACCTCATCCACACCACCCCATGGCACCCCAAAGGCACCCACGCTTTTCGGACCAAGAACTCCGGGTCATGGTGGAGGAAATCATAAGAGTTGAACCGCAGCTCTTCGGCTCACAGGTGCAGCACACCACCATAGCCAGGAAGGCGGAGCTATGGCAGCGGATCGTGGACAGGGTCAACGCGGTGGGACAGCATCCCAGAAATCGAGACGACATCTGCAAACGCTGGAACGACTTAAGGGGAAAGGTGCGCTCGATGGTCTCGCGACACAACATCGCAGTGCAGAAGACTGGCGGGGTACCACCACCCACTCCACCCGAATTCACAGCATGGGAGCAAGAGGTACTAAACATCCTGCATCCTGATGGCCTCGCTGGAGTACACAGAGGAATGGACTCTGGTAAGTACAATCTCAACTACTTCCCCCCCCCCAGCATGCTAACCCCCACCACCACCCTCACCCCCAACCCCCCATCACACATCCTCCCTGAGAATGTCTCTCCAGCACAACCCACCCAACACCAACCCCTGCATGCCCCCACAAACTATGGACACCCATCACCCAAGCATGACCACTGCACATACCCCCCCCCCCCAAACACCCCCACAACACCTCCCCCAAGGGAATGGCAGCACTGGGGGACAAGGGCACCAATCAATGGGACGCAATAGCACACACAGAAACAATAACCATACTCTCTTACCCCATGCAGGACCCGAACGCCAACACACCGGCCAGGAGGGTCCAGAAATGTCCATCCCCCCCCCCCGGAAGAGGCCCCCAGTGATGACAGCAGCTCTGTCGACCTGGAACCTGACGACCAGCCCGGTCCATCGGGGACCTCTGGACAGTGGGTTCCCCACACACAGGCCACAGCAGACCCAACCCCCTCTGGGACCAACAGCACAGCTCCCACCCAGCGGGCCCATGCCTCTGTCTCTAGGACAGGTCAATCAGCGGTGTGTCTGCCACTACAGGGCACCCAGGCTAACCCACCACCCCAACAACAACAGGGACCTGGGGGCAGTGGTAGTGGGCACACCGTCCAGGGGACAGAGGCCCAGGGAAACAGGGCAACTCGGAGGGCTGCTGTGCGACAGGGGGGGGAGGAGAGGCCCAGGGAACCCACTCTCCAAGAGGCCCTCACCACCATCATGGCAGCCTACCACCACTCCCAAGAGACGATGGCGACGGTACTGGCCAGGTTCCAGGAGATCCAGGCACAGCAGGAGGAACGCTACATGGGGTTCACCAATCAGCTCACCAACATCTCTACCACTATGGGGAGCATAGTCCAGGCCCTCAACCGTATAGAAGACACGTTGCGGGACCGTGTGGCACCACACAGGGCCCCTGTCCCTAGCCAGGAACAGCCTACCACCTCCGCCGGCACTAGTGGACAGGAGGCCCCACCACAACGACAGGCCACCAGAACCCCACCTCCTGCTGAAGAACAACCACCCCGCAAGAGGAGCCTGAGATCAAAGAAATCGACAGAGTAGGATGTCAAGACCCCCGCCAGCATGAGACCCCCCCTGAAGTCATCCCACTGTCCCATATTGCCACCCTGTCCAACCTTGAACTGCCCCTGCTCCATCCTTCCACAGGCATATGGACAATGCACCTGTGAGACTGAGAACTGGACTCTGCCATGGCCATTACTCCACCCCCACCCATCACCGTGTTTATATCATGTAACATTATCTAGCACAAAAAATAAATCACTCAATGCACTTAAATCAAACAGGAGTCAGGCTGTATTATTTACAAATGTATAACACATTACCGATCAATAATGTTCTGTTAACTTTGTGCTGAACACATACTGAGATCAATAAGCATTAGTCCATGGGCTAACCAAGCAGTAGTCACGGAGTGGGTCATACAGCACTGAGAAGGGAAGGGAAAATCAAACATCAGTTTTAAAGAACTGGGGGGTCATAGACAAAGCTGAGAAGCAGGAGGCTTGCAGGAAAAGTAAAATGGCGTGCTTGATTCTTACCTGTGTGCTACTGAAAATACTGTTAGATAACTCTGTCCCTGTTGTCTGTGTCGTCCTCTGAGTCTTCCTCCTCTTCACTCTCCGCAGGCTCCACAGCTGCTTCAACACCACCATCTGGACCATCCTCCTGCAGGAAAGGCACCTGACGTCGCAATGCCAGATTGTGAAGCACACAGCAGGCCACGATGATCTGGCACACCTTCTTTGGTGAGTACATCAGGGATCCCCCTGTCATATGCAGACACCTAAACCTGGCCTTCAGAACCCCAAAGGTCCTTTCTATGATCCTCCTAGTTCGCCCATGGGCCTCATTGTACCGTTCCTCAGCCCTGGTCCGGGGATTCCTCACTGGGGTCAATAGCCAAGGCAGGTTGGGGTAACCAGAGTCACCTATTAGCCACACACGTTGTCTCTGTAGTTGTTCCATCACATAAGGGATGCTGCTATTACGCATCACATACGCGTCATGCACTGAACCAGGGAACATTGCATTCACATGGGAGATGTACTGGTCAGCCAAACAGACCACCTGGACGTTCATAGAATGGTAACTCTTCCTGTTTCTGTACACCTGCTCATCGTCTTTTGGGGGGACTAAGGCTACATGGGTCCCATCAATGGCACCAATTATGTTGGGAATATGTCCAAGGGCATAAAAATCACCCTTCACAGTGGGCAAATCAACCTCCTCTGGGAATATGATGTATCTCCGCATGTGTTTCGTCAGGGCAGACAACACTCTAGACAAAACCTTAGAAAACATTGGCTGAGACATTCCAGATGACATGGCCACTGTTGTCTGGAATGAGCCACTTGCAAGAAAATGGAGGACTGACAGCACCTGCACCAGAGGGGGAATTCCTGTGGGTTGGCGGATGGGGGATATCAGGGCTGGCTCCAGCTGGGCACACAGTTCATGGATAGTGGCACGGTCAAGTCGGTATCGTAGTATGATGTGGCGTTCTTCCATTGTCGACAGGTCCACCAGCGGTCGGCACACGTGAGGATTCATCCTTCTCCTCGCAAATCCCAGCGGACGGTGCCTAGGAAGGACAACATGGAGCACAGAGTCAAGATAATCACTGGTACGTTCACCACTGCTTGCATGGCACACGGTTATCTAGGTATTGAAAGGCGTGTATGTGTGGCAATGCGAGGCCTAGGCCTGTGTGTCGCAGTAGAGATTAGGCCCTTGAAATGGCGGCTGCCTGACCTGTGAAGTGGGACAATGGGATGTGAGGTCACTGCGCTGGCGGAGCACACCGTGGCGGTAGGCGGTCGAAGACCGCTATACGGAGCCGCATTGGACAACATTGAAGCCTATGGGTTTCAGGAGCCAATGACGATGTGCGCCGGCGGTCGCGGTACGCACCGCCGCGGTACGCACCGCCGCGGGCGTGACCGCCATCTTCTATCTGCTTAATCACTCGAGACCTGATCATCCACAGGAGAGGACCTATACTGCAAGTGCTGCTGTGAACTCGGTCTGGAAGTGACAATGGCTGCTGCGACTGGGGAAAGGGCCCCTGCCTTCATGTCTGAAGAGTTGGAGAAGCTCGTGGATGGGGTCCTCCCCCAGTATGCCTTACTCTACGGTCCTCCAGACCAACAGGTGAGTACACCGGGTGCACATGGAATGGGCGATGACTGTGTGGAGTGGGGTGGATGTAAGTTGGTGGGGTGGAGGGCGAATGAGTAGTGCAACGCACGACAGATGAGAGCATGTGCTATATTGCAAGGTTGGGGAGGGGGGGCCAATCACATCTAACATGCAGTAAGTTGATGAATGTTTCCTTCCCACCCTGTACATGTCACATAGGTCAGCGCCCTTCAGAAAGTCGCGATTTGGCGTGCCATCGCCAAGGAAGTCCGGGCCCTGGGGGTCCACGTCAGACGGGGCACCCACTGCCGCAAGAGGTGGGAGGACATCCGCCGCGGAACCAGGAAGACCGCCGAGTCACTGCTGGGGATGGCCTCCCAACCTAGGAGGGGTGCCAGTCGTTCCCTGACCCCCCTGATGTCCCGGATCCTGGCGGTGGCCTACCCTGATTTGGATGGGCGCTTGAGAGCATCACAGCAGACACAAGGGGGTGAGTATCAGCACATTCAGCTATCTTTCTGCGCAGTGGAGGCGTCTGGGTGGGGAGGAGGGTTGGGGGTGACATTAGGCCAGGGCGCTTTCTGTAGTGTAGTCCTCTCCCTTAGGCATGGCCCTGTGCTCCCGGCCCCCACCTCCGTAGGGTGACAAGTCCAGCTATTGATGGTCCAGCCTCACACATGTGCGCGTTTGTCGTCTCCTGACCTTTTGTCCGAGTCAGAAGTACTGAGTAGTGTGCCCCGAATGCGCGGCTTAGTGCATGCGGCTCCTGTGTCTGTCCTCTCCGCCAACGGTGTTGACATTGCATGCACTCAACCAGGTCTTCTCTTTCTCCCCCCACCCTTCTTCTTCATCTTCTTGTGCATGTGTGCATTAGCATCATCAGGCGGAGGAGATTTGGCATCGGAGCACGAGGGAGCTGCAAGCCACAAGGCCCCGGTGGGCACAGGAACAGACACCGAGGGCCCAAGTGAGCCGGAGGGCGAGGGGAGCACCACGACGGGGACCGCTGGTGAGAGCAGCGACAGCGACACGTCCTCGGATTGGAGCTCCCTAGCGGTGGCGGCAACATCCGGGCCCCCCGCCTCTACAGGTACAGCCGCCACCCAGCGCACCAGCCCCGCCCTCCCAGCAGCCCCTCAGCCTACGCTCCGTGCCCGCTCACCCAGGAAGGCGGGTGTCTCCTTCGCCCCAGGCACCTCAGCCCCTGCCCCTGTTACCCCTGCTGCCCTCAGTGAGGATCTTTGATCTCCTCAGGACACTCATTGTTGGGCAGACTACCCTTTTGAATGCCATCCAGGGGGTAGAAAGGGAGGTGCATCGGAGCAATGCCTACCTGGAGGGCATTCATTCGGGTCAGGCTGCCCATCAACGATCGTTCAATGCTCTGGCCTCAGCACTGACGGCAGCCATTGTCCCTGTTTCCAGCCTCCCTCTTCTGACTGCCTCCACCCTGTCTCTGTCTCCTGTTCCTCAGCCTATCCCATCCACACCATCTGACCAGCCTGCACACACCTCAACACCCAAGGGCAGCTCATCCAGACACAAGCACCACAGATCCCACAAACACTCACCCAAGCAACACACAGATGCAGACATCCCAACAGTCACTACCACCCCTGTGTCCCCCTCCTCCTCATCTCCCTCCTCCCTCCCTGTGACGTCTCCACTCACACCTGCATGCACACCAACATCAGCCAGTGCTTCCATCACCACCACACCCTCCTGTACAGTCCGCACGCGTGCAGTCACCACCCCCACTGCCATTTACACGTCCCCTGTGTCCTCTCCCACTGTGTCTGTCACCACCCCTTCCAAGACACACAAACGCAGGCAGACACCCACCCAACAGACATCCACCTCACAACAGCCTACAGCACCTGCACCTTCACCCAATGACAGCACACCAGACTCTCCTACAACCACATCCTCTTCCTCCACTTCCATCTCCACTTCTCCTACCTTTTACCTTGGCCCTAAAAAAGTTTTCCTGGCTAATCTTGAGCTCTTCCCCTCTGATGACCTACCCCCTCCATCTGCAAAGAGTCCCAAGAGCACCACAGCCACCACCAGCCCAACTTCGGGTGTCACTGTTGTGCATGGGTTCTGGAGCCCACCCTTTGCCAGCAGTGACACCTCCATCAGCAGCAAGGACACATCCAGCCCCCCCTCCGGCAAGAGGACCAGGAAACACAAGGGCCGCCGTGCGAAGACTGACACGGCTGCCCCCAAGGAGCAGAGTTCGCCCACTTCACCAGCCACAACGTCTAGGGGAGGCAAGGGCCCGAGAGCCCCATCTAAGGAGCGTAAGGGCAGCAGGGCGGAGACGTCAGCCAGCAGGAGCGCGGAGCAGGTGGGCCCCACATGCCCCATCCCAGCTGTAAAGGAGGACACCAAAGGGCCCAGGACTACGTCACCGAAGGGCCCAGGAACATCACGGCCGGAGGGCGTCTGAGCACGGAGTCCAGGCCAGGTCTGGCTCCCTTGAACCTACTGGATGTGCACCGCTGAACAGGGCCCGCTGTTCAGAAGAGCACCGCTGAACAGGGCCCGCCGTGCAGAAGAGCACCGCTGAACAGGGCCCGCCGTGAAGATAGGCACCGCTGAACAGGGCCCCGCCGTGCAGAAGAGCACCGCTGAACAGGGCCCCGCCGTGAAGATAGGCACCGCTGAACAGGGCCCCGCCGTGCAGAAGAGCACCGCTGAACAGGGCCCGCCGTGCAGAAGAGCACCGCTGAACAGGGCCCGCCGTGAAGATAGGCACCGCTGAACAGGGCCCCGCCGTCTCAAGCACCGCTCCGCTGGGCCCCTTCATCCCAAGCACCGCTCCGCTGGGCCCCTTCATCTCAAGCACCGCTCCGCTGGGCCCCGCCGTCTCAAGCACCGCTCCGCTGGGCCCCGCCGTCTCAAGCACCGCTCCGCTGGGCCCCTTCATCCCAAGCACCGCTCCGCTGGGCCCCGCCGTCTCAAGCACCGCTCCGCTGGGCCCCGCCGTCTCAAGCACCGCTCCGCTGGGCCCCTTCATCCCAAGCACCGCTCCGCTGGGCCCCGCCATCTCAAGCACTGCTCCGCTGGGCCCCTTCATCCCAAGCACCGCTCCGCTGGGCCCCTTCATCCCAAGCACCGCTCCGCTGGGCCCCGCCGTCTCAAGCACCGCTCCGCTGGGCCCCTTCATCTCAAGCACCGCTCCGCTGGGCCCCGCCGTCTCAAGCACCGCTCCGCTGGGCCCCTTCATCCCAAGCACCGCTCCGCTGGGCCCCGCCGTCTCAAGCACCGCTCCGCTGGGCCCCGCCGTCTCAAGCACCGCTCCGCTGGGCCCCTTCATCTCAAGCACCGCTCCGCTGGGCCCCGCCGTCTCAAGCACCGCTCCGCTGGGCCCCGCCGTCTCAAGCACCGCTCCGCTGGGCCCCGCCGTCTCAAGCACTGTTTATGGTTCACTGTGCCCACCATGCCTCCTCCTTGACCAGTGGAGACTGTTATCCACTTGAGAGACTGTGGCTTTGCACTCCCCAGGATGGCAGAGTGGGCAAGCCACCCAGTGTAGAGACTTGAGAGACTGTGGCTTTGCACTCCCCAGGATAAAGCAGTGGCCAACTCACCCAGTGTAGAGACTTGAGAGACTGTGGCTTTGCACTCCCCAGGATGGCACAGTGGGCATGGTGGCCCCTTCGTGGATCTTGCGTCGTGGACTCATGTGGCTGTGGTGCCCCCCCCTTCCCTTCCCCCTGAGGTGCCTGTAGTATTTTCATCAGATGCCCCTGCAGTGTTCTCTCCAAAGGACTCAGGTCTCCTGTGTGGGCTTTGCCCTTGTGTCGCTACACTGTAGCCCACGGACTGTTCCATTTGACTTTGATGTAGCGGACTAATTGCCTCGGTTCTCCATGGCAGTGTGTATAGTATTATTTTGTTATGGATATTTTGCATAGTTGCCGATACATCTCAGAGTCTATTTTTTATATAAAATTTTGGTTCTCGATTTAATTATGTCTTCGCATTTTTCAGGGGGGTTTGGGTGGTGTCACTGTGCATTGTTGCTCTGCATTGGTGTGTACATAGTTTGGGGGGGTGGGGGTCGCATATGTGTGTGCCCGTAACCTTTCCTCCTCCCCCCTCCCGTGTGTCGTAGGTGCAGTACTCACCGTTGTCGTCTGCGCCGGAGTTCGTACTCGTGGTAGATGAGCAGATAGACGAGTGCAGGTAGGATGTTTAATTCGGGTTCCATGCTGTCCTCCGTACTCGTGGAGTGTGTTTTGGTGAGCGTTTTCCCGTCCGTAGTCTGTTTCCGTTGTGTTTTTATCCCGGAAAAGGTGGCGGATTGGTGAGTTGTGATAGTGTGGGCGGTACATTGTCTGCCGCCTGCCTGTTGGCGGTGACCGCCGCGCTGTTTGTCTGTACCGCGGTGGCGGTCGGAGTGTTAATGTGGCGGGCTGTGTTGGCGGTTGCCGCCAGGGTCAGAATTTCATTTTTTGGACCGCCGGCCTGTTGGCGGGTTGGCCGCCGCTTTATCAACGACCGCCAGGGTTAGAATCACCCCCTATGCATAGTCCATGTGCTTCAAACCCATCACACATGCACACGCACCCACACACACACACACACACACATATGCACACACACAACAAAAATATTTACAATATATATAAAAGAAGTACCTCTAGCAATTTAATTATACAATTACAGAATGATTACCATATAGTTTAGCAGACTTAAATGTGGTCTTACCACTTAGAAACTATTGTATAGAATTTAAAAATGTGATTATCTAGTCACACTGTCTAGATAACCTACTGGACAGACTCAAGTGACTATGCATAAAGTTTAAGGGGCAGATTTACCATTCTTTCAACCAAAGCAGCACAGCAAGGCAACTTGCTGCTGTGCATTGCATTAAGGGGAGAGGGCAGAAATGCTTTACAAAGATATGGAGCATTTCTGCTCTTTCCTTGCCCTGGGGCACTGTGTGTTGCCTAGCACCAATACAGTCACCACTGCACCATAGTGCAAGAATGTCTGCACTATGAGCAGGATTTATTTTTGTACAGGAAGAGACACCTCCCTGCACAAAAAAACAATCCTTAAAGGCTCATTCCTCTTTCACATGTGCTGCAGAAGGCATCACATGTGGAAAGAAGAATCCATGAGGACAAATAATTATATTTATGCTTGTTACAGCTTTGTCGAGTAAGCACACCATTTTGACGCAAAGCAAGGTTTACAAGTCTTTGTAAATCTGGGTTTGTGTCACAATCCATGAGTGGACGCATGGTAACACCCATGTCTCATCCTTGTAATGACTTCCTGACGTAAAGAATGCCAAAGCAGTCCTATACCGTCTGTTGTGTTGTGTTACTTTATTAACTAAAACAGGCAAAGCGGTGCAAAAGGGCATGTGTCTTAGTAAATCCCATTTAAGGACTTACTTTGCCCTGCGATGACTTGCGTCACGAAAGGGCAACGCGAGTCCTTAGTAAATCTGCCCCTAAGTTTGCACTTCCCAAAAGAGGTGTAGAGTCGAATATTGTTCAGAAACTTTCTTACCCTTAAAGAAAAGTGAAAAGGCTTGGAGAGCTCAACAGATAAAACTGGTAAAATAAAAATAATTGTGCTGCTTTGCATTGACACTATATATCCACAAGATGGCAGTATTCGAATGTGCTAATAAAGAGGAGTTGTTTCTCAGCACGTTATTAAAATGTAACGACAGTAACACAGTTTTTGTCATTTTTGTGACGGCATTTGTATTTACCTATCTTGTTCGCTTTCTACACATGATAATCATTCTCTAAATTATTATTCAATAATATTTTACAGCCGTAACCCGCAACGTGTATGTTTGCGTAAAATACGACATTGGATTTGGTGAGAAATTCACCCCTATTTGGTAGCACTTAATGCAACCATACTGCAAATGTTGGCATGCACAGGGCTTTAACTGGGATGAAAAAAACTGAGGGGTCTCTCAGAGAGTCATGGCCGATGTAATTAAGGGTGTGGCTTAAAAGACAGGTTAAAAATCTCTGTTTCGCATAGTGCGCCTTCCTAATGGTATTTTGCTGCTTCTTTCTCTGGTTGCATCTATATATATATATATATATATATATATATATATATATATATATATATATATATATATATATATATATAAAACATTACACCTATAACAATCCAGAATGGTTATTAGTTGCATGAGACAAAAAAGCAATAACCATGTCATCTTTGTATAAAATATTTAAAATGATTCACGTCTGAAATGATGAGTGTGAAAGAACAGTAACAAGTCTCTTTGAAGATGCATCAAAGGCAGTGAAGGGTGGTGCTGCTGCTGAGTTCAGATTTATTTTTCACCCTGAAGTTGAGGGCAAAAAAAAAAAAGACAGATAGGGACCCATCTCAGCACCGCCAGGACCCGGCCCACTTAAAGCCCTAGGCATGCACATTGTGCCATGCTGCTATTGTGTGACTGACTGAATTGAGTGATAATGTAAAAAAAACGGTTTAGAAGGAATGTACAAAACCTGGAGGAAAAACTAAATTACCAATTGAACTTTCTCCACCATACTATTGCTAGGGGGTGGAAATGTCATTGTCAGATTCTCCTCCAGATTTAGCACATCCTTGTGAACTTTGAGTTTTCTTTCAATTACAGCTCAACTCCATATTAGTTAGGGCACAAGTCTTTAAAAAAAACGATGTGAGGGGACTAACCAAGTTCAGCAGTATGCAAGTGACATCATGGTGCGTGGCATCACAGTGCGCCACATTGCACATGGCATCATAGGGAGTGTCATCACAATCTATGACTTCCCATGAAGTGACATCAGATCTTAAGACCTCATACATATGTTTAGGTTTAGCAGATCTATCATGAGTACATCTCAATGCATTACAATAATTAACAAATAAGATTTTGCATCAAGTTGTGCCAAAAAGCAACACAACCCCAATGCAAAATATGGCCCGCTTCATACAATTTTTTGTTTTTAAACACTTACACAAAGAATTTGGCAGCAAGGAGAAAGGAGCGTGGTAAATCTCTTCTGCTTAATTGGTTGCAAAGTCTGACTTTCAAAATGTCTTATGGGGTTAAGATACCTGCTGCACAGATCTTTGTGTGCCCAGTAAATCTCGGAGAATAATTATAATAGTAAGATAATTCTGGAGGGTAAGACATTTGTTATAGAGGTCTGTGTCTTAACTAGTCCCAGTATGAAACAAAGTAGCATAGAAGGTTCAAATGTCTGCAAAGCGTATCATGCAATATGCGGATGACAGACTTTTATTTTATGTAGATAGGTAAGTGAGTTGCTGCTTTTAACACAGAGATCCTTTTGTTACTTGCAATTCATAAACCATAATCCTTCAAATATGGCAGTGAGCTCTGAATAATATGTGACTCCTACACTTTGTAACCCTCAGTGTCTTATAGAACACATCTTGTACATGCACACATAGATGATTTATTCTCATATGATATCTACATGTGATTTCAAGTGCTCTCTCACCCTGCATTGGGATGAGTAACACTACAACAGAAATTAAACAAAATAATTGTATTTAAATTGTTATTTGTGTAAAATACTGGGACAGACCACCACATATGGCATACTTACAGTAAATGCATATTTCTTATTTACAGGACCGGAATAAAGTCAATAAAATGCCTCTCAAGTACTTGTGAAGTAATAAGCTGTGTGCCTTTTATTCCCCTTGATTGATTTGCATCTTGGTGCGAGGCTCCAGATAGCTCTTACCTAGGATAATCAAACTGAAGGAGGCCTGATAGTCTCTTAAATTTGGCCTTTGTTATGGACCCAGCTGAAATTTAAAATAACAAAGCCTCCTTGCCACCTGCACGTTGCTGGAAGGGAAGCAGACAGCATGCAGGAGTTGTTGAATGTGTCCACATATTCAGTATATTTCAGTGGGGCCCAACCTCTTGGTAGGGTAGACGGTGAACACCCTGTGAAAGGAGTGGGTAAACACCATCTACCCACGTGTACCCTCGACTTCTGCCCGGATATTAGGCTGCTGTTCCTTTAAGTGGATGCACGGTAGCTACCTTCTTGATATATTCTATGTTTTAGAATGGTCATAACAGTTCCAACTTCAATTGGAACTTCGCATTGCATTTCACCATTAAGAAATGTGTAGATCGGGTACATGTAAATATCGAGCCATTTAAACTCTAATAAAAGTACGGGCATAACTACAAGTATTTTTAACTTCCTCAAATACACAGTTGTGTGAACATGCTTTCTCCTATTAAAAAGACAGGAGGGGCAAAAGTAATTGTTTTAAGCCATGGCTTTTACTGGTGTACAGTAGCACCTTAATCCAGGATTTATTGTAAATTAATTAGCTGGACTGATATCTATCTTTTGCACCATCAATGATTTCCTCTCACTGCCCATATAGAACTGGAGCACTTGCACCACCGTACTACAGTAGAATTTGTATATGTTTATTCACACCCTAATGTGCAACATACTTCAGTTGCTTTCTGATATTAGATTGTGCCTATTGTGATAACATTATCACTTCTGATAATAATGTGTTGCTCGTGAATAGTGTTTAAAAAGGTTTTACGTCTGTCTTCTGGAGAAGGTATTTTAAAATAAATGTATCCCTCTAGTTCATTTAGTGGCTTTGTTTCATTTATTTAGGAGCATGTGTTTGATGTACGGTTAGCTCGATCCGAGATGAAACGCAGTCAAATATCAACCGGGGAAAATGTGTCCTGCGGAGGATGGCAGCATAGCTGCAGAGCTCGTGCACGCCGCGCCGCTGTGGGGGGCAGCTATCCTGATAAATGACCCCCCGAGCTGGTTCTAAGGCATCCCATTAAAAAAGTGATCCCCAGCCTGAGACAGAGTGAATCCCCCGTCTGCCAGTGCGAGCGAGGAGTTGGAAGGAACACCGCGGCCTGGGCTCTCCACATGGAGCCGCTGATCCCGAGGAGCGAGAGAGGTTGTGTCTGCCTTGCGGCATGGAGGAGCAGGGAGCCGCGGCCCTGCTTCCCCCTTTGACCACATTGGGAGAGGAGAAACGCGCAAAAAGTTGAATTTGAGCCAGAGGCTGTAGTGTTGGGAGCCCTAGGCTCTCATTCTACTGTGAATGATGACACAGACACATAGTTGTGCTTAATACAACAGGCCTCGGACACGTGTGCCCAGACCATTTTACTTGCAGGGTGACCGGTGACATCTGTGATGGATGCGTGTGGGATGAGTGTGGAAACCTGTCCTCAATGAGTGGCTGGTGGAAGCACGTCATCATCAAACACTAGAATGAGTCCAGGGGGACTCCACTGAGGCCCTGGGGGATATTTGCAGCAGCGGCCTTGTCTGGAAAAACTGAGCCCTTGGCCTGTTTGGGCTTTGAAGAGTGCCTGCATGTGGGCATAGTAGTGAGGACTGGACTAGGCTTCAGTCCTCTGAGAAGCCAATCAGGAGGACCAAGGTAAAGGCATGCGAGCATGAGGGCTTTGGAGAGCCCGCGGCCTACTGGATTGGAGCCTGGGGAGGGTGCAGTTGTGTTTCTTTCCTGATGTGCGGGGTGGAAGCGCTTTGTCCACAGAGCCGCGCTAGGGCCGGGGGGCCCTGGGAGATTTCTTGAATAGACAAATTAGACCTTGGGGCCACATTAATTTTGTTGGGCCCCTGGGGAAGCTCACACATTGTTACTGTGCCTAGATACTCAGTATGACATTACTTGAGGCTGCCCAAAAGCCAAGCCCTAGGAGATGAGCAGATGTATCCTAAACTGCAATAACTGCCCAAGTCTCTTAATCTACCTATCCCATACGGAATGCAGTAATAACTAGCCTCGTTAGAGACTGGAAAAATAACTGCTGCAGTTAGCCTGTGCAATGTCCTCTTGAATTTCCCTTCATGCCCTTTATGGAACACTTTATGTATGGGGAAGAGTAAGAGAGCCTCCCAACACAACTGCTGTAAAATGTGTGAAACCCACAGAAGGGAACCATCTCGATAGGGTCCAGTAGCAAATTATAGGGAGCTCCTACCCAGGGAGCAGTTGCATGGTGAGTTGTTTGCGAGCCCATTGATGTGCCCTGCTGCCATTTTTGTTGTCAAGCTAGTGGTTAAGGGGGATTATAAATTGGCAATACTGGCACGACCACGCAACCAAACAGAAGCTGCTCGTCCAGTGCAGCTTGCATAGATTGTGGTATGCTGCTCATTTAAAAAAAGTTTTGTGTATTTCAAGGAGCAACTTTTATTGTCTACTTTAAGGGGAACTAGTGTTTATTTAAAAGGCGAATGATTGTCTCGGTGCACTGTGGTGATAGTGACCACCTGTCAGAGTGTGCCACTTCCTGGCGGCCATTTTTGTTGGCGGGCTTGTCGTTCAGAGAGAATATAACTTGGCAATGCTGGCACAACCCCGCAGCTGGTGCGTGCAGCGGGTGTGCCAACGGCAAGCCCTTCTGCGCCCATCTGCACACGACCATTCCCAGCGCCAGCCATGCTATCGGTCGCTCTCTAGATGATAAGCTTGCATTCAGTACTCCAGGAAACAGCTCCTGGAGATTGGAGGGGGGGATTCCCATCAGCCCCATACTGGAAAGGAGGGGAAAGGCAACAATGGGCCTGGCCTTTGTTAATAAGACGTCACTGGCTAGTAAACTATGGTGTGGACTTCTTAATGTAAGGTCCCTTGTCAGAAGTTCACCTGATGCTTCAATCAGGAGACTGGGATGCGCTTTTTCTAACAGAAGCCTGGACCACAGTTTATTTCATGGTGGATCTGGATATAGTATGCCCGATTGGTTACAAGGTCTTTCACACACCCTGTCTGAATAGGAGGGGAGGAGGAATGAGCTTTATTTTCAAGGACAGGTGGGACTTTGCCCCTCTGTGTCTAGATGAGCTTGCGGACCTCAAACTTTTAGGCGTCTCCTTAAAACTGAAGGGTGCAATGTCTGTTCAGGTATTGTTTGCTATCGTCCCCTGGGACTAGCGTACTCATACTTCCAGCCCTTCATTGAGCTTGTTAGTAATATGGAGATAACCCAGTCTAATTTCATGTTGTTGGGTGATTTCAATCTTTGGGCAGATGATGACTCCTCGGTCACACTTAGGGATCTACAAGGGTCTTGTGAGACTTTAATATTGCACCACCTAGTCCATGTCCCAATCCATAACCGTCGCCATATCTTGGACCTTATCTTTGCCACAGAAGGGCTAGTTTCAGTGGATAACATTGCACCAGTCTGCTGGACTGAAAATGTCCTGATCTCCTTTCAACTTCAGGGTCACAAGATGGTTCTCAGCCATGCTTCGTTGTAGAGTGCCTGGAGCAAGCTTAGAACACTCAGCTCAAGTGATTCTGTTTTTAAGCTCCTTTCGAGCCTTGACCCCAATAGATCCATCGAGTATAGCTATGTGGTGTTGGAAGATCAAATCGTGGAAACATTAGATTCAGTGATTCCTCTCAGGACAATAAAGCCGCAACAGAAATCTTTGGCTCCCTGCTGTAACGCATCACTTAAACTCATGAAACAAAAGTGAAAGAAGGCAGAAAGAAAATGCTGCAGTGCCTACAGGGAGATAGATAAAACAAGGAGGCCCTGCGCAAATACAAAATAGGTATTTTGAAGGCCAAAGCAGAGTACTTCGCTAATCCTATCCTAGTGGCTCCAAATAGCACCAGGAGGATGTTTGAAATTAGAAGAGATTTGTCCACTCTATCATGCCTAAATCAGGTAGTAGCACCTTCTCAGTCTCTTTGTGATGAGCTAGCAATATTCTTTGACGATAAAATTAATGAAATTCTCAGAGTCATTGACCCTTCAACCTCTACTACACCCTAGCTAGGAAATCATAGGGGACAATCCAAACATATCCTGCCAGGTGATTCTGACTGTAGATCACGCACCTGCAAGCTAGATCATTTTGGGTTGCTTTTGGAGGAAGTTTTCCTCAGATTGGCCTTGGCCACCTTTTCAGGTTCCCCACTGGATTTGCTGCCACATTATGTTGGAAAGAACATGCCGACAGGCTTTTTCTGCTGCTCTGGCAAATTTGCGGCCAATCACTGCAAGAGGGGTCAATACCAGACATCTGGAAAAAAGCCATCATGAGATCCATTCTGAAAAAAATCCTCTCTAGACCCATCCATGTTGGCCATCTGTAGGCCAATATCCCTGCTGCCCTACCCTGTGAAGATTCTGGAGATATGGGTGATTAAAGTACTGTCTCTCTACCAAAGTACTTCGAGACAGGATGGAAGAGGTGGAAGGAAGATCTCTGAGAAATAATATTAGAGTGGTAGGTCTCCCTGAGAAGATTGAAGGCCCGTCCATGGAGTTATATATGGAATACTGGTTGGCTAGTACAGTGCTGGAGGAGAAGACCTTCAAATGGTTTACTGAGGAAAGGCTGCATCGAATGCCCTCCAGTAACCATAACTGGGTGCACTCCCTCAGAGTAACAATGGGGCAACCCCTAAATTATAGAGATAGGGATGTACTATACTTGGAAGCCAACAATCTGCTGGAAGAGGAACAATTTGGCTTCTGGTCAGTCCACTGAACATAGACAGCCCTGCTCACAGCTATGGATGTGCTCAGTATGAGGGTTGATTAGAGACATTCTGTGGTTTTGATTCTGTTAGACCTCTTGGCTGCATTTGATATGGTCTGTCACAATACCCTCCTCTCTGACTGATTGAAATGGGTTTAGGAGGGACAGTACCGCAATGGTTTCATTCCTCTCTAGAGGACAGGTGTCAGGCAGTTGGTTCCCTCCTTTCAGTTTGGAATTTAGGAGGCTGAACCAAGGTGTGCCTCATGGCTCTGCTATTAGCCCAATTCTTTTTAACATCTATATGGCCCCTTTAATATCACTAATTAAGTCCTACTATTTACAACTGGTCAACTATGACAATGACACTAATCTGGTCCTGTCACTGGCGGGCAACCGGGAGCTGGTCTCTTGAATGTATGCAAGAGATCAGGCAGTGGCTCAGTTCCAACTCCCTCAAATTAAATGGGGATAAGACAGAGCTAATGTGTTGCGTAGGCAATAAAGGGTCTGCAGGGCTCCTCCCAAATTTCTGGCCTTTTCCATCAGATGGAAAGATCATGCCTGTGGACACAGTGCAGAATTTGGAGGTGATGTTTGACAGCAAGCTCAGCATGGAGAGCCACATAAATAAAATGGCAGTCACCTTCTTTGTGCTCCTGAGAGCTTTGTGGAAGTGTCTTCCAATGCTCCCTTCCTCAGACAGAGCACCGATAGTATGTAGTGTCAGTCTTTGCCGGCTTGACTACTGCAATGCTCTGTTGCTAGGTGCCCCAGATTATCTGTTCCTCCGGCTGTTAAGAGGTCAGGTCCTGGCTACGAAACTTGCTTTGAATAGACCAAGAAGGGCCTCCGCTTTGGCTGCCCTGAAGGAGTTACATTGGCTGCTGATTAAACAAATAATTTATTTGAAGTGCCTCTGCATTGTGTTTTGAGCACTGCAGGGATCAAGCACAGTTTCTTTGCAAAGCAGCCTGAGGAGATACACTCTGAGCAGAGATCTTCGCTCATCCTCGACCAACCTGGCCCTGGTGGCCAAGTTAAGGAGAGCCAGACAAGGTGGTTGGACTTTTATGCTCAGGGCAGCCAGACTCTCAAATCATCTTCCAGTCTCCCTTAGATTATTTACCGACCTCTTGTCTTTTAGAAAAGCACTTAAGACCTGGCTTTTTCCTAAGTAGACAGGTGAAGTATTTGAGCAATGTGTCTGAATGATGCTGTTTGAACTGTTCTGTGTTTTATGGCCAGCACCAGGATGCCAGTTTAGTGGCAGTGCACTTTTATAAAACTCTTAAGTAAATAAATAAATAACATTGATGTGCCACAGCCCAGCCGGTGTCAGCCCTGGATCTGTACTACTTTGCCCACTTATAAGCACGGCGTAGTAAGAGAAGAGAAGATAAACTTCTAACCAAGTCCACAGGAGGTACATTTGCTGCAGTACCCACACTGTAGAGAGGGTAACGTCAAAGATGGTGCACACAAAGACTTCAAAACAAACTTGTGGAAAACCTGGAAAGGGAGAGGGGGAGGTTTCACAAACACCACCACAAAGTACAGCTGATAAGGGGCTAGAATCATACACAGCCATAATCTTGGTGGCCATCAAAGAAAGTAAAGAAACTCTAGAACATAAAATTAAAACTGTGACACAGATGTTAATATTTTGTGGAGATCACAGGAAGCTGGTGGATAGAGTGACAAAAACCAAGTAAACTCGAGCACATATGAGGCCCACAATCCTGTCCCACAGTGAGCTCATAACCTAATTGGAAATGGAAGTGAAAGTACTCCGAGACAGAATGGAAGAAGTGGAAGGAAGATCTCAGAGAAATAATATTAGAGTGGTAGGTCTCCCTGAGGAGGTTGAAAGCATGCCCATGGGAGACTGGCTGGCTAATACAGTGCTGGAGGAGAAGACCTCCAAATGGAAAGGGACCATAAAATGCCTGCCAACAACCAAAATTGGGGGTACACCCGAGTACCAATGGTACAACTGCTGAATTATAGAGATAGGGATGCACTATGGCAAGTCGAAGGGGGTAATGTGGCTTTATGTCCAGATTGTGAAATCGCAGTGAAAAAACAGAGAGCAGGGTTCAAGCTCCATCTCCGGTCTTTAAACATCCAATATGCACTGTTCTTTCCAAAGAGACTCTACGTTATTGCAGAAGGGGAGGCACACTTCTTCTCGACCATGATGGAGATATGGAAGTGGATTAAGAGTCAAGGATATCCATCACCACAGACTGGATGAGAGGAGCAAACTGAGAATAATTGAACTAAAGCAAAGAGGAGATGCAAGCCATGTAAAAAGTTAATGTAGAAACACTCCTACGAACAAGTGTAAAATGAAATGGCAAAAGTAGTGGAAGGCTTACACCGTCAACAAATAGAATCAGGAGGTATGAGGTGGAATATGATCCGGAAAGGCAAAGATGATTCAGACTCAGATGGATCCAGGTCCATTTCCTCTAGGGCAGTGACACAGCCAACAGTGGTGACATCAAGGACCTCAGGTGAAATAATTTAGTTAGTATTTGAAAGTTGGGTGAACCCTCCAGCTCGGGGATGGAAAATGTATCCTTTGCAGACCTCCCTCTGCTGCCTTCAACATCAGGGTGCCTCAAATAGAACTGGTTACTGTTTAAGGGTTCTTCTGTTTTTATTTTTGTTGATTAAAGGGCCGAATGACATACTCTGAATCAGGGGAGTGGCTAGTTGTATGTCCACAACGCAGTAAGGTAGAATGAGTGGGGAGTTGGGGGGTGATGTTCATAGTTTGTTCTAGGTTTGGGGAACAGGACTCAAGGGAGGTCACTGAGCTTATGGAACAGATACCTCAATAGATACATCTATACATGAATACTAATAGTATCACAGTACTGTCATGGAATGTAAAGTAAGTCGGGTCTGGTACGTAAAGCCCTAACATGCTATGCCACAGACCTGGTGTTTCTTTTGGAAACACATATGTGTGGCACAAATGCACCTGTGTTGAATAGAGGGAAATACAAAGTGTTGAGTCATGCTGCTTATAGTAGGGAATCTAGAGGAGTGTCTATTTTAGCTCAGAAATCTCTCCCTTTAGAAATTACTATAATATGGAGAAATACACTTGGCCGTTATTTAGCAACAGTAGGCTGCTGGGAAGGAGAACTGATGGCGCTTACCAATGCACATATTCCTCTTGGTCTTCAAACTTATAAATTACAAGTGTTAGCAAGGGTAGCAACTGAGATCCCACAGACCCTGACAATAACTGGGGGAGATTTTAGTATGTTAATGGACACCTCTATGGATAGGACATATATGAAACAAGTATGAATAAACCAGGAGTAGAAGTTTGGCCGATTCACTTGGGTGTTAAGAATATTGTGGTGCTCTCTACTCTCTTAAGATAGACACACATTTTAAAGCACGGGGTAGTTCAGACCACTCCCCCCTTGAGATCAGAATACAGGCTCACACTGAAAGACAGATCTATGCCTGGAGGATGGTGGCATGGTGCCTAACCTCCCCAGAGGAAGTAGAGAGATTTGCCACAATCATAGATAAGTGCTTTGAAGAAAACTTGGAGAAGGACACAGAGGAGACCATGATGTGGGAGGCATATAAAGTGACATTAAGAGGAGAGAGAATAGCTGGAGAGGTGGCAGATTAAAAGAGGATGGACAAAGAATGCAAAGATTTGGAAAGGGAGATAAGTCAGTTAGAAGATAGACAAGCCCCTTCACAAACAGATGAAATAACACAGCAGTTAGAACAGAGAAGAGCAGAATATAAAGTGGTAGTAACAAGCAAGGTTAAATTATTATATTAAGCACGGCAATGGAAAATATGTGAAGGGAGACACAAAGAGGGAAAACTGCTTTCATGGTTGGCAAGTAGGGAGTCAGCGAGATCACATATAACAGTGTTAATAAACCCTGAGTGTAGGAAGCTAGTTCTTTACATAGTGGACATAAGATAGGTACACTGTGTGAAGAGTCGAAGCAAACCCAAGGGGATTTACAGAGGCACAAATGGCACCCCAAATGCTCTCTTTTGTGGTAGTGTGGCGAGCAATTAGGCTTATCAGAGGGTAGTGCTAAGCATGTATTGTACACACTTAGGCAGTAAGTCAAACATACACTCAATAAAGAAAATTTACACCAATCTATAAATATAACCCATATCTTTATATAAATTTTGATTCCAAGATCATCAAAATCAGGTGAGTACTTTTCGAGTTATGATTTTTTACAGTTTTGGAAAGTCAACAGTGCAATTTTCAGAGGCTGAAATGTTACCCTATCGGAGAGAAAACATATATGGCAAATAAGTGTACTCTATTGCGACTTACAGGACCAATCGTCCAGATTAGGGTGAGTATAGGCTAGGCTCCTATGCTACACCAACAGGTCACTTCGGACAGCACTAAGGTGGCTGGATGTGGTGGTGCAGTTCAGCATTGGATGTCTCATTGAAGTTAATGGGGATCATTACGTCAGTAGGCTGCTGCAGGTACAGACTGGGGGCGGGGTCAGTCTGGGTGAACCAACGAGGGGGTTCAAATCTTGCAATGCTCATGATCTGGGGACGGTTTTGGTCCTCTTCTTCTCAGTGTGGAGCGGCTGGGTGCAGATGTGTTCTGGACTTACATTACCAGAGATGGTTGCAGTAGAGGGGGGCCTGCAAAAAGAGCCTGCAGGCATTGACGGGGGTCCATTCCGATGAAACCAACAAGTGGGCTCAGTTCTCACGAGGGTCGGGGATGCAGGGACACATTTGGTTCTCTTCTCCTTGGTCTGGGGTAGCCAGATGCAGAGGTGGGCTCAGCTCCAGAGGGTCTCAGGGCTATGTGAACAGCATCAACTTCCTCAGAATCGGGCAGCTGGGCTTGGGTGCAGAGGTGCTTTGAGGTGTTAGATCGTGGTGGTCAGAGACTGGCTCGGGATCTTGGTGACCTGGTGGAGGGAAATCAGGGCAGTGGGGCCACTCTCTTAAATGGCCTTGTGGATCCTAACGTCCCTCGAAAGTAGGTCTGCTTTGGTGCTGTAAGAGTGGGATTTGGACCACCAACAAGCCATTGGTTGCTGTAAGGGGTCCAGTACCCCAGGTATAGGTTTAGGGAGCTGCCGGCTGGGGTCAGCGTCTTAGGACTTTAGTGAAGTGGCAGGGATGACCACCCAGACTCCAAATAGCTTTGTCCTGGCTCATTGATCCCACAGAGGGCCCGATGGCCAATAGGGCAGAATACCAGATCTTACAAGTAGATACAGGGAAGAAGCTTCTCTGCTTCAAGAGAGATTCTCTTGTGATTGGGAGTCTGCACAGTGGCAGGACAAGGCTGGTTTTCCTTGAGTGTCAGGTACAGCAGTCAGGCTGGCAGGGTTGTGCCAAGTCAGTCGTGCTCTTTGGTTCTCAGGTCAACAGTCTTCTTTGTCCACTCCTTCTTTTGTGTCTGTCGCAATCTGAAGTCCTGGTATCAGGAGGTCCCCTAAATGCTCAATTTAGGGGTGTTAAGGGGAATCAGGGGCAGTAGCCAATGGGCTACTCACTCCAGAGGTCACTACGCCCCTTGGAGGACCATTCCCTTTGAGGAGTGGGCATCACCCTGTCCTAATTCTACCACACACAAGATGGTGAAATTCCTAATTTTATGTTCACTTCAGGCTGGCCACCCTCAAGGTGTGTCCAGCCTGTAAGTGCGACACGCCCCCTAAATAGCTGATTTGGCCACCTGTCCAGGTACCAATTAGGCCCTGGCCAGGGGGCTCAGCATCTCCTCACCTCTGAGGGAAGTCAGATCCACATACCAAAGGCAGTGGTCTCTTGAAGCCCCGTGCCTTGGAATGGAGATTTGCAAGTCATCCTGTTGAGAGGAGTGTGTAACACCCCTGCCACAGCAGGCTTTGTTCCTGACCGCCCAAAACCAGAGGCTCTCACCCTTGGAGGTCTAGAACTTGTCTGTCGGTGGCAAGCTGGTTAAAACCACTCAGAACACCAGTTTTTCAGGGTGCACCTCTGCATGTATTAATAAATCCATCACTGAAATCAGTAAGGGTTTATTAATACCAAATGTTTGATACCAAACATTCTTGGTTTCACTGAAGCCATAATGTAGCTGGGGAACTCGTATTGACCATTGTCAAGTACATGTGCTTAAAATGACTTTCCTGCTCACCTACTATGCTAAGAATCGACATAATAGGGCCATATTGCTCATGCAGGTATATCCTGTCAAATGGTACCCTGCCTTAGGACTGTAAGGCCTGCTGTAGGGGTGACTTATAAATATTACATGCAGTGTTTGGGGGACAATGGCAAACAAATGTGTGTCATGTTGTTTTTTCTCTTTTTGGAGCACGTTATCACAAAGCCTGCAGTGGCAGTCTTTATGAGTTTGGTGCTAGGCCCCTTAAATGTGCACAAGTTATGCTGCATCTCTTGGGGAACCCTCTTTAGTACCTAGGCCCTAGGTACCAGTTGAACCACTTACTAGGGACTTACAGAGATGCTAAAGGCCTCAGCACTTGGGGATCAAGTGATCAGTGGTCTTGTTTTTGGGGAAGGAACACTGGTACTTGAGACTTGGTTAGCAGGAACTCAGTGCACTTCAGTCAAAGTTTCATCAAATACCAGGCAAAAAGTGTGGGACTTCTGCAACCAAAGCCCAGTTTCATGCACTGAGGGAACAAGATACAAAGTATTGAGCGAATAGCAGAGACTGTGGCAGGTTACTTGCAAGAGTTCTATTGGGAAACTTATAGTTATGCCAATACTAAGCTACAGGACTTTAAGAAAGATTGTCTCTGTACAATATTGACCAGGACGAAAGCATTAGAACTAGAGGCAGACTTAAGAGAAGAAGGAGTAAGGACCGCACTTGCTCAATTGGAATCTGGGAAAACCCTGGGTCCCAATGGATTACCTTTGGATGTCTTTTGTCATATGACTAGAAAGGTAGTACCTCCCTTACACAAGATGTATGTTAAGGCTTACAAAAAAGGGGAACTGCCTGGGGACCCACGGATGATGACAGTGGTTCCCATCCTGAAGCCAGGTAAACCGGCGGAGAGGTGGGACACAAATAGACCCATATTATTGATGAATGCAGAGGCTAAGATGTTGGCAAAGACACTGATGAATAGACTGAGTGGAATAATAAAATACCTGCTACATCCAGATCAAAATCTCTTTATGTTGCATCAATCTACACGCTTTAATCTTAGCAGTTGTTTAAGAATATAGTGGCAGGATTGCAGGTGCCATTTGCAGTAGCCTCCCTAGACACTCATAAAGCATTTGATTTAGTGAAATGGCCCTATATGTTTGTAGTACTAGCAAAAATGGACTTTGCCCCAAAATTTCAAAAATGGATCCCGTTATTATACACCACACCTCAAGTGAGAGTGAAGATGAATGGCTTTCTCTCAAATATATTCCTGATAGCGAGGGGAACGCACCATGGATGCCCCCCTCCCACCATTATTGTTTACATTAACAATAGAACCGCTAGCAGAATGGGTGAGACGTGATACACAAATTGAAGGTTGAAGGTAGGATTCATCATGGAATGAGCGAATATCATTGTATGCTGATGACCTGTTGCTGTACTTGGCAGACCCAGACAAAACTCTAGATAGAATTAGGGAAATATTTGAACTCTTAGGGGAATATACCGGATTTCATATTAATTGGGATAAATCCTTGATTTTCCCAAAGGCTACCTTTGTAACGAGGGAACCTCTCCCACTGCCACTGCAGAATTAAAAAGACACATTTTAAAAACTTGGGACTTTGGAAATTTAAGTCCGCCACTATAAACTATGATGATTGTATTGCACCCTTGTTATGGAACTTAGGAAAGGATGTAAAGCATTGAGAAGTCTTGGCACTTTCTCTGTTTGAAAAGGCTGCAGTATTTAAAATGGTGGCACTCCACAGGTTCCTTTACATATTACAAAATCTCACCTATAGACTACCTAAACATTTTTTCCATGATGTAGATACCCTTGTGTGGGCTCTTCTCTGGCAAGGTGGCACCCCGAGAATATCGCTTGGTAACTTACAGAGCTTTACATATGAAGGAGGGATACTCTCCCTAATGTAAAATTATATCATGAAGCAGCACATTTATCTATAATTAATGACTGGCCCCTTGCACCACTGAACCATCCAACATTTTGAATGGCTAGGGAAATGATGTGGTCAGCCACGGCAGTCAGACTCATGGTCAGCCACTTCAGCAGCCATGCTGAGCATGACTTCCCTTTCCGCCAGCCTTTCCATGGCAGCTGCAACCCCATGGAAAAGCTGGTGGAAAGGCAGCGCAGGAACCACAGGGGGGCATGGTCCTGGGCAGCACTGGGCTCCCTCTGACAACACCCTTGCAGTGTGCGCATTCCAAGGGTGCTGGTGTGCAACAGCATTGGCCTCGACTCCCTAGGGGAGCAGATACCAATGCCACTACACTGTTTCCACTGGGCTGACTGGCAGAAACATTGTGTTATGACATTTCCACTGGTCCCCAGGGTGGAAACATCATAATACAACAGGGGTGAAGCCATTGGCTTGACAGTGGCCTCCTCCCCACAAGTTTGCCTGTCCGACGGTCTGATGGCCAAGCTCGTAATCAGGCCCAAAGTATTGATTTGCGATGAACGAACAATTGGATTGCTGGCGACTGGAGGGTGGGATGGGAGGGGGGAAAATTGGTTTTATATTACTTGTATGTTATATGATATAAAAATGAATATAATCCTTTACAAAAAACAAATATCAACCAAGGGATTGAGTCAACACTGCAATCATCAGTCCAATCCAAAATCAGTTGTCATTTTGTTGCTTTTATTCATCTCAGCTATGAAGCAGTAAGTTATTTGACTAAGAGCAGAACATCCTGTGGGTCTCCTCTCACTATCTGTCCTACTAAGACCCTTAAACTAATAGCCATTACCCTTACAGCGAGTATTAGGTCTTTCATTAATGCTACCTTGACTTTTGGCACTATGCCCACTGATTTTAATTGAGCAGTATAAAACCATTAATGAAAGAAAACACTCTTCATCCTATGGATCCGGTGAGTTTCAGGCCGATATCGATGTTACCTTAGATTAGAAAATTATTAGAAGGCACCTTGACTAATTTCTTCTAATCCTTTGTTGATAACAATCAACTTTTGAACTCGTTACAATTCAACATTTGTCTAGGGTGTAGTAGGGAACTTGAATGTATTTCAATACTTCATGATAAACAGGTTGTTGTGGACAACGGTGATTTCATGTCCCTGATCCTTATAGACCTTTCAGTGACCTTTGACACCATCAACCACAACATTCTCCTCTTTTGTCCATCTCATGCAGGGATTAGTTGTTGAGCCTTAGATTGAATTAAATCTTTCTCTCTGACCTCACTGTAACTCTGGAAATAGACAACTATTCTTCAGAAATATAATTTATTCCTTGGAGTGTACCTCTGGCTCATCCCTTTTAACCACTTTTGTTTGATATCTTTATGTGTTCTAAGGCCAGCTTTATGAGAGAACTTTGAATTACCTTTGTTACATATGCAGAAGATACACAAATGCTACTAGACGTTTGACACAATAAATATGTCACCATTTTCCCTCCCCCAGCCATTGAGTCCCCTAAAACTGGATGTATCTCAACTATCGGGCTAACTTGTTAGATCTTGTTCTGTGGCATCTTACTTTAGACTCCTTCACTGTACAAGCCTCTCAACAGTAAAAAGCCTAGGCGCAACTATTGATCAAGAGCTCCCTGACTCATGAGGATCCTTCAATCTCCAAACCTTTCTGTTACTGTGAAGAGTATTGTTTCTCTCCTTTCCCCTTAAGGTTACAGTAATAAATTGCTTAATCAATGCCAGGATTAATTATTGTAATGCAACTGACCTTGAACTCCCTAAGAAGAAATGAACCAGACTGCAGCATATACAAAATGCAGCTATAGGACTGATTTTCAGCCTGATAAAAATGGACTCAATAACCAGTTGTCTTGGTTACCTTCACTGGCTAGAATATATATGAAAATCTCCTGATGTTTACTGTGGTCCCCTCTGTAGGAAAGGCATTCAGTTTTACAGATTTGATTCTATCAAGGTGGTAGCTTCTCAGATCTATGTGGTGAACTGGACTTGATAACTAGTGACTTACCTGACAAACTGTTGATTATAGTGAAAGTACATGTTTCACTCATGCATATTAGAATGTTTTACTGACATGGAGTAGAAAGATTTTTGAGAATTTATAGACAATGTGTCCTAATTTTAGCTTTAATTCAATCATGTTGGTGTTCAGGTGTGCCAAGCGTTTGTCATGAATACTAATAGAGATCATATTTTTACTAATAAGTCAATGGCACAGAAGTTAGCATATGGTGACTTACAGATCTTTATTTGAAAGTCTAACAGAGAAAGTAATGGGAAAATGTAAAATGTGCATGTTTAAATGATGATGGATAATGTGGCTACCATTTGTATTTCAACTTCATATTTATATTTGATATTTGAGTGAATTACTGACATAAGATAATGATAAAAAGTATTTTACTAGAAATATATTAGAAATATTAAATGAATATGAATTCATCGTACTTATAGTGAATCAAATTAATTTTATTAATGTGAAGGTACATGTTTGCAGGAAAATAAATGCATGTTTAAAAGTGTGTTCTAATAATGTTTGCAATAAAGCAATTTGCTTTATATATGTGATTCAGTTGTGTGTTGTGCAATAGGCTTTGTAAGTGTATTAATTGTATTAATGTGCATTTAGGCTTCCTTAGCTTGACTAGGCAAGAGACTCATCTTGCAGCAGTAGAGGAAAATGCATTGTTTTTCTGTTCCCTCTGACCTGAATTATTTTCCTAGGACACTGACATGAAGTTGAATGTCCTATTTTATTGAAGGCAAAGAACATGTTTCAGTATTAACTATGTAACAATATTTGTTCTAGCTGTTAAACAAGACAGGGAACTCATAATTCCTATGTGAGAAATGTTTAGTTTATTTGCAGTGAGAAAGAATGCTAAAGTAACAAACACTAGAAAATGTTATATTTTGGCGTAACTGTGTCTCTACACATGGGCTTACCTAAAACTTTAACAAATAGATTTCCAATGTGCCAAAGTGTTGCAACTAGAAAATTCTAAATCTGTGCCATTATCGACTGGGCTACACTTAAGAAAGCTTCATTGGCTGCCAAGACAGAAAAGGTGTGTTTTATAAACACTGCCTGGCGCACAATGCCTTCTATGGCTCACAATCAAGCCGTCTGCTACACAAATTGATTCCTTATCTGCCACCTAAACACCTGAGGGTCAGCAATGCCAAACTTCTTGCAGCAACTGCATCAGGGGAGTTCCTCCGGGTGGCAGATCTTTTCTTTTTCTGACCGCTAAGTCGTTTCAGAAAACAACCGAGAACCCGGTTCATTGATACTGTGTAATCCAGCAGTCACAGTATTCATTGTTAGCACCAGGACACCCTATTGGCAGCAGTGAGCTTTATAAATATTGTTATTTCATTCAGAAGACAATGCTATTGCATCCAAACTCGTCAGCTTGGATGCTTTCATGCCTCTCCAATAACCAGTAAGAGGCCAAATGAAATGTAGTGCCCTAGATAAACCTTGTTTTTAATAACAATAGTATTTGGTAGGAAAGACTCTAAAGCAGCATTAATCAAACCTAAAACAATTTCAGGAATTTACCCTTGTAAATGTTTTTGTGGTGATGTCAGCGCTCGCGTCGATGACCAGAAGAGTTCAGGTTATGATGAATAATCAACCCATCGTGTTTCTTTAAGAAATGTTTTGAGCTGAATGAACAACCAGAAACAATTCTTCACTGAACTTCATATTTTCTTTCACGTGTTAAATCATAGGTACAGCCACCAGACAGCGAAGAATACTGTGAAATCTCAGTCGAGCAACCAGGAAGCAAAATTAAAAGGACCTGAGCCAGTGATTAGTCAAATTATCGACAAACTAAAACACATTAATCAGGTAAGTGTATGGCAGGGAAACGATGCTTTAAGGCTTGGGTGCAAAGCACCACTGTTATGTCTCATATCAATATGAGGCTGACTAAGTAATCGTTCTCTAGCACTATAATTTACAAAGTGCCAACAAGAGAACACAAATTAATAATTGTTCCTTTGAGTACCGGAATCTACAGGTACCGTGGGAGCGAAGCAGGCGGTAGTGTCTGCTTTTTGCAGTCCTGAGTATTGCTTGTGTGGCCTTCTCTACAGTATGCTTTGTACAAGGACGCTTTGTCAGTCTCTGTGAAGAGGTGTTACCTCGTAGGCAGAGGGCGTGGTCCCATTCAATTGAAGGAACTGCTTGGACATGCACTGTCCAGGCGCCCCCTGGAGGCAGCATAGAGATGTAAAGTGTGCCCTGATGCTTGCCCTTTTTGGAGGGGACACAGAGAGTTCCTGGGACCTCCAGTGTACTCCCATAGAGGGCGCAGTTACAGACCACCCTCCGTCCTCCAGAGGCAGCATGTGCTGTGTCTCCAAAGAAAGATCGAGGAGCTGTATAAACTGCTGCTCTCTGTTTCACTACTGCACTCTCTGTGCTGCATTTTCCATCTCGTAGACAACATCATCATCATCCATTTAAGAGATCTTCTTTGTAACATCTGACAGATCTGGCATATGTGCACATGTGGCACATAGGACAATAAAACAGTGGAAGAGCAGTGGGTCACAATTCAAGAGCATTATTGGTTGAGGGGTAGAGGCCAGTGAAAAAGATTCAGTATTACTGTCCATATTTCACAGCAAGTGTGTTAACATTAATTAAAACATTGAAATGTTGGGAGCTCCGTTAAACCCAATGGAGTGCTCTGGATTTCTAATGGCTAGTAGAAGCTTGGAGCTCCAACATTCCAATGACGTCCTTCACAGTGGTTTGTTGCTGTGAACAAAGGCCTCACGGATCTAATGTGTAGTGCACTTCAGTGGCTAGCAGAATATTTTTTTAATGGGACTATTGGGGCAAAAGGCTGGTAGGGGATGTTTGTGGTGTTGTTAATCACATCACTCAAAGAAACTCATTCACTTTTTTGAGCTGTACCTCGTGTTAACTTGGGTCGGGGAGACGTTACATGAGTGGGCATTCCCATGCATCCATCCATGTATTTTTCCACAAATCCATCTGTACTAAAGTCAGTAAACATGGATTTGCTCCAAAATGGTGTGCTTACCCGAGGCTGAGTTAACGAGGAGAAATAGCAGACAGTGAACATTGCAACAGTGATGGCCAGGGGGTCTCTGCACTGCCCAATCCAGGGGGGCCCACTGCACCACTTCTCTGCCACCTTTTTCCTGGCGGTGTTACTGCCATGAATTTGCTGGCAGAGAAGGGGGTCGTAATCCCCAGGGGAGCACTCTGCCATGCCAGACCTCTGCATTGGTAGACAGTAGACCGCCAGGCTCACAATGAGGCCCTATGTCTTGGTATGGTGTTTAAACCTGGTGTAATGTTTCCTGGCATAGTATTTTGATTGCCTTTATTTTAAGTGGCATAACATATCAGACATGACATTTGCAAATTGTGTGTTGCTTGAATTCAAAATGTCATGCTCCATTATCGTCTGTCTCCTAGTTTAGCCTGGTCACGGTTTTTCAGTGCTGGATTTTGGTGTAAGGATATGTAGCAGAAATCGTCTGTTAGGATGCCCAGGTGCAGTAGGCAAAGAGCTACATTATTTGTAACTGACATTTCAAATGCTTGCCAGATCCTAGTTTATCTCGTTCCTGGCCAGCCTATCAGAGTTGAGCAGGTGTTCGATTGCCACTAGGCCTCAGGGGAACACCCAAACCTGCCTATAGTCACTGAAAAGAAAAGGGACGAGTTTTTTTTCTTTTGGGCTTTGAAATGTGACTGTTTTGATAGGTTAAGTGTTAACATAGATATTCCAAGAACTGTGATTGATAAAATAAACTCCAGGATAATCACATGTGCAAGCCTGTTCCTCTGGTTTCAAGTAATCGCTCCCGGCAAAACAGCTCAGCTCAGCTACACACAATACGAAATTATTTGCTTTTTCCTCAGATAAAGTGTAGCTTTGTTTTGACTGCAATAAATGGTTGGCTTGTCGAGTTGAATTGGAAGGCCCCTGGGCAACTCAGTAAAAATGATTGCACCCTTAGTAAAGTATAAGCTTTTCGGCTTTCTGGATAAAAATAACTGGCAGCTCATTAGATATTTGACGAATAGGATGAGTGTCCTTGTGCAAGGCCTGTGCGCATTGTTATTTATCTCTGTGCAGAAGAATATTTCCGTCTATTTTCAGTCTATCTTTGAGTCTCACAATTCAGATGTAAGCTTTCAGGTGAATGTCAGTGAACTCCAAAATGTATACAATATCACATAGCTCTGGCTGTCGAATCAAAGGGTTTTTCTAATCCCACAGAAACATAGTTTAAAAATAAATGTCTATTCTGTGTAAATAAACTAGGGCATTAGATAACGACTCCCCTAACAGCAGTGTTATTTCTGCTCAGCATCTCTTGTGACTAAGTTAGACCTAGGGACAACTTTAACTTTGTTATAACTCTCATGCAATCAGAAAAAAACATAAATAAAAAGTATATGCATGCATACATGCGTAGACGAGGATTGGGTCAGCCATCGTCATCCACTGGTCTGTTCAGCGGTCATTCATATGTTGTTTTCAGTCACCACAGTGTGCAGCTATGGCAATGGGTCTACCCAAGCCAGCCATTGACTCTCTTTCACTGTGAGTGACAGCATATTGTGTGTAGATGCCCAAAGCTCTGCTTAGAGTCCAGCGGCCATGTCTGCACAGTATTCAATCCACCTCTTGCATCTTTAATCCAGTTGCTTTGTCACCGTTTTCTGTATTTCTCTACCTCCGTCTTTCTGCTTTTGTGTGTTTTTCTCTGTCTCTTGCACTCGAGAAAAGTCTGATGAGGAAAAATAAGTGCTGGTCTCGAAAATGAGTTCCAGTAGCACCCACGAGCAACCACCTGCTCACAATAAGCTCTGCTGATAACATAAAGATCCACCTAAGCACAAGAACACTTTAGGGCTAGTACAGAAAGGTAAATATTTTACTTTGACATTAGTTTTTCCTTGCTTTTTTATTTTTGAATATTTTTAGTTGTTCTTGTGTGTTTAAACTGTGTCTTCAGGTTACAATAATTCAAAGCCAAAAGTACATATTATCTTTTTTTTTAAAATTACAATTGCTATTGACAGCATGTTGCCAACAAGTTTTGGCTGCAACATGTTTTTGTATTTCTTTTTTCACTTTTGTGGCATTTGCTTAGAATAAAAAAAGAAAAAATATCGTACTGGCTTTCCAAGGTTAGACTATTGGTTTTTCCAGTCCTCTTTTTTTGAATTCACAGCAAAAAGTTAGAAAATGGTGTTCTTAAGTACTGGGGTGGAGCAGTGTACAAAAATGTCCTTGCCGATCTTAAAACAAACTTTATATTAGGTCATGTCGCCCTTGGTGCTTTGTGACTCACTCTGATGATGTCAGTGCACCGAGGGTGTATGCTATACGTGGCTTGTTGATCATGTAAGCATTGCACCTGGGACCGCTAAAGCAGCCCATGTGCTGAAGTCCTGTCACGCAATTTCTGGTTGGTGTTTTATGGCTGTCACATTGATACTACATGCTAAAAAAATGTTTCTGCAAACTGAGTTGGACCTAGCTTAATAAACATAGGTATTTTCCTACATGTGTGTGAACTCTACACATTAATGTTACTAGCTATTGTGTTGCTAAGAAGGATCGGCAAACTGTAGGGTTTTTGAAGAAGAGGATGTCAACAAGAAACTCACGTTACTTAAAGGTAAAAATGAATATTTAAACACCACACCAGCACCACTGTATCGTGTGACAGCCCGAAGGAACAACTGGCATCATCTTGGAAGTAAATTGGGAGTTGAACAAGAAGCTGGTTTCTCAGCCTCTGCATTTAGAGATTTCCACAAGATTTGTTGTGAAAACTGTTCCTACTTTTAGAAGAGCACTTGATGATATGCAAGCTCTGGTGCTGCTACTGCTCTGTTTTTCACCAGGGTACTTGAGTGCTCAAATGAATATGTTTTGGGAGATGATATTCCCCAAATTCATTTTGTGCCAGTCACTAGTGCTTCAATGTGATACAGCTTGACAATCCACTGTGAAGGGGGTGAAACAAGAAAGTCACCCTGTCATTTGGTAAACAATGTTTAAGCCTACAGAATACAGTTTTGCCAGAAGAGCATTCTAGTATTATTGTGGCTTACTGAGGGCAGTGTCGCATTGTCTGTGAGGTGCTGTAAGCTTAAATTCCAAATTACCTCTCATTATCTCTACCCATTGCTCTATTTTAAAATGACGCTTACCTCCCTCTACCTCTAAGAACACCGAATCCTAAAATCACCCTTACCTCCCTTTCTCTAACCACATTGTTAACATTGTTTTGTCTTCCTTTACCTGTACTGTCCCTTAACTCAAGAATAACCCTTACCTCTCTTTACACAACCCAACTCTAAAATCATCCTTACCCCATTACTTCTACCCACCCCAAAACCTAAAATCATATTTGTCTCCCTTTACCTCTACCCACCTGAACCATTAAATCAAATGTACTTCCCTTTACCTCTACCTACCCCAACTCTAAAATCACCTCCACCTCCATTTACCTCCACCTCCACTAACCCTAAATTCACCTTACCTCCTTTTAATTTTACCCACACCTGAACCCTAAAATCACCCTTATCTCCCTTTACTTCTAGCGACTTCTCAACCCTAAGTTCACCCTTAACCACCTTTACCTCTACCCACTTTGAACCCCAAAACTACCCTTACCTCCCTTTACCTTTATCTTTACTCACCTCTGAATCTTAAGTTCACGCATACCTCCCTGTACCTCAAACCACCCAAACCCAAACATCATTTGTTACTTCTCTTTAACACTACCCATCCCCTAATCCTAAAATCACCCTGATCTTCCTTTAACTATACCCACCCCTAAATCATACAATCACCCTTTCCTTCCTTTACTACTACCCAACCCTGAACCCTAAAATCACCCTTATCGGCATGACCTCTACATAACCCTAACCCTAAAATCACCATCATCTCCCTATATCTATCCTGAGCCATGAAACCTAAATTCCCTCTTACACCCCTTTACCTCTACCCATCCTGGATCCTAGAAACACTCTTTCCTCCCTTTAGCTCTACCCACTGCTGTGGGTCCATTTTAGCTTTTTTTCTTTGGCACAGTATTTGGCTTAGCTTCAGTTTGCGGCCTGTGCCCTTTTACTTAGATAATATGCTCTGTTTTCATTTATTCGATTTTATTCATTAGTTGCTGCTCTGTGAAAGCGTCATTATCAGTGTTATGGATGACATATTTTTCAACGTGTTCCTATACCTCAAGTTAGTAGGAACAGAATGTAAGGCACACAGGATAATATTTTGTATTGACACCACAAGACTGCCTTAACAGTCCAGCGCTTAGGTTATTTCCTGTATCAGGCCTCAGTGCAAGAACAAAACATGTCCCCTAAATAAACATTTTGTGGAACAAAGAGCATTAAAGGGGGTTCCAGCCAGGATTTTCCATCCATGCTTCATGCCGGTTTGCGGTTGACCTCAGCCTTTGTGCCACTGCAGAGCCTGATATGGAGACTGAAAGCCCGACCTTGTACCAAGGTAACAGGGGTGGGGTGTACTTCTCATGGACACTGCATGGACATATTTGGCTTACATTGCCATGCTCTTGCTAGGGACTAATGATTAGGCTTTAAGGTAGTAATTGTATATCCATGCCATTGCAGTATGTTGGGGTTGTTCATATTTAGATCTCTGATTTTCACAATCCTGATTTTGTTATTCATCATTATCCTAATCATTGCAGCTTATGTATTTTATCATATATTGCAGTCTTTTCAATAAATGTGTTGAAAAATATCCTGCTTTTCTTTTCTTACCTATGTGTGTGTAAGAGACTTGTATGTGGAGAGAAAAGAAATGCAGGATAGTTCTCAATTGTCTAGTGTGTCCTGAAGGGGACGAGAGGGATGTGTATCACTATAATGGTACCTATGAGGAGTTTTTAAAGCTTCTCTATTTCGGAGATTATATCTTCTCTCAGAGGTCTCCACCTGCGGAGATTTTACTCTTTATTTTGTTGTTGTTTATCCCAGCTTTTTTTGAACCATCTTGTGCTTGTTTAGTACCTTACTTAAAGGTGGTACTCTGAGTTTGTGGTTTAGTTAGTCTGGCACCCAAACTATCCCGCTCTATAGTAGCAGAGGTTTCGAAAATAATTTCTGACAGCTTGTGATTCATTTAGCAATTTCTGGAAGCTGCATTAGAAAGAGGGAAAAACAGGTATGGTACAGCGACTAACAAGGCCAATCTCCTGGACTATAGGTAAGTATTGGGCAGGGGTCAGGACCACATCAACAGGTCACACCAGGTGGCACTGGGACGGCGGGGTGCAGAGGTGTAGTACGGTTTCCGGTGTCCAATGTTATTCTATGGGGATCGGTCAGGTCGAAAAGATGCTACAGGTCAGAACTTGGGATCCAGTCAGGAGGAAACAACAATGAGGTTCCAATCTTGAGATGTCTGGGGGTGTGGGGACACCTTCAGTTCTCTTCTCCACAGCCCAGGGGTAACTCATGCAGAGGTGTCCTGAGGCATCAGGTTTTCTCCACTGAGCACTTGATGTTAAGGGGGCCTGCGGTCCAGAAGCTGCAGGCGGCGTCTGTGAGTCCATAAGGGTTAAGCCTGAGGTGGACTTCATCTCTTGAGGGCTGGGGAACCCCACTGGCAGCATTGGTCAACTTCTACTCCGGCTGTACGGCGTGGGTGCAGTGATGCTCTCTGGTGTTGAAATTTGGCGTTCCAGAGTCCTCGCAGACTGCCTTTGGGTGCCTGCAAGTTGCAAGGAAGCACCTCTGCTGCTCCATGGGAGTTCCTTGGTCTTTTTAGAAGCCAGGCAGTCCTATCAGGCTTTGGAGGCACAACAACTGCAGGACAAGGTGACTTTGGCGCAATTCGGAAGGAGCAGCAGACAGGCCGGCCTCTTGCTTTGTTTTTGCGGCTCTTCATTGTCCTTCGTAGATCAGCAGGAATCAGATTTCCTTGTGCCATGGGCTCCCCTAAATACTGCATTTAGGGGAATTTTGTGGAGTGTAATGTAGTAGCTAATGGTCTACATACCCCTGAGGTCACTACACCCCCTATATGACCAATTCCGGTGGGAAGAGGCAAAGCCCTGTCCCAGAGTTCCTAAATCTGCCTACCCCAAGATGGCAGATCTTTAAAAGTTGTGCCCATACCAGGCATCGCACCTTATGGATGGACACACCTCTCTGAATACTACATTTCCCACCTGTCCAGGTGCCAAATGGGCCCTGCGGGAGGGGGGCAGCATCTCTTCTTTAAGTGACACCAGATCTGCATACCAAGGATGGTGGGTTGGAATGCATATTCATAGTCCATCCTGTTGGGTGGGTTGTATAAACACTTCTCCCAGAGCATGCTTTGTGGTTGACCTCCCAAGAGCAAAAGCTCTCACCCTATGAGGTCAGACTATTGTCTGGTGGTGGCAGGCTGCTAAAACTAGTCAGTCCCTACCTGAGTAGATGGTAGGTTTCTAAAGTGCCTCTGGGTGGATGTATTAATAAATCCTTCACTGGAATCAGTGAGGGCTCATTAATACAAGACATCCCTATTTGTAGCGAAGCCATCATGTAGCTGGGGAACTCATATTGACCAGTGTCCAGCACATGTATTTAAAATGACTTCCCTGTTCTTTTTCCACGTCTAAGAATAGACAAAGACATAGCAGAGGCATATCTGCTCTTGTGGATATACCCACACATCTAATATAATGCAACCTGCCTTAGAGCTTAAAGGCCTGCTGTAGGGGTAATTTACAAATATTACATGCAGTGTTTAGGGGGCATGGCACCCAGTCTGTGTGCCATGTCATGTTATAATTTTGAGCTTTACCCAAGACACGCAGCTTGCAATGGCAGTCTGCATGTGCTAGGTGTGAGGTCCCTGAGGGTGGCACAATACATGCTCCAGCCTATGGGAACCCTCTTTGGTACCCATGCCCCAGGTACCAGGGGTACCACTTACTAGGGTAACCAAAGATATTGCCAACTGGAGAACAATTGTGAAGTTTTAGAGAAAGATGACTGGCACTGGGGACCTGGTTGGCAGAAACCCGGTGTACTTTCAGTCAACATTGCAATGTGCATCAGGCAAAAAGTGGGGTGCCCATGTCAAAAATGGACACTTTCCTACAGCTCTCTTTAACTCTACCCTCCCCTGAACCCTGAAATCACTCTTTTTTTTATTTGTTATTAATTTTTGCATATTACAGAACAGTAAAACAACAAGATTGGCCCACCCAGTATAACTGCAGGTGATAATGCAGTACAGCCCTCTCCTGGCTCAGAGTACAGTCTATTCAGCTGGACTCAGATTTCCCACCACACAGGGTGTCATGATAAGAACTGCTAGAGTCGACAAAGTCCACCGGCCTCCACGATGAATACGGTCCAAGCAAATAGTCCAGGAGGGGGCCCCTTTGCCAAAGACCGTGAAGCCAAGGCTAACAACAGAAAGAAAACAAAGAGAAGAAAAGAAGCAGAAGGCAGGCAGAGTATGCGCACAGAAGCGCCCAAACGCAAATATCTACACACAATACACAATGTGAGAGAAGGGCTGCAGGTAAGAGACTCACCTAGAACGCAAGCAAACACTCATCACTCATCCCCCCCCACCCAGGGACGCCAAGTAAGCTAGCAACGGCGCCCAGATATCCTTTGGTCGAGAGCCCTCAGGAGTCAGCTCACAAAAAACCATCAGCTGTTCCTGGCAATATGTGGCGTCGTGTAGCCATTCAGATCTGCGAGGGGCACGCCCCCTACCCCAACACATGGCAACCCTGCGCTTAGCCAGCAATAGAAGCAGGCCCACCAGCCTTCTATGGGTCCGGCCGACCACATTCACACATCCAACCAGCGCGAGTTTGGGAGACATAGGTAGTTCCAACCCAGTCATCTTAGTGATCATGCGCATTACCTCCACCCAAAAAGCATGGACCTCAGCGCATTCCCACGCGAGATGCAGAAATCCAGCGTCAGGGGTGCGACAGCGCTCACAATGCGCATCCGCACGCAGACCCATAAGCAGAGCCCACTAGGCGTGTAGTATGGGCGGTGTAAAAACTTGAAGTACAGCAAACGCAGCCTATAATTAGGGGACAGCACCCTCATATGCGCACAACAGCTCCGCCACATCTCCTCCGTGATAGACTCTCCCATCCTCCATCTCCCATCTAACCCTGGAGAACCTTCCAAGTTCACCCCGCTGCCACTGGATGCAATTATATAATTTTGTAATTAGTTTGCGCGGCGACTGCGCATGGCACATCACCTCCAGAGCGCGACACTCCAGGGGAGCCTCCGGAAGGCCAGGGAACCGAGCACGCAGCATAGCACATACCCTCAGCACATACATCCGCCGTAATGCAGTTGCGCACTCATCCCCAAGCACCTCACTGGGAGGAATCAAACGACCACCCGCAAACCAATCGCCCAGCTCGGTCAAGCTGACCCCCAAAGGAAATCACGTATCCCCCCATCTCGGAACATCTGAGCATCAACAACGGCCACAACGGGTAGCGAAGGGGCAAAGGGGACGGCAGCTCTGGAGCCATGCATCAGTGCCGTCCACGCCCTGGCGGTACACGTCACCGTATCAATACCCCGCAAACGAGGCCGAGACGGATTTCCAAGCACTCGTACCAAGCCATCTGGCCAAACTGCGTCACTTTCAGACGCCAGATGTGGCAGATACCGATTCGGGCGCAACCAGTAATACGCAAAGTGCGCCTGCGCGCAATTATAATAAAGCTCAAGATCAGGGGCAGCAAGACCACCCAGCTCAAAAGGCAGTGTCAGCTTCTCCCAGGCGATACGAGGTTGACGCCCGCCCAAAAAAAACGAATCAGAACAGAGCAGAGACGCCGCAGGAAATTCTAAAGGAGTATGAGCGGAAGATTCACAAACAGGTACCGAAATTTGGGGAGCACCACCATCTTCACAATAGCAATACGCCCAATCAGCGAAAGTGGTAATGAACGCCATGCCTCGACCTTCTCCTCCAACCACAAGATCGCCGCACTGTAATTAGCCAACCAGAGAGTTTCGGTGTTGCAACTCAGCTGAACTCCCAGATACCAAACCGGGCCCTCTGCCCACGTTATAGGGTACCGGGAAGAGAACTCCGCCACACCCGGGGACAAGGGCAGCACCACTGACTTAGACCAGTTGATCACAATGCCAGAAAAAGTGCCAAAATGCACGATCTCATCCAACAGAACATCTAAATTCCGGCACGGATCCCGTACATACAGCGCAATGTCATCCACATACATTGGTATCAAAATAGGTAGCTGCCGGAACTGCAGACCCTTATCATTGTGCCGCTGTCGCAACCCCGCCTCAAGAGGCTCCATCGCCACTGCAAAAAGTGACGGAGACAATGGGCATCCCTGACGGGTCCCACGGGCGATCAGAAACGAAGCCGACACACTCCCTTTCAAACGCAATCTAGCAGTGGGGAGTGTGTACAATAATCGGACTAGCTTCACAAAACACGCACTCAGTCCCACTCGGGCGAGTAGCGCGAACATGTACTCCCATGCCAAGGAATCAAAAGCCTTGGTAGCATCAAGAAACACTGCCGCGGCGTTATCAGCAGCCTTCATCGAACCAGCAACCGCAAAGAACGTACACAAGTTATGAGACGTGGATCTCTCAGGCACGAAGCCTGATTGGTCTGGCAGCACCAACTGAGGAAGCAGCGGTTGCAAATGCGCCGCAATCATTTTGGCCAAGATTTTGTTGTCAATATTGATCATAGAGAGCGAGCGATATGAATCACAGCAACACAGATCTTTCCACGGCTTGAGGATCGTGACAATCAAGGCCTCCCATAGGGAGGCAGGAAGAATCCCAGCCTCCAGGGATTCCGCATATTCCTCCAACAGGTGAGGGGCAAGAATATCCGTGTATTCTTTGTAAAACGCAGGGGTCAAGCCATCTGTACCAGGAGACTTATCCCCAGGCAGGTCACGGATAGCCGCAGATACCTCCTCCACAGAAAATGGAAGGTCCAAGTACGCGCGGTGGGCATCGCCGAACCACACTAGTGCAATTTCTGAGAAATAAGCCTGCGCCACAGCAGCGTCCAACCCGACCGGGTCCGCGTATAGCTGTGCAAAAAATTGGGTAAAAACTTGCATAACTCCACTCGTCCCAATCACATGCTCATCCCCAGCACCTACAACCTCAGTGACATAATTGCTAGCCCATGGCCTGCGCAGCATGCCCGCAAGCGTGCACCCTGCCCTCTCCTCACCATATGGACGTGCCCGAGCGGTCCTCCCCAAAAAACAAATCTCTCTGAGGGAGGCCTCCTCATACAAGGACACCAAGCTCCGCAGCTCCGCCAGCACCTCCCCGGACCAGCTCTCCACTAACCGCCGTTCCAGCTCTGCAATCCTCCCCTCCAGATCCGTCAGCTCCCGCCAGAGGGCCTTCAGCATCCCATGCTGTTTCAAGAGGCATACCCCTGAATATCCACTTTAAATGCCTCCCACAAGGTGCCAGCTGTCCTCATGGAGCCACGGTTTTTGGCAAAGAACAGTACGATGGCCTTGCGCACCTCCTGACGAAAGGCCGCATCCCTCAGCACCCCGTGAGGGAGCCTCCACAGAAACGTGCGCTCCAACTCACATGGCACCTCCAGCACTAACCGCACCGGCGAATGGTCAGGCAACGCGCGAGGCAGGTGATCTACGGAACTCACCCATAACTCTACATCTCTGGTACCTAACCAACGGTCGATACGGGACCAGCTGCTGTGGGTATAATTAACGCACGTGCTCTCTCGAGCAGCACCATGCATCAGCCTCCACAGATCCACCAGAGCACCCCCCTGCATCACCGACGCCAAGGCCCTCGCCGCTGCAACATGCTGCACCCTGGCCACGCTCTCGCGGTCCATCCTCAGATCCAGAACCACATTAAAGTCACCACCCCAAATTACTGCGCAAGTTCCCAACGACTCCACCAGACGCCGCATCTCTCGAAAAAACTCCAGGTCGTACACGTTAGGGCGGTAAATAGAAACCAGCCGGCAAGCTCTATCCAACAGTGTGCCACTCAACAAGACATACCTGCTGTTCGGATCCACAATGACCCTCCGAGTGCGCCACTGCAACCCTTTACGCAGCAGAATCGCCACCCCACGAGCATAACCCGAATACGTTGAGCAGTGATATTCGCCAACCCAGCCAGTCTTTAGCCTGCCCAGTGCAGACACTACCAAATGTGTCTCCTGCAACATACAAATGTCGATTTCATGACGTTTAACATACGCTGCCACAAGGCGCGCCTTCCGCCTATCGTTCAGCCCGTGTACATTCCAAGTCAAACAACGTACCGTTGTCACGCTATTCGTTCCCATCTCGCCCACCTCATAGGTGCCAGGCACCTCCATATAGCGCCACCCCGCCAGCCAGAAGCATTCAGAGAGACAGAGAAAAGAATACAGAAGACAAAACGGAACTGAAACCACCCCGCATCCCTCCCACGCAGACCCCCCAATTAGGCCATAGCTGAAATCCACCCTCCCAAACCCCAAAGCCACCCCTTCAGAACAAGTGAACAATGATCAGGACTGGGGGAGAGGGGCACAAGGGCCAAACAGCAAATTTAACAATAGAGCGATCCTAGGCACAGAAGTGGACCACCGTAGCCCCAGCAGCTCCAGCAAGCCGCGCCAGTTCCAGCGATTCACTGATTAGTCATTATCACTCAGGGAAGCCCTCTCAGAGCCGGAGCCGTCCGGGCCCGCAGCCTCCAGCCGCTTAGGTAATCGTTTGGCAAACCTGGAAGCCTGCTTCGGGTCAGTAAAAAACAGTAACTTTCCCTCATGTCGCACTCGCAACCTAGCAGGATACAACAGGGCAAATCTTGCGCCCACCTGGTTCAGCAAGTGCTTGGTCGGCAAGAAGGCGCGTCGCACCGCCTGCACACCAGGAGTGTAGTCCGGGAAGAAATTAAGTTCAGAGTTCTTATATATCACTGGCCTTCTTTCCCGAGCCGGTCTCAGAACAGTATCCCTATCTCGGTAGTTCAGCAGGCTGGCAATGATGGGTCGCAGAGGAGTACCAGGCGGGGGCCGAGGCCCCAAGGATCTATGGGCCCTCTCAACCACCAACAGATGGGATAGCTTGCCCGCAAACAGATCAGACAGCATGCTCTCCACAAAGTCCTCCATGCGACCCATGTCCGTGGTCTCCGGCAGGCCAATTATGCGAATATTGTTTCGCCGCGACCGCGCCTCTAAGTCCTCATTTTTATTCCGGATGACCTCCAGAACTCGCTCCATTTGCAAGAGATATTCTCTATCACCACGGCGGCCGTTCTCCAACTCCGATGTCTGTGTCTCCAGGGTCTCAAATCTGGAATCGTGATCATCCACCCGAGCTTTTATTCGATCTAACTGCTCAGTCACATGATCCAGCTTTGCATCGATTCCAGCCAAGCTGCTCTTGAGCTCCAGAAACATAGACTTCACTGAAGCATCCAAGCTCCTTTCCTCAGCTCTGTCACAGCTGGAAGTAGAGGCAGTAGTTCCTCCTCTCTTTTCCCCACCTTCGAAGGTAAGCTTAGCCTGACGCTGCTCTGCCTTTCCCATGGTCTCAGCTCTATCGCCAACCAGCGTCAGCTCCAGTGAGTCGAAGTATGGGGCAGCCAGATCCGAGGTTCCCCCTCCACCAGGGGCCCCTCTCCGAACACTCAGGGCCTCACCTCCCCAGCAGAACAAGCGAGGCGCGGGCCACCGATCAGTCAAGCAGGCACCCCTCCAAGCCATTCCCAAAAACGCCCGCAGCCACCAGCATCCACCGCAGGCGTCAGCTCCACAGTCCAGTGCAACGGCACCACCAATTGCGGACCAAAGCCGGGCGCCCCAGCTCAAGGCCAAGCTCTATAACGTAGATTTTCCCCCTCTGAGCGCCCCGGCTCTCACCAAAGCTAGGCCAGGCCAGGCCTCACCCTCTTCAGCAGCAGGCACCTTCCTTCTTTAGCCCGATCTCGCCGATGTCGCCTCCAATGCAGCCGAGATCAGGTGCCACCAGCCAGGTCCACCATGCAGCAGTCAACCTGCGCGGGCCGCCCCAGGTCGGCCCCCGGCACCTAGCTCCTCAAAGCGCAGCCCAGCGCCGGATCCCCACACCCCCCCTTCCACAGGGGGGCCCAGATGACAGGGACCAGCGCCAAGCCAAACATGCCCGGCGTACCAGAGGGTAGGCCTGGCTCCTCCGGGCAGCCAGCTCCCCGCAGGTGCGCCAGCCCGCCAAACACAGTGCCGCACGCACCTGCGCCAAAAAACACTGTTCGGGCCACGGTGCGACCTGACCGCCGATTGCCCCAGCCGCGGGGGGGAGAGAGAGCCCCCAGGCAATCTCACCCGTCCCCGGCATCGGAGGCACCCCGGGGGCTCCAATCATCAAAGCACGCCCCAGCACTGAGGCGCGCGCGTCTTCAGAGGCCGCACCACGTGGCCAGGCCCCTCTGCCTCCGGTCGGCAGAGCATCGCGACTGACCCTCGCAGAGGCCAGCCGCGGGTATCAACGTGGCACCGGCAGTCTCGAGGGCTCGGAAAGCCGGCCCAACTCCAGCAATTGCGCCCGTCCGGATAGTTAAACGATGAAACGGCCCGAGGCCCGGCAGAGCCTCACACTGTGACGGCCATCTTGCCGGCGGCCAGGCCATGCCCTCAGGACTGTGAAATCACCCTTACCCCCATTTAGTTTACCCACCAAACCCTAAATTAAAGTTTACAACTCTTTACCTCTAACCACCCCAAACCATAAAATCACCCTTATCTCCTTTTACCTTTACCCATCCACGAAACCTAAATTCACCTTTATCTCCATTAACCACTACCCACCAAAACCCTAAAATCACTCTTCCCTCCTATTACACTCTCACAAATGAAAAACAAAATCACCCTTATATCTCTTTATTTCTACCCTCTCCAAACCTGAAAATCACTCTTACTTCCCTTTACCTCTACCCACCCCTGAGCCCTAAAATTACCCTTATTTCCATTTACTTCTACTCACACCTGAATCCTAAATTCACCCTTAGCACTCATTACCCCTATACACCTCTGAACTAAAAAATTGCCCTTTACCCCCTTCACCTCTACCCACCACTTAATTCTAAACTCATGTTTACCTCCATTTACTTCTACCCACCTGAACCCTAAAATCACCCTTACCTCCCTTTGCCTCCATCCATCCCTGAACCTCAAAACCACCCTTAGCTCCTTGTACCTCCACCCACCACTGAACTCTAGGTTAGAATTATAGATCTGAGCTTAATAAATAAAACAAGACCAAAACAACGAAAATCTAATCAGTAGAACCAGAGTTATGAATTTTTAAAGGATAAACTGCAATATAGTGCCTAAAATCATAAAGCGCCAACCGTGGCCATCTGGTTGCGCTTGTCAGGGTCAAAGTCAAAAGTTCAGGCCAACTGCAATAGAGATAAAGTCCCAGATTAGTCCAGCTGAAGTTTTAACTTATTAAGTTTTGTGCCAAGTTCCATTTGCTCTGAAGAGGATCGGAGGGAGCAGGGAGAGCATCGTGGGTGGTTGGCATGGAGCAAAGAGCAGGCTTGTCATCATGGATGGGTGGGCTGGAGAATCACAGTGGGAGTTCTCCATGAGTGATCGATGCTTGCTGTGCGAAGAGACCGACTGCTGGAGGTGCGGTTCTGGTGCAACAGGCCCATTCTAGGTCTCGAAGAGCCCTAAGGCTTGATTTCAGGAGCTTTTGTTCCACACCAAGGGTACAGGATGTGAAGGCACCACTTGGGGGTCAGGAACTCATTGTGCCTGGTCTAGGAACTGGTATGTCCCTGAGGATCCGATCAGGAGGCCAACAGACTAGCCCTTGGAATTGCTGTGGGTCCTGGGTTCAAGATGAAATTGTTGGCCCATTTCTTCTTCCCCAGGTAAGAGGGTAGCAGGACAGCACAGCACAGCACATCAGGGCAGCAGTTGCTTTAGAACAGCAGTCCAGCAGAGTGGCAGTCCTTGTAGCAGTACAGCAGTCATTTTTCTTGGCAGACTATCCCCAGGTTCAGAAGTGTACTGAGTAGTTCTTGTCTGAGGTTCTTTTTTTAAACACAGTTGTTCTTTTCAAGTGGGGAGAAGCTTCTAGAGGCATGGCTTTGGAGTGCACAGATACCCTGCCTTCGGCTCCAGACTAACTACAGAATAGAGGGTATGCAACCCTTTGTGTGAGGGAAGACACAGCATATTCAAGTGTAAGTGGGACTGTGCCCTGCTCCTCCCTCCCATCCTGCCAATGATGGCCCATCCAGTCACACCTAAGTTCCTATGGTGTGTGGTAGTCTAGGAGGAATACACAAAGCCCACCCATCACCCAAACCCAGATATGTGACCAAGAACCAGGCTGCGGGCACCAAATGGCCGAGGCAAGAAAATGCCAACTTTCTAAAAGCTTTCTAAAAGCAACAATTTTAGAAATTGCACTTATTAAATGTAAAAAGACATCTCCAATGTTATCTTAGTGGGAAAGATAGGCTTTGCACTAGTGGAAATAATGAATGTAAGAGTTTTCACTACCAGGCCATGTAAAACTTAAAAGTACATGTCCTATTCTTTAAAGATATCGCACCTTGCCCTCTGAGCTGTCTAGAGTCTACCCTAGGGATGGGATATGTATTAAAAAGGAAGGTTTGGGCCTGACAAAAGGTTTATTTTGCCCAGTCAAAATGGTAGCCTAAAACCGCACACACAGGCTCTACAATGGCAGGCCTGAGACATGTTTATAGGGTTACTTTAGGGTTACTTTAGTGAGAAGCTAAATCAGTGCTGCAGACCCACTAGTAGTATTTAATTTACATGCCCTGGGTCTAGTAGTGCAACTTTACTATGGACATATAAGTACATTAAATATGCCAATTGAGGATAAGCTAATTCTTACATGTTTTAAGGAGAGAGCACAAGTGTGTTAGTACTGGTTAGCAGTGGTAAAGCTCACAGATTCCTAAAGCCAACAAAAAAGAATTCAGCACAAAATGGAAGAGTGAAGGCAAAACGTTTGGGGATGACCCTACAGAAAGGGCCAAGTCCAACAGACGCTCTCTTCATGCAGGGACAACAGAGCAAACTTCAGCCCTGACATAGGAACATTAAACAAGTTAGTTTTTTTCCTTGAATGCCTATCATGTATTTGTGAGTTTCAGACATTGCAGCCATGCATTGATCCTCCTCGCTTTTAACAACTTCAGACCCCTTTAAGATTGCTGTCCTTGTACTCGTTTATTGAAAGCAGTTATCATTTATTTTTGTTAAAATTGCTTATTTTGTTTTGCCCAGCACCCTCAGCCTTCGCCTCAAATTCCCTTCCCCATAAAAAAAGATTGATGCGTAAATGTTTATTTTAATTTCTTGTGGGTTTACATTTGTTGACAAGGAGTTATTGTCATTTGTTCCTGAAGACATTTTATTTTTTGTGAAGGCAGAGATTAACTCTAAAAAAATGGATCACTGCTTTCATGGTCAGCGCGATGTCATAGGGCTTTTTTTCCCTAACTTTTAGTCATGCTGCGCACCAGCTGTGCTGCTGTACATCCTGGCTAAAAGACATTATCAAAACTAAGAAGCTCTTGCACAAGCAAGACCTACTGGCTTTGCCAATGATTGTTAGGCTTGCTTTGTAAACATAAAGTTCACTTTAACTGAGTTTTTTCACACACATACACAGACACACAAACCCACACACATATAAATACATATCTATAGCTTTAAAGTTCCTGGGAAAAAAACAAAAGTTAAACTGACGTTATAGTTAGGTGAAATTGTAAATGAAAACTCTTTAAATAAATAAAAAAACACTGAAATTCACTCGTTATAGTTAACTGAAGTAACTATAGCTTGTGCCCCTGGTATGCACTGTGTTGTCATCAATGATGTCATTTTAGATGTTGCTTTGGTGTTATCAATGATGTCACAGAACACATCGTGAGTGATGGAATAAGTGAGGTAAGATATATTAACCATAGCTAACCAAAATGTCACTTTAACCTTTGTTCTTTCAGTGAATTCCTGTTTTTTTCATGGAAAAAATATTATATGACCATACCTTACTAATTCTACCATGCACCCAACCCTCTGTAGACAGCCTTTGGCCTTTTGCAGCCTAAGCCAGGCTCAGTACCCAGCCCCCTGTGGGTAGCTAGCCTTTGGATGCTCACAGACAAGCCCCTCCCGCCCCTCAAAGTACAATGCTGTTCATTGGGCCAGCTTTAGGGCCATGCAACTGGTGCGGCCACACTGGGTGCTAACCTGGAGGGTGGGGGGCTCTGACCTAAGTGGGGGTGTTCTGTTTATCAATAACTTACAACCTGCTCCACAGATCTTTGAGCATCCAGCTTTCAGGCAGCAATAAAAGTGTCAAGATAACTCTTATTAATGTTCTTGCTAGAAACAGATCCGAGTTTTGTCTAGTGGCTGTTTTGACTGCCAAAAGTAGGGCAGAGTGTTAGTATGCCTGCTGCAAAGAACAGATCTGTGTGTTATATGGATAGGTGGGTGGATTAGTAAAGCCAGTCTTTATGAGCGCTTTAAAACAAATGCATGTGGGAGAGGGGCTGTGGAGAAACTAGGAGCACTTTTGTCAGGTGGTAGTGAGGGGAATCCTAGGATGAGGTCATGGCGGGCCGCCAAAAAGGTTGGTTGTTCTGGGTGCCACCAGCACTAAAGCCGGCCCTGGCTGTTCAGATCCTACGAGTGAAACACGTTTGTCCCCGTACAGCCTCTCTTCTATTGCTTAAGAGTGAAGAATTTACTGGACTGGACAGAGAACACTGTAGTCTGCCTGCAAAAAAATCAGTCCACCAGTTAGAACTAAACATTTCTCCTTCATGCTTTTGTGAAGTTTCTCTCCTGTACCTCAAGAGAGAAGAAAATCCTACAGACAGCATAAACTGAAACTGGTGCTCCTGCACAGCAATACCAGGAACTATTTGGAAGTGGATATTTCCCTCAGGGTCTGTTATTAAGCTGTGCAGAATATATCTGGAACTTGAGCCAGTGGCCTGCTGTCTAATTAATCTTAAGTAAACTCAAGCAACTTTTTACAAACTTTGGAACTTTAAAAAGTATCATATCCATAGTATTAGGACAAGGTATCAAGGCTATCCAAAAAAGAGATAGGGGGTCATTATGACATCGGCCGACGGTTTTTACCATCCTCTGAACTTCTGACAGAGAGGTTGCCACCACACAGGCTACCTCCCTACCAGCCAAAATTAAGAGCTTACCACTAGGCTGGCAGGCGGAAGCCGGGGTTTCCATCCACCAGCCTAGCGGGAAACAGGCTACAGCATTGTCACCAGCTCGTAATCGAGCCAATGGCAATGTTGTAGTCTGCAGGGTGCTCCAGCACCCTCGCGATGTTCACTGTCTGAAAAGCAGACAGTGAACATTGAGAAGATGCTGTCCAGGGGATCCCCAGCACTGCCCATACCAAGTGCATGGGCAGTGCAGGGGCCCCCCTGTGGCCCCCTCCACTTGTTCACCACCAGCCTTTTCTTGGTGGTGTTACCGCCATGAAAAGGCTGGTGGAGAACAAGGTCGTAATCTCCAGGGCAGCGTTGCCTTAACGGATTAGGATCTCTACCACCTTCAGACTGCCGGGATCCAAGATCCTGGCAGTGCTGGTGGTTCAAGGTTATAGCGGGTCAACTGACTAGACTTATCTGACCTTCTAGAACCCTTCCTGGTAACAACTTCCAGCTTTAGGCTACTTAAGAAGTTCAACCTATAGAAAAAAAGTCCAAAGGTAAACATTTTGACCAGGGAGAAACACTAACTTTTAGCCTGCTGTGCTTCATTGTGAGTTAACCACGAGGGGTCCCAAAGTCCCAATCTATTGTACCACGTGAACATTGGTTTCTCACTTCCCCATTGTTCACTTCCATTGTTATGAATTGAGTACATTTTTGGGTTTTGCTCTAACTCCTCACCAAAAATGATGTTACACAATGGTTACTGTGATGTGGTATTTTGGTTATTGCCAATGTACCAGATATGTTTTATGTTTTAACCGTTGCTTTTGTTATTTCATAGCTCTGTTACAACTTACATCAATATCATCTCCATTCTCCAGTACAGTTAATCAATGTGATTTCCTACGTTTGCCCTCCTCTTCTGGAGAACCCATGCATTTTTACCATGTATGCCACTATAGTCATTTTGACACCTCCTCTTCTCCTGTAGCTTACTACTACTTTCATTTATGTATTTTATTTGAAAGTACTGATACCCAAAATAGTCTATTGAACTGTATCGTCAGGAGGGCATAAATTGGAATAATCAAGTGTTCCTCTTTTGTGAATCTGAAACCAGTCAATGAGTTGGCATGATCAATGGATATTATCATCATTGGTTTGGTCTATCACCCGCACCCTTATTCTCATTGAACTTGTGTAGGTTTCCAGTCTTCCACTTTATGGGCCAGATGTATATTCTTAACAATAGTGATTACCTAATTGCGATTTTTAGCGAATCCCAATTAAAAAATTGCTAATGGAATGTATGAAACACCAAGAGTTTCAAACTGCGATTCGCAAGGGCTCGCAAATGGACCTACCTCATTAATATTCATGAAGTAGGTCGCAATTTGCGAGCCATTGTGAATGGCTACAATCACAGGAATGGTGGCCTGCTGGGCTCAGCAGACCACCATGTCTGTAATTGCTTTTCAATAAAGATTTTTTTTTTTTTTTAAATGCAGCCCGTTTTCCTTAAAGGAAAACGGGATGCATTTAAAAATGAAAAATGAAAAGTTTTCCTTTCATTTTTTAAGAGTAGGCAGTGGTGCGTGGGACCACTGCCTGCTCTTAGAAAAGTTTTTGCATACTTCAAGTAGGTGGTAACCCATTGTCATAGGGGAAGGGGTCCCCATTGGACCCATTCCCCTTTGCCAATGGGTTACCACCTAAATGAAGTAGGTGGTAACTGCGATTGTTTTGCGACCGCATTCACGGTCACAAAACAATCATACATACCTCTGCGATTCGGTATTATGAAGGGAAGCCCTTGACACACCCCTTCCTAATAACGAATCGTTATGTAGTCGCAAATCCAATTTGTAACAAGTTACCGAATTGCAAATTGGACTTGTTACATACCGAAACGCATTTTTGCGATCGCAAACGGCCCAGTGTTTGATACATCTGGCCCTATATCTTTAATTTCTGCATGAATCGAGCATTCTGTACTCATACAGTCATTTTAGAGGCGAAAAATGCGCTAACATATGGCTATAAATTTGTTTATCAAAGTACAGCTTGGAAAAAAAACCTTTGTGATTTGTGTAATTATGTTTTCAGCTGTAGTTCCATTTAGCAGGCAAAAGCAATTAAATGTTTTTTTCAAAACCAGGTCTTGTTTTTGACAGGACTACATATAAATGGTTACTTTTACAGACCTACAAATTGCTTTACTTTCATCTAAATAAAAAATTTAAACTCTCACAAAAAGCTTCTTGTGAAATGACGTGTCGATACCATCGCTACAGAAATAGCTGCAAGTCCTGTTTCTGCTGAACTCTGATTGCCAGGGTCTTGTGCCCTTATAGAAATATTTTAACAACAAAGACAGACAAAGGCCAGAAATATCATGACAATCCGTGCTAACCTTTTCTTGATATGCATGCTTTACTGTGAGAGGTAGCGGGTTTATGGCACTGTCGAACACACATGCTACAATACGAATAATAAATGTTACTGACCTCAAATTCCTCTAACCTTTCCAGGTCAGCAAACCTTTCAGATTTATTGTAAACTGTACCTTCCATTATTAATTACCAATAATTCACCCTGACACATGGGTCCAATCTTCGCAGTGATTTTGTTCATTACTTGCTGCTTTTTGTGCAAAGGTTTCAAAGTTTAAAACTAATGAAATTATGGTCTTGTGCCGTGTTACATCTTTGCGTGTATTGTACAAGAATCAGAATAGTCAGCCATAGATCGTATAGGAGTTCTAGTTGAGCAGTTGTTGACAGAAATTAAACCAATACAAGTCCTTCTTAATCGGCAGACTGCCTGATCACGTGCCAAAGGATTACAGAAAGAATGTCAGGAATTTGACCGAAACTCCAGGAATGTTTTTATTAAATACTTTTAGTCATACTGGCTAAATTAAAGTAAAGCTGGTCTCCCCAGACAACTGAAATATTCATTCAAACTTCCTGAGGTACAGAGATGAATTCTTTAGTAGGAGATGTACCATGTGTTTTTGTCATGAAGTAGACTGTTTGGACTGAATTTTGGTAGATGGTGAAAAAAATACATTTAAAGTATGTTTTTGCAGCACGAGGTAAGGAAGGACTGTCTGAATTTGCTCTAATTCTAGGTTTGCAGACATTGTTTCAGTGTTTTCCATCCCGAAAGGAAATGAAAGATTTGCAAAGCTGCCAACCAGTCTAATGTGGCTATAATGACTGCACTTTGAAAAATGGTCTTGACGTGAAATTCCAAATGCTGTATGAAACTACTTTTGTGGCTCTGCTCTAATGTTCACCAAGGTAGTAGAACACGCGTAGGTCATAGTTAATCAGCAACTTTACTGTGTAAAAAATATTGTTTGTTTATATTCTACAGTCCCAAAGCGTTATGTGTGAAACTCTACCCATGCGTGCATTATTAATCACAATAAACGACATAAATCCTGATTTGTGTAGGACACATCTATATAGTACAGGTATTTGTGTTTAAATTACTGTCTAACTCACAAAACTTTCAGACCTGTGCTGGCAGAACCTAACATTTGCAAAAATATGAAAATAGGTAAAGTCATCCATATAGAATACTGCCTTGCACATTTTCTTTTGAAAGGTTGCTCATATCGAAGTACACTTTGAAAAAACACTGGATAATAATACTCCTTCCTGACACTTTTTGCAGTATTTAAATCTGTTTCACTATTCACATCAGTTTCATTATTTATATCTGCAAAAATATTGCGCTTTTCTCATTAGTTAGTTTCTGTCCCGGGCCGGACTAGTAACCCAAAGCAACCATGGCAAATTTTGTCAGACCAGCCCCCAGAGGGTGCATATCAAGCCAGCCTGGCCACTATAATGAGGTTTGGAGGGGTGGGGGGTTCTCACCTCTATGACAATTTGCGAAAAAAATGGCAAAAATTATGCATTCTACAACACATTTTTAATTTTATATTCAATTGTGTTAGTTTTTAAAGCATAATAAATGATGACCCTACAGTGCACCAAGATACAGCAATCTTTATTGGGGGCTTTTCAATGATCCCCCCCATCATCACCCTCTAACAGTGCCCCTCTCTCACATGCAGTTCATTTGTTTTGTAGCGCCACTCTTATCAGCATAGGGTGTTGGAGCACTTTATAGCATACTCACACATACAGAGACAATGAATCATAGGTGTGTATACCAGTGTAAAGAAAATATTGCATAAGGCAATTAGGACTGGTTAGGGTTGACTAATTAATAGCAATTTATTTCTACCCAAACAAACCCTTGAGGCAAATTTAGGATACTTAACGACTGGGGAAAAAACATAACTTTGTAACCTGACCATGCAGTTTGCATGCATCTCTTTGATGGCAGTTCATAGCGCACTGTGCTAGATTATGATTGAAACTTATGAACTGCACAGTAACAAAAGGGTCTCTGTGTCAAAAGAGGTTTCCCACTGAGCATTGCACATAACATACTGTTCTGTGATCTGCATAGTACCCATTCTTTGCGCAGGCATATTAACCCTCTACGCTAGATGAGTCAAAACTGTCACTAGACAAAACTCTGATCTATTTCCAGCAGGTACATTAATCACCAAAGTATGTTGCCACTTTTATTATTGCCAAAAAATTGTTGGATATACAAGGATGTCTGCAGTGCTTTTAAAACGTCAGTAACAAAAGCGGCCTCCTGGGGAAACGCCCGATGCCCGTTACATCCAGTCTGGCCTTGTTTCTGGCTCAATGTCCAGTAATGAAATGTTATTCAACTTGCTTCTCAAACAAGCTCTTTTTAGAGGTGACGCAACACCATGGACCTATCTTGCTGATTGAAATCGGTATCACCACCCTGGCAGACACTGACTGTCTTTGGTGCTGGATGGTTTATAAATTTTGAGGCCTCCCAACACTTAAAAGGAGAGGGCCTGCTGTTGGACTGACTTCATATGCCAGGAACTGTACATTTTAATGAATTACACCAGTATTCCCATCTACTCCACTTCATCTATGCTCTACACCAGAGATCTTCAAACTTTTTTGTTCTAAGGTTCCATCCCCCCCAAATAAAATGTTTTGAAGTTGAAGCCCCTCCTCTAAACCTTTATGATGGGGATTGGGAAGGGGCAGGGTTAAGCCAGGGTGAAGGGCTTATGAGTTCATTTCAGGAAGATGTTTTCTATGCTGGATGATTCACAATCAATGTGAAACGTATAAAAGAGCAGATTCATCAAACAAAAACTTAAATTAACCCCCAAAAATCTGCCACCCATAATTGGGGTGTTGTGAACCTGTCACACTCCTTGGCACCAATGCAACTGCACCTGCTGTAGTATGGCCCTATGGCCCTGAATAGCAAGGAGTATCCTCCAAATACATTACCAAAGGTAAGAATTTTGTTTAGGGCTCAGGAAAATTAAGTGATTTGCCAACAACTGCAGGATGTTGAGCAAACACAGTTCCAAAGACAGCAGTTCTCACCATTAAACCACATTTCCTCCCTTTAAAGAAAAAAGAGCTCCCATGTGCTGTTACCCTTTTTGCAGAAAAGGTGGCCTTGGCCCTAATGCTAGAAAGGAAAATGAAACCCCATACCATTTTTTAAAGAAGAAAAACATAATAATAATGCATAGGGCCCCTCAGACCTCTGGACCCCAGTGCCACTGCACCGGCATCAATAATGATAGCCAATGCTTTACCAAGTGGAACGTCTCCTATGCCTTTTGCTAAAACATGTGCTCCCATTTTGCCCCATCCCAGTCACTGTCTTCTTTTTGATGCCCAAAGTAAGATGTCTCGTCTGCTCCAATTTTCCTCACCCCAGGACCATTATTCAGAGGCTCAAAGCAACACTGCCAGAGCAAGTGGCCACTAGGCCATAATGCAAATCAGGAAGAATAGTAAAACAGACATGGGGTTTAATTGGCTCCTCATACCACTGGGACCTGTGCCACAGCACCAGCCACACCAATCAAACCTACCCCTCTGTGAAGCAGGCTCAGACTTGCGATACAAATCATCTTTCTGCCCCTTTGTGTGAAGCAAAAAATCTCATCTCTGCTACCTGAAAGGTAAATATGTGGAATTGGTTAATCACCAAATATAAAGAGCTTGGGAGTCAGTATAGACTTTAACTGGTGGAGTTACTTGGACCTCCACTGTGATAAATATTTATTCTTCTTGAGAAGTAATGTGACAGTGTTACCATGTGAGTTCTACAGTGTGTCTTTCTAATGAACAGTTATAAAAATGTGCTGTGGTATAGCCTCATTATTATTACTTATATATGTATATTATATGTAAATATTTAGATAGATAGATATAAATAATGACTGACATATTCACAGTGCTTTTTGTACCGACTGGGAAATTGCACCAATATAAATACACAGCCACTACTTATCACTGTGCATTTAGGATTACTTTGTGAGATTGTCTTCTCTTACACAAGGACTCTGCAGTGAATGCATTACCAAGTGAGATTTGACAACCTAAAATCGCACATTTTCCACCCATTAGTTTAACTTGCATTTGTTGTAATATGTGGTTGTTATTTCATATGTGCTACAAGAAAGTGAAAAAATTAAACAGTTGTTACAGAATAGGTTGCTCTTTTTAGCCACTCCTTTGACCCTCTAACCCCACTTATTGACACTGCCCCATGGCTTTCAGGACTGCAGTTCACACACTTTCTGATGTAAATGAAGATAGCCTGTAAGTGTGTAAAATAAACAAAATCGTGCTTTCAGGCCATCTTCATTTACATGTAGTTGAAGGAGCATTCTCGCCCCCTGGGAATGGAGCTACGGCCCTCAGGGGAGCGTGCCTGACTAGTTTGAAGACCACTGCTCTTCATCTTATTTTTAATTATAAACCCAATGTACCCTCATAATCCTATCTCATAAATTGCTCACTATTCCAATCTGATTCCTACAACCCTAGTTCACGATGTGTTTCTCTTTGAGTCACTTATTCTCATACTTAGACTTTCTCATAAAATAATTTATTCTCAGAAAAACCTTGTGAGGGTGGCACACCAAAAACTTGATCAAAATTACCAGCAAGGACATACCTTATCCATTTCCATCCACTATCTGTGACTAAATACATATTCCTGTGAATGTAAACTCAGCTCAAGCTCACACATGTGAGATTGTGCACTTTTCATGCTCTAGATCTACTCTTCACTATGGAGACATAGGTCATACTTATGTCATTGTCCTTGTTTGGCATTCTAGTATCTAAAGTCTACAGCATCTTACATAAGGCCAGATCACAGACAAATGGTAGGGGGATTGCAATCATATTAAAAACACCCTTGTAATGTTTTGTTGCTGAGACCCCAACTTTCTCCTCCTTCAGACTCCTATCATTCACCATCAAACCAAATGCTTTCATATCATCAACCACCACTGATTCAACTACCACCTCTCTGGTTACAACTTTTCCTTTCCAAATCACAGTGCTTAACTCATCACCCTTTCCAAAGCAAGAAAATAATTTTTAAAGCTTGAAAATTTCTGACCCTTAACCAAGACATTCTGCTTTATAGCAAACCTCAAAAAAGCAAGAGCAAAATACAAGCATTAGCAAGGCAATTAGGCCTTGTCTATGTGAGATATATTGGCTTTGGTGCAGTGTAGTGGAGAGGAGTGGAGTAGTGTGGAGTGGAATTACATTGTGTGGCATGGAGTGGCTTTGTTTGGAATGGAGTGGTATTGAGTGGAGTGGCATTGTGTGATGTGGAATGTGGTGGCATTGTGTAGCATGGAGTGGCAATGTATGGCTTGGAGTGGCATTGTGTGGAGTGATGTGGCATTCTGTGGTGTGGAGTGGAGTGCATCATGTGGTGTGGAGTGACACTGTGAGGAATGGAGTGGAGTGAGCCTCCTCCTCACTTCCTGAATTCTGCAAAAAGCTAAAGACCTGACTTTTTGAGTAGTCCCACTAGGCCCTAGGCATGGCTAGGCTCACACCTGCTCAGCACCAGGATACCCTCCCTAATGATAGTGCACTTTACATAAATCTGCAAAATATAACATAACACAACATTTGTGTGGCATAGAGTGGAGTAGCATCGTGTGACATGGTGTTGAGTCAAGTGGAGGGGCATTATGTCTGGTGGAGGCGAGTTGCATTGTGTGGGGGTGGAGAATAGCAGCATTGTGTGGCATGTATTGGAGTGGCATTGAGTGGAGTGGCATTGTGTGGCATGAAGGGAAATTGAGTGGCATTAAGTGAGGTGGAGTGACATTGAGTGGAGTGGTATTGTGTAGAGTAGAGTGGCATGGCATCATGTGGCATAGAATGGATTGGTATTGTGTGGAGTGGAATTATGTGGCATTAAGTGGTGTGGAGTTGATTTTGTGTGGTATTGTGTGGCATGGCGTGAAATGGAAGTGTGTGGCACTGTGCGGTGTGGAGTGGAGTGGAATTGAGTGGCATGTGATGTGGAGTTGCATTATGTGCCACTGAGCTTAGTGGAATTGTGTGGGATTGAGTGGAGTGGAATTGTGTGGCATCATGTGGTGTGGAGTGGAGTGAAATTGTGTGGAATGGAGTGGAATTGCGTGACATGGAGTGGAGTGGAACTGTGTGGCATTGTATGCTGTGGAGCAGATTTGATGGCATTTTGTGGAGTGGGGCGAAATGGAATTGAGAGGTATTATGTGACATGAAGTGGAATTGTGAAGAATTGTGTGGCGTAGAATGGAGTGGAATTGAATGGCATAGTGTAGAGTAGAGTGGAAATGTGTAGCATTGTGGAAAGTGGAGTGGAATTCCAATGCACTGTGTGGCACAGAGTGGTGTGAAACAGAATTGTGTGGAACAGAGTAAAGTGAAATTGTGTTGAATTGTGTGGCAGGAAGTGGAGTGGCATTATGTAGTATAGAGAGGAGTGGCATTGTATGGTATGGAGTGGAGTGGCATCGAGTGGAAATGTGTGGCATTGAATAAATATGGAGTGGAGTGGAGTTGAATTATGTGGCACTGTGTGGGGTGGAGTGGAGTGGAGTGGAGTGGCATTGTATGACATGACATGGAGTGGCATGGAGTGTAATGGCATTCTTTGGCATGCAGGAACATTGTTTTGTGTGGAGCAGCACTGTGGGGCATGAAGTTGAGTGGCATTGAGTCAAGTGGAGTGAAGTAGCATTGAGTGGAGTGGCATTGAATAGGGGTGATGTGGCACTTAGTGGAGTGGCATTGTGTGGAGTTGAGTAGAGTGGCACTTTGTTGAGTAGAGTGGAGTGGCACTGCATAGTGTGGAGTGGAGTGAAGTTGTGTGGCATTGTATAGAGTGGTCTTGTGTAGCATTCTGCAGAGGAGAGTGGAACTATGTGGCATTGTGTGGAGTGGAGTGGAATTGAGGCACACTGTGTGACATGGAGTGGAATAATTTGGAGTGGAGTGAAATTGTGTGACATTGTGCAGCGTGGTGTGGTATTGTGTGGCATTGTGTGGTGTGGAGGGGAGTTGAGTGGCATTGTGTGGTGTGGAGAGGAGTAGGTGGAGTGGAGTGAATTGGAGTAGAGTGGAGTGGCACTGTGTGGTGTGGAGTATAATTGTGTGGCATTGTGTTGAGTGAATGGAGTGGAGTGTAGTTGTGTGGCATGGAGTGAAGTGTAACTGTATGCATGAAGTAGAACTGTGTAGCAGTGTTTGGAAGGGAATTGTGTGGCATTTTTGGGAGTGGAGTGGAATTGTGTGGCATTGTGTGGGATTGAGTGAAGTGGAGTAATAGTATGTGCCATTGCATGAAGTGGAGTGAATTGTGTGGAGTAGAGTGGAAATGTGTGGAATTGTGTGGAGAGGAGAGGAACTGTGTGGTATGGAGTGGAGTGGAATTGTGTGGAGTCAAGTTCTGTGGCATTGTATGGAGTGGAGTGGAATTGGGTGGCATAGATAGAGTGGAGCAAAACTGTGTGGTGGTGTTTAACATGGAGTAGTGTGGAGTACAATTGAGTGGAGTGAAATTATATGACATTGTGCAGCATGGGTGGATTGTGTGGATTGGAGTGGAATTGGCTAATACTGTGTGGGGTGGAACAGAACAGAGTGACTGTGTGAGCATTGTGTAGCATGGAGTGGAATTGTGTAAGTGGAACTCTAGCATCTTGTGGAGTGCAGTGGAATGCATTCTGTGGCATTGTGTGGCATGGAGATGTATTGTTTGGCATAGAGTTAAGTGAACCAAAACTGTGTGGCATTGTTTGACATTGAGTTGATTGTATGGAGTGGAATTGTGTAACATTGTGTAGAGTGGAGTGGAATTGTGTGAAGTGAAGTAAAATTGTGTGTTGTGAATTGGAATTTTGTGGCATGGGGTGGAGTGGAGTTGAATTGTGTGGTATTGTGTGGCATGCCCAGGACTCTGTCACCTTCTCGCTCTCTCCCATTGAAATTATACTACCACTGTAACAATTCATCACAGCTGCTTGTATGGTTGTATTAAGTTTCTTGCAATGCTACTGACAGGCAGAACGATTGAATTTTTTTCAATGCATTTTTTAAAACTTTGTGATAAGACCTACAATTCTGATTAAAAAAGGTTTAAAATATGAGTGTACAGTTGTTAAACAGCGCATGGCATAAAAGACGTTGGATGATTACACAGAGAATAAATTACAGCAATGAAATACAATGTGCTGAATGGACAAGTTGCGCACTGTAGATGTTAAGTAAATAGCAACATCTACTGATTAATTAAGCACCATACCGGTTTAAGGACAAGGTACCGCATAAATATAGCAGCAAGTATATGAATAGGCACAACGGTCGAGTTTACAAGGGTATTTTAAGAATGGTAACTGAGTTCTGTACATTAAATGAGAACATACGTTCCATGATCCACATAAGAAACAGGAAGGGACAACCATCACACACTGGCAATTAGGAGGCAGAACGAAAGAGTAACAATAAAGCCAATGAATGGCAAGCAATAGGGGGCTCCAAGCCCTTTATTGTAAACAAAATATGACTTCCAGCAGACAGTGCCTAATCTGTCAGCAGGCAAGACCTAAAAATGAAGCATTGCTGTCAAAGCAAGGTAAAATTAGCAACACTTGAAGAGCACCAGAAACTTTTGCAATTGGTCAAATCTAATCCTTGCAATTGGGCACAATTTTTAAATCATTTAACCTTTACAAATGTAGTGACCACCTTCATTTCTTTTCCAATATGATTTGACTAATCAGGAATCCCATATCCTTCTGAGTCATTTATGTTCTACACGTTCATCTGGCACCAATGGATGCCAATCAAATAATTAATTTCCTGCTGGGCTCTGATGACAAGCTATCAACCTTAGTCTAGCAACTAAAAGCAGCTGTTACCATGATGACTAAATATCTTTTTAATTCTATTAAGATAACTTTCAGTCTTACAGTCTTTGGTGCTGTCTATAGATCACTTCTCTAAAGGATGGAGTTTTTCTGTCTGACTTAAAATTGATCAGATTGCATTGCTTTCAAAGAACTGCAAACATGTCTAAACAGTGTCAGGTTTTTGACACTGTGGCTAACCTTCCCTCTCCATAAAAATGTGTAACTATTCAATTTACCAAACATGTTGAAGACAATGATCTACTTGTGCCTTATGAATCCTGCTTTAGGACTGGGTAGAGCACTGAAACCACCACCCTGACTTCATCCTTGATGACATCTACTCCAAGGTGGATGATGGCACCACCTATTTAGGTATCCTTTTTGACATGTCTCCAGGTTTCAGCATTGGTTTTACTCCTTTGCAGACTCTGGAGACCAGCATGTGTACTGAGAGTGTGGTCTAGCTCCCTTTTTGAATAATCAAGGACTATTGGGGGCATTGAGTGACACACATTGAAGGTTGCCACTGTAACATGCAGCATTGCCAGGCGCTCGATTCTAGCCCACGTGCTGTTCAATCTGTATTTGGAGTTATTGAAAGAAAGAGGTTGACAGTCCCCAATGTGAAGAAGATACCCAGATCAGCCAGAATGTCATTTTTTTTCAAGATATTGTTCTCTAGAGATTCTAACTGGGAAGAAATTGGGAAGAAGCTGTCTGTTGAATATGAAAAACAGAATATCTGTGAATTTCCTTAAACTAAACCTGGATAAACCTGCTCACCTGCTGACCAGAATGCAACATTTATGATGATTACCATGCTGAAATTGTAATAGTTGTTTTTTTCCAGTAATCCCCAATAAACTGATTTCAATTTAGCTCGACTCAGTCTCTCCATCATCTGTCTTGAAATGTAAAGCCCAAGATACCTTGTGAACCTTTGAGAATCTGAAATCCTTCCTCCAACACATGTCAATCTTGTTATACAGTTGTTGATTCTCTCCGAAGTTATTGATTCTGTCCTAGCAAGTGTTTCTTCATCCTATCTCACCCACTCTGAAAGCAGTAATTCACTCTGCTGCTAACCTGACTCTGGCACCAGAAAATTCAACCATGTCTTCACTGGATGCAGTGACCTCCATTGCTCTCTCTCCAGGTCAGAATAAAATCTCTCATTAGAGACCTAGAAATTCAGCACTCAGAAACTGACACAAAAGCTTTCTCTGGTGCAGCTACATGGAAGCTGTTGCCAGTAGGAATCAGATCATCGGAATCCTTATTGATCTTAAAAAAAAAAATTATAGTGTTCCCGTTTCATGCTCATTTATTTAACTTAATCACTCAGTACCACTTGTGTCCATCAGTGCAGTTTTACCACGATTAGCCATCTTCACCAGCCCTTTTCCCTATCTATGTCCTGCGCTTGCATCCTCCTTCTTAGCTAGTCTCCGATTCCTTTTTCTCACCACTTTTCATATCCATTCTAGCTCCATTGACATCCCTGTGCTCAACATTTCTTATTCCATTTGACTTGGTGGAATTGTGTGCCAGAAAAAAATTAGATTGAACCCAAACCTTCTTTCCTTCAGTAAAGACAAGTCTTACCTGTTCGCTCTCTTGTTACATATGAATCTAAAATTAGCTTTGCTATTACTGATGTATTTTGTTGTTTGTAGAGCAAGCTATTGCCCACATGACTAAGTCTATGCTCTATAGATATCATAAATATATGAGTCAGCCATGTGCAGAGTACATATGCAAATGGTTGTGAGTACCCTCAAAGTTATGACAGTGCAGATCTTCATCTCATTTGCCTTGAATTTCTCTAACCACACTTGTAGTACTCTGGTGGGAATACCTACTTCTACAGATCAAGGAAACAATTATCCGTGCAGACGTTAAATGTTTCTTCCTCATGAATTACCACTAATGGAAGTATGCATACCATTTTAAATGCATTATATCCTCATCTGTGTGAACTGCCTTTGTGAATCAAACCCTACATCCATTGACATAGATCCTAGTATCTTTATTATTCATAAGATATATGAGATAAAGTACCTTTTGCAGTACAATAATTGCAAGTCCCTCAGGCATTCGATTACCATACAGAGGAATGAAGCTGAAGGCTGATTTCCTTTATAAGGTCAATTAACTCCAAAGTAGCACTTTATTCCTTTTATTACATGGTGAACCATAGTCGGTTAAACAAACCACTTATAGGCTTGGTGTGGTGCTCTTTTGTCTGAAAAATAACATTAGAATCTCTAGTACACAATTAGATATTTGTTGCACACAGATTTCAGAATCAATGTAGTACAAGTCTGCTTTAAAAAAGTCTGAAGATCAGAATGCTAAGACATTCATAAAGAGTCTATCTTTTCTATAATTACCTAAAGTGTTGTATAATGCACATGTTGCAACAACTATCTCCCTTCTGCTTATCATTGCTCATGTAAAAAACATAGAGCAGAAGAAGTAAAAGACATTTTTTAAAGTGCATGTTTAGTTGTGTTCTCTAATCGGCCTTTCTGTATTATATTTTAAAACAAATGTAATAAGTGATTACATTTGAGAGGCTATATTATAGATTTACCTTTATTCAAGGATTGCAAGCTACCATGTGCTATATAAAATTATTTCACAAATGTGTATTTTTATGCCTAATTCTGTCGAAAAATACAGGTGAATGAAAGTATAATTCTGAATATTTGTCCCAATTACATAATTTGTTTTTGCAGATCATGGGCATAAGAGTACTTTAGCTTTTAATTCTAATGCTATTTTAATTGTGATTTGGATCTTTAGAGATATATATCAAAGTACGTTTACTGCCAAGATAAGTCTCAGGATCATGCAGATGCAGGGGCCAGTGATCATTCTGAAAAGGGAAATACTGAGGATCCCTAGCAACCAGTGTTTCATACAAGAGAGCTGCAGTTCAGCGGTGGTCTGCAACCTTGTCTGACGCTCTAGGTAGATGTAGACAAGCAGTCGTGGGCAAGCTCAAGGGAGGCAGTGTAGAGTGATTTAGATATAGTATCAGTGACTAGCAAGTTGCAATTAGCTTAAATGCAAGCAAGGAAAATGGGGAACTTCAGAGACGCCTCAGTTCCCCATCCGCTCATGATATTCTGCAACCACCTCCAACACAATCTGCTCCAGTCACCTCATTACAAAGTATTCACTATTGGCTGTTAAATCCTCTAATGGGCAACATGTAATGTCAACATACATAAAAGAAAATTGAGTATTAGTTGAATTACTAGATTAGTTCCCTTCTATTTTATCAACAGTAAATAATGCAAACCAGTTTTGTACTCACACATTATTGGGCCTCATTATGAGGCTGACAGTCTTCAGGCCGCCAGCCCTGCAGTGGCGGTCAGGAACGCCACTGCTGTGGCGGTCCGACTGCCAGATAAAGACCCTGGCAGTCTCCACCAGCACCGCTGGGATTGGTGATCCCGATAGGCTGGCGGTGGCAGAGATCGTAATCCGCCAGGGCAGCACTGCATGCTGCGCTGCCATGGGGATTATGACTTCATTCTCTGCCATCCTTTTACTTGGTGGTCTCACCACCATAAAAAGGCTGGCAGAGAACAGGTGTAGGGGGCCACAGGGGGCCCCTGCACTGCCCATGCACTTAGCATGGCCAGTACAGGGCTTCCCCTCCCCAGCACCGTGACAATGTTCACTGTTTGCTGCAGCTGTGCAGACAGTGAATATTGTGAGGGTGCTGGTGCGCCCTGTGGGCTACAGCATTTCCAGCGGCTCGATTACGAGCCAGAGACAATGCTGTAGCCTGTTTCCCACTAGGGCAGCGGGCGTAAACTGAGGTTTCGACCCACCGGCCTAGCAGGAAACTCCTAATAGGTCCAGTTCGGTGGTCGTCACTACGGTGGCGGCCACCCTGTTGGGAGTTTGGCAGACGGGTTTTCCAGTACACCAATCTCATAATGAGGGCCTTTGTCACTAATTCTGAAGAGCGACAATCATATCTACTGTGAGAAACTCATACTAAGAAATAGTAAGAACCAGGAAACAGGTGATTCCAACAAGAAATGTACGGAATAGTTATCTAACTCTATCACTTGTAGCCATTATATTTGTCTGAAATGTTCACATCATCTACAAAGCAAAAACATAGTTTTCATTAATCACTCTAACTAATATTTCTTTTTAAGCCAAGTTTACGGATACTTACTTTTTTGATTGTGACTTGATGAGAGTATGATGGCTTTCCAGCAAATGCGGCTCAGTGGGTTAACGTCCCTGTTGCATTTTATCTGGAAAACCTGCAGGTCACATTTTCAAATCCCTAAAGGAAAAACACACCCTAGCAAAGCCAATGGCGCAGGAAGTTGGCCTGGTGTGTGGTGAGCAACTATAGGCCCTCATTATGACCTCAGCGGTCTTTATTGAAGACCGCCAAGGTCCCGCCAGACCGAAGACCGCCAGTGTTGGCGGTTTTCCGCCAACCATATTATGACTGCTGGCGACCCTCCACCATATTTTGGTCGGGGAGCTGCCAGCAGCCATACTGCTCCTCCGTCAGCGCCACGTCATCAGAACACCGCCCACTGAATTACGTTTCAGTATTCGGCGTGGTGGTGTTCTGGTGATGGAGTGCTGGCAACGGAGAAGCCCCCATGGAACCCGTTCTCTCCCAGATAACCACCGAGTCAGGTAAGGCGATTATCCAACAGGGGAGGGGGGTGGGAGGTTGTTGTGTGGTGTGTGTGTGAATGGGGGTGTGAGTGTGAGTGTTTAGAGGGGGGGTGTGAGTGCGTGTATGTATGCAGGGGTGTGATGTGTGTAGGGGGTATGTCTTGTGTATGTATGTGTGCATGTGTGCATGTATGTGCGTGTGTATGTGTGTAAGTGGTGTGTGTGTGCATGAGTGGGGGGTTAGGGGGTATATCGGGTATGTCGGGGGGCCCATGGAGGCCGGGGGTGGGGGAGTGGGTCCTACCACCTTTGGGGGATGGTAGGGGAGTTGTGGCTGTTGGGGGAGGACTGTGGGCAGGGGGCGGGGGCGGGGAGACCCCAATCAGTGCCAGGGAAGGAATTCCCTGGCACTGATAGTGCCTACCGCCATGGTTTTCGTAGCGGTACAAAAACCTCGAAAACCATGGTGGTATGCGGGGTCATTATCCAGCAGGCGGCCTAGTGACGGCCGCCGGGCTGGAGACCGTTGTTTCCAGCCTGGCGGTCATTACCGCCGTGGAACAGGTGTGGTACATTGGCAGTTTGGCATGTGCCAAACCGCCAATGTCATAATTTGGCGGTAAGTACCGCCAGCCTGTTGGCGGTTCTACCGCCAACTTAACACCGTCCACCAGGGTCGTAATGAGGGCCATAATGTTATAACCTTATACCAGGTCCAGATATCCCCTATTAGTGAGTTGTAGACAGTGGCTAGGAAGCTCTCTAGAGATAGTTGTGGACGAGCAGCCAAGACTTATCTAGGAGACAGTCACACAGCACTTACACACATGAAAGAACCTGACAGTGTTACAAAAATAGAGGGACTTGATGATAGTAACACAATTACTAAAATACTGTATAGGCAATTCTCAACCAGCAGGTGAGTAAACACTCTATTATATACAGAGTAGAAGTCAGGGATTGGTATAAAAAGCAATAGAGAACAGTGAAATAACAGAAAATAATGGAGACCTTAGGGGGAGACCAGACCATATACTAAGTAAGTAGAATGCGAAAGTCAGTCTCCCACCCAAGGAAGTGGAATCTGTAGAGGGGAGTTGGATGAACTAGGAACCCCAAAAGGTAAATATCAGGGTGCTCCCCAGTGACCAGGAGAGAAGAGGTAAGTACCTTGTTTTTTACCAAACCCACAGGTAAACTTTGGACCAGGACTTTGCAAGACCCATGCAAGACTGCAAGAAACCAAAAGTGCATCCTGACAGAAGAGGACCTGCAAATGAAGGGGACCAAGTCCAGTTCAAGTTGGATTGTCCGATTGGGGCAAGTGTCACTACTCACCCTTCTGGAGGTGCAGGACCAGGTCGACGGTGAAGACAAGGAGTCAGCTTTCCAGCACAGGAGCAGGAGAAGAGTTCCAGAAGTGATGCAGATGATGTCCCACGTCAGAAGAAGAATTGCAGTCAATCAGTGGTGTGAAAAACGAACAAAGAGTTGCAGAGCTGCGGGGAACCAGGAAGGTCCAGGGGGACTCAACCCAAGGAAGGAAATCCCAGTGACCCTCAGCAGTGAGGAGAGTCAAAAGATGAGGATGCAGCCCCCACAGGCAACTCACAGGCAGCAGGCACAGGAGTCGCAGTGAGGCCACTCAGCACACCTGAAGAGGAGTCCCAAGTTACTGGAGCATCAATCAGGAGACTGTACTTTGCAAGGAAGAGTGCTGGAGTCCGAGGCTACATGGAGCCTGAAGCTGCAAAGCTGCACCAACAAGCCTTGGTAGCTGCTAGAGTCACGGTGCACAGGGGTACTGTCCTGCAATGAGAGGCAAGGATTTACCATCTCTCAAGTTGGACATCTGGTAGAGAGTTGAAACATCCAGAACAACTAGGTCCCAAACAACTACCTGCCTAAACCACTACTGCTAAACAACTAAAAAGTCTCTGCAACAAAGTACTGAACAACTACTGTCTAAACAACGATTTTGCCTGAATAACGATTGCCTGAACAACTAATTGTAAGGTAAGTTTTTCTTTTTTTTATGGTTTATTAGTTGTTTAGAATTTATTTTGCAAAGCGGAGTCATCACTGGAGTTGCAGATTGTCGGTTCCTGGAGGTTACAGTTGCAGTCCCGGTGGCCAGAAGATGAGGTACATGATGCAGAGGAGTACTGCTGGAATCTTGCACATTGAATCTGAAGACCCACCCTGTAGGGAGACCCTAAATAGCCCAGGAAGGGGAATTGGTCACCTAGCAGGGTGACAAACTATCATGTCACCTGCCTGACCCTGCCACTCAGATGTTCCCAGGGGCCTCTACCCACCTTGGATTCAGGATGGCAGAATGAAGTGGCCACCTTGAGGAGTTCTGGGCACCCCCTGGGGTGGTGATGGACAGGGGAGTGGTTACTCACCTTTCCATTGTCCAGTCCTTGCACTGGTGCAAACCGGTTTTTGCAAGAAGGGCACCAAATGTGCCCTTCAAAGCATACTAGTGGCTTGGGGAGGCTACCCCTCCCAAGCCATGCAACACATATTTCCAAAGGGAGAGAGTGTTGCCTCCCTCTCCCAAAGGAAATCCTTTGTTCTGCCTTCCTCTGCCTGAGCTGGTCAAGCAGCAGGAGGGCAGAATCCTGTCCGCAGTGTGGCAGCAGCACAGGCTGCCTGGAAAATCCCTGCAAACTGGTAGAAGCAAAGCTGGGGGGTCCTTTAAGGAGCCCCCAGAGTTCATGGAATCATACAACCAATATTGGCAACTGTATTGGGGTATGAGTCCGACATATTTGATACCAAGCATGCCCAGGTTTCCCATTATGTAGCTGGGGTAAAATGGCTTCCCTGCACTTGTGAAGCCCAAGAAAATTGAGCTGGCGTTCATAGGGGCATCGCTGCTCATGCAGGGGTGCCCTCACACACAGGCACTTGCACCCAAGCCTCTGGGCCAGGAGGGCCTGCTATAGGGTGACTTATAGTGACCTGGTGCAGTGACCTGAAGTGAGAGAGTGGATGCACCTTTTCATCCACGCTGCAAAGGCAGGCCTGTAAACACATTTTACATGGGCTCCCATGGGCGGCATAATACATGCTGCAGCCCATGGGGATCCCCTGGTGCCCCAATGCCCTTGGTACCTATGGACCATATACTAGGGACTTACATGGGGGGCAGTAGTATGCCAGTTGTGGGGTGTACTAAGGCAGGAACAACCACATTTAGGAGAAGAGAGCAAGGTCACTGGGGTCATGGTTAACAGGATCCCAGTGATAACAGTCAAAACAGACAGACAGGAGGCACAAAGTGGGGGAACCGTGCCAAAAAGAGGAAACCTTCCTACAAATGGGTCTTGCTTCTAAAAGGCCGAGCTATCAGCTATGCCAAATGCTTTTACATTACCATTAGAATGCAAACGCACAGATCATGAGACATGCATACAGATGACAGTCAATGCGGCACAGGGTTCCATGATTGTGCATGTGTGTGTGAATGTGTCACAACAAACATAAATCCTGTTATAATATAATTGTTATAATTGTTGGAGTAATTCAACCATAAGTATTATAGTATGTTCTCATAATTATATTTACTACTGTTTTATTCTCATATACCATTTCCTATTACCATTTCCATATAACCCCCTATTGTATGGTTCTTGATGGTAAAATGGTGCACTCCATTCCGTCCTTTGGAATGTTGAATAATGGTACATCCAGGAGTGCACCTTAGAATGTTGATGAAGTAAAGGGTTGGTCAGAGGCAGAGAGAAGTGAAGGTGCTATGCAAGGAGTCTGCTAATAAACTGACTATTAAATCAGCCGGTCTCTACTGATTTCAAGATTATAACAGAAGAACTTTTGGCGACGAGGATGGGATACTGCGCAGGGGCGGTAAAGACTCCTTGCCCCTGATTTGTTCAGCACCACAGTGAATTATCTGATTCCTGCTTTGGAACCAAGAAGGTACAGTCAAGTGGTGCCTGTGTGTCTTTAGCGGGCAGAGAGCATCTGAGGATGCAACCATCTCAAGTGTCAACGGCAGTTGATGGATGTCTAGCAATTCAGCACGTCATCAGGGATTACGCCGTGCAAAGAGTTAAGCGGCTAGATCGTGAGTGTCATAGTGTTAATTTTATGAGGATTTAACATGTAACCTGGCCGAACGCTATTGTGGTGAAGAGTATGGCGTTGTAGCGCTGACGCGTAGCGCTGAAGATAACCTTAGTTGACACAGCCATTTTTGCCTGCTAAGTGTGCTGCCGTGAGAGAAAATCACTGTCTCACGCTGGCGGTGTTCGAACGACGTGGCCTGAAGTAATTCATCGGCGCATGAGGGGGCGTCTCATGCGGTACTAAACTGTGGTGTGTGAGCGTTCCGAGTGACACGGCGTCTCAGAACGGCTCTGAGGCACGGGGCGGGAGCGCTCTGAGTAAGCCCAGGGTCAGCAGAGCGGCGCTGAAGCGCGGCGTGTGGCCGTCCTAGTACTGCGCTAAGGAGAGAACGGGCACGTCTTCGTTGGTCTATGCGTTGAAGGGCTTTAATTATTAAGAGCCCTCGCGTATGAAACGCGAAACGCGAATGGAACACTAGCATTTCATATCTCCAAGTATCGGGAGCTTACCGGCAAAGCTCTGAATTCCTCGAGGGAATCGGACTGGTGAAGTGAGGTAATCCTCGAGACGGAAGCAAGCTTTCTTGTAAATGAACGCTCTACAAAATAAAAGCCCTTTTGAGTTTAGGCTATTTCAAAATAAGAGTGTAACTTTGTGAAATTCATATTGCTCACAAGTGCAGACTATAATAGACTGTGAATACATTACAAGTTGATATATTATAGAATGTGTTGTATAATCTTAATACTAGTTTATTCTGTATTACAGTTATGAAGTTGATTGTTAATACAAAGGGCACATCAGTGTAAACAGTGTGCCAAGAGAGTGTATTGGGAGAAAAACTGGGAAGGAGCAGAATTCACTCAATACGATACCATTTAGTAACGGTTTACCTATTTTACTACAAAATAAGTGACAACGAAATGGCTGCTGCAGGGATGTCCCAACCTCCCCCGTTCTTAAATGAAATTGGTGAACCGTTATTACCTTGGAAGGAATGGTCTAAATTGTTTGAGTCTTACTTAATTGCTATAGGTGGAGAAAAGTTTACAGCAGTAAGGAAGCAACATATACTATTACACAACATAGGAATACATGGTAGAAAAGTATATGAGAGTCTGACAGTCAATGAAGAAGAAGGAGAGGAGGATGGGGAAAATGTTGATGTTTTCCAACAAACGTTGGACAGGTTGGAGGGTCATTTCGGGCACAAAGTTAATATTGTATTAGAACGACATAGATTTTTCAGTAGAGTACAGGCCAAGGATGAAAAGGTAGGAACCTACATAGCTTCCTTGCGAGGGCTCGCCCAAACGTGTGCTTTTGGGGATCTAGAAGACTCATTGATTCGTGATCAGTTAGTTAGGTGTACGAATAGCCCAAGGGTGCAAGAGAAGCTTCTTACTCACAACCCTACTCTAAAAGAAGCTGTGGATATGGCAAGGAGTATTGAGCATACAGTGGAATGTATGAGAGAGATTAAAAGCACACCTGAGATAGATAGTGTAAAAGAAATAAAAGGTGGCAATACAAAGGATGAGGGGGTGGACAATGAAGAGTCAGTAGTGTTGGCCACCACTGTAAGGAGGAATCTTAATGAAGACATATCTAAAGGAAGATGTTTCAGATGTGGGAACCCCAAACATCTAGCCAATAGTCCTTTGTGTCCGGCACGTGGTTGCATGTGCAGGAAGTGTGGTGCAAAAGGGCACTATGCGAGGGTGTGCAAAAATGATAAGAACACAAGGAAAAAATTAAATAGAGTAGAAGAATTTACTGATTTAGGTACTAAGTTTATTCTACAAGTCAAGGGGAAGCAGGGAACAGAATCCCGCAACAATGCTTATCCTATGTGTGACATCAGGCTTGATGATATAGCGGTGGAGGTTTATGCTGATTCTTGTTCGCCTTATACATTCTTGAACTACCAAACTTTTGTTGACAAGTTCCAAATGCGAGGTTATAAATTGCACTCTGCCAACATTGAACCGGGTGGGTACAATAACGACCCAATACCTCTTAAGGGAATGCTAGAACTAGACATTATGTTCAAGGACAGACACACGAAAGGAGAGGTGTACATTACTGAGAAGGGATCTAATTTACTGGGATGGAGGCACCAGAGGGAGCTCGGAATCAAACTGGATCCCAATGGCGAGGAACAAGTGTTACTAGTAAATTTGCAGAGATTTTGTGAAAGAGTTTGTGAGGAATGTCCAAGACTGTTTGATGATAGATTAGGGTTGTTGAAAAACTTCCAGCACAAAATTAAACTTAAGGAGGGTGCGACACCTGTGGTACATAAAGTGAGATCTGTCCCGTATCTAATGAGGGAACCGTTGAAGGAAGAATTGGACAAATTGGTCAAATCAGGAGTTATAGAACCTATTGAGAGCTCTTTATGGTTGGCGCCAATTGTGGTCACAAAGAAACCCAATGGAAGAGGTATTCGTCTGTGTGTGGACTTGAGGGATTTAAACGCGAATATATGGGTAGATAGATTTCCCATACCCAAAATAAATGAAATGGTAAGCATGTTGGGGTCCGCTAAACATTTTAGTGTGATTGATCTATCTTCCGCATACCACCAGGTGGAGTTACACCCTACTTCACGCTCGCTCACGTCCTTTATTACTCCATTTGGGGCATTTAGATATTGCAGGATGCCATTTGGCCTCGCATCAGCCGCTGCGGTATTCCAAAGAATCATGCAGAAGATTTTGCAGGAAATCAAGCAAGTTATGTGCTTCCAGGATGACATACTAGTATATGGGAGTACGGAAGGTGAGCACAATGCAACCTTAAGAGAAGTCTTCCAGGCTTTAGATAAAGCCGGCATGACCATTAGGAAGGATAAGTGTCAACTAGGGGTTGAATCTGTGGAATACTTAGGACATAAAATAAGTAAAGATGGGGTTGAACCCAAATGTGATCTAGTAGTAGCTGTAAAGGAAGCTCCAGCTCCTACCAATAAAGAGGAATTGAGATCATTTTTGGGTTTAGCGGAGTATATGTCCAAGTTTGTTCACAATTTTGCAGCAGTCACTGCTCCCATGAGAGCATTATTAAAGAAAGACATACCCTTTGTGTGGAATGAAGAGAGTCAGGGTTCGTTTGAAGAAATCAAGGAAGCCATTGTCCATTGCCCCACGTTAGGGAACTTTGACACCACCAGGAAAACGTGGCTCACCACGGATGTGAGTGGAAAAGGTTTAGGTGCCACGTTATCCCAATGTGTAAATGGGCAGGAAAGGATCGTGGCGTTTGCATCCAAATCATTAAAGGAGGCAGAACTAAATTATTCCTTGATAGAGAGGGAGGCTTTAGCCTGTTTTTGGGCCGTCAACCATTTCAAATACTTCTTATGGGGATTGCCGTTTGTGGTTAGAACAGACCACAAACCCCTCATTTCATTATTTACTGTTAAAGGCAAAGACCAAGCTACCCCTCGTATTTCAAGGTGGATTATGGGGTTGGAAGGCTTTAATTTCGACATGCAATATGTCCCCGGCAAGAGAAATGTGGTGGCTGACTGTCTTTCGAGACTACCCAGGAAGGGTGATAAGGATGAATCTATTGAGAGCCTTGATCCAGTGTTTCATGTAGAACTGTCAGGTATTACCAAAGAAGAATGGGTCACAGCTACAACCTTGGATAAGATTATACAAACTTTGAAAGATATGATTTTGAGGGGTTGGCCTAATAGTTGTCAGCAACTTGATGAGGAGGTAAAGGGGTATTGGGAGGTACGTTCTGAACTCCACTTAACCAAAGACCTAGTAATGAGAGGCGAGAGAATTGTTCCCCCCAAAGCTCTCTGGGAAAAACTGATTGGATTGGCACATGAGGGACACCTAGGAAGAACCTTGACTAAGAACAGACTGCGAGCCTCCTACTGGTTCCCCACAATGGACAGGTTAGTTGAGGATGCTGTTCGTGATTGTACCCATTGCTCATTGAGTGATAAAACCAGAAGCATGCGCAAGGCTCCCTTATCTCCAGTTGAGGTCCCCACCAAACCATGGGACAAGCTTGGGTTAGATATTTTAGGACCTCTCACGTGCCCAGGATCGAGAGCCAGGTTCATTTTTGTGTTAGTTGATTATCACACACACTGGGTGATGACCAAGGCTGTACATAATGTAACCACCCATGATGTAATACAATTCCTTAAAGAAACCTTTACCCGTGAAGGTATTCCAAGCACTATTGTGACAGACAATGGGGTACAGTTCACCTCAAGCGCCATGGTTGAGTTTTTGACTGTCAGTGGGATCAAACATTACCGGACAGCGTTATACAACCCAAAGGCAAACGGCCTGGTAGAAAGAGTCAACAGGATGATCAAGGAGTGTTTGCAGTTAGCCAGTGTGTCTCGAGTTTCAGGAGAAGGCGCAATTGAGAGTATGTTGTGGTCATATCACACCACACCCAATTTGGTCACAGGAGTATCCCCTTTTATATCCCTTAAAGGTAGACAACCAGGAACTAAGTTAAACCCGAATTGGTTGGGAGGAGGGGAGCCCGTTATTGTTCATCGTAAAGAGGTATTGAGGAAGGTAAGAGAGAACCAGAGGAGGTACCAGGGTTGGTTTAACATCAAAATGGGCACCAAAATTAAACAATGGAGTGTGGGCCAATGGGTCAGAATAAAGCTACCAGGATCTACTCGGAAGGAGGGAAGCCGGTTCTCTAAGCCATTAAGAATTACTAAGGTACATAAGAATGTGGTAACCTTGGAAGATGGTCGCGTATGGAGTATGGACCGTTTATCTGCCACCCAAGACGACCCCAGTGGGTCAGAACAAAGGTCTGGAGAGGAGCGACAATGATCCAAATGGGATGCTGGTTCATCGTGCAGGTGGAGGACTTCATGGATATGTGATAAAGAAAATGTCCTACTGTACATGTAATTGTGTCATGTTCCTTCTCCATTTTTGCATTGGTGGGGAAGGGGAAGTGTTATAATATAATTGTTATAATTGTTGGAGTAATTCAACCATAAGTATTATAGTATGTTCTCATAATTATATTTACTACTGTTTTATTCTCATATACCATTTCCTATTACCATTTCCATATAACCCCCTATTGTATGGTTCTTGATGGTAAAATGGTGCACTCCATTCCGTCCTTTGGAATGTTGAATAATGGTACATTCAGGAGTGCACCTTAGAATGTTGATGAAGTAAAGGGTTGGTCAGAGGCAGTGAGAAGTGAAGGTGCTATGCAAGGAGTCTGCTAATAAACTGACTATTAAATCAGCCGGTCTCTACTGATTTCAAGATTATAACAAATCCATTACAACTTATGCATATTCGTGTGATGTGGTATATGTTTGCTTGCCTCTTGATGAGTGCGTTGTGACACATGACAGCCGTTTTGTTATTTTTAAGTTAGTGCTCTAACATGTAAAGTGAGTGAAGTCAGAAGAGAAATTAAATATTTGCAAAAGTGGAAAATGTAAACAGTGGCCCAGTACTGCCTTGCAGCTGCCAGGTCCTCGTAAATAAATAATACAAATTAAATGTATATTTTTTAAATGGTGAGTGTGACGGGTAGCAGTATGGTAATTGTGATGGGAAGCATCGACAAGCAGTGACTGAGCAAGGGGGCAGAAGAGAGCGCATGGTGGAGGTAGAGGGACACACAGGCAAGAGAACACATGAATTCACGTGAGTGCTAAATGATAAAGACAAAAAGGCACCTGAAGTGAGAAGTGGAAGGATATAGTTCATCCAGTCAGAATACCATGAGACCAAATTGCACTTGGGCAGTACAAACATAATGCTGGGGAGAAAAGCCAAGCCATTGAATCAACTGTATACCAGCCAGATAGACAATAAAGCAATCCAGTCATAAGCAAGGGGCTGCCCCAAATCCCATTCCAAATGTATGTTATGAATCAGAAACGGTCATGTCTTAGGAGAGACCTAACAAAATTATTCCTAGCATGGTTTCTGTACATTTTCAGTTAATTTGCAGCAATAGTGCCCACAATGCAGGTATTGAAAAATGGTTTCACTTTGCACATTACCATAACAGTGCTATATCTCAAAATATATCTTAATACAACGGTGCTGCTTTGTAGTTTTGTAGCAAATACACACCACACAATATCATGGTTCAGGTACCAAGACACATTATTTCAATCGCTACCCGCAATCGCATTTTCACACAATATCCACTGTCTGTTAAAGCTGCATGTTTTGTTGCCCATCTCTCCCAGTCTCTCATAATATTGACATTTTTGTCACGTTGCATCGACTGCATCTCACTAAGATCCCAATTCTTGAAAAGAATGTAAATCTACACCTGTAGCTTTATTGCTATGTTGGCTTCATCCTCTGTTTGAGTGTAGATTTACAAAATTGGAGAACTCACAGAGATGTCCAAGAGATCGCCTAGAAATCTGTGGCAGTCACAGATTTTCAGTAGTACTCTTGAAAACTTTAGCAAATGTCCATATTCAAATGTGAGAATGTGTAGCATGAGTACAATTACACAATGACATTTTAGTTTCTCCACAGGGAAAATATTTATTTTCCTATGGAGTGATCCCTTTACCATGAACCAATTGTGGTGGTATGTGCAACCCATTTCCACCCCAGAAACGTATGCATGCAAATTGCTGGAAATGAAACCAATAGTATCCACTGTAATTTGTATGTGTGATCGCCTCCTACAGTTTCACCCAGGAGCTTTATTATACAAAGTTTCACACATTATCTCCCTCTTATGCATCCACACTCAGCTGCAGAAGCTGCTCTCTTCTCTTCTCTGGTAAATACGCCCTGCCTCATATTAAAACATCTTATTCTCACGTGGTGTTTCACACACCTAGTCTGCACTACTGTCCTCTGTCACAGACCTTGACTTAGGACCTTTCCTCTATATCTCCCTCTCTCTCAGAAACACACGTTTCCTATCTAAGCTCTAGAACATCTCAGGTCATTATCTGTTCTGCGGGGCCAAGAGTGGCCTTGTGACCATGAGACCCGCACTTTGCAGCCCTTCATAGGTATATGTTTGTAGAAGAGCTTTTGAGTGACCAGTTTCAGTAGACGTATAAAGACTGCATAGGAGGAATAAAACGTATATTTGGAAACTTGTTTACCTTTAGAGATGCTAATAAATAGGAACATGGAAACCTGCAGTGACGTTGTCCAAAACCAGTGGCTTACAGGCCCCAAATACTTTAATGCCGGCACCCTCAGACATGAGGACAAGCCCAAACACGCAGAGGGATCGTGTTGATGATACTACTAACGCCCATGGCCCTACAGTAAGCACTGACTGCTCAGTCCTGGGATAGGCCTTAGAGCTCAGAGGCAGCAGGGAGCTCCGCACATAAATGCTACAGCGTCTCATGCCCTCATTTGTTAAGTGCCTCAAGTCTTTGAAATATTTTCATCGTTTCAACATTTTAAATGCTTCCCATTTATTTCAAGTGGTCACCCGCTTTTACCCGCCTTACAATCCTTTTCACCATCTAACAAAAGAGGTGACTTCTATAGACTCCAGAGGTATCACTCGGCACAGACAGCTGAGTTCACCCTCTCCTTGGAGATATGGATTTAGAGAACACACATGAGGCACACCGGGAACCTTTTTCCACTCACAGACACGATCTCGTTACATGATTGCATCTTTGTTCCGACCTGAAAATTCATTAAGAAAACAGCTTCCCTCAAAGAGTGCTCACAAAACGGCTTTCATAGGGTACAGGGCCACGGGCAACGGGTTCACAGTCCTCCTCAGCATGCGCGGGGAAAGCCAAGGATGTATAGATGGTTCTACTTTTTAACCTCATGACGACTTATTTTGTACCTTACTGTTCTGAACTAATGATGTCAAATTTGAGGACAAAATAACCATTCACCTATTGTAGCAAGACAAAGATTCCACTGTGCAGGAGAAAAAGGTTATCGTCTTACCCAGTGGCACATTTCTGTTGCTGACACTGTCTGACCCTCAGGGTTGTACTCATTGCCATACTTCTCTGACAATATTGTAGACTATGTAAGGTTTACAAACTTATAATGTTCTCGAAGCTTGGAAGAAACCTGGAACCTAAAACTCAGAAGCTGTGCAATGGAGAAAGATAACTGCAATATGGTTACCCAGGGTTCACAAGCAGATGCCTTTCATGGGCTGCTGTGGTTAATTCATGATAATGTAACAAAAGTGAAAATTTAAATCTTCCCCAAGACAATTACCTTATTGAAGTCAGCAATATTTAAGGTTTCAGTGAAAATGGATGTTATCAAACATCCAAACAGAAACATCTAAACGGCACAAAGAACACACAAAAGCAGCAGCAATTGAAATAACACTATTCCAGGTACCTTCAAAGAAGGCAACAGTGTCTCAGAGTTGTTGAGTATGTGCTACTAACACTAGGGAGAGACAGAGACTTCCAGGTGCACGCGCAAGGGTTCAAGCCTAAGGACTCACGAAAGGAAACAATCCACAGGGGCCTCTTGTCCGGCTAACTGGCTAGTCAACTTGGTACCTGACCACTGCAACTGCTGAACTGTAGGGCCAAACTATGGGAAACAATGAAGTTGCTACAATGGAAAATGTGCTCGTCAGGCGGAGTCACCACTTAGTCTCACCTGAACATGCAGCAGTAATTCTGTGGCCCTCCACCTCTGCTTTTTATGAGAGGGTCATGGGGCTTCAGCAGGTTTTTCATAAATGTCTGCAGTCGTCAAGGTCAGCAACCAGCCTCAAGGTGAGACCTCCAATACAGGTCACAAAGTACACAACCTGGGTGTACAGTTATGAGACAAAGAAGCACACACTTATATATTGTGAACTTTGTTTTACTTGACTGCCGATGTATTTAAAGTATTTTAAAACGAACTGAAAATTAAAAAAATCTCATAATTTTCAGAATTACATAGAATTGTTCACTGCACCTAGGGCTTTGAGCACATGGCGTGCCTTTAGGAAGACCCTACAACCATTCCCTGTCCCTCATAGGCCTCTATACACGACATTGAGCCATGTAAGATAGGTTCTCTGTATAGGCGATTGTCTTAGCCTTGCGCTGTACCCACTCCCAGAGCTACAAATTGCACTGTTCATAGAATGGATAGGGGCTCGGGACACAGGGTGTGGCCCACAGCCAGGATCTGCACCACACCATGTGGCCTCATAGCATAATTCACAAATAATTAAGGCATTCACGTTGAGACCTGGACACCTTAGCACCCCGTTTTCCTAAGCCAAGGCAGGAACTGCACCTGACCTATTACCACGCACATCTGGTTCTGCACGCAGATCACGCTCTTCTGCATCACCCTGTATCCATGGCCCTTGACCCCAAGCCCACTATGTGTGACTGTTGCCTGGTGCATACAGTTTTAAGCCACACCAGTCTCTGCACCCATGGTGTATCTCTCAGTCATGCTCTGTGCGTACTTCCCACAGCCACTCAGCCTGCCATGAATAACAATATATTTAGGGCTCTAACTGTCGGGTGTGGCATTGGTCTATCTGGCCTCTGGATGCAAGGCATGTCTTTGACTACTTTTTTGTCCTAGTGCCTGCAGGGCACCAAACTCAGACATTCGCAGCAAGTTCTGGGTGGAGGCTGTAGATTTCAGGTATGAACTATACACACAGTTCATGGCCTTAGAGTCAGCTGTGCTTCACTTTCACTCATGCATAGCAGGCTTTGGAATGTAGGACAGGGCTCTCTGCCACACCATTTGTCCTGTTTGCATTGCCCCAGAGTCCCCATGGAATGTGTTTCTCTGACAACAGCTTTGCATGCAGGAGATGTTCTGTGCCCACTCACTATGGCCCAACTACCCAATATGCATGACCGCTAGTCAGACTTTCGGCCATGCGATGTAGATCCTGAACAAAGGCCCCATTAGCACCATAGGCTGCCACACAAGGCCTTGGGCAATGCGCTGCATGTTGACCAGGCCTTGAGCTCAGCTTTCAAGGACTGAAGTACCACTGTGCATGTCCTTTGGCTATGTTATGGGGGTATTTAGCCCTTGGTGTACTCGGTGGTGTCACCTTGAACCTATTCTATTTTTCCTTAGAGATTTCTGTGCAAGAACATAGGGTGTGCGTATTGGGCTCAGGGTGTGAGAACTAGCCACTGGGTCGCTGAATTGAAATATCTTTTGTGATGATGAATGTTGTTTAGATATTTTTGCTTCACTTTTTGATTATTGACCCTGGCTTTGAATTTCAGAGTGGACTACAATAGGAGCTGGACCAGAGATGACCTCTTTTTGGAGTGACATAGTGAGTGAATAATAATGGACTGAAATGTAGCCTGAGCAATTGTCAGTGCCTGAAATTTAGCAAACATTCCAGCCATCACCTTTATTCTTTCCTCAGTGAGACTCAGTAAATGAAATGGATATGCCCAGCCCTGGGCTTGTTCTTGCTGTGCCACAGGACTCAAGCTGTGCCTTGTTGACAAGGTCATACTAGGCCAAAGTCAGTCTGGTATTTCTTGTGTTTCTGTTCGGACAGGACCTGACCTGGCAGTTTAGGCTGGTTTGTTTGTATTAGATCCGGTCCAAGAATGATTTGCATATGGTTGTTCTCTGTCTGGAGTGCTATTACAGGTGAATAATAAAGGAGTTGAATACAGCACTGTGAGAAATGACACCTCTTCGTCCATGACTGTCCCAATGTTTCCTGCCTAATTTTTCTGGCTTTAGGGCTGTGGGCACTTTACCACCACCAGACAGCAGTAAAGCACCTGTGCGTCTCCTCTTAAAGCATGTGTAAATTAGAAATCAAGGTTTGGTATATTTAACTTCCCTGTAATTTCACTGTAAATGGTGACAAAATCCAGCTATGGTATGGAAGGTAAATGACAGATGTAGGGTCTGGGCTTTAGGTAAAATGCACTGCAATGACACATGGTAAGGAAATTTGTCTCTGCCATGTAGTAAAAAACTATTTGAATGCATTTATAAGTCACCTCTAGGACAGGGAGCTAATGTATAAAATAGGACACACTACATAATGGGATTATTTTGCACACAGTAAAATAAAACCCCAAAGCTATTTCATTGTATAGGTCTTGCTATTACTTTCCCTGAACACGCCTAGATATTAAAACATGTATTTCCTATTTCTGTTTGGGGAAATACTAGAAAAAGGAATTTCCTTCTTAATTCTCAATTCAGATTTAATGGTGAAATCCGATTTGTGATAACTTAAGTGGATAAGTACATTTGTAAATCTGTACTTTAGGCAACTTGAGCCAGACCTGGCTCAAAACCAATTCATCCATTCATCACACATCCTCAGCTCAAATACACTTTCCTTGACTGGAAGAGTTAGAGACTCTAGCTCCGAGGACAATTGCCTACCTTCAAGCCCAGGAAGATCAAATTGATGTTAACTGCTTACCACAGTAGGGTTTAGGTATCAGGAAGTGGCCTGGAACAGGTGGCAGAACAACTCGCTTCTGATTTTGTCTTGGAGATGTTGGAAAGGGCTTCTTCTGTTAATTTACAGGATCTTCCCATGCAGCCAGGCTCCATTCACAGTAGCTGAGAAAAACAGTATTAGCATTTCAAATGAGAGAAGAGCTTATCTTAATAGGGGTTCAGATATGGAGCTGAAGAAAGGCCTAAGTGGTAGCAGCTAAGTTCTACCATATTGAAACAAGGGTTCCTGGATAATTTTACTGTAAGCAAAAAGGAAGTGCTGCGTAAGGAGGAGGAAGACTATGAAGGAATTGCCAGTTACTGAGACCTTTGAAAGCATCCCATCTGTCACCTTTGTGTTATCCTCAACATTACATATCACGTCATCTACAGCCAAGCCCAATGTGAATCTATTCTTCTGTACTGCAAACAGTCCTAGCAATATTCTAATATAAAAATAAAAAAAACATTTTCTGAAATGTATTTTTTATACATATTATATATTTTTTCATTGACTTTGGGTGTTAAGGTTTTTGGGGTAATATACTAAAGTGCAATATTAAAAATATAATTTTTATTTACAAGTTTTTAAAAAATCAAAAAGTTTTTTTTTGTTCAGTTAATTTTGGTTTTGTAGTAGAATGCGTGGTTGGGTGTTTGCACCTGCTTACCAATTCACTTTCACTAATACAGTGGTTAAAATATTTTAATTATGTTAATTATTGTTGTTGATATATTAATTTTGAGTTGCTATTGTTTATATAAATGTTAACTGTTTTTAAAACACAGTTTTTAATTTTAAATTAATTTGAATTGTTTTTTTATAATGTCATATTGGGTGGTTGGGTGTGTAGGGGGGTAGGGTGGGAAGTTAATTAGGTAATAATTAATTTAGAATTTTTTAATACAATTTATTTAATCAAATGATTGATCTTTGTTATGTAATTTGTGACATATTTATTTCACTTATATTTTAGATGTGGCCCGATAGGTGTTTGGGGTGTAAGGTGGGAAGTTAATTAAGTAATAATAAATCCACAATTTATTATTAATTCATAATTATTTAATTACATTTTTATATGTAAATTTTGAAATACTTATTTAAATTCATTTCATTTTAGCTGTGGGATGCTAGTTTCGTAGGGGTCTACGGTTGGAAGTTAATTAGGTAATTATATTTTTGTAATTATTGGTTGTTAATTGTTAAATAATTACTAAATATATTTTAAATATGTAAGTAAGACAATAGTTATTTTTTAGTTGTACTTTAGATGTGGGCTGCCAGGTCTGTAGTGGTACAGGGTGAGAATATGATAATTGGATAACATTTATTAATTGCTAAGATTTTAATTATACATATATATTTATATAGTTAAGACCAACCTTTCCAATAGACAAAGCTTTTTTTGTTCTGCTAACAACTTTGCCGCTGTTTGCCACTTACTATAGCTGCTGTGTGTAATGTTTTGGGTGATTTATCAATCAGGGGCTGAGAAAAAAAGGGGGAAAGGCAAAATGCTTTTTCCCTATGCAAAGTCTATGCGGATTTTGCTGTTTTTGAACATGACTACTACCCGAACAGCTGAATGTATTTATACCAAATTTGGCAGAAAGGTAGATCATGGTCCAGAAAGATCTCTTTTTGTTCTTTTGTGTAAATCTGTTGAGTAGTTTCAGAGTTATTTAAGGGAAAAAAATATAGACAATTAGGGAGGCTGAGGGTCCGTGGGTCCGACAGATCTCATTGTGAGATCTGATTGACTGCCAGCACTTCAACCAGGAAGTGCTGGCAGTCTCCTTGGGACTCAGACTCAGCTGAGTCTCAAGAATAAACAGCAGAGGAAACCTAAAGAGGGCAGGGTAGTAATACCCTTAACGCCCAGGCCTGGTGGTGAAGTTGCACAGGGACCCCTACAGGGCCCAAAAATATTTTTTACAAAAGTTTGCAGTGAATTTGTGGAGGATCCGTGACTCAAGGGCAAAAGTTTTTAAAAAATCAAGCGTGTTCTCCTGCACTTACTTTTTATTTTGCCCCCCCCCCCGGCTGGTTCTTTGTTTTTAGGGTGTCTATGTGGGTATTTCATTAGGTTACAAGTTAGCTTTTAAGGTTAGTGAGTACTTTTTAGGGCAGGTGTGCATATTGCACTAGATTACTTAGTAGTTTCTAGGGCACAAGGAGGGCTGTTGCACAAAGTTACTGATAATTTTTTAGGGCACAGAAATGGGTCTTGCACCAAGTTACTATTTCGTTTTTAGGGAGCAGGAATAAGTTTTGCATTGGGATAATGATTAGATTTTAGGGCACCAGTGTGTACATAACATCAAAAGCCCATCCTTTCGAGGAGTACATTCTTAACTTCTTCCTATGGAATAACTCCAGCTGTGCTAGCAGATCTATATTCTGCTTGAAGTTTGCTGGTCAAATTGGATTGCTCCCCTTCTTGAAATTTTAGTAAACTCTGTGTGGTGTAGCATGTTCAGAACAGACTAAATTAAGGACATTTGCCATATTCTGAAGTCCAATTGGTTGATTTTGAGAAATTCATAGATTTTCAAAAATAGTTCTCGATTTGAAGCTGCCTGTTCTTGTGCCAGCTTGTGGTCATCAGTAAGAGCTTTTAGTAGTTATTCCATGGTAGTTTCTAACCTGTTACTTACTATCCCACACCTAACACCAAAATTGTGGGGGAACAGGTATAGAAAGAGATAAGGCTGCAGATTTAAGCCAGTTTAAAGCTTTATTCAGGTAGCTATCCATCAAAGATCTATGATGGATGAAGGTTCTTCTCATATATTTCTAGTCTGTCATCCAACAGGAAGGTTTCAAGCTTTCTCAGAATGCTGTGTAGCAGAAAAGAACTATCCATCACCCTAGATCCCTTTCACCTACTAGTTTCCTTTCTTCTAGCCGCACCTCCTACCTTGGAATAATTGAAGTGCTCCTACTGAATTGCAGCTTTTCCAATTGGTTCTTTTAAATCTAGTAAGGCTCGTACATCAATCTTGATGTTTTCCTTCTAAGAAGGCAGAGTCTTAGTTTTTAATATGTCTCCTAATGATCTTGAAGTCTTTTGTTGTTTTCAAGTGATTCCCAACAAGTTGAAAAAGGAGGGCATGCAACTTGTGTTTCACCGGGGTCCCTTGACAGGAAGGTGCAGGGCTTTTAGCATGACAAATAAGGTGAGTGTTGAAGTAGATATGGATGTGTGGTAGCAAGTCTATATTTAACTCATGAATAACTTTGTATTACTGATAGTTTCTGGAAGAAAGTGGTGTTTTACAGGCTATAGTATTTTTAAGGTACTCTGAGTTTGCTGGGTGTATCATTTTCATGTTTTCATGTTTTGAGGAACAAAGTTTGACTTCAGAGTGTGGAGAGATTCTACTCTGTTTCATATCAGGTGAATTTCCTTGCTTCTCGTCTCTCTGGTGCTTTGTCTTTCACCCTCATTTTTCTGACTGATACTGATGGTAACTGGCCCTGACTGTGCCTTGGGCTCTGCTTAACAGGCCGAGGCCCGGGCTCTGAATAACAGGTATGTGGTCAAATGGCACAATGTTATAATTCCAATGGACAACGACAGTCCGTGTAAGATCCTAGTAAATAATAGGGCAAGGGGGATTCAAACTACCTATAGGTTCCTAGCATATAATAAGGCAGGGAAGTTTAGAGTCCCAGTAGATTTTCTGCACTGGAGTGTGCATTGCTGTGTTCCTGCTGTCATTTTTAAAGGCAGCCCTGCCTTGCAGAATGTCTTTAAAATGTAAAATGTATGCAAATTCGACTTTGGAAATAAAGGTACTTCCAAGTGACAATCTAATTTATTTGTACATATGTCACCCCCAAGGACTCCCCCAGATGTCCTAGGGGTAGGATGCCATATAAATATAAGCAGGGACATTATAAATGATGTTTTATGTGCCCTAGTGAGGGAAAACATGCACCTTTCATTTTCTCCCATTGTAAAAGTTGGCTCAATAGGCTATAATGGTAATATTTTTCATAAGCCTAAATATTGCTAGGAAATGAATGCTAATGATAAATGCAACAATTTTCAATTATTGAATTTATCATAACTTATACAGAAAATAATTTGACACTTTCTTCACTGTAAGCCAAATTTCAGCCTGATTGTGGTCTCTCCTGATTGGTCAGCCCTAACGGGATTAGCCAGGCTGCTTTGATGAGGTGATAAGTGGCCTGCACTGAGCAAAGGTTATCTGATGGGGGAAGTAGGCAGATGGTAACGCCAGACCAAGAAGGGGGTAGGTGAATCAAGCTGAGGCTTCAAAAGGATACCAGTCAGTAAGGATTGCAGCCAGGCCTGCACTCTCACCCTGTTCCCCACAGATAGATGGTGGGCTTAGGAAAGGAATTAGCAGATGTCCGGGGATGGGGAGGTTAATGGAAATGAGCTACACCAGTCGGTTGATTTAGCCAGATCTTACTCTACTGGAGGAAAAACATCCATCTTGGAATGTTAAAGTACAGTGCTTTATGGGACAAGAGGATGACACACTTTGGAGGAAGTTGTCCTACTTCTGGGTGGCGCCCTGCAGCTCATTTGACAAGGATGCCCATTGACTGTCCTCCAAGAACAAAAGTGGCTGATCTGCATTGGAATTCAGACCTGCTGCCTGAAACTACAAGAAGAAGGACTGTCCTGCAGAAACCCTGGTTTGCAACCTAGAGGCCTGTAGACTTAAGGATTGCTCCTGTTGCACACTGGAACAACAGCCCAAAGGACTTGACTTTGCTTCAAAAAGGACTCAAGAGTGGACTTTCTGAAGCAACAGGTTAAAAGAGCTTCCCTGCACCAACCTCCACAAAAGTCCCCAGCACTGGAGTGCATCCGGTGGACTTGCAAGGATTTGGCCAGGTGCACTGTGGGAATTCTAGTCCCAACTTTCCAAGGAGCAACAAGGAGATTCTGGAACCTTGGATTGGAGTTGTGGATCACTTTACTGCATCAAGAAACACTTCTGGAAGTAAGTGTAAAAGTGTTACATTGCGGACAGCTGGAACTCCTGACTATGTCCCGGTCCAATGCAACCTTCCCTATGAGAGCTACTTGCTTCTAAATGCTAGTTTCCCTTTTAATCTTTAGAAATTCATATCTCTGGTTCCCTATATTGGAGTTTTGTAATTTCTGTATCTTTTTAAAGATACAAATATTTACGATATATTTATAAATTGGTGTGGGATTTTTAATGTGTGTTGTCTTACTTATTTACTGTATTGGTGGATGCCTGGAAAACTGAAGCTGAGTGGGGAGCCAGGGAATTGCTGTCCCACAATTCATCCCTGCAAGGAGGAGGGGCTGCTGCTGGCATTCTCCCCATGCTGATAAGCACCCTCCACCCACCACAGCACTGGACATCTGGAAAACTGAAGCGGAGTGTGTAGTTTGTCAATAGTTGTGTACCAATTCTGATTTTAATGTTAATGAATGTAATGACATCCTATTTATGAGAAGGGTGGGGTGGGGTGGCCCTGGTTTTAAAACTTTCAACGGGGATTATGTAGTTATTAACTGCAAAAAACCTAGTCTGGCTAAGCACCTGGTTGCCTGTTCAACTCGTTGTCGTCCCACGGGTGCTGGTATAGTCATCAGGCACCTGAGTTATTTCTATAATCACCTACAGCTGTGTAACACGGCAAGGCACGTGGGGAGGGTTGGGGTGGTCCAACACGTATTTCTCATGTCTAACAGGTTCTTTCCCCTGTCAGGTTTGGACGACAATGACTGGCTGCGAATTGTTGCGACTCCCTGTTTGTTTCCCCCCAGGGTTAGGAGGCCTTCAAGCTTCCCTGCGATCCAGGCAGAAGCCAGAGCAGAGACTATTGCCAGGACCCCCACCAGGAAATAAGACTCTCCTGTTTGTCACCCTTGTGTCCCACTCTGTCACCCTGTCCACCTTGAACTGCCATTGCTCCCCTTCCTATGCCCCCTTGTACAATGCACCTGTGATACAAATAGACTGGACTCTACCCTGGACTTTCCTCCATCATCCCTCCAGCCCATTGCACATCCCCCTCTACCTCTTAGCACTTAAATAAACACCCATTGAAAACATACAACTATGGAGTATGTCAAATGATTTAAGTATGTATTTGTTAAACAAGGTTTAAACATTGAAAATCAACTGGACAGAAATGTATACATAGGAATGACCTGTAGTTGGTTGCAGTCAACACACCAGGAGTGATAGTGGGGCACAAATATCTACAAATAGAGATGCCAAGGCTACAGTGAGTGACCTTAGAAGTGGGAAAACCAGCCTGCCAGTGACAATGTCAAACACAAAACTGTCATTTAAATGTGAAGTTACACTGTCTTACCTGTGTGTCATTGGAAGTATTGACGAATAATTGCACTTCTGTTGTCCTCAGCCTCATCCTCTGCCTCCTCATCTTCACCGTCCACAGAGTCCACTGCTTCCACACGGCTATCTCCAGCCCCCTCCTCCTGCAAAAAAGGCACCTGGCGACGTAAGGCAAGGTTGTGCAACATACAGCATGCCACGATGATCAGGCAGACTTTCTTGGGTGACTAGTACAGGGATCAACCTGTTAGATGGAACCAACGATACATGGCCTTCAGGAGGCCAAAGGTCCTCTCAATAATTCTTCTTGTTCGCCCATGTGCCTTATTGTAAGGTTCCTCTGCCCTTGTCCTGGGATTCCTCACAGGGGTCAGGAGCCATGAGAGGTTGGGGTAACCTGAGTCACCTGCAAATATCGAGGGACAACTGTTAGCCTCACACCAACCCTTAGGGCCCACACCCTACAGATACACCAACATCCACTGGGTGGGAACCAGGGCTCACCTATTAGCCACACCCTGTGTCTCTGGTTAGGCTCCAAGTGGGCATACAGCTCTGTGATTGTGGCCCTGTCCAGTCTATAGGTGAGGATAATGTGCCTGTCCTCCATTATTGCCAAGTCCACCAGGGGTCTGTACACGGGGGTATGTCTCCATCTCCTATCAATCTGAAGCAGTTGCAATCTATGGGGCAAAATGGTGAGCAGCTGGTCAGTACCTCTTTTTTCCAACCACTTCAATGCATGTCATTATTGTAACAGTATTTTGTTGGAGAGCTCCATGGTGCATATGCGTACTTTGACGTAGTTAGGAGCCATGACCTGTACCCCCCCTGAAATGGCGTCCGCCTCTCCTGTTTGGAGGGACAGGTGGAAATGAGGTAATTCCGCAGACGTTGTGCGCCGTTGTGGTAGGCGGTCGAAAACCACAGTGCAACTCCTCATTAGTCAACATTGGGCCCTATGGGGTACAGTGGCCAATGGATATGTATGACGCCCGTGACGGTATGCACTGCTGTGGACGGCACCACCATTTTCTATCTGTTCACTCACTTGCTACTTGACCTTCAACAGGAGAGGACCTACACTGCGAGTGCTGCTGTGACCTGTGTCTGGAACTGACCATGGCTTGTGTCACTGGGGAAAGGGCCCCTGCCTTCACCTCGGCGGAGTTGGAGCGACTGGTTGATGGGGTCCTACCCCAGTACCGAATGCTGTATGGGCCTCCAGACCAACAGGTGAGTACACCGTGAGTATGATGCATGGGGTGTGAATGCATGGAGTGCAGTGTGTGAAGGCCTCAACTAAGGGGGGGGATTGGTGGATGGGACCTGGGTAGAGTGATGCATGTATGGTGGGCCATGTCCGTGCTAATGGGGATGGGAAGGGGCATGGTGGGCCATGAGTGTAACAGGCAGGACGGGCAGACTAATATCTTTCCCTGTGTCCATTTCCCTGCAGGTCAGCGCCCATCAGAAAAAGGGTATATGGCGTGCCAACGCCAAGGACGTGCGGACCCTGAGGGTCTACAGCAGGCGGAGAATTCACTGACGCAAACGGTGGGAGGACCTGAGACGCTGGGCATGCTAGACAGCAGAGGCCCAGCTGGGGATGGCCTCCCAACAAAGAAGGGGTGCCCATCGAATCCTGACCCCTCTGATGGCCCACATACTGGTGGTGGCCTATCCGGAGCTGGATGGGCGCTTTGGGGCATCACAGCAGCCACAAGTGGGTGAATACAGTGCCCCAATATACAACTTGCGGCGGCTGGGGTGGTATCCGGCTAGGGGATGTGGGCTTGTGGGTGTCCAAGGCCAGGCCTGACATTGCAGAGTAGGTCCCATGTTGGTCAGGGTTCTGATGTAAAATACCTCCAACCAAGCTAGTAGGCATCCACTACTGGTCAAGGCTCTGTGGGTCTCAGGTATGCTGCAAATGGCTTTAGGTGTTCCTATTCATGGGCTGGTGACTAGCATTGTGACTGGTAGTGCATTGCCTAGTGCGTAGGGCTGTTCCCTGTGTGTGTGTGTGTCGTGTACACCAACGGTGGTGTTGTTGCCCCATAGACCATGTGTATCCTTTGTCTCCCCCCCCTTTTTGTTTTGACACCTTATCCTTATGTGCATTAGCATCATCTGGCGGAGGAGCTGAGGCACTGGCGATGGAGGGAGCTGCATCATACAGTGCCCAGGAGGCCGAATCCACTGACGGTGAGGGCACCAGTGGGACGGAGGGCGAGGGGAGCACCACAGCGGAGACTGGAGGGGACAGTTCGGACACGGATTAATCCTCTGATGGAAGCTCCCTGGTGGTGGCAGACACCTCTGTGACCACCCCAGCTACAGCCACCACCCCCTGTACCAGCACCACCCTCCCTGCAGCCCCTCAGCGCGTTTCCCGTGCCTGCTCACACAGGAGGGTGGGCATCTCCTTCGCCCCAGGCACCTCAGGCCCTGCCCCAGTGAGCCCTGCTGCCCTGAGTGAGGAGGCTATTGGCCTCCTGCGATCCATCTCTGTTGGGCAGTCCACCATTGTAAATGCCATCCAGGGGATGGCAGCCCAAATGCAACAGACAAATGCATTCCTGGAGGGGATTCACATTGGCATGGCGGCCCAACACAGATCAATCCAGGCTCTGGCCTCCACTCTGATGGCAGCCATTGTCCCTGTTTCTAGCCTCCCCCCTCCAACTTCCTCTACCCAATCCCATTCCCCTCAAACCCTACCTATCCCAAGCACAAAGTCAGACGAGCATGCACCCAGAACAACACACAAGAGTAGACATGGCAAACACAAGCACCACACATCATCCCACAGGCACATAAACAAACACCATCCAGATACAGACACACCAACATTCACTGCCTCCTCTGTGGCCCCCTCCTTCTCATCGCCCACCTCCCTCCCAGTTGCGTCTACACTCACACCTGCCTGCACAACATCCTCATCCACTACACACATCACCAGCACACCTATCAGCACACGCCCCTTACTGGCAGTCACCACCCCCACTTCCATGCACACGTCCCCTGTGTCCTCTCCCACTGTGTCTGTGCCCCCTCCTCCCAAAGTACACAAGCGCAGGCACTCAAACACCCAAAAGCCATCCACCTCACAACAGCATCCAGCCCATGCACCTGCACCCAAACGCAGACAGACACCTCCTACAACCACTCTCTCTACCTCCACTCCCAAACCATCTCCCTCTTCCCGCCCCAATGTCCCTAAGAAGCTTTTCTTCGCCAACATTGACCTCTTCCCTAGCCCTCCCCCCATCCCTCACCTCAGGCCTGGGTGGTCAAAACCCAGGCAAGCACCTCAGCCATCCTGTCCAGGGGCACAGTAGTGTCCACAGCTACACCTGGTGGGAGAGGATCCCGGGTACCAGGCAGCCACACTGATAGGATGCCTGAACCAAGTGCAGCAAGGAAGGGCAAGGAGGCACCCCCAGCTGCTGCAAAGAAGGGCAAGGAGGCACCCCCAGCTGGTAAAAGGAAGGGCAAGGAGCAATCCCCAGCTGCTGAGAGGAAGGGTAAGGAGCAGTCCCCAGCTGCTGCCAAAAGGAGCAAGGAGCCATCCCCAGCTGCTGGCCAGAGGGGCAAGAGGCCTGCAACAGCAGACAAAAATGACAAGAGGCCTGGTGCTGGGACTCAGTCGGAGCCCCCACCACTAACCATGGTGGTTCAGCCATCTGAGGCTGCAGGGGAAGGGGTGGAGCCTCCCCCTAGCACTGCCACCAGCACCAGTGCCAGCAGCCTCAGCTCCAGTGGGCAGCCATCCGAGACTGCAGGGGAAGGGGTGGAGCCTCCCCCCACCACTGCTAGCACCGCCACCAGCACCACTGCCAGCAGCCCCAGTGGGCAGCCATCCGAGGCTGCGGGGAATGGCTGGAACCTCCCTCCACCACTGCTAGCACTGCCACCAGCACCACCACCAGCACCACTGCCAGCAGCAGCAGCCCCAGTGGGCAGCCATCCGAGGCTGCAGGGTAAGGGCTGGAGCCTCCTCCCACCACTGCTAGCATCGCCACCAGCAGCAGCAGCCCCAGTGGGCAGCCGACTGAGGCTGCAGGGGAAGGGAAGGAGCCTCCCCTCACCACTGCCAGCACCGCCACCAGCACCACTGCCAGCAGCAGCAGCCCCAGTGGGCAGCCGTCCGAGGCTGCAGGGGAAGGGCTGGAGCCTCCCCCCACCACTGCTAGCACCACCACTGCCACCAGCACAGCCACCAGCACCACTGCCAGCAGCAGCAGCCCTAGCGGGCAGCCGTCCATGGCTGCAGGGGAAGGGCTGGAGCCTCCCCACACAACTGCCAACACCGACACCTGCACCGCCACTGCCTCCATTGAGTATCCATCACTGCCGGCAGACAGCGTCTAGTCCTGCCTCCATGGGCTGTTGTGCAGCGTGGCCCCTGCAAATCCTGTGGGTCTGACACACAGCTGGGAGACTGTGACCTTGAACCACCCAAGACCTGCATCACAGGACACAATGCCCCCTCCAGAACCAGTGGAGAAGCCATCAACTCACCCCATCCTTCACAGGAAGAAGCACACTGGGCACGATGCGCCCTCCAGAACCAGTGGAGAAGCCATCTATTCACCCCATCCTTCACAGGAAGAAGCACACTGGGCACCATGCCCCCTCTAGAACCAGTGGAGAAGTCATCCACTTGCCCCATCCTTCACAGGAGGAAGCATACTGGGCATGATGCCCCCTCCAGAACCAGTGGAGAAGACATCCACTCGCCCCATCCTTCACAGGAAGAAGCACACTGGGCACCATGCCCCCTCCAGAACCAGTGGAGAGGTCATCCACTCCCCCCATCCTTCACAGGAAGAAGCACACTGGGCACAATGCCCTCTCCAGAACCAGTGGAAGTAGTCACCCACAAGAGAGACTGTGGCCTTGCACTCCTCAGGACAAGTCAGTGGGCACATCACCCACTTGTGAGACTGTGGCCTTGCACTCCCCAGGACCAAGCACAGGGCATGTTGCCCCCTCCAGAGCATGTGGGCAAGTCACCCACTTGAGAGACTTTGGCCTTGCACTCCCAGGACTAAGTACAGGGCAGGTTCCCCCTTCCAGAGCCAGTGGGCAAGTCACCCACTTGAGAGACTGTGGCCTTGCACTCCCCCGGACCAAGCACAGGGCATGTTGCCCCCTCCAGAGCCAGTGGGCAAGTCACCCACTTGAGAGTCTGTGGCCTTGTACTCCACAGGACAGAGTGATGGGCATGTTGCCCCCTCCAGGACCAGTGGCGTTGTACCATCTTCTGGCTGAGGTGCCCCCCCATTCCCCGTCCCCCTGAGGTGCCGGTCTATTTTTAACCTGATGCCCCTGCAGTGTTCTATCCGTGTTGTTGCAGGAGTGAGTTTGGGCCTTGGACTTTGTGATGTGGCCCTGTGGCCCACAGACATTGAGGACAGTGCAGTGTCCCTTGCATTGTAAATATATGTATACTTTTTGATTTGGATGCACAAATGTCACCTATATTTATCTTATTACAGCCTTTTTACACTATAGTACTTGCATTATTCCTGAGGGGTACGGGTGTATATATTATTTTACCGCATCTGGTTGTGTGTGTAGTGTTCGGGGTGGGGGTGTTGCGTGTGTGTGTTACTCTCTTTTTCCTCCCCCCCTCTCCTGTGTGCTAGGCGGCAGTACTCACCATGGTCGTCTTCGCCGGCATTGGTGTTCGTGGTGGAGCAGAAGGTAGAAGAGCATGGGGAAGACATGCAACTCGGGCTCCATGGCAGCGTGGTTCTTCCTTGAGTGTCCTGAGGTGAGTCGTTTCCCTTCTGTACAGGGTTTCCACCAGGCTTTTGATGTCGTTGGTACCGTCCCAGAAAAGGTAGCGATAGGTGTGTCATATTACTGTGGGCGGTACATTGTCTTTTGCCTGGCTGTTGGCTGATAACGCCGTGGTGCCTGTTGATTTCTCCCTGATGGTCGGTGTGTTAAAGTGGTGTCTGTCTGAGCGGTTTCCACCGTGGTCATAATTTCATATTTATTACTGCCGGCCTGTTGGCGGTATTACCGCCACTTTATCACTGACCGCCAGGGTTGTAATGAGGGCCTAACTTCCTTTTTGATAGAGAATGGGAGAGGCATGCTGTGAAAGTTAAATCAATATTCCAGCCATTTCAGTTGATTTCATAATACATTCAGGTTTATTTAAGTGACTGACAATGAAGACCCCATCCACCATTACAGTCCTCAACTGTTATCTCCTTCTTCCATACAAATTCCACACTGGAACAAAATTGGCGTTCCAGAATATCATGTCATTGCCTAGTTACTAAACACAACACCACCTCCCTCACCTCACAAATACAAAAAAATAAAAATACAGAGTTCACATTTCTTACTTAGGTAAATCATCATGATACATGGAAAGTAACACAAACTAACATTCTACGAAAATTTTTCGTAAGCCTTATACAGTACTCAACTGTATTCAAATACTAACCAACTAGATTTCAATGAAAACTTGAGTATACCTGATTTTATTTTATTTTAGATTTATTTTACAAAATCTTGCAAATAAATGGGTCTCTTTCTTACCCGCTGAGGACTTCACTTCCCCACGAGACCATAATTTTGTGTATCATCATTTGTGCAGCGCTATTTAGTCAACGGTGTAAATTTCGCCAAACTATTCAAATTCCACATACTATGGTCACTCAGCTTTACCGCATTTTTTAAAACTTTAATCACCTTGTAAGGTTGACTGTATTTAGAAAGACCCCCATTCTTGGGTGATTTTATTTTCACCCAGTCTCCTATACACACTACCGTGTCTTTAACCGATTTCCTCACGTCATACAACTCTTTTCTTCGCACCATCTTCTCTCTTTTTTCACTCTCCAATCCCCAGCCACCTCAACATGACTGTCCACCATCATTCGTTCCTAAGACACCCACAGAGGCATTACCTCTGTGTTGGCCCTCCTACCTCTGAATAACTGAAAGGGAGACATTCCAGTAGATGAATGTGCAGTGAAGCGATATTCTCTTTCTTTTTTCCTTATGGCTGCTTCCAAATTACCACCTCAAGTTAGAGCCTGTTGCACACTTTCTTTCAAGACTTTAACAAACCTTTCCACCACGCCACTGCTCTCAGAATGGTAAAGTGCTGCTTTCTTATGTTTCACTCCTCCTTCTTGCAGAAACCCCTCTACCACTGTTGAAGTGAACTGCACACCATTATCTGAGAGAATAGATGCTGGAAACCCTTCCTTCTCAAACAGATCTTCCAAAAATTCAATAATCACTTTCGATTCTACCAAGCCAACAACCTTAACTTCAGGCCAGCATGAAAACATACCCAAACACACCAACACATAATGATCATAGGAATTAATCCTTACAGGTCCCAAAATGTCGATCGCGATGTCTGACCAGGGACTGCTTGCTTGTTGCCTCAGACCATTGGTTGTGTCCTACATTTCAACCCTTTATCACAGGATGAGCATTCCATACAATTCCTTACCATTCTCTCAATTATCATGTCCATAGCAGGCCACCAGTAACCGTCTCTCACCCTTTCTTTGGTTTTAACTATCCCCATATGACTTGCATGAGCGTGCTTTAATACTTTTTCCCGCTCATTAATTGGAGGGACTAATTTAGTACCTCTCATAAGCAAACCATCAACCACTGATAATTCATCCTTAACTTGCCAAAACCCTTTCAGATCACCATCACATCTACCTTTCTCACACCATCCAGTATTATTAATACAAATCACCTTTGTAAGATCACATCCTTCCTCAAATTATCTCTCCAAACTTCTTCAGAGACAATGCCTTCTGAAATCAAACACACATTGACTTCTTCCAAGTCTTTATCTTCAAAACTATCACCTTCATCTGATACTTCACTTTCTACATTACCCATCCTTGATAAACAATCTGCTAAAACGTTATCCACACCTGGTATGTATGACACTTAAAAGTTAAACTCCTGCAGCGCCACAACCCATTTACATATTCTATGGGAGACCAAATCTATTCCCTTCTTTCAGAAAACTTCCCTAGGAGGTTTGTGATCAGTTTTAACTACAAACTTCTTTCCCCACAGAAATTTCTATAATTCACGTTCTGCCCGGTATACAGCAAGTGCCTCTTTCTCTACTACAGAGTAATTACACTCTGCTTCCCTCAATGCGTGAGAAACAAACAAAATAGTCCGCTCTACCCCATCTTTCTTCTCCATAAGAACTGCTCCTAACCCTTTTGTGCTCGCATCAGTCAATATCCAAGACTCATCCATGAGATAAAAGCTACCAAGATTCGTAGCAGTTTTCAAACAGTGCTTTACTAGAATGAAATCCTCCTCGCATTTTGCAGTCCACTCAAATTCCTTCCCTTTCTGCAATATCTTTCTCATCCCTGACATCGCATCAGCTAAATTGGGAATAAACTTGTTAAAAAATTCAGTCATACCTAAAAACTTCATTACTTCTCCTTTATTGTGTGGAGTCTTAAGTTTACAAATTGTGTTAACAAGATCAGTTTTTGGTCTGATTCCTTTAGCACTCATCACATGACCTAAGTACTCAATCTTCCGCACATCAAATTGACACTTCTCAGCTTTCAAAGTCAAGCCAACATCCCGTAACCTTTACAATACTTCCCTTAATCGACCATCATGCTCCTTATCCGATCCAGCTATCAAAACATCATCCTGGTAAATCTTAACACCATCCACCCCCTTAAGAACATGCTCCATCACTCTTTGAAACATTAATTCCGCTGATATCAATCTAAAAGGTATTCTCACAAACTTAAATGCCCCAAAAGGCGTAACAAAAGCGGTTAGATCCTGAAAGTGTGGATGTAAAGTTACCTGATTGAACACTGAAGCAAGATCTAGAGAAGAGAAATATTTTGCCCCATCAAGTGAGCACAACATCTCACAAATATTTGGGAGCGGATAATGATCCACAGTCACCACCTTGTTGAGTTCTCTAAGTCTACACTCAGCCTGGATACCCCGTTAGCCTACTGGGCCATCACAACAGGAGCTAACCAATCTGTAGCCTCCACCTCCTGTATAATCCCTTCATTGACCAGTCTGTCTAACTCAATCGTCATACCTTCTCGTACTAGCAATGGTACATTCCTGACCTTAGCTACTTTAGGTATGGCACCCGATTTCAGCTTAATGGAATGTTAATAATTCCTAAAACAACCGAACTTGTTAGAGAAAACTTCTGGAAATTCCTTTGTCCACTTAACATTCCCAGTCACTACCGAATTGATGACAGATTTGTTCTTCACACATGCTGGGAGTTCGTCATTGGGATCATTTATAACCGGTTTGTTTCTCACACATACTAGGGAATCCTCATTAGGATCCAAATATACATTCAGATAACATTGGTGAAGCCAACTGATAAGAGAATCTCCTTTCATAGAAACATATATTTTCCCTGGTATAATCCTGTCCTTAAACTCAATCGTGCCCCAGAAATATCCTAATAAGTCTATGGGTTTGCCCCATAACCTCTCAGTTTAATAATAAATTAACCATGTTCATAAAAAACTTTTGGAATAAGAGTTATCTTAGCCCCAGAGTCAAATAATATCTTGACTGGATTTTCCACAAGCTCTACACAGGGCCTTCCACACAGGACATCCCTTATTATTAGCAAAGTGTCCTTCATTACCACACCTGAAACACTTTCCTTGCATATGTTTCATGTTGGCATTGCCCAACCCTGGAGCCTTATTACAAATGTTACTATTTTGTACTACTTGCACTGAGTTTCCTTTTCTAATCTCGCTCCCATTGTCAATTAACATCGTATCTTTCTTCAATACATCAGCACAAGCCTTTGAATGTTCAATTTATTTTGCTGTAACCAGGACATCTTGCAATGAAGGATTGTCCTTTTGCCACATACTTTCCCAGGCTTTGTCTGATGCACATCCCAACATTAACTGATCCCTCAGCCTCTCCTAAAAGGAAAATTGCATGTAGAAGCCAGTTTTCGCAATTCAGTGATGTATTGTTCGACGGACTCTCCTGTACGCTGTACCCTGCATCCAAAATGATATCTTTCGAGAATAGCACTGAGCTTTGGAAGATAATCCAAATCCAATGTATTGATGCATATTTCATATTCATTCAACTTTGCAACATCCTGATCTGGAAGTTCAGGCAGATGTTCAAATACTTCCTGCCCCTCCGATCCCAAACAATGCATCAAAAGAGAGGTTTTCCTCTCTGCACTGAGCGAAGTTCCACAAACTCTTGCATAATGATGAAAAACTTTCTTCCACTTGCGCCAAGGAATTGGTGGATCTCCTAGAGAAGATTAAAAAAATGACAGTGGTAGAACATTCTGCATTTTTTAATTTTTTATTTTATTGTTATTTGTATTATGCTGCAAGTATCTTTTAAAGCACTTGAAGAGATCCTGGTGATTATCTGCTAGCGTCGTGTGTATGTATACGTTGTCATGGAGACCTACACTGAACACAGTGTGTTTCCGTGGTTACCATAGACAATATCACGCAGTGACGTCACTGTGCGTTGCTTGTATTGTGTGTCTCTCGCGCGAGATCAACCCGGAAGACGTCTGAGCAAGGAGCGTGCAACAGTGGTAAGCGCGAGCGGCTGCTCATTACTTGATTAAAAGTTAGATGAAGTATATAAAGTATTTTCCGTTAAACATAGACGGTGGCACAGTCAAACGCATACACCCCCTCGAGCTCTACTCACGCAGTGGTGCTCGGGGTGTTTTCTTCTGTGAAAGCGATCCACCGCTGTATTTCGAATCATCGGTGTTGAGGTCTTAGTAGTTCTTCAGTCACTCGGGTTCGGATGTCGTAGCCAAATGTGAAAGTTAAATCAATATTCCAGCCGTTCCAGTTGATTTCATAGTACATTCAGGTTTATTTAAGTGACTGAAAATGAAGACCCCATCCACCATTACAGTCCCCAACTGTCATCTCCTTCTTCCATATACATTCCACACCGGAACAAACTTGGCGTTCCAGAATATCATGTAATCGCCTAGTTACTAAACACCACACATGCCTAGTGGAAAATCGCCACCTGTGTCATCCCTATTGCATGCTGACGATGCTGTCCTCCTCTCCTGTACCACTAACAGGCAAAAGTGCCTGGTTGATTTGTTTGTTGAGTTCATGGACAATTTGGATCTAGACATGAACATCAAAAAACACACTACATGATATGTGGGAAATGATCCGCTAAGCCAAGACCCATTACAATCAAGGGGAAGTCCATTGCGAGGGTGGCTACTTTCCCTTATCTAGGGGTAACTTTTGACCATCTTAATACTTGGCCTCCTTGCCCTGCAAGCCATTGTTTATGGTTCAATCAAGCCTGTGGCTCCCATTTTAGATTTGCCACCACATTGGGCAGTACTCCCATTGAGCCCCTTTTGCAAATCTATAAAATGAATTGTCGACCTGTGCTGATGTACGGGCTCTAAATTGGGGGTATAGGGATTGTTCTGGAATTCAGTGGGAGAAGAACAGCTTTTACCGGAGGTTGCTATGTGTGGGTCCTGCCGCTGTCACCCATTTTGTGCATGAATAGTTAGGCCTGAATTATGCTGACAATTACGCTATTGTTGCCTCGTTGCTTTTGTGAATAGCTGTGTGGGGAGTCGACAGTATTTAATAGGGATGTGATTGAAGACTGTTTGAGTTGCAACAATGACCTTAGAATTCCATGGCTTAGCCACGTCATGAGCGAGGCCGAGACCCTGGGCTTGCCTGAATTGTTTTTCACCCCACGCTTGATTAGCAAAGGGGATGGCAAAAGGGCCAAGGAATTATTTTTTTCCTATGAAAACGAGAGAAGAGAGAAAATGATCTTAGGAAGGCCAGTTTTGTCAGCACTTCCACTTTTGAAAACTTCATTTGGTCTTGAACCATACATCACCTGGGATAGATGGCCTTGGGAGAGATTGCTCCTTACGAGCTTTCACCTGGGTGATATCCGTTCGAGCCTCTGTTTTCCGCTCGGGCAGTATGCTCTATCTTCTATAGAGGTATGTCCATATGTCGCTTCCTTAAGACCTTGGTACAGCTGGTTCTCTTTTTTGTGAGTTTTATTATCTCCCTGCCACAGGTTTTTGCTACCCCTCCTCAAGGCAAGGGGCTTTTATCAATACAGACCATCACTTTTTCACCTGCACTTGCTGTGCGACCAGGAAGTAGTCTATGCGGTCTGCTCTTTTTTAAAAAGTGCCTTACTCTGGAATAAAGTTATGAATTGTTAATCTGTTTGGGGCTCTTTATAATGTATTTATATGAATATATATTTATTTTGCTTGATGTTTGTGATATTTTATGCTGGTTTTATTATTTTATGATGATATATTTATAATCGAAATAAAGATATTAATCAATCAAACCTCATTGGTGTATTTAAACGTTTTACATACCTGTCTCCTGAATTAAGCCTGGCTGCTTGTTGCCAAGCAGGAGTTGAGCCAGGGGCTACTTTGTGGCACCTCCACTGGGCACAACCCTGTGCTGGGGGGGTGGTATTGCTAGTGGTAGGGGGGTGCTTACCTATACCAATTCCCAGCCTCTAACAGACTCCTAGAGAGGTGACCAGCAGCTTTGGAGGGGAGGGCAGCGTGCATAATAACATCTTGTTATGCAGCTCTTCATATTTCACTGTCATTAAAAAAAGTCAGGTATCACTACCATTGGGGAATAGTATTGCGTTCAAAGACCCTGCAAGGATAGAAGGCTAAGTGGGTTTTGCCATCAAGCAGTGAAGAAATACTGCTGCTCAATAAGTCCTAGTTCTGAAATGGCAAGTGCACGACATGTTGTGAACAATGGATGGGGCAGCAACACTCTGTAGATGAAGACAAAGAAGGTCTGAATCCCCAAACTTCAACTGATCCACTAACTTAGGACATAATGGTTGTGGCACCTGTGCATCTTAAGAGAATGAGTTTTCAATAGTGATGCCATGCTGCACCACATAACTGATTCCGCTAAGGCCAGGATCCAGAAGTGCTGCCAGAGCAAAGGAGGGCAGAAAAGTCAGATGCAGCACAAGGCTTTTCACCAATCTTGGTACCTGAAATAACTTGTACTTGATCAGATGCTCAAGCAGCCCCGTTGTCCATCTTTGATTAAGAGTGAAAGGCATGTACCACTGCAGGAGCAACTGACATTGTTTAGCAATCCGACAAGGTGGTCTGCCTCAGTCCACGAGATGCCACATTTTCAGGGTCCAGCAACACTGCGGCTGCTAGACCTCTTGTAGGTGTTCTCATAAAACACAATGAAGCAAAGTGGTAGAAATAAAGTGAAGCCTGTTAATGTAAGGGAACTCCAGGCGCATGGTTCCACTGCACTTTGTAACCCGTCTCAGTCGGGGCACTTGAGCGTGGCGGACCGCGCAAAAAGTTGCCTGCTCAGTCACGGCAGGGTTAGAAAACAATAAAAGCAAACAAAACAAAGAAAGAAATGAAAATAAAAACTCTTCCTTGAAATCGGAGCACAGAGACGCTTTAAGGCATGGGCAAAGTGGGATCTGGCTGAGGGCCCCAAACCTTCAGGGGTCCCCATGACAGAGCCAGCTCTGTTCAGCAGAAAGCATTGCCCTGATGACCTTGAATAATACTTAAACAGATTGTATTAAATGCCGTTTTCCTTTAATTTAGTTTTAATGTGGATGATGTGTGAGTTTATTACACATTTTGTAGAAAAATGTGTTTATATGTCATGCAAAATCGATTAAAAAAGTTTCTTTTAGATCAAAACAGAACCTCACATATGAGAAATAGGAGGGTGTTTTAGAAATGATTTGCAGCAATATTATCCATCTGCTGCTGTGTTACAATATTGAAAATACATGCCACCATCCCTGAGTATTAGATGTAAACACATTTAGAATTTGGAGGAGTGTGTCTGTGCACTGTCAGTGACCTGACCAAAGAGGGCATAAAAGAGTTGAAACTGCGTCATACATTCAAAGCTGTTCCCTACGGGTCCCCCATAATACGTTTGGCCTAGGACCTCCAAAATCCTTGAGATGTCCCTGTTGGGGCAACATCTCAAGAATGAAGAAAGGAAAACTATGGTCCTGTGGCTGGTAAAAGAAGGGAGACCGAACCAAAATATAATAAAAAAACAGGAGGAAGGGCTGTAAAATATGTAAGAAGGAAAGAAATGCCTCTTTCAAATCACGGGATAAAGGGTTATCTGTCTCAGGGTGAGGACTCACTCGACATACTCAAGGACTGAGACTAGGAAGACGTACAGGGCAGGTGAGGTGTATTGTGCACAGCAAAGTTCAGGAGTATAGTAGGCATGGAGGTCAGAGTGAGAATATGCCTTTACAGCCCTACAGTATGTACCTTAATTACAGCCTTTATTTTCTATATGCTTATATATACGATAGGATATCTTGATGAATATAGTTGCCATGCCATTTAAAATAGTTTTGTATTTAGCTTATAAATATGCTGTATTTCATTTCTGAACTATATTTTCGTAATTATGGTTTGGGCAACAGAAACAGGGGTTATGATTGTAACCATTAGCAGATGTGTAATTTATGATTGGTTGAAGTTCCTGAATTGCAACTTACTACTTTACTGATCATTAAACTGCACATTTCCTGTCTCAGCACAAACAGCAGACCATAAGAAGTGCACTGTGGTAATGGAAGGTTCTGTTTATAGGTTTTCTTATTTATAGATTAAGAAATCTAGCCCGACCAACGTGAATTTAACAAGAATGCAAATTAGTCAGAATTGTAGCTTAGTAGAAAACACACATAATTTATTGAGGTGTATATGAGCGTCTGATGAAAGAACGTTCGTCTATTTTCTGCACATTGAAACAGACAGTTTCCAAACATAAATGAAGAATTTTCTATGTGGTTTAAACTCTTGCTTGATTACATGTTTTGAGCATGAGTAGTATCATAGCTCAGGTTATGTGGAATGGATTGTATGTCTTATTTTCGACCACCATGAACCCTAAAACCCTTACTCAGATTCTAATACCCCTCATTTATTAACTGCACCCCAAAACGGCTAACCACCCCTAATCTTCACACATCCCTTAACCCTTAAAACCCTTCTCCACACCTAAACTCTCTCTATGCCTGAAGTCTAGCCCCCACCCTTAAAATCCACCTACCCTTTAACTCTAAACCCCCATCCTTATCTCCCCATCCATAACCCTAACAAGTCCCTCACCACCCATACATTTTACCCATCCCTATACCCCAAAACACTTATCACCCCTAACTCCACCACTCCCTGAACTCTAAACCCATCCCTTAACCCCACATACACCTGAACTCTAAAATCCCTGACCACCTCTAAACCTCACCCATCCATGAACTTTTAAAACACTTACCATCCCCTAAACTCCAATCACCCCGGAATCCTAAAAAACCTCTCCACCCCTAAACTCCACCCACCCCTGAAAAGCCTTCAACACCCCTGAGGCTACCAATCCCTGAACCCTAAAAGACCTTCACTACCCTATGCTCTATCAATCCCTGACCCTTAAAGCCAACCTCCACTCTTAGGCTCCACCTACCACTGAACCCTATAAACCCCTCACTACTTTTAAACTCCATCAATCCTTCACTCCAGCCATCCCTGACCTCTAAAACCTGTCACCTCCGCTAACCTCCACCCATCACTGAATCCTAAGAGCCCCTCACCACCCCTAATCTCCAGCAATCTCTGATGTCAAGATCCTGCGATCCTGCCATTGGGTGGCGCTATGTAAGGACCTTGTATGCGGCTGCTGCCATTATGAATACTAGTTTGAAACGTGCTGAACTTCAGCATTTCAAACCTCTCAGAAATCACATTCACTCTAGATTCTAGTCCTGGGTTACTTATCAATCACAAATGCATTATGGTACTTGTATGCCTTATCCAATCATGAGCGCTGGAGAGGAGGCTTTGGGTGACTCTTATTATGCTTAGAACTCTAACTTACCACTTCTGGCATGGCCATGTTCTCCCTTGCATAAATCCCTGTTAGATTATGAAATAAGATCCTATCCATTTTTCTCTCCGAAATATTATTCTGCTCACTGATTGCTTCCTGGAACCTCTGTGCACTTCTTCAGGCAGATAGCTGGATGAGGGACCTTAACTGCTCCCACCTGCACTGAGCTGCAGACTGCTCTCACATTTTTCTGAATTCTAATCACCCCGTTTGGCTGTGAGCTAGGAGGAGGGATTTAAGCCTGGCTTCTACTTTCAGAGCTTGTGCTGCAACTGGTGTTGGTGGATGCTCCTGTTTCTTCTCCAGGTGCATGCACACCCGAAACCCTCAAACCTTGAGAGGAGTTTCTGATTCCTGCTACTGCCTTTTGCAGTGTCCTATTTCCCTGTGGCTGCCCTGAGCAGCACTGTGTTTATGTGTTTTCCTTGTTTCTCAGTCTCATCTTCCTTTCTAGCCTGATCTCCTGATTTTTCTGTTTTCCTGTCAGCCTTCTGACCACGTATTCGCTGAGTTGGCAGCGGTTTCCTCTATTTCCTTGCTCTGAATCTCTGTTTTGTCCTTGTTCTGAATTCCTGAGTTTATCTCATGAGCCAGCAGGGCATAACTTGTTCCAGTGCCTATTGAGGATATCCTCGAGTTCCCTGCTCTGAGTCGTAGATCCAGTTCCCCTGCACCAGCAGGGCATAACTTGTTCCATTGCCTGTTGAATATGACCTCAAGTTCCTTGCTCTGAATCATAATTTGTTTGCCTGTACCAATGGTGCATTTCATGTTTCAGTGCCTGTTTGGTAGAGCTTCGTGTCCCTTGGTCTGAATCCTAGTTCCAGTTCCCTGCACCAACGGGGCATTTCATGTTGTTGCGCCTGTTGTATACAGCATCAAATTCCTTGCTCTGAATCCTAATTCCAGTTCCCTGTACCAATGGGACATTATTTTTTCCAGTGCCCATTGGGTACAGTCTGTCATTTATTCCTCTATTTCTATTCTTTATTTCTGAGGCCCTGATCATAACTTCTTGTCCTGTTTTTCTCCTTGTCGGATTGCTGTCTTGTCTGTCCTTTATTCTGGTTATTCTTCCATTATGGTTTTCTGTTCCATTCCAAAATCGGTCCACTGTCTGTTGCAGTCCCTATCCGTTTACAGTGTTACCTCCAGCTTGGTCTCCATTCCAATCAGGTAAGGGAAAAACTTCTGTTGTTGTGCCCAGGTCCTTTGGAGTCTTACCTTTCTCATTGTTGTTGCCAGTTTAGGTCCACCTTGCACTGAGTATGTTGGAGTGTGACTTTTATAATCAATATTAACATGAAAAGCTTGCAATATTATGTATAATGAAGCCTCATAGAAAATGTGTTAATGTAGTACTAATGTGCGCATTGAAATGTGCCCACGGGGAGTGGCCATCAATGTATACGATAATTAATGAAACTGACTAATAATGAATTAAAAATGTACTAATGTATGACTTTGCATTAGTATTAAGGATTATGTATTAGGGTTTTGCTAAATTAATCACTAGGCCTTAGTTAGCAAGGGTCTGGGCCTAGCTGCCTGGTCTCATATTAATTGTGTTTTCTAACGTGCAATGTGCTGCTTCCCTGAAGGATACGAAGCTGTACTTTTCCAAAAGCTAGAGATATGTGTGTAGCTGTAGTAAATTCTTTCTCATGGGACCCGACTTGCTCAAGGAGACATTCTTGCCGAATGCAACAGTGTAATTCGCAACAGGTGCAAGGTCGCCTGGACTAGGGGAAGACAATGGAACTACTGACTGGAGCGACAAGTGTACCTTTTCATACCTGACATTCCACCCGTTGAAGACGTCAATCACAGGAGCCAATCAACTGCATGAGAACTGTCTTAGGTGAAGATTCTAGTAAGGTGTGTGACGGATTATTGGACAGAGATAACAAAGCACCAAATATTTCCCAATGGGAAATTAGAGACTTGTTCGACAACTTTGATATAACGGCGTGACCCAAGGAGAAATCAACCATTACGGAGCCATTATCGAGCCATTCTTTGCCATTTTTCATCACCATTTGCCATTCTGAGAGACTTTGGGGGTCATTACAACATTGGCAGTAAAAGCCGATTACCGCCGTGCAGAAGACCGCCAACACACCGCCGCGGTAAACTGCCACGGTCATTATGACCCACAACTCAGAAACCGCCAAAATACAGACACCCACAGAAGCCGCCACACCAAAGGCCAGCGATAAACTGGCGATAACCAAACCGACACCGTCACACCAACAGAAATACGCCCACACTATCACGACACACGAATCCACGTGGCGGTCTTACAACCGTGGTATCCCATTGGCGGTACACACCGCCGCGCTCAAAATACACACACATCTCCAAAACACCGCCACATTGGACAAATCCAAATACACACACCTGATACACATACAAACACCACTCCCACACACCCAATACAGTATAAAACACACACCCACATCACCCACAAACCCCCACCACAAAAAAATCGGGACGACGCACAGAGAGAGAGACCATATAGAAGAATCGAGCACCCAGACCCACATATTACCATCACCCACACAAATACCACGCACTTCACACAACACACCAATACACATCACCACACTTATCACCACAGATTCCACCCCACACATCACCTACACCACCCCATGGCACCGCAAAGACACCCCAGGTTTTCGGAGGAGGAACTCAGGGTCATGGTGGAGGAAATCATCCGGGTAGAGCCACAGCTATTCGGAGCACAGGTGCAGCAGGCGTCCATTGCAAGGAAGATGGAGCTATGGAGCAGAATAGTCGACAGGGTCAACGCAGTGGGACAGCACCCAAGAAATCGGGATGACATTTGGAAGAGGTGGAACGACCTACGGGGGAAGGTGCGTTCCGTGGTATCCAGACACCAGATTGCAGTGCAGAAGACTGGCGGCGGACCCCCACCTTCTCCCCCAGAATTTACGACATGGGAGGAGCAGGTCTTGGCGATCCTGCATCCTGAGTGCCTCGGCAGAGTATCTGGAGGAATGTACTCTGGTAAGTCACATCTTCACTACTTCATACCCCCACCCCACCTGCATGCCAACACATACCCCCACCCTCAGCCTCACCCCCATCACTCCTACTCCTTGCAAATGTCCCACAATCACAACCCACCCATCCCAACACCAAGCCCTGCATGCGACCACAAAGCATGGACACCCATCACCAAAGCATGCCCACTGCACATACCCATAACCCCCCCCAACCACTGACACAAAAGCCCCCACACAGGAATGCAAACACTGGGGGACACGGGCACCCACCCATTGTACACCATTCCACACACAGATGCAATAATCATGCTTTTATACCCCTGCAGGACCCCTATGCAATGTCACCGCACAGGAGGGTCCACAAATGTCCACCCCCCCCGAAGAGGCCCACAGTGATGACTGCAGCTCTGTCGACCTGGATCTAGATGACCAGCCCGGCCCATCGGGGACCTCGGGACAGTCGGTTCCCCTCACACAGCCACAGGCCACTGCAGACCTACCCCCCTCTGGAAACACCAGCACAGCACCCACCCAGCGGGCCCACACCTCTGTCTCCAGGACACGTCAAGCAGCAGTGTGTTCACCACTACAGGGCACCCAGGTTAACCCACCACCCCAACAACAACAGGGACCTGGGGGCAGTGGCAGTGGGCACACGGTCCAGGGGACAGAGGCCCAGGGAAACAGGGGAACTGGGAGGGCTGCTGTGCGACAGGGTGGGGAAAGGCCCAGGGAACCCACTCTCCACGAGGCCCTCTCCTCCATCATGGGAGCATACCACCACTTCCAGGAGACGATGGCTACGGTACTGGCCAAGTTTCAGGAGACCCAGCGCATGCAGGAGGAACAGCATTTGGGCTTCAGGGAGGAACTCAGAACCATCAGCTCCGCCCTGGGCACCATCGTAGGGGTACTGAATCTGGTAGTGACCCCTTTGAGGGACACTGTGGCACCACAAAGGGCCCTTGACACTAGCATGGACCCAGAACTGCACACCACCTCCGCCGGCGCTAGTGGACAGGAGGCACCGCCACAGGACCAACAGGCCACCAGCACCCCACCCCCTGCAGAAGGAGAACAACCCCGCAAGTGGTCCCAGAGATCCAGGAAGAGGACAGAGTAAGATGCCAAGACCCCCACCCTGATAGTCATCCCACTGTCCCACTTTGTCACCCTGTCCATCCTTAAACTGCCCCAGCTCCACTTCCCAGACCCCATTTGGACAATGCACCTGTGAGACTAATAGACTGGACTCTGCCATGGACATTCCTCCTCCATCACCAATTTACAACCCCCCTCCAATAATTAGCACCTTAATAAACACTGTTATTGCACAAAACAATCAGGAGTCTGTCTGTGAATGTGAATATATTTATCTGTAATTACAGTGCCAAAATGCTTATTTACATTGTGATGCCAACATACCAATGTCACACAGCTGTAGCCATGGGGAAACAAAGCAGATGTCACACTGTGGGACCCAGATCTCTGAAATCGTAAGGGAAAGTGACAACTCAGTTACCATACACTGGGTGAAAAGGACAGACAGTACAGAGTTAGTAGTGTTTAAGTACAGGTAGTAGGCCGGTTTGTATTCTTACCTCTGTTCATTGGAAATATTGCAGTATCACCGTGCTCCTGTTGTCGATGTCGTCTTCTTCGTCTTCCTCCTCTTCACTCTCCACAGGCTCCACAGCTGCTACAACACCACCATCTGGACCATCCTCCTGCAGAAAAGGCACCTGGCGACGCAAAGCCAGGTTGTGAAGCATACAGCATACGATGATCTGGCACACCTTCTTTGGTGAGTAGAATTGGGATCCATCTGTCATATGGAGGCACCTGAACCTGGCCTTCAGGAGGCCGAAGGTCCGCTCGATCACCCTCCTAGTTCGCCCATGGGCCTCATTGTAGCGTTCCTCTGCCCTAGTCCTGGGATTCCTCACTGGGGTCAGTAGCCATGACAGGTTGGGGTAACCAGAGTCACCAATTAGCCACACAAGGTGCCTCTGGAGCTGAGCCATCACATAAGGGATGCTGCTATTCCGAAGGATGTAGGCATCAGGCACTGAGCCAGGGAACATGGCATTCACATGGCAGATGTACTGGTCTGCCAAACATACCATCTGGACATTCATGGAATGATAATTCTTCCGGTTTCTGTACACCTGTGGGGGGGGACCAAAGCCACATGGGTCCCATCAATGGCACCTATGATGTTGGGGATATGTCCAAGGGCATAAAAGTCACCTTTCACTGTAGCCAAATCCTCCACCTCAGGGAAATCTATGTAGCTCCGCATGTGTTTCAGCAGGGCAGACAACACTCTGGACAACGCGTTGGAAAACATAGGCTGGGACATCCTTGATGCTATGGCCACTGTTGTTTGAAATGACCCACTTGCTAGGAAATGGAGTATTGACAGCACCTGCACTTGAGGGGGGATTCCTGTGGGATGGCGGATAGGTGACATCAGGTCTGGCTCCAGCTGGGCACACAGTTCCAGAATAGTGGCACGGTCAAGCCTGTATGTCAGGATAAGATGTCTCTCCTCCATTGTCGACAGGTCCACCAGCGGTCTGTACACCGGAGAATGCCGCCATCTCCTCACATGTCCCAGTGGACGGTGCCTATGAAGGACAACAGCGAGCACAGAGTCAAACATTCCAGAGGTACGTAACCCCAGCTTTAAAAAAACACGGATCTTAACCCATCGAATGGCTTGTATGAGTGTGGATGCAAGGCCTAGGTATGTGTGACGCAGTACAAAAAGTAAGGCATGTGAACCCCTGAAATGGCTGCTGCCTGACCTGTAAAGTGTGACAATGGGATGTGAGGTAACTGCGCTGGCGTTGTACACTGTGGCGGTAGGCGGTCGAAGACCGCGGCGCAATGCTCCATTGGTTAACATTGGACCCCATGGGTCTCAGAAGCTAATGACGATGTGCGCCGGCGGTCGCGGTACGCACCGCCGCGGACGTGACCGCCATTTTCTCTCTGTTAATTCACTCGATACCTGATCTTCGACAGGAGAGGACCTACACTGCAAGTGCTGCTGTGACCTCGGTCTGGAAGGGACAATGGCTCATGCGACTGGGGAAAGGGCCCCTGCCTTCATATCGGAGGAGTTGGAGAAGCTTGTGGATGGGATCCTCCCCCAGTACGCGCTACTCTACGGTCCTCCAGACAAACAGGTAAATACACTGGGAGCATGCTGTATGGGCTATGCCTGTGTTGAGTGGGGTGGATGAAAGATGGGGGGGGGAGAGATTGAGGCATGCTTGAAACGACGGTGAGTGCATGTGCCACATTGCAAGGGTAGGGATGGGGGGCCACTCACATTGATGGTGCAGAAGGTAATTACATTTTCTTATCCCCCTGTACATTTCATATAGGTCAGCGCCCACCAGAAGACGGATATATGGCGTGCCATCGCCAAGGACGTCCGGACCCTGGGGGTCCACCACAGACGGGGCACCCACTGCCAGAAGAGATGGGAGGACATTCGCAGCTGGAGCCGGAAAACGGCGGAGGCTCAGCTGGGGATGGCCTCCCAACGTGGGAGGGGTGCCCATCGGATCTTGACCCCCCTGATGGTCCGGATCCTGGCGGTGGCCTACCCCGAGTTGGATGGGTGCGTGAGGGCATCACAGCAGACACAAGGGGGTAAGTACACTCACATTCTGCTAACTTTGCGTGCTGTGGAGGTGTCTGGGTGGGGGAGGAGGGCTGTGGGTATCCCTAGGCCAGGGCGAGTTCCGTAGGCTAGGCCCCTCCGTAAGGCACGCCCTGTGCCCCCGCTCCCCACCTCTGTAGGGTGCCAAGTACAGCTATTCATGGCCCTGTGTCACCTATGTGTGCAGATGTGGTCCATAGCCTTGTAGGCCATGTCCCAGGGATTGCAAAGTGGACCCCAAGTGCACGGCGTAGTGCAGGGGGCTTCTATGTCTGTGCTGTCCGCCAACGGTGGCGGGAATGATGCACTCAACATGTCTTTCTTCTGTTCCCCCCCCCCCCTTTTTGTGGTCTTCCTGTTCATGTGTGCATTAGCATCATCAGGTGGAGGAGCAGAGGCACCGGAGCACGAGGGAGCTGCATCCCACATGGCCATGGAGGGCCACACTACTGACTCTGAAATCGCCAGTGGGACAGAGGGCGAGGGGAGCTCCACGGCGGGGACATGAGCGGACATTAGTGGATCGGACTCGTCCTCTGATGGGAGCTCCCTTGTGGTGGCGGCAACATCTCTGCCCCCCCGCAACAACAGGTACAGCCGCCACCCCCCGCACCAGCACCGCCCTCCCAGCAGCCCCTCAGCGTTTGCCCCGTGCCCGCTCACCCAGGAAGGTGGGCATCTCTTTCGCCCCAGGCACCTCAGGCCCTGCCCCAGTCAACCCTGCTGCCCTCAGTGAGGAGGTCATTGACCTCCTCAGGTCGCTCACTGTTGGGCAGTCTACCATTTTGAATGCCATCCAGGGTGTAGAAAGGGAAGTGCACGAAAGTAATGCATACCTGGAGGGCATTCATTCTGGTCAGGCGGCCCTTCAGCGAGCCTTTCAGACTCTGGCCTCAGCACTGATGGCAGCCATTGTCCCCGTGTCTAGCCTCCCCCCTCCAACTTCCTACACCCAGACCCAATCCCCTGTGCCTCTGCCTATCCCAAGCACACCATCAGACCAGCCTGCACACACCTCAACACCCAAGGGCAGCTCACGCAGACATAAGCACCACACATCCCACAGGCAGTCACACAAGCAACATCCACATACAGACATACCAACATCCCCTGCCTCCACTGTGTCCCCCTCCTCCACGTCTCCCTCCTCCCTGCCAGTCTTGTCTCCACTCACACCTGCATGCACAGCATCTTCAGCCACTACGTCCCTCAGCAGCACACACACCAGCACACCCGCACACGTGCACTCACCACCCCATTGCCATTTACACGTCCCCTGTGTCCTCTCCCAGTGTGTCTGTGCCGCCCCCTCCCAAGATACACAAACGCAGGCAGCCACCCACCCAACTGCCATCCACCTCACGACAGCCTACAGCCCAGGCACCTGCACCCAAAGCCACCCCACTTACACCTCCTACAACCACAACCTCTTCCTCCACTCCCATACCCACTACACCTACCCGTCCGACTGCTCCCCCCAAATTTTTCCTGTCCAAACTTAACCTCTTTCCCTCAACTCCCCCACCCCGTCCATGTCATAGGCCCAGAGCTAGCACCTCAGCCACTACATCACCGGGCCCGGTGGTGCATGTCGTACATGGTCACTGGAGTGCACCGCCCACCAGGGCAGCCAGTCTGGTACGGAGCCACAGCACAGCCAGCCCCCCCCTCAGAAACATCCAAAAAATGCCAGTGAACGGCGGCAGAGGGTCAAGACACCAGGGACAAAAACCCATACCAGGGCTCCCGGCGGGAGTGTCGAGGCAGCTGGGACACCGGCCAAGGTGGGGAAGGGCCACAGGAGAGCAGGAAAGGCTGGGAAGGGCAGCACGCCCGACAACACCGCCATCAGCCCAGCTGGCCAGGAGGGCCCCGCAAGCCCCATCCCAGCTGGCAAGGAGGCCACCAAAAGCCCCAGCACAGCTGCCCAGGAGGGCCCCGGCACCCACAGGACAGGTGGGCAGGAGGGCCCCGCCAGGCCCAGGCCAGATGGCACATGAGCACCTCGGCATGGCCAGCATCGCTGAACAGGGGACCGCCATCTCAAGCCCCGCTGAACAGGGGACCGCCTTCTGAAGCACCGCTGAACAGGGCACGGCCATCTCAAGCACCGCTGAACAGGGGACCGCCATCTCACGCACCGCTGAACAGGGGACCGCCATCTGAAGCACCGCTGAACAGGGCACGGCTATCTCAAACACCGCTGAACAGGGGACCGCCATCTGAAGCACCGCTGAACAGGGCACAGCTATCCCAAGCACCGCTGAACAGGGGACCGCCATCTGAAGCACCGCTGAACAGGGCACGGCTATCCCAAGCACCGCTGAACAGGGGACCGCCATCTCAAGCACCGCTGAACAGGGCACGTCTATCCCAAGCACCGCTGAACAGGGGACCGCCATCTGAAGCACAGCTGAACAGGGCACGGCTATCCCAAGCACCGCTGAACAGGGGACCGCCATCTGAAGCACCGCTGAACAGGGCACGGCAATCCCAAGCACCGCTGAACAGGGGACCGCCATCTCAAGCACCGCTGAACAGGGGACCGCCATCTCACGCACCACCGGCCCATGAGCGGCAGGGGCAGTGCCGCATCTGTGTCGGACAGGGCTGCATGATGCACTCTGGGCACCAGGCCCCCTCCAGAACCAGTGGAGACATGCATCCACTACCTCATTCCTGCACAGGAAGAAGCACTCTGGCCAACAGGCACCCTCCAGAACCAGTGGAGACTGTCATCCACTTGCAAGACTGTGGCTTTGCACTCCCCAGGATGGAACAGTGGGAAACCCACCCACTATAGAGACTTGAGAGACTGTGGCTTTGCACAGGATGGAACAGTGGGAAACCCACCCACTGTAGAGACTTGAGAGACTGTGGCTTTGCACTCCCCAGGATGGAACAGTGGGAAACCCACCCACTGTAGAGACTTGAGAGACTGTGGCTTTGCACTCCCCAGGATGGAACAGTGGGCATGGAGGCCCCTCGTGGATCTGTTGGCGGTTTTACCGCCGCTTTAGCACCGACCGCCAGGGTTGTAATGACCACCTTTGTCTTTAGCTGTCTGATACTTTAAACCATCCTCATACCACCCCTCACCTGTTATGCACTTCTCCTCCTTATGAGGGAAGAGCCTTTTCTTGCTATGCCCTACTGAGGCTTGTCTGTCTATCCTGGCTGATGGCGAATCGACTGATGTCCTGAGGACGAAGACTGATACTGCATGCTGACTCATTCGGATGGGTACCTATCTGATGATAAATTGTAATTGTGTGTTAGCCTTTTCTTTCTAGGTACCAACTGCTCTTTTTGATAGAGGCCATAGTTAGATGTTTTCTAAATTAATGTGTGCTAAGTTATTTTGCATGAAGCCCAACATGCTGCTGCTAATTCGAGGTTAGTTAAGGAGTTCACTAATATCGGATGCAAATAGACAAATGACTGAATACTTGCTTTGTTGAATAATTTACTAATGATACTCTGCTAAAGTTGACTCATGTTAACGTTGTGCTTTGTTCTAATGTTCATCACCTATGCTTTGATAAAGTCTTACTCGAGTTGTCAAGTTATAGTGGTATTGATGTGCTTATTGATATTGCGACTAATAAATATGATACTAGAGTGTAACTATTAGGGAATAAATATCCTAATCTTACTAAGTCTATGTGGTTATTCATGGCTGAAAGGTCATGGTGTATTTGATTCTTATTAAATGTTATTGATTAATTCGATTGATTAGTCATTGTGAATATTGATGAGGCTATTGATCTATTGATTGAAATGCTAAACGGATATATTGTTCTGGGAAGTCCCCAAACGTGGTCCAAAGATTCATTGGCCTAAAACGAGTCCCCTTGTAAGTTAAATTATCAAGGTTCAGACGCGTTACCAAGTACAACAGTCTCTTAACAGCAGGCCCACTATGACTTTGCTGAATGACTGCTGTTAGGAGTAATCTGCTGTTGTCAGTCCAAAGGGTTTTCTCTAAGATACCAGGAAACCTCTTGTTCTTACACCAGGACATCCCATACTTTGATCATAGTTTGTTCTTATCTATCTCCTGTACTATGTTGCTTTAGTGGCCTCAGTTACACCTTGAGTAGCCTGGTATTACTTGCCTTGTCTACGTGCTAAGTGTTACCTCTGGAATCACTCAGCATTACCTTTTTCCATCACTCCTGACCCCTAGAAGCCCCTCACCACCCCTAAACTCCACCCATCCTTGAATCCCTGATAAACACTCACAATCCATAAACTCCACCAATCCCTGAACAATAAAAACCCTTATCCACTCCTTAGCTATACCCATCCCTTACCCCTTGACCCCCCTCATACCTTAAGTACCACCCTTCCCTGGCCCCTAAAAACCTTTAGCAATCCTAAGCCCTAATATATCTGTAACACCTAAAGAAAACCCTCACTACCCCTACACTCTACCCATCCATGAAAACTAAAGGCTCTTACCATAAATAAACTTCTCCAATCATTGAACCCTAAAAACCCCTAGTCAACCTTAAATGGCATCCATCCTTGAAGCCTTAAACCCCTCACCACGCCTAAACTTCAGCAATCCCTGACCCTAAAATCTCCTTTCCACCATAAATGCCACCCATCCCTAAATCCTAAAAACTACTCACTGCCTTTAAACTCCTCCCATTCCTGACACCTGAAAACCAAAACCCTTCACCACTCTATAGATACACCCAGCTGTTAACCCTAAACACCCTCCCACCTTAAACTCCTCCCTTCCCTTACCACTAAAGCCCCTCACCACTCCTAAACTCCATCCATTCCTGAACCCTAAACACATTTCCCACCCCAAGCTCCTCCTACTCAGCAACCACAGCATTGAAACCACACTCGTGGTAGCAACAGTCTACATCCTTTCAGTCATGGCCAGATGAGAAACCAGCACTCTCATCCTGCTCAACCTCTCAGTGGCGTTCAACCACATATCTTACAGAACCCTCATCACCAGACTCTAGAAATTAGGCATCTAAGGACCCAACCTGAGCTGGATCGCCTCCTTCCTCTCCAACAAGTACAATGAGTCAGACTCTCCACTTTCAGGTCTGAAGACAAGGAGCATGTCTATGGAGTCTCCCAGGTCTCCTCCCTCAGCCCAACCCTGTTCAGTGTATTCATGGCACTTCCTCTCCACATCAGTAGAACCCACAGCATCAATATTGTGTCATACACCAATGACACTCAGCTCTTCCTCTCCCTCACCTTCATCCGGACCAAATCCACCACCTGCTTGTTTAATGTGGCCAGCTGTATGGGAGAGAACTGCCTCAAAGTCAACACACACAAAAAACAGAGATGCTGTTCTTTGGTAGTAAGACCTTCCCCTGGGACTTGTGCTGGTGGCCAACCGACCTGAGGACTACTCCCACCCACATAGACCATACCAAAGACCTTGGCATCATCCTTGACAACTAACACTTGATGAACAAGCAGGTCAATGCTGTGATCGCATCCTGCTGCCTATTCCTTAGAATGCTTCGCAAGATCTTCAAATGACTCACACAAGACGCATGGTCACCCATGCCTTTATCTCCAGCAGACTCGACTACAACATCACACACTATATTTGCATCTCCAACCAACTCACACAAAGACTCCAGACTATCTAAAACACTTCCACCATACTCATACTAGACATACCTAGAAGTGCCCACATCACTCCCTATCACAACCAGCTACACTGGCTACCAATTCAGAAATGGTTCCTGCTATGTCCCGGGGTGCCCACCCCCAGGACATAGCTGTTTGCTGTGGCTGCTTCGACAGCTGACACTTAGCAGCTGCTTTGACAACTGCCACAAAGCCACAGCAAACACTTTGCTCCGATGAAGCTCTCCCTTAATCAGAGTGGAGGTTTCCTCTGTCTGCCTGCCTGTGGAGATGGGGACAGGCACACAGAGGAATCTGCTCTCACAGAGAGGGAGCTGCTAAGCAGCTTCCTCCCTGTGACAGCAATGCTGGTTCCCACCTCCTCATTCCCCAATATTGAGACTATGTGCCCTGGGGGGCTCCCAGGTCACATGACCGGGCCCCTGGTGAAGGGGTCCAAAGAAGACATTTGCACAATTGAACCCACTGTGAGCGAGTCCCATTTGCTTTGTTTGTTAAAGGAGCAGTGCATTGACTTTTCAACGGAATATGCCCAGCTGCCGGAATTAAAGAATGCCATATGCTGCTTGGGGCTCACTGATGTATGTAAATATATTAGGTATATATACTGATGACGGCTGATGAAGCTTCTTCCAATAAATTGGATTTTCACAGGGAAATGCGACTTATGCAACTAGTCATGCCACAATCAAACAGGAACAGAGGACGAGGTCGAGGAGGCACAAGACGCGGAGGGGGAAGACAAAGAAACTACAAACACCAAGACTAGAGGGTTGTTCTCGGTTGGAAAATTCCAACATTATTGTAAACATTTCTAAGGTCAATTTGACTCAGAATCAAGAACGTATTCTCATTCTCAATTTAGGGTTGAGTTTGTGTCCAAATGTGCATTGGGATTATGTTGACACACGAATTGAATTATATATATTTACTCGTAAATTGCGTCTAATGAAGTATTTTTCCAACAAGGCACACGTAAACCAGTCAGTGTCTAATACTAATGTGGTTGATTTCTCTGGGTTTCATATTGATGATATCTCTGATTTAGTTGATATTGGTGATTTAATCAGTTCAGATGGAACTACCAGTGATAATAGAGGTATTGATAAGGAAATGTTGACCACTATGGGATTTACAGTTGATCATGCAATCACCAGTTCATTGAGACCTTCCAGTAGATTCAACCCACAGCTACCGAGTAGCAATTTAATTGATGCTTTTCATGAACTAGTAGTTGATGATATTGATAAGTTTCGTAACAATTGGAATTTTAAAAAATCTAAGAGAACCAACTTTTCGGCTACTGATTGGAAAGATTTGAATGCTTTGAAATCCAGTTCTGCTATTATTATCAAGCCCTCTGATAAAGGAGGTAACATTGTGATCATGGACGTAGAAAGTTACACCAAGGAGGCATATCGCCAATTATCCAACAGAGCGCACTATGAGAAATTACGTGCCAATCCCACTATTGAATATCAGGCCATCTATTGGGAGATGTTGGAAACATGGTGTACTAATTGCCTCATTGATCAAGACGAGTATCTTTATTTAAAAGTTGAGTTCCCGAAAATCCCTTGCATTTACTTCTTACCTAAAATTCACAAAAATAAGAATAATCCACCTGGTCGACCAATTGTGAGTATGAACTCCTCCCTTCTAGAGAACACCTCGCGTTATTTGGATCTCTTTCTGTATCCTTATGTAACTGAATTGCCTTCATACCTGCGGGATACAAATGATTTTTTATCCAAAATACATAACATTCCCTGGCAGTCCAGTTTTTTATTGGTTACCATGGATGTAACTTCTCTTTATACCTCCATTATGCATGAGTGTGGCATTCAAGCTTGTAGACATTTTTTAGGTACCCGTAAGATCAAATTCTTTCAACATACCAATATGCTTCTGACCATGTTGAGATTCTGCCTCACCCACAAGGTCTTCCTGTTTGATAATGAATATTATCTCCAGAAACAGGGGACAGCTATGGGAGCATCTTTTGCTCCCACCTATGCTAACTTGTACATGGGGTGGTGGGAAAAAGAAATAGCCTGGTCAGATTCCAATAAGGATTACATGGAACGAGTTGTTCTGTGGGTCAGATATATTGATGACCTTTTTCTCATTTGGGATGGTGATGAACATTCCTTGATACAATATGTCAATACACTTAACAATAATTAGTTTAACATTCATTTGGATTTAAAATACAGTACTCATACCATTGAATTCTTGGATGTTCAGGTAACTGTCCACAATGAGACTTTGCAGACGACTATATTTCGCAAACCAACTGCATGCAATTCTGTTCTGCATGGGAATAGTGGTCATCCAAAAGCTCTGAAATGGAGCATTCCCTAAAGTCAATTCTTACGGGCTCGTAGAATTTGTTCTGATAATGAATGCTTCAACACTGAAATTGCAACCATGCTCCAAAGATTTTTAAATAGAGGATATCCTTTGAAGATTCTAAATGATGCCCATCTCAGAGTAATGAATATGTCCAGAGAAAAATTACTTTTTAAATCGGGGGTTACAGAGGGAGTTTCCCAAGGAAATAGATCTCCTCTGAGGCTGTTTTTTAAAAATTGAATTTACAATATTCTGAATTGAATAATATTATACGTAAAAACTGGCATGTTTTGCGACATGATCAATGTATCAAAGAGATTGTGGGCGCACATCCTCAGATTACATATCGCGAAACCCAGGCATTAGGAGATCTACTTGCTAGCAGTCTATTCTGCTCTAAGGTCAATCGATCATGGCAATCCAAGAAAAGTTTGGGTTTTTGGAAATGTGGTCGCTGCAAATCTTGCAAATATGCTCATAATACTCATTCATATGTTGCATTTGAAGGCAGGGTCTGCGAAATAACCGACCGCATAACATGTGATACTGAGTATGTTGTATATGTTATAGAATGTGGCTGCCACAAAAAATATGTGGGCAGCACCATTCATAAATTGAAAGTGAGGTTTTTACAACATCTCAGAGCAATCAAAAATCAAGTTAGATCGTATCCGTTAGCCAAATATTTCTGGGAAGTCCATGATGGTAACTGCAGCTCTCTGACTTTTTATGGGATAAAAACCATTGCAGTCAATCCCAGAGGTGGGAATAGAACAGCAGAGCTAAGACAAATGGGATCCAAGATGATCTTGTTATTGGGTTCTGAAAGTCAGTGGGGACATAATTTAGATGATGAACTTTATGTTCATTTGTGAGATTTTCAATTAAATTTAGTTGGATTTATGTGCAATGGATTTTCTGCAGAGATTGTTTGGCATAGACATTGTAAATGAAATTCTACAATTAGACCGGGAGCATTATAACCTGATTATTGAATATAGTTTGTTTTTTAATTGCTTTTTTTGCACATCTATATTAGCACTTTGTGCATCATTAGCATTGTATTTTAATTAGCACTTTATGGCGAATGTCGGTCGGTCTGGGCTTTGCCCACATATCTGCATAAAATTTGTTTTTATTCCAAATACAGGGACTACTTGATGGATCAACATGATTAATATTAGAATATGATGTTCTTTATTATTAGTAGATAGACATTTAGCATGGATACTGTTTTATCTGGAAATAACTGATTCTCAATGATTATACAATTAATATATGAATTGGATAGTATTGTGGAGATGAACTTTTTGGGAATTTTTACATATGCACTATTTATCAGGTTATTGATATTAATTAATTTATATATAAATACTCCATATGTATGCGTTGAAAATATTTATAATATTTATTTGAAAATATATTTCTCCTATTTCTGAGAAGTATTTATGTTGAAATTAATAATCTCTACTGTAGGGGGAATATAATGTACCATGGCAGACATATATGATCACTAAAATATGATCCTGACTGGGTTATATGGATGTTATCTAGCAATTGGGACCGATGACAACAACGTTACAATATGGCCGCCATATTTTCGAACAGTATATTGATGTTGCTGAAATCAAAGAAGGACTATAGGATTCAAATAGGTATGTGCAAAAATGTCAGCCAATGTCCTGTTTAAGGCGTTCGCCGAAACACGTCGACATTTGGCCTGGACAGCGTGTGTGTGTATTTTTGGCATTTTTTTGGGCATTATTATTATTTTATGATTTTTGAGCTTCACATTTTCACATTTACTTTTCTATATATATTTGTCAATAAAAGAGTCGACGAATTTCATACAAATTATTTTGGATTTTTTCTCGTTATCTACTACTAACGATCTCTTGGATACTGTGCAGCCATTCGGTGATGGAAAAACGTCTCACTGTTATTTGAACTTTATATATATATATATAAAGTTCAAATAACAGTGAGACGTTATATATATATTTATTCACTGAACAAAGGTTACGGGAGACGTTATAAATAGGCTCACATTTTATGTGTATAAAAACATAGAAATTCAGTAACTATAACTTGAGCCCCTGTAATGCACTTCTTATGATCTCACATATTACATCACTGATGACATGCTCACTGACCTAATTGATGACATCATCTCAAATGACATCACTGATGACATCATCCAGTGACTGTTAGTGGTAGTATGAATGTGTGAGTGGGAGTGTGAGTGTGTTTATTGGTGAGTGAGTGGTTGAGTCATTTGTTGTATAGAAAAATAGATGTGTAAGTACCTCTTTGGGTGACAAACTGGATGTGTCAGTGAGTACATTGGTTGAGTGAGTGGATGTGTGAGTGGCTGTACAGTGAGTGGGTGGGTGTGTGAGTGCTTGTATAGATAAGTTGACTGTGTCAGTGACTGTATGGGAAAGTGAGTGGATGTGTGAGTAGCTGTTTTGCTGAGTGAGTGTGTGAGTGCCTGAATGGGTGAGTGAGTGGGTGTGAGTGTCTGTAGAGGTGAGTCAATGTGTGAGTGGTTGTATGGGTGAGTGAATGGTTGTGTGTAAGTGACTGTATCAGTGAGTGAATGGCTGTGTCACTGATTATATACCTGACTGTGTGGGTGTGGATGTTGTTGTGTGGGTCTATTAGTGGGTCTGTCAGTGGTTGTGTGGATGTTTGAGCAGCTTTATGGGTCTGTATGAGTGAGTGGGTGCATCAGTGGTTGTGTGGGTCTATTAGTGGGTCTGTCAGTGGTTGTGTGGATGTTTGAGCAGCTTTATGGGTCTGTGAATGAGTGTATGAGTAATTGTATGAGTGTGTGAATGGTTGAGATAGTACTGTATGGGTGAGTGAGAGGTTGTGTGAGTGAGTGGATGTATAGCAGTACTTTTATGGGTCTGTGAATGAGTATGTGAGAACGTGTGTGTGTGGTTGTTTGAACGTTTGTATGGGTATATGTGTGGGTGTGTGTGTGTGGTTCTGTGGATGATATCATCGGTGATGTCATTTGAGATGCCATCAGTGATGTCATCATTGATGTCACTGAGCATATCATGAGTGATGTAATATGTGAGGTCATAAGCAGTGCATAACGGGGGCTCAAGTTATAGCTAGCTCAGGTAGCTATAACTGCTGAATTTCTATGGGTTTATACATGTGAAATGTGAGCCTATCTATAACGTCCATGCAACCTTTGTTTTTTTCAGTGAATTTCACCAGTTTTCAAAATGCCTTCTCCTAGCTATAATTTCCTTGTAACCTTTGGTTTTTTCCATGAATTTCACTGGTTTTTAAAATTCTATCTTCTAACTATAACATCCCTGTCATCTTTGTTTTTTTTTTAGTGAAATTCTATGTTTTTTTTAATGTAGAGCAATTTCAATTACTATAGGTTAATCAAACCACTGCTGCCAAGCTCTGTGGCCAGCTCCCCTAACCATCCAACCCCACGTATGGGGGATTGCTTAAATGTGTAGCTGAAACTGTATACAAGTGATTAAGTGCCTGCGTAGTGCATAAGTAACTGAGTAAGTTTATAACTGGTGTACGGGAGATTGAGTAAATGAGTGTGCGTATGGGTGAGTAAATGAGTCCATAAATAGTGTAAGGATGACTGATATACTGGATAAATAGTATATGGATAATTTTCTGATTAAATGAGTGCATATATAGGTAAGTGAGTATATGAGTGATGTGTAGGTGAGTGAGTCTATCAGTGCTCTATATGTGACTGAATGGGTGTATGAGTTTGTGTATGGGGAGTGAATAAGTGTGTGCGTGGTGCATGGGTGACTCAATAAGTGTATGAGTGTGTGTATAGATAAGGGAGTGAGTGTATCTGTGCAGGTTTGGGTGACTGAGTATATGAGTGCATATATGTGTAAATGAGTGAGTGTATAAGAGTATGCATGCATGAGTGAGTAGTGTATAAGTGGTGTATGGTTGATTGAGTGCATGAGTGTGTGTATGGGTGACCGAGTGAATGGAAGAGTGATGTGGGGGTGATTAAGTGAGTGTATGATTGCACGTATGAGTAGGAGAGTGACAATTCATGTACGAGTCAGTGACAGTGCATGAGTGGTTTATGAGTGATTGAGTGTTTAAGTGTGGTAAGGGTGTGTGAGTTAGTGTATGATTGGTGTATGGATAACTACATCATTGGTGTGTCAGTGGTTTATTGAGTGCTTACACAAGAAAGAAAAAAGTAGAGAGAGTGAGGGTAAGAGTCAGAAAAGGAAAAGAAAGTGCATAAAACAGTTAGAAAGTAATAATTATATAAACATATATATCTTTACTATATCATTTTTTAAAAGGTTTTAGAGGAGCAGTGGATCCACCACCACACCTCTTTTTGTGATATTGTATTATGGTGCACTTATTTATTGGTATATATAAGTTACCCTATGGTTGAGATATTTTTAAAGAAGGGATTTTAGGATTTAACAGGATCCGCAGATCGACGAAGGGAACCACAGATCCACCTGATGGCGAAAAGAACCTTTTCCATTTCATTGGATTTATTTGGACCACACCCTATTGCTGTTGTAGCCACAACCTAAACTACTCATTTCTAGATAGATCTCTGTGGAGACAGCAGTCACATCTAGTGTGTCTGGCATATATCTTGTGCTGTTGCCTTTTTTTTCTTATAAAAATGTCAAGTCCTTCACAAGAGCAAGTGCAGTGAGATCCTGGGATGGAAGAGGAACTAGGGACATCACGTGCAACAAAGCAGAGTGACTTGTGGAAGTATTTTACCATAGCTCCAGGTGAGAACAAAGTAACTGCAAAGTTTGTTACCTGCAATATTTGTAAAAAGCAACTTTCTTGTTGCACATCAAAAAAATACTCTCACCGTACTAGCTCGATGTGGAAGCATCTTAAAACAATTCACAAGTGAATCTACACCAGGATGATGAGGGAGAGGGAAACTGAAGAAGGTGCTTCAACATCTACTGGTGATGGAGCAGTGACAGGAGCAACTGTCACAATACCATCGGTAAGCCAAGAACTGGCAGGCACAGTCACTTACTACGCAAGATGCCATGTGCTCATCTCTGTGAAAGTGTAATCTGTTGCACAATTTTTTGCAGCCATTCGCAAGCATAGTTGCTATTTTTTTTATTTAAACGTTTCAGAGCATGTTAGTGTTTGGACACTGAAGCACGTTCGTTATTTGTTAGTTCTGTAGCTCATTTCACTTTAAAAAAAAACCCAATAAGGTTCTTGTCAGAACCAATCCCTTTATTCAAAGAAGAGCTATGTATGTGTTCTTTTCTAACAATAAGTGTATAAATCTATTCATCAGTGTGTGTCTAGTTGTGTGACTGTGTGCATCAGCTGTGTTACCGGTGCATCAGTGTATGCCTGCATGTGTTAGTGTATGTATTTATTTGTCCTTGAGTGTGTCACTGAATGCATCAGTGTGTCTGTGGATGTCTCACTGTTGCATAAGTGTGTATCAGAGTATGTTACTGTAGGCATCAGTGTGTGTCTGGGTGTGTTACTGTGTGCATAGATGTGTGGCTGGGTGTGTCAGTGTATGTAACAGTGTGTGCCTGGGTATATCAGTGTTTGCATGAGAGTGTGCCTGGGTGTGTCAGTGTATAGATCAGAGTGTGTCTGAGTGGCTCAGTGTATGTATGAGTGTGTGCCTAGGTGTGCCAATGTATGCATCGGTGTGTACCTGTGTGTGTCACTGAATGCATCAGTGTGTGCCTTGGTGTGTCAGTGTATGCATCAGTGTGTGACTGGGTGTGTTACTATGTGCATCAGTGTGTTCCTTGGTGTGTCAGTGTTTGTACAAGTGTGTAACTGGGTATGTTACTGCCTAGGTGTCTCAGTGTGTTTATCAATGTGCGTCCGGGGGTGTCAGAGTATGTATTACTGTGTGCCTGAGTATGTCAGTGTGTGCCTGGGTGTATCAGTGTGTGCATTAATGTGTGCCTAGCTCTGTTAGGGAACACATCAGTGTGTGTCTGGGTATGTCATTGTATAGGTATAGGTCAATGTGTGCCTGTGTGTGTCACTGTATGAATAAGTGTGTGCCTAGGTGTATAAGTGTATGCATCAGTGTGTGTCTGGGTGTGTTACTATGTGCATCAGTGTGTTCCTGGGTGTGTCAGTGTTTGTACAAGTGTGTAGCTGGTATTTTAGTACCTAGGTGTCTCAGTATATTTATCACTGTGCATCCAGGGGTGTCAGAGTATGCATTAGTGTGTGCCTGAGTATGTCAGTGTGTGCCTGGGTGTATCAGTGTGTGCATTAATGTGTGCCTAGCTCTGTCAGTGAACACATCAGTGTGTGCCTGGGTGTGTCAGTGTATAGTTATAGGGCAATGTGTGCCTGTGTGTGTCGCTGTGTCAATAAGTGTGTGCCTAGGTGTATAAGTGTATGCATCAGTGTGTGCCTGGGTGTGTCAGTGTATATATCACTGTATGCCTGGGTGTGTCAGTGTATGCATCAGTGTGTGCCTGGCTCCGGTGGTGTATGCATCAGTGTGCCCCTAGGTGTGTCAGTGTATGTCTACATCTGTGCCTGAACGTCTTAGTATATGCATCAGTGTATGTCTGAGTGTCTCTGTGAATGCATTAGTGTGGGTCTGTCTGTGTCAGTGCATGCACCAGTGTATGCCTGGGTGCGGTAGTGTATTCATCAGTGTGTGCAAGGGTGTGTCAGTGTATGTATTAGTGTGTGCCTGGGTGTATCAATGTATGCATCAATGTATGTCTGGGTGTGTCAGTGAATCCCTCAATGTATGGCTTGGTGTATGGCTAGGTACATTAGTGTCTGCATTAGTGAATGTAAAAGTGGCTCTCCAATGTTTCACTGGAAATGTGACTGACTCTATCCTTTTGTTATTAGCTATATGAGTACTGTATCTCTACTACAGGGCATAAATACTAGGGCATAGGGCCTGGAAGACAACTTCTTACTCAGTCAAATTCAGAACAACATGTTTCATGTTTTAATAAGAAGGCACTTCCTTCTATGGCCTACATGCATCTCACTTAAAGGTTAAGATATCTGTGATAAACAGGGTGTTTGAAGCTTCTTAAACACATTTTCTAATACCACGTCACGTTAAGAATAAAACTGTGTGTAGGGTCGTCATTAGTAGCCCAAACCTTATTTAAAGTAGACCTTATCTATATAAGAAAGTATACTATGAGAGTAGAAAACTATAAAGTGCATTGAGTGTATTAGCTGATAAACAGGTCTCATACTGCAGCATACATAGCTACTGTCTCTATGTGTACATGAATGTATAAGTGGCTGTTTATCTCTACGTGACTGTGAGTGTGACTTTGTACTTTTAACATGATGTGCATGATTAACAGTATAGATTGGAGGCAGCACATAACTTAACATGACAAGTGCATATTTAAGAGAGTAAACATTAAAACAACATTTTTATCTTGTATGCACACAGCTACCCCCTCTATGGCTTACATACACCCTATCTGAGTGCTTCACTTTCTACAGTGAAAACACAGTTAAAGGCTTCTTAAGTAGTTTTTTAATGCTAACTGAAATTAATAGTGAATCTACACACTTATGCTTTCAAACAGCCATGTCTCTGTCCAAGTGATGCTGAAACAATATCTGTGCTTTCTAAATACTTATCTGACTCTCTCTATAAATTCAACATTGCAATTAAAAATACCTATGTCAGTATTGGCATACACATTTAACTTTTTAAAACTCAAAACAGCACTTTTACTTATCTAATAACTAATCAATGCTATTTGCATACTAGCTTAAACATAGGTCAGGGGTCAGTTTAGTGTACTGAAAGAAAATAGAAACAGTCGCCAATAACGTTTCTAATTCCAACTAAATTCTTTACTTATTTATTGGATGGCTTATATTTCTTTCCATGAAACACAACCTTTCTATTTTTCCAACAAGCTGCTCAGGATCATTCACCTTTTATTAATTCATTTCTTTATTAATACTTTGTTAAATAAACTACATTTCACTAGGCATACCTGATAAGTGTGCTTGTTGGAGTGTATGTTTGTCTTTCAGTTTTAGTCAGACTTTCTTTCTTCTCACTGGAAAATGCACACAGAGCATCCACAAGAATGGTAATCCACTCTCACGGAAGGGAACCATTAATGGCAACATTTTCAACTTTGCTTTCAAGGTTACTGAATCAGAAAATCAATCACAATCTCCCTTTCATGTTAAACGTATGTTCTACCACTTGTGACTGGCTCCTATAGTTACACTTCCCAACAATCCTCCAAAGATAGCCCAATTTGGTAGGAGTTTTTGACAGATCCGCAGATCCCCTGCGGTGCTCAGCATGCCGCTAGTGTAAATCCACAGATGGATCCGCGTACTCACGGTGATGTACAAAATTGGTTTTTCCAACATGTTAAAATAGCAAACCCATATGCATGACTTTTTCTGACAAAAGATACATCCACACCAAATAATCATTTTATTTAATTATTGCCACTACATTTGAAACAACCAGCTCATAGTCTAGTCTTTTTCTGTTGCCTTCCTCCTCAGGCTCCTGTAGCTTTATTACCAGGGTAACACAGTCTGCAGCATTCTGCTGCAGTAGATCACAAGTTCATAACAGTTTCTAAACAGTTTTAAATTTACTTAGGCAGGTGTGTCTGAAGCTTTCACACAATAAACATATCACAGGTACTTATACTGTTTTCCAATTTGTCTAAAGCCAATCCAACATTTACTTACTATTCACATAACCTCACTACCTATCTACAACAGCCAATCAAATGTTTTCTTTCAGATTCTACCTTCTGCCCTCCATATTAACTGAATTTAATTTCAAATGTGCCTCATTAAGTTCCAGGCTTCTCTTGTGTGCTACTCCAGATTCCCTCCAAATTGTTTAGAGTGTTGGTTGTGGACACAGCTTTATATTTTGGGCCAGAGAGAGTGCAACACAAGTGGTATTGAAGGGGACCTAGGTTTATCTATTGTGAATATTACTTGGGTGGTCAGGGAGGGTTAAAGTGGCATCAGTTGCTACCTTTGGTTGAATCTATTAGGGATTGCCAACATCCAGACCTTATGATTGTGCACTGTGGTGTAAATGACCTAGACAGAATTACAGAGGTTGTTTTGTAAATCCTAATGAAGGATACCTTTGGAAAATTAATGACACTTTCCCCAAAGGCAGGAGTGGAACTGGTCAACTGAAATCTGTACACAAATAGACAAATCCAGGAAACGTGTTAATAAAACTGTTTCTGCCTTCCTCAGAGACCATAACATGGGCTCTATATACCACGGCAACTTACGATTTGATATGGATGGTATATACAGAAATGATGTAGTTCACCTAACAGACAAAGGCAACAAGGTGTTGCTGCATAACTTGAGAGACTGCATCCTCTTTCATCAGTAGTAATCAGCTACACACCATAAACACAAAGGCTCTTTCCAGAGCCAATCCTTTAGCCATATACATATTTATTTATTTTTAAATACTTAATTTGTAAAATGCAATTCGGGTCTGTGAATCCAACCACGGATCTCAAAAAAATATATAAAATAACAATTTCAGACATTCTCTACACATTGGTTCCCATTATGCCATATTTCTTTAAACCTTTGTGGCCAGAAAAATACTCCTTCTCTGACTCATTCATATGCATCAGTGCTCACATATTAGCCCGGGGACCCTTTCCCAATACAACAAAAAAGCAACAAAAATGTTTCCTCAGATCGTCGACACTCAAGACTATATAAGTATCTGTGTGAGTGTAAAGCCCTTGGTCTGGGTGTAAAAGTATGTGTGAGAGAATGTTTGTGCGAGTGACAGTGGGTTTGAGAGAGTGTATCTGAGTGTGAGAGTGGGTGTGCGACCATCTCTCTGGATATGACAGTGGTGTGTGACCCTCTCTCTGAGTATGAGAGTGCGTGGGAGAGTATATTTGAGTGTGAGAGTGGCTATGTGACTGCCTCTCTGGGTGTGTAAGTGGGTGTGAAAGTGTCTGTCTGGGTATCAGATTGTGTGTGAGAGTGTGTCTAGTTGTGATAGCGAGTGCATACATATCTGCCTAGACGTGAGAGTGGGTGTGACAGCATCTCTCTGGGTGTAAGAGTCTGGGTAAGAGTGTGTCTCTGTCTCTCGCAGTGGGTGTGAGAGTGTCTGGGTGTCAAGCTCAGTGGCAGAGTGTCTTTCTGGGAGTGAGAGTGGATGTGACCGTGTATCTCTGCCTATCAGAGTGGGTGTAAGTTTGTCTAGCTGGATGTGAGAATGGGTATGTGAGAGTCTCTCTGAGTGTCAGAATAGCTATGAGAGTGTCGCTCTGGGTGTGAGAGTGGTGTTAAAGTTTCTCTCTGGGTGTGACAGTGGCTGTGAATGTGGGTGTGAGACTGAGTGCGAGAAAGTGTGTCTGGGTCCGAGTCTAGGTGTGAGAGCATTTCTCTGGGTATGAGTGTGGGTGTAAAATAGTTTGTCTGGGTGTGAGAGTGAGTGTGACAGTGTTTGTCTGGATGTGATAGTGGGTGTGAGAGTGTCTCGCTGCGTGTGAGTGATAGTGTGTGTGTGTGTGTGTGGGTGTGAGAGTAAATCTGACATTGTCTCTCTGTGATAGTGGGTGTGAGGATGTTTGTCTGGATGTTTGGGTGGGTATGTGAAAGTCTCTCTGAGTGTCAGAATGGGTATGACAGTGTCTGGATGTGAGAGTGGCTGTTAGAGTGTATGTCTGAGCGTAAGGGTGGCTATGAGAGTGTCCACCTGCGGATTTACATCGGAGGCCATGCTGAGCTCCGCGGATTGATCCACAGATCTTGTGAAACATCGAAAAAAAGGTTTAATACATTTGAAGCACATTATTTACTGCTTTGTAACACCTATAGCACCCATGGAGTCAGGCTATCCTGACCCCATCATCGCCATTGCCCCCAAATTTCATTCCCGGCAACCATTTCCCGATAAAATAAAATAGCAGGTGCAACATTCCTGTCAGGTTGCAGCCAGCCAATCAGATTTTTCCTGTGACGCAAGGATCCACAGATCGATCCGCGGTGGATCCACAAACGATCCACGTCCCTATATATCTACATTTTTAGACTTAAATTGCTACAAAACTACTGAGCAGGTTTACACCACACTACAAAAAGCACAATGTGCGGAACACTATCTAATTTCCTGCCAAATTTGGTGCAATCCCATTCAGTGGTTTGGGGTGTAGGCATGTCTAAAGACCCTATAGAAAAAAGAATGAGGAAAACGTGTTTTGGGAACCCACTCTTTTTCTCACCCCTGCTTGATGGATCGCCCCAAAACTTTCAAGACAGCAGCTGAACTGACCAACATTTAAGTTTTGAAAATGTCTTAAAGTTTCGTCAAGTGGCGCCAAAGTTATTGGCAAAACAAAAAAATCACTGTCTATGAAAACTAGGCCCTAACTATAACTACCTTGTGGTGATCGCCACTAGGTAATCTGTATATATATATATATATATATATATATATATATATATATATAGAGGTGGAACGGCAACAAGAAACTGAGAAACAAGTTGGGAGAAATTTACGACAGGGCAGGAAAAAGAGATAATTGATGAGAACAAACCCACTATAGTGAATATTTCCTCTCATGTTTTGTGCCAAGATGAACAGACAGTTCTGGAATTGGGTTTGTCTTTCTGCCCTGTAGCCAGTTTTGACTATACTAAGACGCATATTGATGTCTTTCAATTTGTCAGGAAATTGAAACTATTGAAGATTTTTACCCAACAAAAAGACAAATATTTCCCACAAGATTCAAAGGGGGACACGGATGTTATGGATAGGCCTGTAGAATTGACTATAGGTGATATTGAGGGCCTAGCCACCCTAAGGGAATTGGAAGTAGGGGAAAGATTATGGGATACTGAAAGAGATTTATTGAAGGAATTGGGATTGGATATTGGAGATATGAGTAATGGTAGTTTGAAGCCTAAATCCAGGTGTAATCCCACAACCCCACATGATAATAGTGTTGCTTACCATGATGCAGTAGTTTATGATCTTTCCAGATTGTGTAATGATAGTAAAGATATGTTGGCAAGCAATTTGACACCAGGCCAACGAGAAGCGTTATTTTCATTAAGTAAAGCAACTTCCTTTATGATCAAACCAGCAGATAAAGGTGGAAATTTTGTTTTATGGGATTTGCAGAAATAGCAAAGTGAAGAAAGGAGACAGTTGCTGTTTTCTAAGTGCTATGAGAAGTCGACAGTGACAGCATATCGAACATCTATAACAATGTTTCATGATTTACTTGTTGAAAGCTAAAACTATGGTCTCCTTACTGATGATGAATTAAAATTCCTGACAGTTAGAAAACCTACAGCACCTTGCTTCTATATGTTGCCAAAGATTCATAAGAATAGCCAGAATCCTCCGGGCAGACCCATAGTATCTCAAAAGGTAGCCTTTTGGAGAATGCCTCAATTTATTTAGACTATTTCTTATGTCCATATGTATTTAGCTTGGCTTCCTATTGTAGAGACTCTATGGACTTCATTACCAAGAAACAAGGTATTCCGTGGAAACCCCACTATATTATGGTGACTATAGATGTAGTATCGTTATATACATGCATCCCACATGACCTAGGAATTTAGACATGTAAGAACTTTTTCAGGGACAAACCTATCACGTTATATGAACATTCTGAATTGCTCTTAAAAATGCAAGATTTTGCTTGGAGAATAATTTTTTCCTCTTTGAGGATCAACGGTTTTGACAGTCTACTGGGACTGCGATGGGGAGTTCTTTTGCTCCGAGCTATGCCTGTCTCTATATGGGTTGGTGGGAGGCACAGCATATAATGTCAAACGAGAATGAGAAATGGTGTAATCATATAATCTTTTGGACAAGATATATTGATGACATTTTTGCAATTTGGGATGGTCCAGAGACATTACTATTTGATTTTTTGGACTGGTTACCTACTAATGATTTGAACCTCAAATTTACATATAAGATACATTCACAAGCTATTGAATTTTTGGATGTTGAGGTTACAGTTGAAGGAGATACCCTACAGACCAAACTCTTTAGGAAGAGTACGGCGGGAAACAGAATTTTGCATGCTCAAAGCCATCACCCAACTACGCTCAAGTGAAGTATAGCATAAGGGGAATTACTTAGGGCAAAAAGAAATTGTAGTACATCTCAGAGCTTTTTAAATGAACAAGCAAATATGATCAGGAGGTTCAGATCAAGGGGATATCCAATCAGAGTAATCAAAAATGCTTGTCAAAAGGTGGAGGAGGTCCAAAGGGATGCCCTACTAATTCCAAAGAAAAAGAATAAAGATATTGAAAATACTCTGAGGTTAATAACTACTTTTAATGCCTATTCGCCTGAGGTAAGGAAAATTATATTTCAATATTGGCATTTGATAAAGGCAGACAAGGTAATCAGCCAAAAGGTCAGTTTCCAGCCAAGAATCACTTACAGAAAGAGTAGTTCTTTACAGGATTTGTTAGTACACAGTTATCAACTTAAATGTAGGGAGACCTTCTTAGGCAAACAAAATGCTTTTTACAAATGTGCCAAATGTAAGGCCTGTAGAAATAGTGTCAATTGTAAAGGATATCTCCTACCGACAGGGAAAGAAGTAAAGATCAAAGAATTCCTAAATTGTAATTCAGACTTTGCCATTTATGTAATTATTTGTCCCTGTGGACTGCGATATGTGGGTAGTACAATTTTCCCAATGAAAAAACGGATTTTGGAACATTGGCGAGCCATTAAAAATAATGATATAACCTATCCGGTGGCCCGCCACGGCAATTTGGTACATGGAAGTAAAATTGAGGCAATGTTGTTTTTTGGAATTGGCAGGATACCACCAACCCCGAGGGGGGGTGATAGGGAGCGCAGACTAAGAAGGATGGAATCGGAGTACATAATCCGACAGTAAGCACCCGTGGGGTTTAAACCAGGATGAGGAACTTTTTGTGCACATTGGGTAATTTTGACATTGTATGGACAACAGTGTAAACTACGATTGAGCTATTTGGGATCTGTTAATTCAATTACTGTTTTAATATTGGCCATTCCGCTGGAATCATATACCATCTAGATGTGGATTATTTATTTATTTGGTGGAATAGTAATATTACTGAGTATCTTTCTTTGAGGTCTGGAAGCAACAATGTATTACTATTTGTGAATATCAGTTTTCTTTTAGTTGGATATAAATGTCCCAATTTAAAATTTCAGATGAAATTACTTGTGTATGTGCTCAAAATGTGTCAGTTGATATATTCACAATTGGGGTCGTTTAAAATTACTTACAGGATTTACTGAAGATTTTTTCTATGTCTATGGTGATTAATGGTATATGTTTCATGGAAGGGGGGGCTTCTGTAATGACTTGGGCCAAAGAAGAAGACTGTTACGGTTGAAACATGTTGTCAGTGCAATTTTGTGAAAGATGATTTAAGCCTTTAATAAACATCGTGTTTGTTTGGAGTGCCGGTTAAGAAGTGCAATTTCTTATGATATATATATATATATATATATATATATATATATATATATATATATATATATATATATATATATATATATATGTGCCATGCAGCCCCCTCCCGATCCCCTCCCTATCCTAAGATAGCCCTTGGGACCTAATTCCCCAGGGCCATATTTATTTCAAAGACGGCGGACACTCTTCCCTCCTCCGTGATCCTATTATGGCCGTAGGGACCTCATCTCTCACAGCCATATATTTTAAAGAGTATCTTTACACCCTGGGGACCCCATCCCTAGGGCCATTATTTTAAAGTCGAGTGGGCCACGGGCCTCCTCCTCAATCTGTTATAAGCCTTGAGAGCCCAAACTTCTAAAAAAGAGGAGGGAGGCCATCCGGTCCACTTCCCAAGCTTCAAATAGCTTGGGAACGCAACCCATCCACAAGCGCCACTCCCCTCCCCCTTCCCTGGGCCTTTAAAAGGCCTTGGTGACCCCATCCCAAAGGGCAGATTCTTAACTTATAAGAGAGGGGAGGGTAGGGGAGGCACTTGACTCCGATCCCGGAGCTATTTTTGGCCCAGGGACCCCTTCCCCTGGTACCCGCATTATTTCACAGAGGTCATTCACCACGCTCAATGTTGGAGGCCGCATGAGGAGCCCCAGTGCTCCTGCGGTCCCAGCTGGCTGCTCCCATGCTGCAGGAGCTGACTTTTCACCCACACACCGGGAGCAGCTACTTATGATGCTCTCACCGGGCAGGTTCAATCTCTTGATCTATTTCTCCGTCCAAATCATTGAGGGCAGGGAAACAGATCAAAAGTCTGCTCCCAACAAGTGGGAGCCTCTTCAAAGCTCCCGGCTGCTGGGTGCAACCTTTTTGTTTGCTCCTGTGTGGTGGGAGATTCAAAAATGCTTCTCCCAGGTGGAAGCAAACACCAGTTTCTCTGCCCTTGAGGGCAGGGAAACCGCTGTATACCTGGGAGGAGTACCAGGAACACAGTTTGGAAGCCCGCCCTGGGGGGTGTGGTGGCTGGGGCCATAGAAGGCTCAAGTTGGGAGGCTGCATTGCCCTCCTCCCTTTTCAAATATTTAGCAGCCCGGGAGGTGGATTCCCCAGGGCCTTTAGAGGATTGGGAAGGAGTCACACATTCTTGTCTGAAAATTAAATATATTCTGGCCCTGGGAGATGGGGCCCCCAGGGTCTTTGAAGGTTCCTTATGTAATCTGATCCTGAGGGTGGGCTCCTGAGAGCTTATAATGGCTTGGGGAGGGGGCACTTGGAGCTCCTCCCCTTAATTAAACAATGAACAATCTGGCCACCCTTTTGTTTTGTTTTTCTGATCCTGCAGGAGTCCCGCAGGATTGCTTCAGAAATTGCTGATTCATTTCAAATTTTGGACTAAGTCCCTGAGCTCAGTAATGGCTGCCAGCAACATTTTACTCTTGTTGCTGGTAGCCAATCAGTCATGGGACCGAGATTTGTCAAGGGACAGAAAAGCTCCCTGGGTCAAACAGAATGCTCTACTTTTTAAAATTGGGTTTGATGCATCTCACAAGAGTCCCTCTGACCTAACCATCCAATTATACAAGTATATTTAAAACTTAATTTCTTAAAAACTACTGAACAGATTTACACCAAATCACAAACATCACAATCTGCATACCAATTTCTAGCTTCTTGCCAGATATGGTGTAATTTCATTTAGTAGTTTTTGCTGTAGCCCTGCCTAAAGAAGTCTATAGATAATGTATGGGTATTTTGCCTTTTGAGACCCCTCCTTTTTTGACCCCCACTTGATGGATCACACCAAAACCTTTCTACACAAATTAGTCAACCAGTATTGCATTTTTGGAACATTTTGTAGACAATGCCAAAGTTATTAGCATCACAAAAAAAGTATTTCCTATGGAAATGCTAACCTAACTATAACTACCCAGGTAGAGTTTTACATATATATACTTTAGATAGATAGATAGATAGATAGATAGATAGATAGATAGATAGATAGATAGATAGATAGATAGACAGATAGATAGATAGATAGATAGATAGATAGATAGATAGATAGATAGATAGATAGATAGATAGATAGATAGATTGATAGATAGACTTCTTCATGGAAAGTCTTATGCTGATCCTTCAAATGGGGACTAAGAAAAAAGGGCCAGATGCCCAAAACATTGATTTGCCATTTTAATTTAAGAAAGTTTGCTCCCCAATATAGAAAACAATACTTGAATGTAGTTACACCAAATTTATCAGAAAGTTAAGACTTTACTCAGAAACTATGCTTTGGTTATTTGGAGGAAACAGCTTTTAAAAGGGTGCTCAGGGTGGGCAGGATGCAGTACACTAGCAGAAAAAGTTAGTGATATATGAACTGTTGGTGCCCAGATATGCTCTGATAGAAACCTTTAAAGTGTCCTCATCAATCCTGATTGGCTGACCACAGCATGAGCAATATGTTGTGGCAGTGATTGTAGAAATCAGGGACACTGTCTGTTCATCCTAAAATTTAATTTAAAAGACAAATAAGGGGGGTGCGTAAGCATACCAGTCCCATGGGGTACATATTGGGGGGGTCTAAAAGGGACTCCAACTCCTTGATTGGCTGGCCAGAAGATGGACATGTTGTGGCATCCATTACAGAACTTGGGGAAATGGTCCCTATTGAATATACATGTAGTCAAAACCTGTTTCTGAGGGCAACAAAAAGGAACATATGAGGAGTGATAACACATTTTAGGCACAATATAAATCATTTATTGGCAATAACATACTAATTCAAGGATGGTAGTGGTTCTAAGGTGATTTTGCCCAGTGAAAAACCTTGATCCTCGTCTGTGATTTGCTGAACCATGTTTGAGCGAAAAAAAATTATTTCATGATTTTCTTATAGAGGTTATGGAAGGTGATCCAGAACTAAAATGAGAACATATTTTCACACCATATTTCACAGTCATGCAAAGTCTGATATTCTGAGGAAAACAAATACAACATCAGGAACAACTTGTCAGTTCACTCACCTGTTTTCTAATGCAGTTTCACCACAGTGGCCTAATGAGCAGCTAGAATTGTATTCAAGACAAAAGTGAGGCACTCCGGAAAGATACTTTGTTGAAATAGAAGAAGTTAAACTTAAATTCTTTCCTGAGGAGCAGGCTGAAGTAAATAATGACTAAGATGTTTCTGTAGTTAAAGAACCAGTTAAGTAAATATGTGATTGGATGTATCCTTTTTTGTAACTTCTGAGTCGCTCAACAGTTCCCTAATTTTAAAATAGTAAACATTTTGAAGGTACCCTAGCAAATGAGGATAATCCTTGCGCACACAATTGCATCATATTTGCAATACAGGCACAGGGCAAAAGTGCTCTTAAATATGCACTAAGCGCCCCAGGATATCATACATAGTTAGTGTGCCCCTACTGAGAATTCCTTTGGGAGTAGTATGGAGTATCGCATTAGGATGATTTTCCAGAGGGACTTTTGATGTGGCCGGAGCCGCATTGTTAGTGTCTTTGTTGGTGCACATTGCAGACTTTGTGTTAATTGCTCAAGGGTGCCCTGAAGACTCAGATGAGTGTAGAAGCAATATGTACATTTTCGGAACTCATAAGCTGAGGTTTGGAAAACATGGTTGAATTTCCACAGTCCATTTAAAGCTGATATTTGAGTGGTAAATCAAATGGCTTGGGGAGATGTATTACCATAGTTAGTAATTTTGTGCTGAGGCATTGCAGTAATGGCAGTGATGGCCTTCATGTATATGCAATATCTAGGCATTCCAAATTGATAAATCCTTTATAACAGTAATGCAGGCAAATCCTGCCTGATGAACTGAATTGGTCACTGTTGGTAATCTTGCAAGGGTGGCCATTTTGACTGACGAGGTCACTATTATCAGACTAATACTATTAGTAGATGAATGTGAAACTCACTGAAGATAGGTAGCTCTTACTACAGAAAAGATTGGAGACCCTTGCTGCATATATTGCATACTGTATAGTAAAACACTGTTTGCAGAGGGTTAACTTGAGGTGTGCCCTTCAGTTATCAGCTTCCACTCAGTGGTACCATGAACTCAGTGTACCAGAAATTGTGTAAGAATACATTTTAAAGTTAGTCCAATATTGTTTGTGATTTTTGAAACCCTTTTGAGTACCGACTTCAGATTGGTGACCCATGTGCTGCACTTGCTCAATGACCACTGACTTGACTGTAAACCATTTTCCTCTGATGGAAGAATTTATTTTTAAACGGTTTGCTTGTGTATTTAGCCACTGTATTGTGCATTACATTTTTTGTGTGGTGGCAAAGTGTTTAATCTGTAGCAGGTGCGTGTCATCTGGGACAAATGAGCAATTGTTAAATAATACTTCCACATCGCTGAAGACCTTGCCATACATGAGTGAGCCTCTAAGGACCATATTTCAAATCATTGTTGCTGTGATGTTGGTGTGGGAATAGAATATCATTGTCAGAATATTATCTGATATAGCTATTGTGTCCTAAGTATCAATTACAACATATTGCTCCATTGAGGTAGTAATACAAATCTACATCAAATAGGATATTTTGTAGACAGTGTTTAGGACATAGTATTCATGTCAGAGGTAACATTTCTAAAAACAATATTCTGACATATATCCGTTCTGTTGCAGAAAGACTCATCTCTTGGGGAGGTTACAGAAAAGTATAACTGTGTTAAATACATTGGGGCTCATTATGAGCCTCACAGTGGCGGCTAGGACCGGCACATTAAGATCCTGGCAGTCAGACCGCCAGGGTTCTGCCATCCCCGCCATGATCGGTGAGCCCGACGGGATGACGGCGGGCGGAAGGCGCAATCCGCCAGGGCAGTGTGCAAGCAGCGCTGCCCTGCGGATTACGTCCTAATTTTCCGCCAGCCTTTTCATGGTGGTTTCACTGTCATGAAAAGGTTTGTGGAGAACAGGTGCAGAGGGCCACAGGGGGGCCAATGCACTGCCCATGCCTTGGCATGGGCAGTGCATGTGTCCCCCTGCCCAGCACTCTCGCAACGTTCACTGTCTGCTATGCAGGCAGTGAACAATGTGAGGATGCTGGTGAACCCTGCAGGCGTCAGCATTGATGCTGGTTCGATTTCGACCCGGAGACAATTCTGCTGCCTGTTTCTCACTAGGATGACAAGCGGAAACCTCAGTTTCCACCCGAAAGCCTAGCAGGAAACTCCTAATAGGTCCGGCAGGATGGTCGCCACTATGGCGGCAGCCACACTGTCGGGAGTTTGGCAGATGGGTTATCCCACCCATCAAACTCAGAATTAGGCCCATAATGTTGCTGTGCTGGTGCCCCAGGGCTATAATACTTAGATATTATAACAGGATGCATATTAGAGAATCTCTTTTAATAGAAGTGTTGTGCTGTTAATATGTTTGAGGTGAGCTACCCCACATATCTAGATTTCTGAAAAGTATGTAACATTTATTACACAGTCTTTACCACACAGGACGTTACAACACAAGTCTTTGCCATGCAGTTAAGTACCATAAAGGCCTTTTTCAGCTACTTTAGAGCACAGACATCTTTCAGGCACTTACAATATTGGGAGTTTAAAAATTAAGGGAAAGGGTACTTACGGGCTCAGGGGTGAGTATTGGAGTGGTTAAGGTAGGTAAAGAGTTTTTAGTGTTCAGGGCCAGATCGTGGTAAAGGATGATAAGGTGCTTTTATGGTACAGAGATGGGTAGTGGTAAAGGGAAGTAAGGAGTATTAGGGTTCAGGGGTGAGTAGAGGTAAAGGGCAGTAATGAGTTTAAAGGGTTCAGGGATTGGTAACAGCAAAATGGTGGTAATTATTTTTTTAGGATTCAGGGTGGATAGTGGTTAAAGGAAGGTAAGGTTTTTAGGATTCAGGGACAGATAGAAGTAGGGGATTTCAGTCATTGTTAGCGGTAAGTGAAGGTAAGGTTTTTTAGGGTTGAAGCATGGGTAGTGGGAAAAGGAGGTTAAGAGGTTTAAAAAAATAAAAGGAGGCTAAAAAAAAGTACAAAACATGTTTTCAAAAAGGGGGTCGAGGGTTGAAAGCGATATTTATATTTGGACAGGTCTCATACTCCACCTGACATTTCCCTTGTGGGTGGAGCCCTTGGAGGCTGAGTTTGAAAGCCCAGGGCTGGTCCCTCTGTCACTTTCCCCAGCTCCCCAAGGTTAGTTGCAGAAGGCAATGAGAGACTGTTTTTTTTTGCCAGGGCTGCTTTTGAGTACCCAGTCAGGCCCTACTCATCGGTTTATGGCAAACAACTACACAACTCACATCACACAGGTCAGCTTTCTATAGACCTACAAGAAATCATGCCTTCCAAATATGTCAGTCGTGATGCATAGATGGTAAGCATAACTCCTAAACCAACAGTTTCGTACACAGATTAGTTGAACTAATAGTCTGATAAAGAAATAATTATCTAATAAAGGTATTGCTACTTCTCTTGAAGGAAGTTGTTTATATAGAGTGAAATTACCTTTTAATGTAGTGATGTTTGAAACAGTGAGGGAAAATCATTAAATGAGACCTTTACCAAAGGAGGAGTCTTTACCACATCTCCTTGTATGCAGAGCATCTACCAAGCTTGGGGTGGTACAAACTGTATTAAAATCATCTACCCTCTTGTTGACATTCAGCAGGCTCTGGTGCTTAATGTTTAAATGATCTACACACTCAAGATCACATTTTTAAGGAATCTACTTTGGACATGGAACAATACAAAATGTTGTGCTTTTTACAGTTTTACATCTATATATTGCATGCTGTCTCAGAAAGCCCTCCTTCCACTATATTCCTAACATCCTGCTTGAAAAACAGACCTAGACAGAGAGCCTTCATCTATTTGAATATCCTTTGTTTCGGAGTGACTCTCTCCTTACCTCTGCTTGCCCTCTCTGCCTGAGTCTACCCTACCCTAAGTCACCTGCCTTCCTGCTGTGGTGACTAATATTTTATTTCTGCAGTGTGTCGCCACTGTATTTCATAGATCACAACCTACAAACTCTCCTTCTTTGAAACCATATCAACAACCATTTCCATGAACCCATAATGCCCCCACTATTGATCACACCTAACTCCTATTAATTTAATGTACTACAAAGAGCCTGGAGTAAATGCATGGTATTGTTTCCTTGAGAGCAGATAACTAATTGCAAAAACCAATAATCACTACATTACTACTAACCTGGCCTGTTATTTGCTATAAAGTAAACTGAAAAGCAAACATGAAATAAACCTACTGGGAATATAATAATCTGAATCAAACCTTGATAATTAATTAGAAAAAATGCCAAGAAAACCTGGAAGGGATGCGGTTGTGAGTGAGAAATGCTGAAGTAGCTATCAATGTTTACTTAAGTAAGTACAGCACCAGGGCAAACTTTTGGGTTTTGTCCACTCTAAGCATATCTGCTATCAATAACTGATTAATGAAAGGCAGAAACTGAAGATAAATTCTCTGATTCTGAGGCAGCAACTGACATAAAGGGTCTTATTACGAGTGTGGCAGCCTATAGCCAGCCACACTTGCAGTGGCAGTCTGGATCACTGCCAATGCGGCGGTCCAACGGCCACATTACAACCCTGGCAGTCGGACCACCAGGGAACTGCCAACTCTACCAGGATCCCGGATCCTGGTAGTCTGGAGGATGGTGATGGTCCTACTCCTACATGGCAGTGCTGCAAGCAGCGCTGCCCTGGGGAATACGACCCCCTTCTCCGCCATTGGTTTCATGGCAGTAGCACCTCCATGAAATGGGTGGCGGAGAATGGGTGCAGGGAGCCCCAGGGGGATCCTGCACAGCACCATCACAATGTACATTGTCTGCTTTGCTTTGCAGACAATGAACATTGCGAGGGTTCAACTTAAGTTTCTACCCGCCGACCTGGCAGGAAACCCACATTAGCTCAGGCATGGAGGTGACTGCATAGACGGCCGCAACCCTGTCTGGAGTTTGACGGACAGAGTTTTCCATCCGCCAAACTCATAATGGGGCCTAAAGTCTGGAGGTTATGGTATATGAGGTTTAGTACATTTTATTGACCCAACTGGCTGTTCAGTAGAGGACTGTTTAATCTGCAACACTGGTGGTGAAATAAAAAGGTGGTCCAGCTGAAGTTGTGACTGTGAAGATACATAAACATGGCAGATTCTTTATAATGGAGTGGTGAAGCAGCAAGAGATGAAACAGAACCTGTTAGATAGATAGGGAGGGTGGATGGTGAAGGAATGATAGGAGAGAGCACCCTAGTTTGGTTCACAGAAATACTATGGGCCTGATTACAACTTTGGTGGATGGGATACTCCATCACAAACGTGACAGATATCCCACCCTCCATTTTACAAATTCCATAGGATATAACATTTGTGATGGAGTATACCATCCGCCAAGGTGGTAATCAGGCCCTATCACTTAATCTAAAGCCAGTAATTACCACATTTATAGGACACATGTACAATATCAACTAAAAGACTCAAGTTTTTAAAAATATTTTCAAAGTACTCTAATATCAGCTCAGATTTGCATGACAAGTCATGAGGTATCGCTAATTTCATTTGATAAAACGTTTATTAAAACTGCATGTATAATTTGATCTGAGTGAAAACAGCTTGAGTTCCAGATGCAGTTTTTTCTTCATGAAAAGAAATATTGCATGGGTTAAATACCACAAGTGATAATAAAATGTTTGCAATACATTTTGCATTTGGTATTTTAAAATGCTGTTACAAGTGTGGTGGCAAATTGTAAACCAGTGGTAAATGCCCCTAAAAAATACTGCAAAGTGAAAGAAGGGAGTAAAATAGGATGTATCCACATATGAGTGTATAGGTGTGAAATATTTTTTAAGTAAATAAATATCTAAGTGAGGCTGAATCTGTCAACATATTTATGATGACAAACTGAAGTATAATGGAGCTACAAATATGACCCAATGCAAGTGTTTAGCTAATGATGATTATGGGTAATCTTTTACTAAAGATGATACTCTTAAAATGTGTGCATATATTGAGATGAATATTAATTAAAACGTGTATATTTTGACATTTGTTGGAAGCCAAGAAAATATAAATAAATCCTAAAATACATATCACTCATGAATTATGCACACCACAGGGTGCTGAATCCTCATGCTACACTGTGCTGCTATTTCCAAATGCCGAATCACATGCAATCACATATGCTACATTATTTCTTAATAGCTCTGTTAATATTTCATGTTTTTGATTAGAATAAAAATGTTTCTTTGAGCATTATATTGTGTCATGTGTGCATTTGGTTCAGACAGTTAGTCACTGAATTATTTCAACAGTACCTGACCAAATGATGTCATGATATGTGTGTGAATCATCTTAACAACTCAATTCTAGAATAATCTACAAAATAATATTTTTTTAATATTTATTGTTATCTTTTTAAAAACTACACATGGCACAATATAATGCTCAATGAACAATTTTATTCTGGTGGAGAACGTGAAATAATCATGAAACTATAATTTCAGCACTTATTTCAGAACGAAATGAAGACCATCCTTACCAAAAATGTCACTAATTGTAATAATGTTACGGTAGAGATTTCAAACCAGTCACATGCAAACATCTTGCAACTAAGGTTTAACAATTCACAAGAGAAACAAATCTTTTTTTAGATGGTGGGTTACCAGGATGAGTTTGTGCTGACATTCCCTTCTGCTTGGGGTGGAGGAATGTGAAGAGAATTATGGTGTAATAGTTGAAGGTGCAGTTGATGGTACAATATTATCTCTTTGGGCAAAGTGGGTCATTTGAGACACAGCTACTTCTTGTTTTTCTAGTGGCTTACTAAGCAGGTACATTGCTGATGCACTACTATTTAACCTATCAAAGATTTGACTACTGAGTTAAACTACTGATGCAACGAGCCAGTTAAGGCCCTTAATTGATATCTCTGTTGTCTGTGTCACTCTGTTGCCTTGTGAGCCTTGCACATGTACTTCAGTTGTTCTTTTAAGATGTTCTTGATATCAGTCAGAGAAGACTTGCAATTGGCCTGCCCCCATCTGTACTGATAAGTGTATCTTGCCCTTTCTCAATATATAATACATGTTTATGAATACTCTGCTGTAATATGGATGCATAATTATTTTGTTCTGGATCTAAAGACATGGAAGCTGTTTCTTCTGCTGTAACTATGGTGGACTAAAATTAACATTGACTTCAGATGTATTTATTGGTTCAACACACTCTTCTTCGATGGGTGTCTCATATTTGGTTTTATATGGTAGTGAGATGATTTCAGAATGCATGATATGTGCCTCCAGTTCAGATAAAATGCCAGTGGAACCTGATTGTACCATAGAAGTAGGCATTGCAGAGGTGGATGTGATAGGTATCATAAAGGTAGCAGTACAGGTTGCAAAAAGTGAAATTACTGTTATTTCCTAACAAAGAAACAGCAGCACTTGTTGCAGTATTGTTAATTGTGGATGAAAACAACATGGATAAGGTAGAGAATATAAAGTGAAATGTGTTTGAGACAGATGTTGTGGCTTCAGTGGATGCTCTTCTAGATGGTTGTTTGACACAGTCTAGAGAAAAAAATATATCAACATCCACAAATATCGCCATAAACATCAATAAAAATAAACATCATGACTCTATACCTAAATAGTAGACCCACAAATATTGATGAGAAAAATATTGCTGAAAGAAAGACCTAAAATACAACAGTGTCATACACAAAAATAAAGGAATACCAAATATTACCTACACATTAAAACTAAGGAAACATAACAACAGCCACGAATACCAAAATGTCAAACACTAGAAAATAGCTGTAATTCTCAATAAAACACATGATATCAAATTAAATTTATACACACATATAAAATATCTCAAACTAAAACTAATGTACATTAAATAAACAATGAAAACACTATTTAGTGTTTACCATTAATGGTGTAAATAAAAGCTAAACTAGTGCCTGACCAACCAATAAAATTAAATTTAAAACAGTTAACAAATAAAAGCGCTTTTCCAAATTACAGTATAAAAAGGCCACAAAAATGCTCACAAATATGCTTGTGGTGGAATTCACAGGACAGATTCATGCAAGGATTTCTAAGAAGCTTGAAGCAAGATCTTTATTAGAAGAAAATAAGATCCCATCCACTTGACATCGGTTCTTCCCAGCAACTCCTCTTGTTCAGAACATAACATTCTACTCCCTGCTGTTGACATGTACAGTGTTTTATATCTTGCACTCAGAATCCAACCAGTGCAAGATTCTATAGTTGCTGAGCCAGATACCACACACCTCCCTCCTTTGACAAATAATGACAGATGTTTACAAGATTATTATTTATCAGTCTGATTATTACACATAACACAAAAATTATACATAGTCACCTAAATTTCCAGGTTTCTTTGTTACTCACAAGGATGTTATCGTCTTTACTATTCTCACAGGAATCAGACACACCTCCTTCCAACTCTTTAGAAACCACAGAATTCCCTCTTATCACCACTTAAGATTCCAGATGCAGTGATCATCGGTTTTAATCGCATTGTTGAATTTCCTAATAACACGTATTGGTTTGCTGAATATCGTTCCATCACTATTTTTTTAAGCGAGCTTAATTACAACTATGGGGGTCATTACGACCCTGGCAGCCGGCGGTATGTTGGCGGTAACACCGCCAACAGGCTGCCGGTGTTCCGCCAGCAATTATGACCGTGGCGGAATTGCCACGGCCATACCGCCGGCCCCTCCATTATACCGCCAGGATTCCGTCTGGCGGTCATAATCCCCAGGGCACCGCTGCCCTGGGGATTATGAGTCCCCGACCGCCGGCCTGTCCGTGGCGGTACACACCGCCATTGAAAGGCCGGCGGTAAGGGGACTTGGGGTGCCCCTGGGAGCCCCTGCACTGCCCATGCACCTGGCATGGACAGTGCAGGGGCCCCCAGGCATAGCCCGTCGCACATTTCACTGCCCGAATTTCGGGCAGTGAAATGCGCGACGGGAGCTATTGCACCGGCTGCACATCAGCATTGCCGCCGGCTCTATTACGAGCCGGCTGCAATGTTGATGTGACATTTCCGCTGGGCCAGCGGACGGTAACACTGTTACCGTCCGCTGGCCCAGCAGAAATGTCATAATAGGGAGACATGAATACCGCCGGCAATGGCGGTATTCTGTCTCCCGCGGCCTCGGCGGTCTTTTGAAAAGACCGCCGAGGTCGTAATGACCCCCTAAGTCTCCAACCTCTACCTCAGCTTCTTTGGCAGCTTTCCACCCATCAAAATTCCTCTTGCTGTTGCTCAGTTTTACAGCTTCCCTTTTCTTCCAAGAGCTATTTACATTTTCTTTTCCTAGTTCAATTTCATATTTATTTACCCAAGGTGGTTCTATTAATGCATGGGTATTCGCAAACATTTTCCCAGGGGCCAAAAAGTTTGGTCTGTGATGTGCCCGGGGCCAAATTGATGCCAAGGCAGTGGTGGTTGGTTGGGGTGCCTGGGGGCATTGGTGACAAGGTAGGTGTAGATGTAGGAGAAGCAAAAGATATGTATATATATATATATATATCTTGTGGCTGAAATGAACATTGGGAAACCAGAAAACCTGGAATTAATCCCGGCTTCCCCACTTTTCCAAATTGTGTGGTTCTAGGCAATTGTTTAACTTCACTTTCCCCTCTTTTTCTGCATTATCACATTTAAGACCTAGAAATATATGATGTCATGGTGTGTGCTGCACAAAACCTGCTTCTATGTTTGATTTAATAAACTATAATGTTGTTCATGTATGATAGGAACCCAGGCCACCCATAAAGTGCACCTAACAAGTGACATCCCTCTTTAATTTTACTATTGGTGGTGTTCTCAGGGTAAGGGGAAGAATTAATGTCTTCAAATTTATGTTTGAAAACTATCACTTTTACATGAATACATCTCAATGTACTGATATAACACATTGTATTAGGGGGAAAAGGTTCTGTATGTTAACTAAATACACTTTTTTAATTTTGAAGTGACTGACATGGATTTACACTTATGCTGTAGGATTTCTTTAAAAATGAAGGTGTTTCTAAAGTTAAGTGCAGGAGTCCCTAGTCACTTCCTTTCTTTAACACCAATTAAGTTTAAATAAATGATTGTGTGTCTATTTAATATTTTTATTGTTAGTGCTGAGTCGAACAAACAGCTGCCCAGTGCTCCTGTTGGCCAGGGGGCCGCATGTTAAGGTCAGAGAGGCCGCATGAGGCCCGCGGGCCGTACTTTGATTATCCATGTACTAATGCTTTAGGGAGCCTCCCTTTAAATAGTTCAATAGGTGTTTTCCCAGTTGTACTATGAGGAGTAAACCTGTACATTTCTATCTTCTTCTTTACTTCTACTTTCCAGTCTATAGAATATGATTTGGTTAAGGTTATAGTTTCTTTAATGACCCTATTGAACCTCTCAACTAAGCCATTAATTTCTGGATGATATAGCACACACTTCTTATGTTGTATACCTCTCTTGCTTAAGAATCCAGCCATCTCTTTGGAAACTAATTGTACTCCATTATCAGTGAGCAGAGTTTCGGGGTACCCATCCTCCCCATTAGCTCTGTTAACAACTTAGTAACATTTTTAGTTTCTATATTGTGCGTGAAACAAATTTCTGGCCAACGGGAAAAAACATCCAACACCACAATTATGTATATAGGTTGTCCTTCATCGTAAATTGGGTCAACAAAGTCCAAAGCTATATCTTTCCAGGGACCTTTGGGGCACTCCCTGAAGATCATAGGTTGTGGTCTTGTACATTTGGACTTATCACAATTAAGACAAATAAGGCAATCTCGAACAACCCCTTTCGATCTGGATGTCCATGCCAAGCCACTAGTAAGATGTACCTTACCTCCCTTTGGTTTTAGATATTCCCTGATGTGTCTTATGTGCCAAATGTATCAACTCTAGTCTCAGGCTACTAGGCGGTGCAAGTCTAGTAACTCTGAATATTAAGTCCTTGACCGTACTGAGTTCATCCCTTACTCCCCAAAACATTTTGCACGAATCAGAAGCTTGCTTCTGCTGATCCACCCCGTGCATACCACGGATATGACTTCACACAACACCTTATCTGAGCTAAGTTCCTCTCTCCACCTTTGTTCAGAAATAACTTCACTTTCTAATTCACAGACACACTCATTATCATCATCTAACTGTCCAGTGGTTGTCACTTCTGTATCATCAACTGGGATAAGTCTTGAAAGTGTGTCAGCCACCCCATTATCAGCACCACGGAAATATTTAACCTCAAAATTATATTCTTGTAACACTATCACCCATTTAGTTATTCTTTCCGAGATAAGATCCAAACCCTTTTCATTAAAAATTTCAACAGTGGTTTATGATCAGTTCTGATTTCAAAATCAGACCCCCACAGAAATGTCTTCAATTTCTTCACTGCCTAAAGTACTGCGAGATCTTCTCTCTCTATTACTGAATATCTAGACTCTGCTCCCAAGCTTTTCGTACTGGCATCAGTAGTGATGATCAATTGTTTTCTTTGGATCAAAATTTCTCAAATTAGGTGCTGCATCAAGTTTCTTTTTAATTTTATCAACCTCGTCTTCACATTCGGAGTCCTAGCAAATTCAATTCCTTTACATAAAAGTGATCTCATTTTAACACTAAGATCAGTAAAGTTTTTGACAAATGTATTTACATACTCCAACACGCCTAAAAATGTAATCAATTCCTCCTTAGATCTGGGTGAACTCATTTTTATAATCGTGTCCATCAGCTCAACCTTAGATTTTATACCATCACCAGAAATGTTGTGACCCAGATAGTTTATAGTGTTAGTATGAAAATTTTCACTTTTCAGTCTTTAGACTGAGGTTGCGCTCCTCCAATCTCCTTAAAACTTCTCTGAGCTTTACACCATATTCATTATCATCTTTCCCAAAAACAAGGACATCATCTTGATAAATGCAGACACCCTCTATTCCTTACAGGCTTTTTTCCATTACCCATTGAAAAACAGATGCAGCAGAAACTAGCCCAAAAGGAAGCCTGACAAATCTGAAGGTAAGAAAGGAGTGATAAAAAACGTATAGTCCCTAATGACACCTCCAATTCGACCTGATGGTAGGCCGAAATGAGGTCTAAAGTGCTAAATACTTTTGCTCCTCCAAGTAGTAGTAATAACTCTGAGATGTTGGGTAAAGGGCATTAATCCACAACTGCATTTTTGTTCAAATGTCTTAAAACTACACATAAGCATAAGCGCCCATTAGATTTCCTTGCTGCAGCAATTGGAGCCAACCATTCTGTACCTTCAACTTCTTCTATGATCCGAATAGTTTGTAACTTATTGATTTCTTCTTTAACCTCCTGATGGAGAGCAATAGGCACATTGCGAACTTTGCAACTAATGGGCTGAGCATTTGCTTTAAGCACAATTATATGTTTGTAGTTCTTCAAACACCCCAGTTCTTCCCTGAACACAATAGGAAACTCAGATTTTATTTTCTGTAAGTATTCATTATCTGAGACTGTTCCTAGACAAAACATGTAATTCCTGTCTTTAATGCAAATGGGGAGTCTGAAGTCGGATCAAGCATTACTCCCAAATCCCCTTGATGAAACCAACTAATATTGCTGTCTCCTTTCTTCAAAACATATATTTTCCCTGAAACCAATTGTCCCTTGTATTCAATTAGATCAATGAAATACCCTTGTCCTTTCATGGGCTCACCACCATATGCACATGGTTTTATATCCGATTTCAATAACACAACTCTTAACTTGGATTGGCAGAAATTATTTGAGATAATAGTTATTATTGCATCAGGCAGATAATACTTTGGTTGCTTCACCTTCCACTGACATGGTATCCATAGGGGTAGGTTTTTTCTTTTTCACATTGATCACAACCTGTAGTACTATTTGACCACATGCAAATTCAGTTTTGTCAGAGTTCATCGCCTCAAAATCTTCATGATCTCCATCCACATCAACACACTTAACTTTAGTCTTTGCATTTTTTTTCTCCATACCAACCCCAAATGTCCTTTCACACCACATTTATTGCAAACCATTTTAAGTGCAGGACATTTTTTGTCTTTGGCTAGATGTCCAGTTCTATCACATTTATGTCATTTATGTGAAGTAGAATTATATTTTTCTCCACTATCTCTTAGTTGTATTTTTTTAAATCTTTCCTTCACTACTTAGATCTTTGACTCATTTTCCCTTTCTTTCCTTATGACAACAACATACTTTATTGGGTGCTCTATTCTTTCAGCAATTACTAACACCTTATCAAGTGAGGGTTCATCCCTCAAGCATAATTCCTCCCTCACCTTTTCAATATCACAGCCCAACATAAATTGATTGTGTATGCGTTCATCTACTAAGTTACCAAACTTGCACGAGGACGCTAACTTTTTCAATTCAATTACATAAGCTTCTACAGATTCTTCTTTCCTTTGCATTCTCTTAGAAAAATGATATCTTTCTAAAATAGTACTTACTTTGGGCAGAAAATGTGTATTCAATGTTTTTGTGCTGATCTTGTACTCATTTAAACCTTCTAACTCCACTTCAGGAAGGTCAGGTAAATGATCAAAAACCTCCTGACCTTCAGATCCTAAACAATGAAGTAATAAAGAGGTTTTTCTTTTTCACTCAAAGAAGTGCCACAAACCTTGATATACCGTTCAAAAAGTTTTCTCCACTTCTTCCACTTTATGGGCGGAGTGCCTGGGCTAGACAAGAAAAAAGCAGGAGCTTGAATATTTTGCATGATAAACTCTACAACATTAAAGTGAAATATAAAAATATATTGTTCATATTACTGTCAATAAATGTGGAGATATTTAGATCAAACCAGTTCCATAAATGGGAAGCACAACATTGAAGTCATGAAAACAGTATTGACCACATATCATAAAGGTGTGCGCATCACTGAGAAAGACGCAGCGTAAGAAACGAGTCAGATTAGCAAAAGTGTGCGTATCACTGAAACATGTGGCGTTAAACATGTGATGTTAAGCAGGTCAATGAACACAAAGACTGATTCACAAAAGTGTGCGCATCACTGAAATATTCATTTAGTGATACGCAGTGTAGCCACAACAAAATATGCTTGTACTGGAGTGTGCGTATCACTGTGGTATTTCCTGGTAAAGTGCAGCTTCAATTTAGACACATTAGTTGGATCAGTGAATGCAAAGACTGGTTCACAAAAGTGTGCGTATCACTGAAATATTTCCCAGTGAAGCGCAGCATAGCAACAACAAAGTATGCTTGTACTGGAGTGTGCGTATCACTGAGATATTTCCAGGTGAAGCACTTTAGACGCCGTTTAGACGTGCACTGTACAGAGCTTAGTGGGTCGTTTAGTTGCTCCGGACACATATCAGCTGAGGATTAAGAGCCTCGCAGCTCGGTTAATAGGCACGACCATAAAGCTGGCAATGACCCATATCATAAGAAGCAGCGTTGCCTGGATACACAGCACGCTTGGAAGGTCACCGAAGACATGTGATATGAAGGGCGTGGCTTGGCTACACAGCCCGTTTTGATAGTTACTAATGAGGTGTGCTGTGCACAAGCAGCAGCTCTGATTAACACACTGTGAAACTTGAGCGATGCTAATGAAGTGTGCTTTGTTCTGTGTTGGTTGGTTACAGAGCACAATTCGACTGTTACTAATAGTATGTGCTGTTTACAGGACAGCAGCTCTTGTCACGCAGCATCAATTAAATGAGAGGATTGACTCACGGTGAAACCTGAAGTCCAAGTCCTATCCCAACACAAAATAAATTTTTACAAAGGAAACAGAACCTCAAACATGAAATACTTGCTGTGTGTAGAGGTCTCTCACAACCAAAGAAGAGAATGCTGTTTCATTAGTAGCGCTCAACGTCCCAGTGAAACTGATGACTCCAGTAGTCTCACATGTTGAGATCTTTTTGCTTCCTCATCCTGCCGATTACGCCAGTTTGGGAATTTACAAGATAAATTCATGCAAGGATTTCTAAGAAGTTTGAAGGAAGATCTTTATTAGAAGAAAAGAAGATCCCATCCACTTGACATCGGTTCTTCCCAGCAACATCTTCTTGTTCAGAACATAACATTCTACTCCCTGCTGATGGCATGTATAGTGTTTTATATCTTCCTCTCAGAATCCAACAAATGCAAGATTCTACAGTTGCTGAGCCAGATACCACAGTTTCCCTTAAAGATTACAGAATGGCAGCCTTACCATGCTCTGCCTGATTGCACAGCTACAAAAGCAGATTGCAACACGTCAATAAACCACTTAAAACTACAAGCAAAGTAAGTTTAACAATTAATGAAAACTAAAAGAAAATTAATAAACTAATAAAAGTATTTTAAGGTAAGGAATAGTTAAAACTGTACTATAGCCCTTGTTAAGAGTTTGGCCGTGCGGGGACCGCCATGGTGGTAATGGCGGTACCTTCGCCACCGGGCGGTGGAGAAGACCACCATATTGTGACCATGGCAGTCTTCTGAACCGAACACAGCCAATCCACCGCCAGTACCGCCAGTGTGGACGTACCATGGCAGATGGCAGTAAGCATCTCCAGGCCGGCTGGGACCATGGTCCCGCTGAGCATATTACAAGGTTGCACACCACCAGAATTTCTGCCACTGTTGCACCGCCACCAAAACCCTGGCAGAAACAAATCATATAAAAGAAGACACTCACCTTCACGAACACAGACATGTCCACAGCTGCCATTGAACCAGAGCTTTAAGTCTGTGTCTGTGTCTTTGGAACCAACGACGATGAAGAGAACAACATCCGTAAGGACACGCACCTAGCACACACTGAAGGTAAAGGTATTAGAACACACACACATACCACACACAACACACACATGCCATGCACACACCACCCTGCACACACACATCACCACCACAGGCCAACACACATATACAAAACACCATCAAGTCACACAACATCACAACGCAGCTACACAAATGCTTGCCAACACAATGCATTTCACACCTACACATGACAGCACATACTGACAACAACACGCAAAGCCAACACACAACCAATCAACAGCACACACCCACGCAACGTACCAAATGTCATGCCACACACACACAACACACGACATAGCCATCACCACTCACACAGACGCACACACAACAGCCACACAATGGCATACAACACCGCCATAGCACATCACACAATGTACAATGCTCAACTCAGCTACACACATTCGTAGCACCACACAATCATATTACACAAACACCATCAGTATCAGCTGGCAATGGTAGGCCCACACACACACACACACGCATTCCAGGCACAACAGCCAGCACTACCACCACACACGACTCACATACCCACAAACCAAAGCGCACATACACAAATCGGACATGTTGAATAAAAGGCAGGACAAATAGGTCATCATCGTCAACAATGGCAGGTTGGCCCTGATGTATTCAAATTCAAATATAAATAAAGAGCTATGTACAGGCAAAAGGCCATTGACCAGTCCATGTGTCTCTGTGCCATGACAGAAATGGCACGTCTCAGTGCCCCAACTTTACTCCTGACTAAAAATTCCAAATTCACCTCCACATGGTTGGGGCATCAATGGGGCAGGCAGTCACCTTCTGGTGAGGGAGTGGTGGTTGAGGGAGAGGTTGGGGTTGGGAGGGGGGGTCCTTGGGTTTGGCCTTGGGTCGTGAGGTGGGCTTGGGTTTTGGTGGGGGGGTCTTTAGGTTTGGCCTTGGGAGGGGGGACTTTTGGTTTGGGGGTAGACCTCTTGGCAGGGGGAGGAGCATGGCAACACCGGGGGGGGGCACAGGAGGAGGCGGAGGTAGAAGGGCTGGACTTGGGCAGGGAAACAAGGTGCTTTGGGGACTGACGGGGTGGCAGAGGGTCAGGGAACTGGGTAAACTCATAAAGGAAACGTTACTTAGGTACACAAGGGTGGTCACGGGAAAGGCTTTTGGGAGAGGAGGGAGTGGAAGTGGTTGTCAGATGTGTCTTTATATTTGTTATGGGTGCAGGTGCATGAGTGGAATGCTTGTGTGTGCTGGGTGATTGCAGGCATTATGGTGTCTTGGGAGGAGGTGCTGGGAATTGCAATGCTGGATGGGTGGCTGTGTGTTGGGGTAGTGGCTGCAGAAATGGTGGATGTGCTGCATGTGGGGGTGGGGGTGGTTGTGGTGAGTGCAGATATGGTGTCTGGGGTGGATGTCTGTGGGTCAGCTATTGTTATGACTGTTGGTAATATGGGAGTTGCGGCTGGATCAGGGAGTGTTGATGTCATGCCAGCAGGTGTGAGTCGTGAACTGTCTGTGATGAAGTAAATGGTGGGGATTTCTGTGCAGGCAATGGATGTTGTTGTGTGCACAGGTGCTGATGCACACAAAGGGAGAGAAAGAGAGGGAGGAAGAGAGAGAAGATAGGGTGGAAAAGGGTCAACACCTAACTTCCATAAACACATATAAACATGTGCATATTTCACATAACATCTCATGGCCGGGCATGCAATTGCAATTGCACTCCAAGTCTGATAATACCTATTGGCCATGGAAAGCTGTAATGGACAGTGAACATCAGATGTGCACACAAGTACAGATATGGACATGAAGAAGGCAGTGACTCACCATTGCAGCATAGGAATTGGCAAGGACATCTAAAAAATGACATGAATACACAATGTTGGTACTACAGGACCTCCCAGGGTACTTACCACATCAAGTACCATCCAATAGTTGTAAGGCCAAGTCCACATAATGATATCTACAATAGCAGCAATTGGTGTACAGTCTGCCCTCATGTAATCTCATGTAGCAGTATCCCATTGTTGTTTCCCTACACTCTGAAGGTGACATATGTTTGTATAGTCACCTATAAGGGCAATACTCCTGTCCCCTTGAGGCCCTTCTTGTGGTGGAACTGTGAAGCCTGACCCACAATCAGTGCATGGCAGCAACTGTACAATACCAAGACATTCTCAGTTTATGTAGGAGACTAACACAGATGGGATTGCATTTACACCTCTGATACACTGATGTCGATGGGTTGAGCTGGTCAGACACAACCCTTAGGTTGACAAAACCACCCCAACCATGGGAAATGTAACATTACAATCTAGTGACAGCATTGTCTTGTCACACATAAATCATATTTACCGTGGCTGGGTCACTGATACCCACTGTTGTTGTGTGTCTGCCATTGTCCACAATCACTGTATACCTGTAGTAACCCACCCAATCCTACTCAAGGCCTGACAAGGGTGAGGTAACAGTCAGTACTCACCCCATTGTGGCTGCTGTGCTGCCCTCAAGCGCCCATCCACCTCAGGGTAGGGCACTGCCAAAATGAGGGCCATTAGGGGGGTCACGGTCCGATAGGCATCTCTCCCTCATTGGGAGGACATCCCCAGCTGAGCCTCCGCGGTCTTCCAACTCTAGCATTCCAAGTCCTCCAACCACTTCTGACAATGGGTGCTCCTCCTGCTATGAACACCCAGGATCTGCACTTGCTTGGTGATGGCATGCCAAATCTCTTTCTTCTGATGGGCGCTGACCTGAATGGGTGACACAGACAGGAGGAGAAAGTGATTAGGACTGGCACAAAGTAGACAGCAAAGGTCTACACACATCAGACACACCACATCGCCATCCACATCCATTGTAACAGGTCACACTCCTAATATCCATGCCCTCAGAATGCATGTACTTCGTGGCCGGTATGGCTACACCATTCACAATGACACAGAGCCCTACCACACACAACAATTGCATGGGGCTCACCTGCTCTTCTGGGGCCCCACACAGCTGTCCATACAGAGGTGGGACCCCTTTGACCAGCTTCTCCAGTTCTTCTTGGGCGAATGCCGAGGCCCTATCACCTGCAGGACGTGGCATGATGGCTCCCAGAGACAGGACACAGCAGCTCACGGAGTGGAGGTGTTGCTTGCAGAAGTGTTGAGAGTCAAGTGAGCTAAGCGGTAGAAAATGTCGGTCACGGCTGGTGCGTACATGACTATCACCGCCGGCGGTGATCATCATTGGTCCCAGTCCCCCATAGGCAGCAATGTTAATCTATGAGACGTTGCACGGCGATTGAGACTGCCTACCACCATGACAACATACGCCGGCCGACTTTCATCACTTCCCTCTGTCCTGTGCTTCAGGACAGGTGCCTGACATTTTATGTACAGTAAATGGCATGTTGTTGAAAAATAATTGTATCATGGTACTTATATGTCCAGAATGCTGTGCAGGCCTATGTCGTACCATCATGTCACATTCAACGCACAATGCTGTAATATGGGCAGAGGTCACATGAACAGCATGTTCACCTTCTAGCTGCCTCATAGGAGGTGTTGCATTCTAGAACACTGTAACATCTACATACATGGCCCATGCGGGACCCATATATGCACACAACATGGGAAATCACACGTGTTGTGTGGCACAAACAATTTACAGGGCCAACAATGGCCAGCACGGATGGTAGAAATGGCCCTCCTGCATACACAATGTAGTGTGTGTCACCTGTGCAGGCATGTATGCAAAGTTTGGTGTGTGACACAACATTTTGTAGGGCTAACATGTGTGGAGTGCTAATCACATTCTACATACTCTCCTCTCCATCCTAGATACCATGTAATGAGGAAAAGGAAAAATGCACTGTTGTACCATCTGCTAGTCAGCATTGCTACCTTGGAAGAGAGACACATCGCCCAGACCTATCGTCTGAATCGTGTCACCATCATGGAGCTCTGTACCCAGTTGGAGCCAGATCTACTGCCTGCCATCCGCAATCCCTATGCCATCCTTCACACAGTAAAAGTCTTGATGGTACTACACTTTCCTTGCCACAGGGTCCTTTCAGGTAACAGTGGGCTTGGGGGCAGTAATGTCACAACCCATGTTCAGTTTCGTTTTGAAAGATGTACTGTATGTTTTCCTAATATACATGGACAGCTACATCAGGTTCCCCCAAACTATGACCTTGAACACATTCCTCATGTCATAGGAGCAATAGATGGCACCCATATTGCTTTGGTTCCTCCCACTCCCTATACTGGGAGGCACAGCACTGATTGACCACTCCTTGGGACACAGGTTTGGGGGTGAGGGGCTGGCTCTGCTGTTATTCCCACAAGGTGGGTGGGGTTGGATGTGGGCAGGGTGAGGCTAAGACTGGTGGACTGACCAGGTGTCCCCGTTGGGCCAGGTAAGTCATCAATGTCCAGCCATCCTGAGGCGTAGTCGTCAGTGGGGCCTTCATCCTGGGAGGGCTGGCATTCTCTGGCACCATCTCTGTGGTGGCAGTGGCAGGGCTACTTGTGGATGGAGTGGAAGAGTGTTACCTGCTGGAGGTGGGATTGTTTGTCTCTTTTCTGATGCATACAGTGCCTTGACCTGATTCACAGTTATGGCAATGACAGATGCAGCACTGCAGGCATTGTTTATGGGGTAGGTCCTTTGTTGCATTGGGGTTTGAGGAATGGGGATTGCATTTATGTCATTGCCATGTGTTGGTCCTCAGTTGAATCATCCAGTTGGTGTGGCAGGTGCAAAAGTTATACATGCAGGAGTTGCACTGTGCAGTGGACATAGCAGGTTTATTTGTTGATAGGCTAGTGCATTGTGGGATTTGTAGTGATTGTCGTTGGCAGTACTATCCGAGTACTTGGGATGGACTGTGTGGGCATTGTGGCTGGGTGGTGGTGTGGCATGCAGGTGAGGGGTGTGAGGTGATTGGGTGTGAGGTGGAGTGGTAGATAGGGTGATTTGGGGAATGATAGGGTAGTGAGGAAGCATGCTCGGGAGTGGTACTTGAGGGGAGTGTTAGTTACTTACCAGACTCCAGTCCTCCCAGTATCCCAGTCAGGCCCTGAGGAGGCAGTATTGCCAAGACCTTTTCTTCCCACGTTGCGAATTCGGGGATGGAAGAGGTGGGGCCCACTGCCAGTCTTCTTTATGAGATTTGGTGTCATGATTCCATGAAACGCACCTTCACCCTGAGGTCATCCCACCTCTCCCTTCTGCATGGATGGTTGCCCACTAAGTTCACTCTGTTGACAATTCTCCGCCATATCTCCTGGCTACGGACATTTGCTGGACCTGTGATCCAAACAGTTGTGGCTATACCCTGACATTTTCATTGACCATGACCTTCAGCTCATCGTCTCTGTAGCGTGGGTATTTGGTGTTTATGTTGTGGGTGGTGGTGTGTATTGTGTGCAAGGGTGCAGTATAGGGTGGTTGGTGGGGTGGGGAGTGTTTGCTTATGTGTGCTGGTGGTATCTGGAATTTGTGTGCAGTGGCGATGTGTGTTGCTGGTGCAGTTGTGTGGTGTGTGAAGCGTGTGAAGTATGATGGGTCCTACAGTATTGAGGTGCAGTGTCCTCATTGGTGTGCTCCTCGCTGTCTGTGTTGGTAGCTCTGGTTGCAAGGGATTGTGGGGGTGTGTGAGGGTGTGTATATAGTGCTGTGAGTAGGTGTGTGTGGTGTGTGTATGTGTCTCAGGTGTGAGGAATTCCAGACCAATGTGGTGCTGTGTTCTGGTGGAGATGAGTTTTTGACCGTGGCGGTTCACACCGCCAATACTTTTTCACAGTGCTATGACCCCTGTGCTAATTTGTGGGTCATAATCTGGAGGGTGGAATGTGTTCGGCATGGCGGTGACCACCTCTATTTCACTCTGTGAGCCCGGTAATCATAATCTCCCCCACCAAGTCGGTGTTGATGGATCAACAAGACTAGCTATAACAAGAATGAAAAACAAAGAAAAAAGACAAATTGTAAAGAATGTTGTGTGCAAATCCTTGTTTACAATTATATAGTGGCACAGTATAATTGCATTGCTGGTCCCTTAAGGTCATTGAAATTGTTGATGTGATTATAAAAGTCACATGGACATGATTTCACCAACACATGCCTCACATGAAAACACTGACTGGCTGAAAAAAGAAAGCATAAGATTAAAAAAGAGTGATTTTGTTTTTTTTACTTGTAGAGGATTTCCTAAAAATAAAAGTAAACCAGACAAACACTTTTTGCAGAAAAACAAAACAAAACTTTGAATGAGTAAGGCAGCATCTATTATGGAGTACAAGTATTCTATTTTACTTGTGCTAAATGACTGGAGGTGTGCTAGCTAGCTCATCAGGTACAAATGTGCTACTCTCTTCAGTCTGCAGCTGGGACAGCTGCAATGGACAATAAAATATCTTTAATTTCAGTGGCCCTGCTCTTCTCCAAATGCCTTTCAATTCTACCCTGACTCCAAAGAGGCAGATGAATAATACGTAACACAAGTCATGTATAACATGCGGATAATAGATATCCAGTCTGCCGTAAGTAGATGGTGAGAAAAAGTATGCACTGCAGTACAAGGAAAGTAACGGTATAGATGGACTTTATTGGACACATCACAGAGTATCTCATCCACAAAAGCCAAAATCACAGACACTTAATCGAACCTTACTTCCTGGCCTCACCCTCAAACACAAATTAGGTGAGAAAAATGATGCACTGCAGTACAAGGAAAGTAACGGGATAGATGGACTTTATTGGACACGTCACAGAATATCTCATCCACAAAAGCCAAAATCACAGACACTTAATCGAACCTTACTTCCTGGTCTCACCCTCAAACACAAATTAGTTCAATGAAACATATTCGTTTGACTTAGGACCTGATTTAGATCTTGGTGGTAAGGGTCTCACCATTGAGTTTGCAACTGAAAAAACCCGTCCGCCGCCGCAGCGGTCCGCTCAGCATATTTAGATGTTGGCAGTTACATAGCCAAAAGCACGCATTTGAACCGCCACCTCCACCAAGAAACACTGTCCGTGTTGATGGAGGGAGAGGGAAAAGTGACTGCTGTCAGGACTTCAGCCACCGTTCCAGCTGTGTTGATATGGATTTGCCTTACGGCCAAGCAAAAAGTGGTGGACCGACCTCCATTTCTAACTTGGCAGACTGGGGGCAAGGGTGGAAAGCTCAGTTTTTCTACAGATTCCTCCTCCGTTCTCAACTGAACATGACTGGTCAACAACTGCTGTCACTGCTGCCATCGACCCATGGAGAAAACGCTTCCCTCCCCTCACCGGACTCGTAGGTATGGATGCTGCATTGCCGGGGTACGTTGGGTGGGCACTGCACGTCAGGTTGGGGCCACTGCAGGCATATACATGCCACAGTAATATTTTCACATCACTGTGACATGCATATGTTAGGGACATGAGTGGATCAGACACAGATAGGGACACACTGGTACACAACACATATTGCACATTACGCAACTGTCATTGTGGTGTCATTATTCATTGCCAAATTAATGCTGGCACCACAATGATAGTACAAACACACTTGTCTACGATGTCCACGTATGCTTATTGCAAGGGGACCTGTACTGGTAGGTTTGTGCTATCTGGTGTATATGTGTGTGTGTGTTTGTGTGGATTGGCTGAGAGAGGTGGAGGGAGTTGGAGTTATTGTTGTGGTTGTGTCACTTGTATGCAAGATTGATGTTGTGAAACACATTCATGTGGTTGTGTCACTTGCATGTGACATCAATATTGTATATGTTGCATTGCTGTGTGACACATTCAGGTGAGTGTTGTTTTGTGGTGGACATTGTCATAATGTGTGTAGTTGTGCTTGTGTGCAAGTTTGTGTTGCTGAATGTGTAATAGTGTTGGTTGTTGAGGTTGTGTTGTGTGTGGATGCAGTGCCAATGGTGTGTGTGTTGTGTTATGGATACATGTCATTGTGTGTTTCGGGCATGTACAGGTTGTATTGTGTTGGGTTTATAATGGATGATGGTGTGTATGTTATTTTGTTGTGTAGCGTCTAATGCAAGGAGACTCATATGGTTAAGGGACAGTATGTGTGTGCGTGACTTACATATATTCCATAGCCACTGACATTGTCCGAAGTCCATTGGGTCCCACAACTGTCTGCCTCTGTCAATAACCCATTGCCAGTCCACTGCTTGCAGAGTTGTAACACCTAAATACAGAGGGTGGCTCACCATTGACTTGACAGTCTTTTCAAGTTTGCCACCGATGTGTCTTGGCGGTAACACCATCAAGATCTAAATCAGGCCCTTAGTCTGCTGCAGCAGAGTAAGCTATAGGGAAAAGGCCGGATATGTATGGTAGATATTTTGCAATAGAATAGTGGGGTCGAGGGGTACTGATGATGTGGCTAAGCTTAGGCTTAGTCAGTGTATTCGAAACTGAAAGTTGCTGAATGTCAAAAGGGAAAAATTTGAACAGACATCCATCCATTATGGAAGCCATATGAACCTCTTGTCCCATAACGTGCACATGCCAAAGTGTTTTTTTCTATGTTTTTGGTAGGCTGGGACAAAACGTAGGAATAAATGAAGGAGTACTAGGAGGTGACTGAGTGGGTACTAGGTGGAAAGCGAAAGACAATACCTTGAAAACTTTGTAACTGCTGCATTAACAGAAGCAGGCACACATTGCACAGCTAACACTGCAGTGCCAAATTGTGCCATGCAACATTCAGGTGTGTCGCTAAATGTCATGGGCATGGAGGTCATGGTTAGTGACGTGTGGGATCTACCTCGCTTAACAAATACAGTGGGTATCTTAGTAACTGTCAATAGCCATGCAATGTGACTTACCATCACCCATCCTTAATGCCACAGAGACTCCCCTGCTGCTCCCCTGATGACTCAGCTGCTGCTGAGTCATCTGGCACACTGGTGCTGGCCCCAGCACTGGCAGTCTGTGTGGCTAGGAAAAACATTACACATTTTGGTGCCAGATACACCTCTTCCTTTTTTTTTTTTAATGAAATAAAATCGCAATACACAACTACAGTTTGTAATATCATTCTCCCATCTAAAATATCACTTTGGGCATTTTGTTGGTTGACAATATTAGGAGAGCCAGTAGACAAGCCAGACGTGTTTGAGGGGCAAAGATATGATGATGACTGTGAGTCATTTGAAGCTCAATGAAAGGTTAGAATAAATTGGTCAATGAAGGACATATGGATTTGGTTGACAAATGCAATGGGACCATTCTCATACTACTATCCTGCCATGCTGCACTGCCATCAAAGCTGCAGCATACTGAAGAATACATACAACACAATATTGGGGGGCCACCATAACCTTAACCACTCTTTCCTCATTTGAGCATGACCACAAATAGAAAGCTTTCTCAACAAGGAAGAGTTGAATGGCTTATTTGGGTCTGCAAACTCTGCAATCTCCACAGTAGAGTACCTAATCTATTGTCTTAGTCTCACAGCACCAGTACACATGGTATATAAGTTAAGGGAGAGGGAAAGCTTAATAACGAAGCAGAAGAAAGCTTCAGAGTAGCACAGACAGGAGGAAGGCAGCTGCAGAAATAAGAAATATAGAAAAAAGGATAACACAAAGAGTGATAACAAGAATTAACAAACATTAAATAGAACATAGAATATTTGTAAAAAAAAGCCATAGTGTAAGAGGAAGAAGGAAAAAAATGTTCTAATGGGGAGAGGTAAACGTTGGAGAATATTAAAATAACTTAGTGGGGTCAACAGAGCCATAAGCAGTGGCTGCAGCGCTGGTGGTGGCAGTGGTACTTCCACCTGCTGCGGCAGTGGTGGTAGCACCCTCCTTGGCCCGGCTCTCTGATGCCCTTTTCTTGCCCTTTGGTGCTGATGTAAGAAATAAAGACGATAACAAAAATAGATTAGGGGTGCAGTTAATCTCCTAGTCTTTTGACAGCAAAGGCGAACACGAAACATATTGACATTGTATTTTTCTTCATCAGATCACCTATATTACCGAGTTGAACTAATTTCTGAAACCTTACCTAAGCTCTATTCCAAATTTCCTAAACTACATTTGGAAATACTAATGCATTGCAACGAATGATCTTTGCTTTGCAACTCCCTTTGATGGGCCAGCTCTGTCAGTTTCCCCTTTCAATGTGTAAATGCATACTGCACATCACTGGGAGATTGCTTGGGACTGTACGAGCTACATACAAAGAAAGACACAGAGGATGCTAACTCAGTGATATTACTACTACTATCACAGTACTACTATCTTACTGACAGGAGGACAGAGAAGTCAGCATGATTTCTTGAATAATCAGTGCAAGCAAGCATCTACAGCAAGGAGCGGTACTAGGTAGCACTGAGCACCTGGTTCGCTCAAATTGGATCATATAATATTTGTAACATTACTTGAACTTAACTTACCTCTGAGGGTTGAGCAGAATGTTATTTGAAAAAAATGTAATTGCAGAACACAACAAAAATTAGTAATTATTAGTACTCATCAATCCCTGCACCCTGGAAGCCCAGCACGTAGAGCAGGTCCTGCTACTGGTCAAGGATGGTCAAGGATGTGTGTCAGCTGCTGCTGGGTGCACCGAACACCAGTACGCCTGAGCATGAAACTGTGCACATTCCCCCCACAGCAGGTGATGCTCCCACAGGCCGTACCCATGCCTGGACCTGCTGCCAGCATGGTTAGGAAATGGCGTTGCACAAACAAAAACCAGTGCAGCTACCTCCTCCTCACTGAAAATTGCTCGGGTTGCACCCATGGAGAGAGCACCTCCTGCACTGACACCGCCCCTCCCATGTCTGCCATGACTCTGGATGAGGATGAGGATTAAACAAAAAGACAGGAAAGAGAAGAAATTGAGAGGAAGAAATGAGGAAGTTAGAGGAAAACAAAAAAAGAGACAAAAAGTCATAGAAAGTAAAAAAATAGGCAAAAACATAAAATACATAAACACAAATACAAACACTAGTGAAATAAATGTAAAACGGGAGGATAAGTGAGACAAAGTAAGGATTAATAAAACAGAGATTGGATTAAAAAGTAGGCCCATCACAATGCACACAATAGGAAAAACAAGATGGCTGCGTGCGCATGCGACCGTGTGGTGCCGTAAGCTCTCGCTTCGCAACTCGTACCAATCAGTGGGAACAGGTGGCCAAGGACAACTCACCCATTAGCAGAGTTAGGCGAAGTTCCCAGAGTTTTTTGGGCACTCCCCGGAATTCCGGGTACCAGAACTCCTCGAGCTTCACCCAGGCTTAATCTAAATGTTTATAAAATAAGTTTTAAATAGTCTTACCTTTACCGGAATCCAGCATTGGAAAACCATGACCACAAACTCTGGGAACAGCTGAAAAGCAAATGGAAAGATTACAAAATCAAAGGAATTATAAAACAAAATGGTTAAAAAAAATAAAAAAATGAAGAATTGAAAAGCATAGAAAAAATGTGTTAAAAGATATCTGATATTATATTTAATAATGGTTCTAAAATAAATATACTAAGTAACATGTAAATATTTTCTGTACAAAATTGTTTTATGTATATACTTAACTAAAAAATACTGGTAAAAAATATTTAACTAATGTTGTCAGGACTATTAAAATATCACAATATTCACATTGGACCCAGCACTCGCATGAACTATATGACATAATGAAAAGTCCAAGAAAGTTCAAATATAGACAACACAGATCCCAAGGACTCTTCTACCTTTACATGATGCGATGCTGGAGTGAATATATTGGAGACTCTAAAGAGGAATGCACATAACTTTGGTGTGAGCACTACCGAGCTTGCAATTCATCATCAATACAATAGGAGTATCTCTCCAATCAATCGTTTTTATTGAAGAAAGTGATTACAAAGTAATGAGGAATATGGAAAATTGCAACTGCACTATATAACATGCAAGTCAAGTAGAATTGTGCAATGGGAATACCTTAGTTTCATGTTGATGAAATTTCTGCGGTGTGCTGACTACCCTGAAGAAGTCCGTGGGGGCGAAACATGTTGGCTACAATGAATTGAAGAGAAAGATGTTGTATTGGAAAATATGTGGATAAACAGAATATGTTTTCACTAAGAAAGAGATCCTGGGAGTCTGTGCCGTCTATATTTGGAATTGAAATTTATTGGACTTTTAATTATGGCATTTATTTCATGCTGGGCCTTATGTTAATATTGAGTTATGCATGGATTTTTAGCCTGGTGTTTTGATGTCTAGGAGGGCTGGTCTTCAAGACTCTTGCACCACATATATTTTGTTTGTCTAAGAAATCCTTTAATAATGTATTAAAGTGCGGTATTGATTGCCTCAGCCTTCCTTTTGATTTGTTGATTGTATAAAATATAACAATGTTTCTAAAATATAAAAAATGTAGAGAATATGTTTGTCAAAAATGACTGTACATTGTGTTTAAAAAATTGGATAATTATAAATAGAAATGTGTAAACACTACAAATATAGCATATATGTGAATACAAGAGTTCTGGTTAAAAAATATTTTTCTTGCAAATAAAAAAAAATGCAGTTATTATTGAAAACACCTCATAGTAAAACAAACACATATATATATATATATATATTAAAAGAGATGCTTAAATAATGTAAAATACTTATCAAATCTTTATTCGACCATCTATGGCCATAAAAGACACATTTCAATAAATACAATCATAAATTGAGTATATATAACATTTTTAAAAATAGAACAGGTTGAAACAGCCGAGTTCATCATAAACATGGTACTTCCCAAATTGGTTGGCACAACAACCACTCAAACAATCAAGCTTCCCATCGATATGTTAAAAACCGCTTTGAAAATAAAATGAATAAGATATAACACAAATATTAAGACAACAGTTGTTAAAATATGCCACAATCAAAAGCAGAATAAATAGATGTTACATGGCCAAACCAAGAAAATTACCACTCCATGCTTTTCCTGGCTCGGACTGCCACTTTGAGGAGTGAGCACACCCTTAAGCATGTATTTGGGGTATTTAATAATTGCAGATACAACAGGGTCTCTCTGCATCTACGAAAACCCAGTGATTTTATACCAGGTTTAAGGAATAAGCTACAGGGATGAAATCAGTGCAAAAAAACATATATATAATGCATATAATGCAAAAGCAACTGAGCAGATGCCCCGTCACAAATGCGCGGTAGAGCCAGTCCCCTGAGGGCTCCAAATTGACTCCCAGGACACAGGAGCATGTATTTGGGGTATTTAATAATTGCAGATACAACAGGGTCTCTCTGCATCTACGAAAACCCAGTGATTTTATACCAGGTTTAAGGAATAAGCTACAGGGATGAAATCAGTGCAAAAAAACATATATATAATGCATATAATGCAAAAGCAACAGAGCAGACGCCCCTTCACAAATGCGCGGTAGAGCCAGTCCCCTGAGGGCTCCAAATTGACTCCCAGGACACAGGAGCCACCAAACCAATCCAGTTCTAAAATGAAAAAGAAGAGACCTCTCCCATTGTGTGAATTCTAAAGAGAAGTAAAATGCAGAGTACACAGTAGCAAAAAACCTGTAATCATCCTGCACAGTGCTCTTCGCTACCTCAGTTTGCAGCCTTCTTTCCTCACAGAATACCCAAAAAATGACTCTTCATCCTGAGTTTATCTTCCTTCCTTATACTTAGGGGGGACATGTATAGAGAATACAAGACCAGAACATTAAACATTTTTACAATATACCTCAACCAAGGACTGGGGTGCCCTCTGTCCACACTGAGACAGTCCTGAATAACTTCTCTGCGAGAGAATTGTGCTCTCTGATTAACCCATTTACTAATCCACACTAGTAAGGGGGCCAACTGGACTCTATCCTCAACATACTGCTGATTTAACTCTACCTGGATGGTATGACTAGGTACGGTTGATGGAAACTCTAGAAGCCTCCGGCAAATACGATTTTCTTTGAACTGGAGAGTGGAGCTATTGTGATAACCCTAGACCCGTACACGGCAGCAGGGACACATTGGGCCAGATGTACGTAGCTTTTTTCTTGTTGCAAACAGCCTGAGTCACAGAATCGTTCGTTTGCGACAAGAAAAAAGCATTTTGGTATGTACGAACCCTATTTTGCTCTTCGGTAATCTATTTACCGAATTGCAATTAGGTTTGCGAGTAGCTATTTGGAAGGGGCGTGCCGAAGGTGTCCCTTCAAAATAGCGAGTAGCAGTGGTATGTAAGATTGTTTTGCGACTGTGCAGTTACCACCAACTTCAAGTTGGTGGTAACCCATTTGCAAACGGGAAGGGGTCCCCAAGGGAAAAGGAAGGGGCCCCCAAGGGAAAAGGTAGCTTTTCCTTTTTTTGTAATGCATCCCATTTTCCTTTGAGGAAAACTGGCTGTATTTAAAAAAAAAATGCTTTATCTATAAAGCAGTTAGAGACATGGTGGTCTGCTGTCCCCAGCAGGCAACCATCCCTGGGAGTGCAGCCATTCCCAATGGGGTCATAAATTGCAACCTACCTCATGAATATTAATGAGGTAGGTCATTTGCGACTCTACTGGGAATTGAAAACAGTGTGTTTGACACTGTTGTACATTTTCTTTTGTGACTTCCAAACGGATCACAAATTGCGAGTCGCAAAAGAAAATGTCATGCATCCGGCCCATTGAGCATTATACACCTTTACCATAGGGGTAAGTGTCCCTTTTTGCCATTGTTCTAGGAAGATTAAAAATTGCTCTGGCTGCCCTATTGAGCTTAAAGCTTGAACTATTCAACTGTGACTGCCATGTACCTGAAGGATTTAAAACCAGGCCCAGACATCTGAAGTCTTTTGTGGTACACAGTATTGACACTGGACAAGGCCTACTAATATCTGTGCTTCCTGGACCTCAAGCCATGACATAGGATTTGTCATAATTTGTGACCAGGTCAAGATTGCCCATAAATTGTGCAAAGCCGTCCACAAGTGCCCGTAGAGCATTGGGAGTCTTGGCCAATAGTACAGCATCATCCCCATATAGCATTTCGGGCACCTGGGTCCTGGCGAATCTTGGAAAAGTGATCAAATAGGGCCAGAGCTCTTCAATATGTAAAATAAAGAGCAGGGGGCCAAAATGCAACCTTGATGCACTCCACATTTCAGCCCGAATACCGGGGACATTTCACCATTTGGTCTCAGACGCACTTTGGTTTCCAAGTCAGTATGCAAGTTATTCAAGAAATACACCCATATCTAATAACCTTGACTACAACTTGGGGCCTGTTTACTGAATCAAAGGCTGTTGAGAGGTCCATAAAGTCCAGGTACAGAGGGCAGCAAATTGCGTAGATGTACTTATTAACAATCAAACTCAAATTGAGGCTCTGCTCAACCGTACCCAGCCCTGGGCGAACCACAAATTGATATGGGGGAAGAATATCACGTTCCTGTGCCCAATCCACAAGACGTTTGTAAATTACCCTGCCAATAATTTTAGCTGTACTTTCTATTAATGATATCGGCCTGTAACATTTGGGGGACATTCAGTCACCCTTCTTAAAAATAGGCATGATAATTAAAGGTTTCCATGAATGTGGGATCGCCATGTTTAAAGAGCTGTTAAAAATGTTTGTGATCAAAAGGGCCCAAAGAGCAACATTGCTTTATAAGGTCAATTGGAATCCCATCTGGGCCCGGGGCTTTGCCATCTGTAGACAATAATATGGCCAGATCCACTTTTATCAGTGATACTGTTTGAGCATTAGGTAACCTTTCGCCTAGAGATGAAACTGCCTCAACATTCCCATCTAGATGGTAGATAACTAAAAAATGTGTCACACAATCTGAACCTAAAATAGTACATTGCAGAAGAGAAATATCAGGGAAACATCTTGACCTAATTCTGTTTATGGTATCCCAGAAAAGCTTACTATTGTTGCCCACCCCAGTATATTCCAGCTTTTCCCAAACTAGCTTATGGAGTGTCCCCTTCCTTGTTTTAAGGATGGACTTATATGCATGACAGGCTGCTCGCTTACTCTATTCTTGTAGAGAGACTGGAAGAAGTAGGCATCCCAGGGAAGGCTCAGGTGGATTGCTTGGTTCCTGGAAAATCGCAGTTTCCATGTTAGTGAAGGACCTTTCCTCTTTTCCTTCTACCGGCTAAAGTGTTTTGTTTACCAGGGCTCATCCTTGAGCCCTAAGCTGCTTAACATTGGTATCCGAATGGATGGAAGAGAGTTGCTTAAAAGTGAATGGAGAGAAAACAGGAGTACTGGTAATAGAGCAGAATCCACTACTCGGGGGTCATATCACCTGGCCAACTTTGTTAGGAGAAAGGCCAGTCTCCAAACCAGAAGTAAAAAGTCCTGGGTTTATTTTGGATTCTCAGCTGTCCATGGTCTCACAAGTGAAAAAGGTGGCAGGAATTTGCTTCAGGCTTTTGAGGGCACTGAGAAAGATATTAAAGTTACTGCCAATGGACTCACATAGAATGGTGATTCAAGGATTGATCTTTTTATGTATGGATTACGGTAATGCCCTTTATTTAGGCAGCCCAAAGGCGGTGATAAAAAAACTGCCAATTATTCAAAATGCTGCAGCCCGGGTACTGTTAGGTATTCCGAGAATGCAGTCAGCAGAGGAAGTACTTAATAAGCTTCATTGGCTTCCCAAGAAGGGTAAAATTTAAAGCACTATGGGCTAAGTACAAGACAAGCCATTTATTCTGCAGGGCATAGCTACCTCCTACTTTGTAAATAGGGACCTGAGATCAAATAATTTGGATCTGCTAGTGATCCAGAGAATTAAGAGAGCTAGAAGTGGAGGTTGATTGTGCACGTATCTCACCTCTAAGCTCTGGAACTCAATGCCGATTAGCCTCAGAAGGTAGGGTAACTTTATGTGTTTTAGGAAAAAAATAAAAACAGTTCTCTTTTCTAAACCCAGGGTGTACGGGTCTACATATTAATCACCCATCATTTTTCTGATAGCGATGAGAAACCTGAATCTCTGGTAGGTATGCGCTTCATAAATCTAGTGAGAGAGAATAGAGAATAGAACTGCGGCCTCATCTCTTGGAGAGATGGTGATGAAGCAGAAAATGAAGGTTTCGATTTATTTACGCTCAAACGTAGTACTGCAATAATCATGTGTGACTTTAACCGAATTAATAAAGATTGTACGGGGACAAAATGTGCCCTTAGAGTAGTTCGCCAACATTTATAAGCGTGCTTTATATAACGTGGTGTATTAGAATTGCACTAATCCGACATAATTATAAACGTGTGCTACGATTTGCTTGTTTGAAATGTTTTAGCTTAGCATGACTTAAATGGAGGCTTTGGCCTAGTTGCCTGGTCTCACGGTTTAGATGCTCGTATTTTTCCAATGTGCTAATAAACGTGTATTTTTGCTTGAAGCTGTACTTTTCCACTGAGATCGTTCACATGCTTATCTTAAGGTTTCGTGCCAGCCTGGCATATTTCTCTTTACTCCAAGGTCAATCTGCAGGTGCAGACAATGGAAGCTCTGAAAGTGAGTTAATTGGTATAAAATGTTGCAACTTGCGTACCCATCTCCAAGGATAATGTATGCTTAAGTAAAAGCTTGAGAACTGTCGTTTTTGATTGGACAATTTGAAGCTAACCTATGAACCCTCCAATGGAAGACCCTACTGGATTTGAACTGTTGTCTATAAAAACCAGGTGCATGAGAAGAAAGCAGCCATTGCAACTATTATTGCGGTTACCAGCCATTACAGCCATTACCAGCTATTACCCGACATTGCGCCATTCCGTAGCTATTATGGCCCACCTTGCTGCGACGCCATTTTGAAAGCGACTTTGATACTTTCTCTAATCGAGAGAAAGAGACTTTAAATGATTCTTGCCCTAGAGACTTTAACTTTGATTTGTCCCTTGGCATGAAGTAATAGTTTTACCTTGCCGCCGTGAGGCAATTGCCCCGTCCACCCCTGCCCCTTTGCCCCGTCCCATGCCAATCGAAATGGTACCCATGCTGATCGAGAAACGGCACCTGTGAGACGAAGACTTCCTTGTATGCTGATCGTAATTGGTAAATATGAAAGGAAATTGTACAATTGCATTGTGTTTCTTTTAGGTAACCAACTGCTGATTTTTGACAAGATCCCTAGTTAGGAGTTTTTCCAAATTAATGTTGCTAAATTGCTTTTGCATGAAGTCCCACATGCTGATGCTAATTTGAGGTTAGATGAGGATTCCTTTTGTTGCACGATGCAATTTGAGACCTTGTTATGCTGACTAAATGTATGCAATTAGTTCATTACAGATTATCGTATTAGTGATTTGCATTGCTATTATCGAATGCCTTGTTATTAAAATGCTGCATAGATTGCACTTGTTTCGCCGCTATGGACAGCTATTAATGTTCATTTACGTTTATCATTTGGTGTTGAGACACATTTATATTGTGCTAGCTTTGTTAATATAGGGAAATAAATTCACTAACTTTGAATAAACTGGTGTGGTTATTCCTGACTGAAAGGTCAGGGTTCGCCGAAATGTATTCTGGATTAATTGTCAAGTGTTATGTTGATCAGGGTATTGCTTATGTTCGTTATTGATTATTGATTTAATGAAATTGATTGATTAAGAGTACGGAGAGTCCCACTTAGCCAAAAGATTCATCGGCCTAAAGAGCGTACGAATATAGGTAAATTATTAGTACGGAACGCTCTATCAATGGCCAGTGCCTGCCTTAGTTGCCAGTGTGCCACAGAACAATGCTCATCAAACCAGCGATGGTCCCACTATCCAGCTCACACTGGTTTAAGGAAAGATTGTTTAAATGCCTGAGAGCACCATAATAGGCTGAAATAGTATTACCACAGACTGATGACAGACAGTTGAGAAATAACCCCTGGTGCTGGTTCAGAAGTATGTCCAAGGTGACTTGGGGGGTTCTTTAAGGCTCAAAACAACCCTAAGCCCATCCAAAGTGTCTTGCGTAGGGATAATATTGGTAGCTGGCTGAGACCTACTGATTGACAGCTGATTAAAACAGATAGGGCATCATGGTCACCCTATTCTGTCTGTACTACCTTGCCACTAATGAATCTTTGCATCAGATTCCTAGTTATGAAAACATAAAAAGAACAGCCATGGCCTCTAAAAGTTGACAGGGAGTACCCATCAATGCTCAGAGTAACAACTAGCTCAATGAGATCAAAAGCAGCCAAATATCTTGCCAACTCAATATCTCTCCCTACACTAAGATCCACCTAAGATCCCCTCTCGAAAGCCCCACCCTTACACAAATTTGCATTCAATTCTCCACATAAAAGGTATGGGGGCTGCACCTCGGCAGACCCCTTTAGAAGCTGCAGATTAGAAAGAAAATTAAACAATTGCTCAAAATGTACACATGGGGAGTTTACAAAAATGCTTTTCTTGCAAATGAAAAAAATCCAAAACAATGGCAGTAATTATTGAAAACACCTTATTGTAAAACAAAAAGGTATATATTAAAAGAGATGTGTGAATAATGTATATAATGCTGCAAACCTAATCATCATCATCAAAATCACTCTGGGGAAAGTACTCATCTTTGGAGAGTTCAGATGTCCTAGTATGACTCCAAACTTAACACGCTAGGGAAAGTTTTGAACTTTGGGGTGCAGGGGTTCAGATTTCCTATTCAATCTTCAAACCAAACACTACTGGGGAAAATGTAGGACTTTGAAGGGTTCAGGTTTTCTTTTCCCACTCCAAACAAAACCACACCGGGAAAAGTGTTGGACATTGGTAGATTCAGATTTACTATGCCCACTCAATACATAACCACAATGTGGAAAATGGTGGACTTTGGGGAGATGCACTTTACTGTTACCACCCCAAATTAACCACGTTTGGGAAGTGTTGGACTTTGGGAATTTCAGATTTAGTATTCCCACTCCAAACTTAACTGCTTTGTAGAAAATGGAAGACTTTGGGGAGATAACATTTTCTATTCTAACTCCAAACTTTACCAGATTGGGGAACGTGTTGGACTTTGGGAGTTCCAATTAACTATTTCCACTCCAAAATTAACTAGATGAACACAAATTTAGATTTGGGGCCCCCGGTTTCATGGTATTTTTTTTAGCATTTGTGTCTGTATTTATCCTTATTTACTTTTTGTTCATTTCATCTATACTTATCCATTTATATTTTGATAAATTAATTAAGTTCCCACCAAGTTTGCCTTAGATAACAGTACAGAATATCGGAGTGACTAGATAGCGGGAAAGGGTTTGGAGATGGAACAGAAGGGAAGGAGGTCTGAAAAATGAGGAATAAGTTAATAGCATTTGTACTTTTTCTAATTCCCCCTACTTCCCAATAAAATAACTCTCCTCATTCATTTCTTAAGCCGTTACTCTCACTCAGGTACTGGTTTCCTCTGGATGTGTAAAGCGTTCTGCAGAACAACAAAGTATTCATAACCTGTTTTGCCATTAAACATGGGATTTATTCCTAATATGTATTTTACTATAAAGTATTAACCATGAAATACCAGATTCAAATTTAATGGAGTGCTTCTGATTCATGTACACCAAAGACTGCCTATAGGGTTCATGTCTGATGCCTAATTCCATCACTGTTAATGACTGCAATCGCCTCACAAATCAGTTAAGTAAGACAAAAGAGTTACTTTGTTACTTCACTCTTTCCAAATATGCAGAACAAGAGGCTAGGGGCCATATGTACGAACACTTTTTCCCATAGACACAAAATGGGGAAAAACCTTTGCTACATCTGGCCCTAGATTCCTAACACTGACCTAATAATATGCCACTGAAATAGCCACTAAAATGGTCTGGGCTGAAGTAACCACTCAAAGACTAAAGTGTCAACTGCGCTGCCACACCTGCACCCCAGAAAACTACATAAAAAATCTAGTTGATGCCGAGTTCAATATCAATAAACCCCCTAAAAAAAATCAGCTTTCAACAAAAAAGAATTCACAATCACCAGTCCTTGAAAGTGCGTCAGTCATTATAGTGTTTTCAATTTACAATTGTTAAACCTGACAGCCTTAGTGTTGTCTTCCCCCAAACTGTTTACTAGCCTCCTCCACTTTTCTAACCTTGTTTTTTGGCTTCAGAACTCTAACCAGTGCTAAAGTGATTGTGTTCTCTCCCCTAAATCATGGTCAATTGGTATTTTTAATTTACTTATAAGTCCTAGTAAAGTGCACTGCATGTGCCCAGGGCATGTAAATTAAATGCTATTTGTGGGCCTGGAGCACTTATTGTGCCACCTACTTAAGTAGCCCTCTAACCATGTCATAGGCCTGACATTGCAGAGCCTGTGTGTGCAGTTTTACACTGCCATGTCAACTTGGCAAAATAACCCTTTTGCCAGGTCCAAACCTTCCTTTTTCATACTTATAAGACACCCCTAAGGTGGGCCCTGGATAGCCCAGAGGGCAAGGTGCAATGTAGTAAAAAGGTAGGACATGTACATTTTAAGTTTTACATGGGCTGGTAGTGAAAAACTCCCAAAGTCATTTTTCACTACAGCAAGGTCTATCTCTCCCATAGAATAACATTGATGTTAGCTTATTACATCTTATAAGTGTAATTTGCAATCTGGAAGAGGTATGTTTGTCAAGTTTGGTGCCTCTGGATTCACAATTTAAAATCACAGCTTATGGTGAAGTCAGATTTTAAATTGCATTCCACAGTTGGCATTTTCTTACTTTAGCCATTTGGTGCCTCCTGCCTGCCTCCAATATACATCTGGGGTGGGGTGACAGCTGGGCTTGTGCATTTCCTCTAGACATCCACGCACAAAGGGAGCTTAGGTGTAACTGATGGGCCACCCATAGCCTGATGGGCCATCCTGGGCAGGATTGGGGTGAGAGGCTGATACACCTGAATAAGCTGTGTTCTGTCCCCACACATAGGGGCGCCAGAGGTGCGCCAGGGGCAAGCCCGTCTGCGCCCGCCGCGCCTGGCCCGCGGCCAGCACCACGACCCCTAGTCCCCAGCTCTCCCAAACCCCGCTGATCCGCTACGACCCCACCACTCTCCTCGCCCTCAACCCAGGACGCTCCAACACCTGCTTCCAAGCTCACCCCAAACGCACCCATGGACCCTTCGCCTGCAACTCCTGCAAACGCATATTCCACCACGCAACTACCACGACCACAAGCCCACGCGCCATCAACCACCTCAAGTGCATCCTGGTCAACGCTCGATCCGTCCACAAGCACGCCGTTGAACTCTGGGACCTCCTGGACTCCACAGCACCGGACGTCGCCTTCATCACGGAGACCTGGATGAACGCCTCCTCTGCACCAGACATCGCCACCGCCATCCCCGAAGGCTACAAGATCTCCAGAAAAGACCGCACCAACCAAGTAGGAGGAGGTATCGCCATCGTCTTCAAAGACTCCATCAGCGTCACCACCTCCACCGAAGACACCCCTCTCGCCGCTGAACACCTGCATTTTCAGATTCGCACCGACCCGAGGACCACCCTCAGAGGATCCCTCGTCTACCGTCCTCCCGGACCGCGCGCCCCCTTCAGCGACGCCATAGCCGACTTCATCTCTCCGCACGCCCTCGCCTCACCGGATTACATCCTCCTAGGCGACCTCAACTTCCATCTGGAACAAAACAACGACCCCAACACCACCACCCTGCTCGCCAACCTCGCCAACCTCGGCCTCAAACAACTGGTGAACACCGCCACCCACATCGCCGGACACACGCTTGACCCTATCTTCTCCGCCAGCAAACACGTCTTCTTCAGCCACACCTCCGCTCTACACTGGACCGACCACAGCTGTGTCCACTTCACATTCCGACGCGAGACCCGCCACCTCCGCACTCAACCCATCCCTCGTCGACAGTGGAACAAGATCCCCGAAGAGCAACTCTTCTCAGCACTCGCCGCCAACCAACCCACCCTCACCACCGACCCCAACGACGCAGCCCTCAGCCTTACAAACTGGATCTCCAACTGCGCAGACAACCTAGCTCCCCTCAAACGCACGCATCGACAGACCAACACCAAAAAACCTCTCTGGTTCTCTGACACCCTCAAAGAATCAAAGAAAACTTGTCGCGCCCTCGAGAAGGCCTGGCGCAAGGACCACACCCCTGACAACATGACCGCCCTCAAGAACGCTACCCGCGAACACCACCGCCTGATCCGCGCTGCTAAAAAGAACTTTTTTCACCGACAGACTGGACAAAAACAGCCACAACAGCAGAGAACTCTTCAGCATCGTCAAGGAGTTCTCCAACCCCAACGCCAACGCCGTCACGCCCTCACAGGATTTGTGCGAATCCCTCGCCACTTTCTTCCATCGCAAGATCAGCGACCTCCACGACAGCTTCGGACACCAGACCCAACATAACACCACCGAACCCGCACCCCCGGCCATTACCCTCAACAACTGGACCCACATCAACACTGAAGAAACCAAATCCATCATGAACTCTATCCACTCCGGCGCCCCTTCGGACCCCTGCCTTCACTTCATCTTTAACAAAGCCGACGACATCATCGCCCCGCACCTCCAGACCGTCATCAACTCTTCTTTTTCTTCTGCTACCTTCCTCGAATGCTGGAAACACGCCGAAGTCAACGCCCTACTAAAGAAACCTACGGCTGACCCGAACGACCTGAAAAACTTCCGCCCCATCTCTCTTCTGCCTTTCCCAGCCAAGGTAATAGAGAAGACCGTCAACAAACAGCTGACCACCTTCCTGGAAAACAACAACCTGCTCGACCCTTCACAAACCGGATTCCGAACCAACCACAGCACGGAAACCGCCCTCATCTCAGTCACTGACGACATCAGAACCCTGATGGACAACGGTGAAACAGTCGCCCTCATTCTCCTCGACCTCTCGGCTGCCTTCGACACCGTCTGTCACCGCACCCTAATCACCCGCCTCCGCTCCACCGGGATCCAAGGCCAGGCCCTGGACTGGATCGCCTCCTTCCTCTCAAACCGTTCCCAAAGAGTTTACCTCCCTCCGTTTCGCTCAGAACCCACCGAGATCATCTGCGGCGTACCTCAAGGCTCATCGCTCAGCCCGACACTCTTCAATGTCTACATGAGCCCCCTCGCCAACATCGTTCTCAAGCACGACATCATCATCACCTCCTACGCCGACGACACCCAACTTATACTCTCCCTCACCAAGGACCCCGCCAGCGCCAAGACCAACCTCCAAGAGGGTATGAAGGACATCACAGATTGGATGAGGCTCAGCCGCCTAAAGTTGAACTCTGAAAAAACGGAAGTCCTCATCCTCGGCAACACCCCGTCCGCCTGGGACGACTCCTGGTGGCCCACGGCCCTCGGCACCGCACCGACCCCCACAGACCACGCCCGCAACCTCGGCTTCATTTTGGACCCTCTTCTCACCATGACCAAGCAAGTCAACACCGTGTCCTCCGCCCCTGCTTCCTCACCCTCCGCATGCTCCGCAAGATCTCCTGCTGGATCCCCGCCGACACTAGAAAAACCGTGACCCACGCCCTCGTCACGATCCGCCTGGACTATCGCAACACCCTTTACGCCGGGACCACAGCCAAACTCCAAAATCGCCTGCAACGCATTCAAAACGCATCGGCACGTCTCATCCTCGACGTACCCCGCAACAGCCACATCTCCACACACCTGAGACACCTGCATTGGCTCCCAGTCAGCAAAAGGATCACCTTTCGACTTCTCACCCATGCACACAAAGCCCTCCACAACAAGGGACCGGAATACCTCAACCGACGCCTCAGCTTCTACGTCCCCACCCGCCTCCTCCGTTCCTCTGGTCTCGCACTCGCTGCCGTCCCTCGCATCCGCCGCTCCACGGCGGGTGGGAGATCTTTTTCCTTCCTGGCGGCCAAGACCTGGAACTCCCTCCCCACCAGCCTCAGGACCACCCAGGACCACCCCGCTTTCCGGAGACTCCTAAAAACCTGGCTATTCGAGCAGCAGTAACCCCCCCTTTCCCCAGCACCTTGAGACCCGCACAGGTGAGTAGCGCGCTTTATAAATGTTAATGATTTGATTTGATTTGATGACGCCTTTTTGTCTTCCCCATTTCTGAAGATAGGTGACGATGGGTGATGTTTTAAGCATCCACAGAGGGGGGCTCCTAATGTTCTGCCCATACAATGTTTAAGCTGTAGATATCGCCACTCCTGGTTACTGTGGATACCGAACTCTTCCTGAAGGGAGGCGAATGTGCGGAAGCTATCTCCATCCATAATGTGGGATATATTGTGGATACCTGCCTCAAACCATTGGGGCCATCTGAGAATATTTCCTCCTATTTTTATGCTTTTGTTCCCTGCTATGGGAGCCTGGGTGTGCAGGGAGGGGTGTACTCCTAGTAGTCGATGGGCTCTGCGCCACGCTGTGTTTGTGGCCTTGAGGATGGGGTTAACTGAGTGAACATGGTCACCGTATATCCCTCCCCTCTCCGCATGCTGTCCATATAGGAGTTTCTCTGTGACCACCCATTGCGGTGGATCGGGTATATCTGGAAGTGTGTATACTAGCTGTGAGAGTTGTAGGGCCAGTGAGTATTGTTCTACCGAGGGTAGTCCTAATCCTCCGTATGGCCGTCGTGCCAGTATAGTTGCAGGTTTCAGTCTTGGGCATGAGGAGCCCCATACGAAGGTCCTGATGGATGCATCGATCAGACGGAGTGAGGAAAGAGGTATCTGTAGGGGGAGCATGCCTAGCACATATGTAAAACGTGGTAAGGTGACCATTCTGACCGCCTGTGTCCTGCCCCACATGGACAGGCCTAATAATGACCATTTGGCAAAGTCTTGTTTCATTTTAGATATGAGGGGGTCCATGTTGTCCCTGACCATATGTTCCAGACCTCGGTTAATAAACGTTCCTAGGTATTTAAGGCGAGTCGGGATCCATTTAAATTGGAGGCCATGTATCGCTGCCCTCGTCGTTGTGCGGGATAGTGGTAGTGCCTCACTTTTATCCCAGTATACCTGATATCCGGATAGGGATGCGAAGTCCTCTATAGTGGAAAGTAGTGCTGGGAGAGAGGTTTCCAAATCGGACATTGTTAACAGAATGTCATCTGCATAGAGATAGATTTCGGATATGCCCCCGGTTACAGGGATCCCCTTTATCTGGTGAGAATTTCGTATGGTGGCGGCTAGGGGTTCCATGGCTAATAGGAAGAGAAGTGGTGACAGGGGGCAGCCCTGGCGCGTGCCTCTTCCAATAGGGAATGGGTCTGACAAGATGCCCCCAATTAACCTGTGCCGTGGGTTGATCACATAATAAGCGTACTTTGGAGATAAATTGTTCCCCAGGCCAAAATGCTTCATGGTTGTAAATAGGTAGGACCACTCAATGCGGTCAAATGCTTTCTCCGCGTCTAGGGACAGAGCTAGGGCTTCTTCAGGTAATTGCAGGGATTCTAACAGCGTATGGCAAAGAGTTCGCATATGGTTTCTGGAGGTGCGGCCCGGTACAAACCCCACTTGGGTATTGTGAATCAATGATGGTATGACCTTGCGGAGCCGTGCTGCTAGAACAATGGCTAGAAGTTTAACATCCCCGTTCAAAAGGGAGATAGGACGGTAACTGCCACAGAGGAGGGGGTCCCTCCCTGGCTTAGGCAGGACGGCAATTGTGGCTTTATTGGATAGAGCGCCCAGGGAGCCTTCCTGACATGCTTCCGTCAGTGCTTCATGTACTGCGGTGGTTGCCTCTTCCCCGGCCCATTTATAGAATTCCGCAGGGAATCCGTCTTCTCCTGGAGATTTATGGTAGGGGAGGTTTGTTATAACTTGAGTTATCTCTTCTTTGCTTATATCGCCGTCTAAGAGAGCCCTACCTGCCTCCGACAAACGAGGTAGGTTGGCCGCGGTAAGGAATGTCTCCATTTGTGTCTGATCGGTCGTTGTTTCAGGAGTGTACAGATGTTGGTAGTACTTGGCAAACTCGTTTACAATATCTTGTGGACGAGTTAACACTGCTCCTGAGGAAGATGTTATGGCCGCAATGGCGGAGGCTGCCTCTCTTTGTCGGAGTTGTGCCGCTAGGAGACGTCCTGCTTTTTCTCCTTGTTCGTAATGGCGGCCTCGCAGTTTTTGCAGTGCGTATTCCGCCTGAGATGTATAGAGTTCGTTGTGTGCCATGCAGGCCTGTTCTAGGGCGCGTCGTAGCCTAGGGGACGGTTGGGCGGTATAGTGTTTAGTGAGGTCCTGGATTGTGGTCTCTAAGGTGGTTTGGCGGGCTATTCTGTCTTTATTGGCCAGTGCTGCATCTCGCATCATATTCCCTCTCAGGGTCGCTTTTGCCGCCGCCCATAGGATCCTTTTGGAGGACACTGTGCCTGTATTCTCGGCCATGTATGTAGATACGTGAGCTTTTAATTGTTCCTTCCCTTGGGGAGAGCGGTATCTGTGTACAGCTAGGCGCCATGGTTTTCGACCGGAGAGGGATAGTCCCACCTGGATCTGGATTAGTATTGGAGAGTGATCTGAGAGGCCACTGTCTAGGATGCAGGTGTCTTGCATATGAGGAATTACAGTGTGTGATACTAAAAAATAGTCCAGGCGCGATTGGGTGCCATGGACGGTGGATAGGAAAGTATATTCCTTATCTTTCGGGTGTTTTATTCTCCAGCAATCCACTAGACCGACGTCGGCAGTCAGGTCCGTCAGGAGCGCTCTGTCTTGATTGTTACATACATCAATGGGGCCATTCCTATCCATTATGGCATCTTGGGCGAGATTCCAATCTCCCCCGATTATGTATCGAGTAGTTCCGATTTCTGTCAGGAGGCGATTTAGCTGTAGAAGGAATGGGCGTTTTGGGCCGGTTGGTGCATAGATGGAGCCCACGCATAAAAAGGTGTCCCCTAGTTTTAGTTTAGCAAATATATACCTTCCTTCCGTATCATTCCAGGTTTTAATGATAGTGAGCGGAAGGGATTTACGCACTAGTATCGCCACTCCGCATTTGCGGGGCCCGCTACTTCCAGATTCCTGATTCGCTGGGCAGCAGCTGAAGGCAACCCTCCCTACCCAATCCCGTTTAAGTTTACTGGATTCCAGAGTGTCAAGGTGAGTCTCTTGGATCAGAGCGATATCTGTTTTTTTGGATTGGAGATAGGACAGTATCTTTTTCCGCTTAACATAGCTCGCCATGCCATGTACATTCCAAGAGAGTATCCGTAATGGATGTGTATAATCACCCTTGTTCCGGGGTTAGCACTGGTGGGAGGGGAGGGAGGGTGGGGAATATTAACTTAGTTGTTAGAGTGGGAGTTGTGCTTCGTTATGATATGGTGTTTTATACGGGGGTAGCAGCTGGTGGAGGCCAAGGGTGTCCTCTGAAAAAGGAAGAGAAAAGGAAGGAGGGGGTGGAGGGAGAAAAAGCAATATAGGTAGGACAAGAGCCAGATGGGGGGAGATATGGGGGGAAAAGAAGACAAGGGAAAAAGAGAAGAAGAAGAAAAGAGGAGAATGGAGGGGGAAGGGGATGGATGTGTGTGCTGAGGTTGGAATTGAAAATATAGCAAGAGAGCGTGCAATTGGGGGGGGGGGAAGTGGAGGAGGAAAGGGATGAGGGAGGCTAGGAGCCCAACCTCCTTCGTTCGTTAGGTCTGTAAACGGCGGGTCCGATGTCTCTCGGAGCTCACGTGCCGTTGGAGCGATCTCTGTCGGGGGTGAGGGGGGAGCTAGAAGACAGCCATTTGTCGATATGTCGGTGGTAAGGAGGGGTGGGGAGTACACAGCTGTGTTTATGTTTGTGTGTCGAGGAGCGGGTCTGTTCGTCGACAGTTAATGACAAGTATCATATTTATATGGCTAAAGTGTATATTGGTAGAAGTAATGAGTGGTTGGTAGCTATGATGCCTGGGCGGTACTGTCGTGGAGTGTTGCTGTTCGTCCAGGAGAGTCACTGGGGGGGGGGGAAGAAAGAAAGAAGGGGGAAGGTGTTGAGTGTTGATGGAGGGTGGTACGTAGGGTGTTATGCCTAATACTTGATATTGTGTGGTATCGCAGGGTGTTTTGTGGGCATATAAGATAGGGTCATAAAGTAAAGTAGGGACATGGTAGATAAAAGGACCGAGGTCGGTTGCCGGAGGGAGATCAGGGCGAAGGAGGGGGGAGGAGTGCAGACAGGGCAGTACAATTCTCGTACAGGCAAGGGTACATAAAGATACCAATATATAATATAATATAATACATCCTGAATATTTCTTTTCAACTATAACACTACTTCGTCACGCTTTACAACATTTCGGTGACATATTGAGTTGATCAACATAACATATCCTAGTGTCCTATCACATTATCATGTTAAGAGCCATTATGCTAGGCGTCTCGCTATTTATCGTAGGATAGGTAATGGGTGCTGCTGGGCCCCGGGTTGCGCGAGGGTAATGCGTTTCTCACCCCATTACGAACTTCTTGCTGTGTATTATTACATCATAATACTGGATAGAAAAAAAAAAAGAAAAAAAAATAGGATATGCATATGTTGCCAGGGTCCTACTTGATATGCGCCACCGTCATGGTCGTTCTGTTTTAGATGGTAGTTACGGATAGTAACAATGATTAGGCTGGGGACGGGTACAAACGTTCGGGAGAGGTATAGCTAATAGTTTACATTGTGATGCTAAATGTGGTATGGTGTGACAGTGTAAGATATCATATTGTTTCGCTTTGTTATGTGGCGTTGTAATATATTATGTCTTTGTGTTCTGTTTTTTTATTTTTATTTTCTTATAGTAAAGTAAAGTAAAGTAATGGGGGTGTTAATATACCTCAGGTTATATTGTGTTGTGTGTCCCAGGGTTAAAATTGATTTATCTTTATGTGGTCTAGTCCCGTCCCTTGGGGTGGTAATGGGGGTTAGACGGTTCTAATGTCAGCGCTAGTCGTGTATGGTGTGTGTTAGGATGGGTCCGCATACTATGTTATTTACTGCTATGAGATATTTTGTAGTGTGTGGAATACGGGGCATTTTCTATAATAGTTGATTATTGTTTGTTATCTGTTATTTAATGCCCTTGTTACATTGTTATAGGGTTACAGGGTTGGGGCTAGGCCCTTACTTGGTGTACAGGGAGACGGTGGGGTCTTGGTCCCTGTTCTAGTAATTATCCCCTGTCGTACCCTGAGGACAGATAACGATTTACTGGTAGTTTCACATTATAGGGCCTCAGCTCTAATCATGAAGAACATGAACTTTTCAGTCACCTGGTTTTAACATCGATACTAGCAATCTTGGACAGTTATAATAGTAATACACATATGATCTGGGAAGGTACTCTTCCGTCCTCGAGGTCTACAGCTGTTATTTTCGACTTTCGAGTGGTAGTCCCTCATATCGCCGTGACGCGTCGTCTTCTCAAGAAGATCCAGTTGTTGGCTTTAAAGGGGAGCGGGATTTGTCTCTCTCCTATAGTTGGGTGTGGGTTACTACTGCGTGTAAGATCTGACCCCTGTCATCATATGATCTGGTTAGTCTCTCCATGTCTCTACCTCTGTGACTGGCTCCAGCATCGTATAGAGCCGTGTTCGTCTTCTCCTTTCCCAAGTGGGGGGTTTCCACACCGTCGATGTCTCCTACAATGCCATGCACGCAGTCTTTGCTGATAGAGTCCATAGGCTGAGATTGGAAAGAGTCAAGGAAGAGTCTCAGTTCGTCGGGGTTGTAAAAGTCCTTGGATACTCCATTTTTGGTAACCCACATTCTTGCAGGGTCAAAAAGGCCGTATTTCATCTCTAGTTTGCGAAGCCGGGGTCGTAGAGCTAGGAAAGCCTTTCTACGTTCATTGGTCTCCTTGGAATAATCGGCAGTTATTCGGATCTCGTGCTGATCTATTCGGAAAGGGCCGTGGCTGCGCGCTACTTGGAGTATTTGACGGGTTTGATTATGCTGCGGCAAGCATGCGATGATTGGACGGGGCTTTGAAGAGTTGTCAGAGCGTTTTGGGCCTATCCTGTGTGCCCGTTGGAATTCTAGCGGCGGGTCAAAGTCCAACGAAGTCATCTTTGGAAGAGTGAAGCTCAGAAAAGCCTGCATATCCGAACCTTCTTCATTTTCCAGGATCCCATGTAAGCGGATATTGTCTCTCCAGCTCCTGTCCTCCATATCCGTTAGTTTGCTCCTGAGGTAGAGGAAATCTTGTTCTCGCTCCTGAGACGTATTGACCTGCGTCTCTAGTGATCCCATGCGCTGCTCCAGCCCTGTCACTCTAGATTGGAAGCCTGCAATGTCAGATCGCATGGATTTAGTTTCCAGTGTTAGCGAAGTTATAGAGGCGTCCATCCCCTCTATATGGCGACTGACAGTGGTGATCTCCTGTAATATCCTGTCCATAGTTGTGGAGTGATCTTTATCAGACATTGTGATAGACTCGTTTAAAGGTGGCGATGTTTGGGGGTTTATCTTTGTGGGGGTTAGGCGTTTGTGTTGTAGCGCTTCTGAGAATAATAGCTGTCGTGCAGGCTTGCTGACGGGTTTATGGTTCGGTTTATTACCGGGCATCGCCTCAACTGTCTGCAGAGTATGTCCACGTAAGGCCTGGATCTCCCTCCACGAGGTCCGATAAGGATATAGATGTTCTGTGCCAGCCAGTTCTCGTATTTGTTCTGTCTCTTCTCGTTTTTTTGGGTCCTTGATTGTTGGTGTTTGACTTCTTGATTTCCCTTTCTCTTTCCCCCCTCCTGTCTCTGCGTCCGCTTATTTATTGTTCTCCATTTTCCTTTTTTCCCTCATTCTCTTTAGTGTATCCCCCTAGCGCTTTTTGCGAATTGCGAAGGACTATCAGTGCCTATGGGGCAGAAAAGGGTATATTCAAGAAGAGGTCAGTTGCCATGGGGTCGATGTAGAGCCTACTGTGGCCCTTGGCGTTGAGAAGCTATGTCCTGCCTCTGCCGAGGTTGATTCTTCAGTAGTTGGCATTGTTTGCGGTGAGTAGTAGAGGGGGGGGAGGGGAGGGGCTGGTTTGCTTTCCTCCGGGTCTTTTGCCGACTGTCTTATCTGGCTTATCTGGGCAGGGGTATGTGTGATTCTTCGGCTGTCCTTGTCAGTATCCCCCTGATGAGTGTGGGAGGCGGTGAGAGCGTTGGTTTCTTACACTGGAGCCAGGATGACCTGAAGGGGGGGGAGAGGCATAACCTTCTCTTCAGTATATCGTTTTGCGGCTAATGCCTTGTCTTTCTCTTATTGTCGTTCCACTTTGACTTTGGGCTTTCTTGTCTTGGGGTGTCCTTCCTGTGCTCTCTGGCTCGTTCTTGTGGGGAGGATGGAATATGATAGTTGTCCCTCTCTGGATATAGTGGGTTTCTCGTCCCTTCTCCTCTCCTCTCCCTTCTCCTGTGTCTCTGCTCCCTTGGCTCACTCTGGCTCCCTCTGTTCACCCCTCTCCTCTGCAGCTCCTCCGGTCGCTCACCCTCCGCACCTCTCCATCTCCATGTGTCCGCTCCGCTCCCCTCAGTTCACCCACCTCTCCCTCTATCCCCCCTGTCGTTCCACTCTCCCCCCTCTTCCTCTGCTTTCCTTAATATTAGCTGTCTTGTGGGGGGGAGGAGGAGGACGGTTTGTTATGGTGTCCCAGTGGAGGAGTTTTGTTGCCAAAAGTTGTGCAGTAGAGAAGAGGGGAGGGGAAGTCGTATCTCTACCTCCGATTATGGTCTCCTGCCGCACTTGCCGCTCCGTTCTGTCTCCAAGAGGTTCGGTCCTGCCTCTCTGGCTGAGTTCCTCTCCCAGCTGTCGAAGGGACCGCACCTCTTTGTTGCGTCTCCCCGTAGGGAGCTGAAGGTCCATGGATGCTTCCGGCGTTGTAGGCAGGCGGGCGCCGATCGTCACGGCTCCCGCAGTCCCCGCGGCCTGCTTAGCTGTCTCCCTCCCGCGGCGGGCGTGCCGTCCCCGGCCTCCCGAAGACGCGACTCCGCCCCTCTTGCAGGGCTTGTTGGCCTGGGGCGAGTCGCGAGTTTTCTGCCGTCCGTCCCGCCCCTGGGGGTTCCCCTGGCATGAATCCGCGTCGCCGCTGCTGCGGAAGTGGAGGGCTCCGGACACTGTGAGTTCTCCGGCTGTCTTCGCGCCCCCGTCGCCCCCCCAAGATCGTCGCGGCCTGGAGCACTCGCTCTAAGCGGCCATCTTATTTCGTGGCCCGGCCACGCCCCCTTTCATTGAATACTGAACAGCGCTACCTTAAGTGGGGCCCTATTTATATGGAGGCTACACCCAAGATGGCTGTGCTCTAAAGCTTCTGGGACGTGTAGTCCCAAGCACGTATTCAGTGCCACCAATACCATCTACAAATACCACCAACTTCAAGCCAAGTGAAACTTGCAACGCTTCTTTCTGAGGCAAGGCAGAAGCCTGAGGCTACTGATTTTTTCTACATTGTGACCCCTTATATCATAGGATACATCCTTGAAGTAATAGGAGTTCAGCATTTGCTGACACCCCCTCTTAGTGTACTCTCAATAAGAGTGCACTAACTGAACATTCAAATCTTGTGTTAATTAGAAGGTGGAAAATTCCTTCTGTGGCTCACACGTGACTGCTCCTTTTCTCCAAAACCCCTAAAATGGCAACTTGTAGCCATAACACGCTTGCAATATTTATTGGATCCGCTATGTATTGATACTCAATGTTTAGCACACACAGTTATTTCTGCATGCATAGTTTTTTAGCAGACACGAATGTTAATTCTGTCTGATATTTACTGCACCTGATAAAAACTGAATCTGCAGTGAATGTAAAAAACTTCTGATCACAAGTTCATTTCCCCGTATGTTCAATAGTTACTGGGTGCGAGGCTTTCCCGGGTTAAGCATGCACAGGAAAGAATATGAGAGCACGGTTACTGTTAAGACATATGCTGACACTTCGAAGCATTCCGGTTAAGCTCTATGAAAAGGGAAGGTCTGCCTACCTTACAGTTATACCTGACTCGGGCACACAACTAACAGTAATCCTTGCTAATCTTGGCAGAGTGCTTTTAAGTACTGAACTACTGCTCCAGAATTCTGCTGAAGATGAGAAGTCTTTGTAAAATATAGTTCAGGTATGTTTAAATTTAGAGAAATACTGCACATACTTGCTTGGCGGTGTATGTTGCATCTGTACTCTTCAACATTATATTTTGCCAATTGGCAGGTTTTTGTTTTGCTGAAACATCCTAAAGTATCAAAGCAAATATTTTTGGAGGATCTAAGAACCAAACACCGCTGTGTGGATAATTTATGGGCTCAGAGAGGTTTCATGAACCTCAAAGTCTTATCAGACCAGGATGCTGTAGAATGCACCATCAAGTAAATTAAGCCTTTGTGCAGAAGCCTTAATGTTTAGAAAATAGTACTTCAGTCTCTCAAGGAACTATTGATCTGCGGATTACAGAACACGACCCCCACAGAACTGTAACAACAAGACTAGCTAAGTGCTCTGCAAAGTTCTCCAAATGTGTGCAGAGCAGTGAATACTGCAGTGAACATGTCTTAGAGCATGCTGCATCTCTGACCTCTTGGTGATCCTTTACTCTGTCCACTGACTTGAAATGTCTGGCTGCCCAATGTGTTAACTTTAGCACTACTGGAAAACACCTCCCACTGCTCTCCCCAGCCTGCTTGACCCATAAAAGACAGCTGTCCTCACCTTGAATCCCACCACTGCATCCCCCTCTCACTAAGGGCACTTCTGACCCCCAACCTTCCCCTTATCATTTCAATACCGAAATCCTTAAATTATTGTGTGTGGCATTACAAGTTGAGCAAAGATTGCATTGTGATTACAGACCAGAGGTCTGGTAGAGCAGATAAGTGGAACATTGAAGTTTCGATTGGCAAACGTATGTGTATCTACAACATTGAAATGGCCAGATGTATTGCCTTTTGTCCTGATTGTCATGCGCAGCACACTCAACAGAAAGACAGGCTTGTCGCTTCACAAAATCATTATGGGGTGAGCTGGATTTTTGCAAAGGACTATCTGATGTGGTTCATTCTTTGTCTCACCAGGTTGGGTAAGCAACTGCAGAACTGCAACAAGAACGTACTCACAACCTGACTCCTGGCACTTGGGTGCTGGTGAAGAAGTGTGTAAGAAACACATGCTTGGTGCCCCCAGAAAGGGCTGTACCAGATTGTTCTGGTTACTACAACAGCTGTGATGTGTGCTGGTCTTCCATACTGTGTCCATGTGAGCCACACATGCAAAGTTCTAAGTCTTCTTGATGAAACAGCACCTGTTCCTGAAGGGTATAGTGAGAGAAAGGGTCCAGGTTAGCCAAGCTGTGGGGACTGGACAAGTTGCTAACACAGCGCATGCATGGTTTGGTGAAAATCTGAGCGCATCAATAGTTGTTGAAGGTACAGAAGGATCAAGACAGAGTTAGGCAACTCCTGCTAGCTCAGATAATGTTGAAATCCCATCAGTGCAAGAGAAAAGAGTTGTTACAGGAGACCAGTGGTCTGAGAAAAGCCCAGAACCAGTGATAAAAATGCCTCCTACTATTGCTGAGGTAACTGAAGAATCAAAGCCAAGTGACATTGAAACAGAAGATTGTGTGATAATGAGGTCAAAAAGAAACAGTGTGCCAAATTGCAGACACTCTTGGCTTTTGTGTTAACAATTTGATTCCAGCTGAACATTTTGGAACTTAAGATTGCTTTGGAACTGAACTTTAGAATCTCAGTGCCACTTGATAAACAGAGACACTGTTTGCTGGAAGTACTAATGAGTGATTACCAAATGGTTGATTACCAGAGACATTTGAACTCTTCGTTGGACATTTTTGGAAATAAGAGAGACTCTTGATGAACTTTTGAATTTTATATTTGTTTTTAAAAAACTGTTTTTAAATTTGCTTTGCTCATATAAAGTAAAGACTGAAAAAGACTGCAATTGAAAGGCGCTTTTTTTTTTTTTAAATTGTTTTGTGTATATTGTGGTCTGAGTCTACACAAGCCATGAATTCTGATTAAAATAAGAAGAGTAAATGTAAGTATGTGTGTGTGTGTGTGTAGGTTTAGCAGGAGCATGTGTGATTGTGATTTTATTGATGATTATTGGATTGAGTTTGCATGTTAATGTTGAGGGTAAGAAAGCTTCAGTCACAAGTGCCCCAAACTGAAAATGTTCACTCACGAATCAAGTGAGGATGAGAATCTTTTACACACAGATAGCTCTATGGGAGATTTGACATCAAATGTATACAATGAATTGATATATGAGTATACTGAAACCATGGAGGTGCAGAACTGCTATGTTTGTACAAAATTTCCTTCACCAGTACAGGACGGAATCACTTATCACAGCTTGCCACTAATGTATGGAATTTCTTGTAGTCTGTGATTAACACGGCTGTATGATAATGCTTTTTATCAATATTTTTATTCAAACTATGATTTAGTGTTTCTTTTGTGCTTATTATGAAGCACCTGAATTGTATTGCTAAAGCGAAAAACATTGACATTGTGGGAGGATTCCTTGAACATACCCTAACATTTAGAACAGCATATGCACACAAGAATAATTTGACCTGCATACTTCCTTCAGTAGAAAAGGGGTTCACTGGATAACTGGACGACATAAGGAGGGCAATAAAATCCAAAATAGAAAAAGGAGTAGTTTCACAAAATTGGGAAAAAGATGCAACACATTCAGTGTCTGAAAGTCAAGGATTCTTAGCTTTAGATTGGCAACATGTAGGGAAATTATGTATTTATAGACCAAAGTCAAAGACAGATACACAGTGTGTATGTTCTAGTGAATGTAGACATGTTTTTGTGTTTAAAAGCACTTGGACCTTTATGTAAAATGGACAGAATCCATCAATAGCAGGTGCTTATTTTATATGTGGGAAGAAAGCTCACTACAAGCTGCCAAAAGGCTGGTTTGGAGCTTGTTACCTGGGAGGAGTGTTTCCAAAAATGTATCATGTGAACAGCATTAATGAACCAGTCTGGAATGAGAAATCAAACTCCAGAATTAAAAGAGGAGCAAGTGCCTCAGGTTCCATCAGTGGGAGTTATCTTGAATGATCTCAAGCTTTAGAAATTGTCAACAATAGTAGTGACGCTGCATGAACTATGTTATTAATGGACTTGGAAGTGGTTCCTTTGCGATCAATAGTTTTGCAAAATCATCTTGTGCTAGACATCCTACTCACAAAGAGGGCGGAGCCTGTAAGACATTACATGTGCAACATTGTTGTACATCCACACCTGACAATAGTAAGGAGATAAGAAAGTACATTGTCAACATTACTGACCAGAAGAGAGATCTGAAAATTATGACAGACACAGGTGCATGGGAAGCAATTGGAAAGGGTTATTCCGCCATCGGAAAATGGTTTGGAGCCATGGGGAAGGGGATAGTGGGAACCATATTGAGACTCCTGTGGCTTTGCATGTTAGAGGTACACTTGGATTTTACAAACTATACAAGATACTGAAAGAGAAAAGAGCAAAGAATAGGCAGATGAAATAGGAGATAGGAATGGAGAAAAGTAGAAGCATTTATTATGGTAATCTCAAGAAAATGGAGAATTACAGCAGACCTTATCGTAGTAAGACATCAAAATTCTGAATTGTCTCATTGCAATGAGATTTTGGCCTTTTTGTGATGGCATATTTTACCATCAAAGGAGGAACAGATAGGGCATACATATTAGCTTTGTTCATTTTGTCACTGAAGTCAGCAGACTGTGACAAGTTTCAGTCATAAACATAAAAGAGAGAAAAACTAACATAGAAAGCTGTACTGACATGCATTTTAAATATGCTGTTCACTTGTATTTCACAGTTCGACACAAGTGCCTTTTCAATTTAATCACATGCTAGAAACAAATTTAGATTTCTTCTATTTAATGAAAGATTAATGCCTTTGAAAATATGTGCAAGTGAGAAAATGCACTTCTCTGTTGTACTTAATGTAATCCAATAAGAACGCTTTTCCTTTTTTATGAAATGTTTTACCTATACTGATGATATATAAGTTTGCGTATATGTGTTTTATTAGCAACTGCTTTTTAAATGCATTTTATATTTTCTTGTGTTAGCATAACCAAGGCCCTCAGAGCCTGCATTTTGAAGTCATATAAATGTGCAGATTTTTTTTTCTTCATAACGTGAAGCCTTTGTTCAGTTTTTGTTCCCATGAGAAGCAAGTCCCATTTGTTTAAGGTCTGTTGTTCAAATGTAGAAGAACTGAATCCCCTGGCCTCAAAAGTCCTGTAATGCAGAATTATGGACTGCAATTGTATACAAATTGCTACAACCATGTGGAGTCACATGGAAGAGGAGATGTTCTCATGACAGACCTGAGAGAATGTTGGACTTTTGCAACCTGAAGTCAGATGATTGATCCCAATTGAATGATGCTCTTTTTCGTAATATGAACAGACTATGGTGACCAATTGGAACATTTCATGTGAATTGATATATTGTTAGCTGATCCAACTTTACTCTGCAGAAGCAGTCCTGATTTGACCCGAGACCGACACTCTCCTGATGCTTGCTGACTAGATACTTTGGTGACGAAGATTCCCTGAATGCTGTAACACTTGGAGAAGTATCCTCCTCTTTGGCACTTACCATTGCCCCTTGAAATGCCCTTTTAGGTTAGACTCTCCACCATTCTGATGTTTATTTTATTTTTCCTTTTAGTTAGTCTCCTGTAACCTTAGTTAATACATTTTTTCAAAATATTTTTGTCCCGCTTGCATTTTTGTATTTTGCCTGCATGTGTTTCTCCCCACACATGTATTTCCCAAATTTGATTAGTTGTAGGGTTGATTTGTGCCCAGCCAGTGATTATTAACTTGATTGAATTTTTAATCTGAGCACCACATGATTTCTGTATCTCAGATTTTTTAATTGACATTCTGCATTTTATTTCTTGAATTCTTAGTATTGTTAATATTAGTATGCCAAAACTTATTTTGTCGCCTTGGACAACCCTGGGTGATTATGTATCTCTATAACTTGGAGTTACACATAGTCTACATGACTTTTTAGCTTGTGTTTGTAAAAAAGGTTTGAAATATATTCCTGATTGGAGTTTTCCATAGCCACATTGGTCATGGTTGTCAAAATTATTGGGGTGGTGTTGAAGTAATTGTTTATGGTTTGCTCCACATCTTACTGTGTCAAAAGGTTTGTCAACCTCATTGTGAATTTGATACATGCGAAGGATAAAAAATGCATCTGCACTGTCTTACAATGATTGGACCTGCCACCTGCAAGTTACATACTAGTTAAACCAGTGAATACTATATCAATTTACTCATCTTTCTTCCTGGTGACAGCACCTAGGACAGGAGTGTTATTCAAGTCTCTTTCCTTGATCTTTTGTTTCAGACTGTTGGGATATAATGTTGTGATCTGGGGGGTTGTATAGAGTGTTGTTTGTGATGATACATACGTTTGTTGTATCAGTTGTATATTTTGGATGTAATGAGTCCTGTGGATTAGTAACATATTGGATTAGAACAGTATGGAGTTGTGATGTCCATTAATTGAAGATTGGATCTTTTTGACTAGTGTATTTTTTTCACATATTAATACTAAATGGTTCCTCTAGGATCACTTGTCAGTTAGGCACTTTTAGAAAGTTAGCATTTTCCTGCCTGGACCAAATGTGTCTTTCTGCCAATGTTCAGTATAATCTGTCTGTTAAGGGCTCTCCCGTAGTGAGATGTGTATTCCTTCGAGACAGTGGACAAAAGGGCCCTGGTTGTGGGGAAGTGTGTTCCTCTCCTACGCAGGATGGCCTGGGGTAGGAGGTTGTACCCACCCATTCCTGAGCTTCAAAGGGCAAAATGAGGGCTGTTCTGAGTCCCTTGCTGACTTAAAACAATGCCTACACTGTCACTGGCAAAGGCAGCTCAGACCTGGACCTGCCTGCCCTTTGATTCACTATACAGAATGAAGCCAAACCAGGGGAAAGGTCAGAACTGACTGACCAAAACCAGTTTTAGGGTTAGACAAGGGGTGCCCCCCACCCACAGGATATCAATGGGTATAAAAGTGGCATTCCTAGAACCTGAAATCAGAATACTCCTGGACCTGAGAATGACTGCCCTGCTGTTTGAAGAAGAATGACTGAACTTGCTTGCCTTAAACTCCCAGAACCACAGAAGTGACCACAATGTTCAGCTGGCTGATGTTCTGATTCAGCTATACAGACACAATAAGCTTCCACAGGCCTTGCCTGCTTTCCAGTGACTACTGCCAACTAGATTAGAGTTGGTACCCTCTTCCCCTCCACTGCCTTTTGAGAAGTGAGTCCTCTAGGTCCTGGAACTTTAGCAGGGGTCAGAGTGCACTTCTCCTTGCCTAACCAGATGTGATGAAGAGTGATGTAGAGCCCCGCAGAGGTTCACCACACAGACAAATGCTTTACCAGATCTGACGCAGAGCTTCATCGCACAGTTGAAAGTTTCATCTGATCCAACACAGAGTGACACAGAGCTCTGCAAAGCAGCACTGCGTGGACCCTGCACTAGAGTGAGACAGCAAAACCCTCAGTGTGACGAACTTGGTCCTGTATTTGGCCGATGATCCAGCTCAGTGAGCCTCAACCTGTGATTTTGTCCCAGTCTAGTGCGAACACATACCCACAGTTGCTGCTGTTTTTCCTAAAATGTTCATAACTCCAGTTCTACTGACTGGCTTTTTGTCATTGTTGTGTCCTTTTAGTTATTAAAATAGTCTCTATTTTACTAAACTGGTTTAGATTTCTTCTTCTGTTGTCTCTTCACTTTATTGATTTAGTGATTTTCATGTTTCACCCTGACATGGATTGTGATTATTATTTGAGGTGGTTTCTCACACCCCTCAACTAATAACCCGATTTCTTACAGTGAGGTATTTATGCATAACATTGGTTAGTTAGAGAGCTTTGGTTGCACAGCCACCAAGCTGTTTGAAAGGGATCAGACCCTGTCCACTCCAGTTTTTAGACAAACAGATATGTCTACTACAGGACGATTGCCTAATGAGTTGTCTTGCTGCAGCGTGTATTGTGATGTGCAACCTTACTTGTGTCCCTTATGTAGCCTCTTCGCCCAGCCCTTCCTAAAAAGTATACGCACTCTTCCACCATGAGGCCACTCCTCCTTTCATGGGTACATTTATGGATCACAACCCGAGTCACATCTTGACGCCTGAATCTAGCCAATTTCCCAGCGAGTTTGCCCAGTACAATCAGGCATTTTTCTGCTTAATCTTATTTTCATCACACTATGTAGAAGGTTTGCAAGTCTTAATAAAACTCAGATCAGTTACCCTCGGTTTTTCTGTTTTCGAATTGATTTACTAGCTACACATCCAGCTGTTTTCTAAGTATATTGTTCGTGGGCCGTGGGTTTTTATAAGCCAAGTGTTTCACTGCATCACTGATGAAGACGCCATACGCCAACTTTTTTGCTATAAAAAAAGATGAATACATAAATGGTAGAATTATCTTGTGGTAGGGACATAAGAAAGACTTTATGCTTTCAAGCTGTTTAATACACATGCACTGCATTCCGCTCATAGTTCTGTGTTCCTCCAATGATGGGTTAGCTCTGGCTGCTTGTATAGGAATACATGCTAATGATAGATGTGGTGCACATTAGGAGCGATGGGGTTTGGATGGTGTAATAGTGGTGGCAGATTTATGTTGCCTTCTGCACTCAGCTGCAGTATTTGGGAAGAAGCTAATCTTGCAAATGAAGAGAAAGTGATGTATGTGCACATTGAACAAGTCCCATCCTTGAAACGTAAGGATATGATCTCTAGCAATGTGATTCAACACTATTTATATTAAAGCAACGGAAGGTTTCAAAACATTCAGATTTACTGATTTGCTTGCAGTCCTCCAAATTGTATCTTTATGTCAGATAAATGTTCTGCCTTTCTGCAAGAAAGTCCTACTCAAGTGTGAAGGGGTATGGACCTACAGAAAACATTAAAATAACTGTCTTCGTAATATGGTAGCTATAATCTTCGATAGTGTGGACCAAGGGTCTAGTACTTGGTGAAGTTCAGTGGTGTGGCTGCAGGCTGAAGTTAGAATTGATTAACCTGTCCTTTCGCACTTACCTTTGGCTAAGAGGAATCAGAAAGTTGATGCTTGCCTCTGACGGTTGTGCTGTCTGAGCTCTAACCCGGCAAAGCCAACTTGGCCTCTCATGCTTCAGAGCTAGACAAATTGAAGAGTCTTAATTTGGACAATACTACCTCCTGAAATTTGAAATACTAAGAAATGGTATACATGCATTATTAAGTACCCAGCCACTGCTGGGGAGAGGGAAATGGGGTGGCGTGGCGGATTGGGAGGACCCCCAATTTTTTTTTCAAAACTTACCTTTTTCCCGCACCACGCCGCTCCATCCACTCTGCTCTGTCATTTCAGGTTGCAGGCAAAGGCTTCCTCCCTGCCTTGCGGCCAGTCCTGATGCTGCTCAAAGCAGCGTCAGGATTGGCTGGGAACGCCCAGCCCGGGCACTCCCAGGCAGACTGGGAGCCTGTGCAGGCTCTCTTCAGCCCGGCAACACAGCCGGGCTGGAGAGAACCCACTGGCCATGTGTGTTTGGCTGGCCCGAGATGGCCGACCAAACATACATGTGCAGTGAGGGGAAGCGCTGTGCACTCCCCCTCCTTCCACATCACACCCGTGGCCTGGCCCACTTTTATAGAAACAACATGTTAAACTGAGTTTATTATGTTGTTTCTATATTAAAATGAGTTTATTATGTAGTTTCTATAAATGTTTTGCAGCTCCTGCTGTTGGCGGGAGGTGGGGGGGGGGGTACTCCTCTGCCCTAGCAGAGGAGCCACCCCTATAAGTACAACATAAAAAGCAGCCAGAGAACGAGGGTTGTTGACTGCAAACGGTGAACTTGGCACTATACCTATAGTTGCTTTAATATGGGTGCTAGATATGTACAGATGTTTGGGCAAAGTTGTGATTCATTATAAAATAGTATCTACCCATTGCTGGTGATTTCACTCTAGCGTTCACATGTTAATCATATTGGTCACCCAGCAGGTCAATCAGTCTTTTGTAGGTCTGCACTGTAGTTGTAAACCTACTTTGCAGCCCTAAAACTACCAGATGACAAATCTCCTGGCAGAATAGTCAAGAACATACCTCAGGTTTTTGGATCTTTTTATTGCTTCTTCAGTATCTGGGCTAGTTGTGCCGACCTGAAAAAAGTGCTCCACTTAAAGCCTCTTGTAAAAGATTCTACACTGAATGAATAAAAGATGACCAGTTATCACCCTACATACAATTTATGGTACATAGTCACGCTCACAGAATTAAAATGAAGTGCCAGCTCCAGGAGTTTCTTTATTTAAAGGATATTTTGCAGTACTTTCAAGTGTGTTTTTATCAGGCTGATTAGCCAAATTGGTCTTGCCGGCCAATGGAAATGGGGTCACGGTCATGGTTTTACTTGATCTTTCTGTAGCCTCTGATACCATGGATCATCCTATTCTCCTTTATTGGTGGTCAGATATGGATTGGAGAGTGTAGCATCACAGTGGCATTCTTCCTTTTATACTTTCTGTGTGTTTCACTGCATCTTTTGATCTCTGCTAAGCAGAACCTTCCTTCTTTTGTTCTTCCCTTGGGTTTACTTAATGCATCAGTGCTACAAAGCCCCTATTGATTACTTTAGGCATATGTTTCAAGGTTCCAACTAAGTATTTACATGACAAAAAAGAATCCAAATGACTTAAAGTTCGGTATAATATTCTATAGTCAGCTAGTAACTAAAGAGAACTGTCTGTAGTATATACTTCAAATGACATTTCTAGTTTCCCCTCTAGATCAATTTCCTCTTACCAAACTCCTTGACTCCTTGACCTCTTGATTTAAACCTTGCACTCTTTCATCATCACAGGTGTAGTGTGCTATCTTCCCCTACCTCACTGCCAACTTTGGAGACTTCCATGCCAACTTCCTAACTCCTTTTCTGTTAAGTCACTGCCATATCATGTCACAGTTCTTGGTGACAATATCTAGGTTGATGTCCCCAAAGACTATACTTCCAAAATGGTAATTACTTCCCTTCTGGACATGAACCTGGTCCAATTAGTAGAAGGGCCTATCCATATTCCTGTCTTTGCTTCTAATGATCCCATAACTTTCAGTTCTCCCAGTGCCTACATGTGCACTGACTATTCTCTGATTTGGCTTAGCAGGGCCCTTCCCAACCCCAAGCCCAGCTCATAGTGTAATGAACATCTCATGAGGTCTGTGGGAAAACTGGGCAGATTTCAAAAGCCTCCTACCTTTCTGCCCCCATTTTTCACTCCTGGTGTTTTTCTGACTAAACAGTCCCAGGTATAGGCAAATTAGCCTAACTATAATTGGCTATACCAACCTACCTGTAAGTCCCTAGTATATGGAAGGGCATGTACATTTAGGGGCACCAGCTTAGGTAGTACACCCATAGGTGCAGTGCAGTGATGCCAAGTGTCATTTTAAAAGCAGGCCTCGCTTGCTTGCTGCTTTTAAGCTAAAGTTAACCCCAAATTCGACTTTGGAATTAAAAGTACTTCTAAAGTCCTAAGCTACCTTATCTTTAAATACAGGTCACTCTTAAGGTATGCCCTAAGTGACCCCTGGGTTGGGTGCAGTGTAGCTATAAGCAGGGACTTTATAAAATATGTTTTATAAGCCCACCTGAGGAGAAAACAGACACATTTGTTTTTCCCCATGTAGTGAATGGGCTCCATAGGCTAACATTAAGAGACTTTATTTAAAAGTAATAAGGTCTAATGTTCCGTAGGGAGGAGCTAAATATAGCAAGTTTAGTATCACATTAAAAGTTATAATAAATCCAACAACTTGCCACTGTTGAATGTAGAGTTTTAGAACTCTTGCTAAACAGTTACCAACTTCAGCCTTGTAGTGCCCTTCTCTGATTGGTTAGCCTCTGGCAGCCTGAGCCGGGCTGCCTTGATGAGGGTTGTAGTGGCCTGGGTTGAAACAAAGGAAGCATCTGGTGGGAGGAGGTCTGTCTCAGCAGATGGTAGGCCAGGATTGGGGAGAGCAACCAAATTGGACTTCAAAGGAGGGAAGGACATTTGGGACAGCCACCTGACCTCCCCCATTTTCTGCAGCCCCAGACAACCAGGTGCACCCTGAAATCAATAAGATAGTTCATCTCTTGCCATAACTGCCCAAGCTGATCGCTCTTTTGGCCCTCTTATTTAAGGCATGCCCCATGTGTACTTATTTTGGGTTTCCTACTCAATCACAAACCTTCTTTAGCTCGCCAAGTTAACAAGCTGGGGTCAATGAGCCTTCACTGTTAAGCATTTTAATCAAAATTCTTCTCTACCTTTCTTAGCAGTTGTGTCCTGCTGTTGGCAGGGCCATGATCTTAAGTCGCCTGGAATGAACTAAATTCTATCTTTTTGGGAGCAATCTCAATGCCTGGCCTTTAGGGCCAAATTAACTATCATGGGCCAAGTCACCTACAAAGCAAATTCATCCCTAATGCCCTATCTTGGATTCCTGAGTCCTCGGGCACCAGACTCCTGTTTGTCTCTTGATTTTCTCTGATCAGAGCCAGAGGTCATGCCTTTTCTGTTGAGTCAGCTAAACTGTAGAATTCTCTTTCTTTACATTTTAAGTTACAAACTCAACTTCTTCCTTTCTGTATGAATAAATAAAAAACCTGGTTCTTCCTTAAAGCTGAATCCTTCCCCATCTTTCTGTTATGTGATTCATTCATCTAGTTCTTAGCACCAGGACTCTTTTCAGGACCATTTTTAAGGTAATCACACTCTATCAAACCCACATAACCGAACACAACATAACGGAATATAACATAACATTCTAATGGGGAGAAAATGCTATTTGTACCAAAGGGGTGCTTAAAAAGCAAAAAAGTTGAATTAGAAGTCAGAATTTCAAAGCTCTTGTTAATGCAAACCTCACTCATCAGTGCAGAAATTCTGCATGTATCTCATATTTACCTCTGTAGTAGGTTGAGGGTTAAGGTGGGAACAAAGGTGCTCGTTCTTTAGTAATCGTGTCAGCAATCTCAAGGTCAAAACATTGTGGGTATTGACAAACACTATCAACTGCTTTTCACAGCCAATTTCTTCACTAATATTAGTGCAAAACTGTGTGGGCAAGTATGTAACCTACGTGTACAAAAACAAACATTCAGTGGATAAAAGAAAGTCAAATGTAACAAAAATGTGCAATTTGAAGGAGGTAAACTATAATGTGAACATTGCTGAATTTTGTTTGGGAATCAGGTCAGTAGAGTCTAGTAATTCACTTCATATCCATCATGGAGCTTACAGTCTACATTATGGGCCAGACACATCACTGGTCAAACGGTTATTGAAAGTGCAATAAAGACTATGGGGGTCATTCTGACCTTGGCGGTCCATGACCGCCATGGCGGAGTGCGGCGGAAGCACAGCCAACAGGCTGGCGGTGCTTCCTGGGCGATTCTGACCGCGGCGGTAAAGCAGCGGCAGAAAAGGGGAGCCGGCGGTTTCCCGCCGGTTTCCCGCTGGCCCAGGGAACCCGCCATGGCGGCGCTGCTTGCAGCACCGCCATGGGGATTCCGACCCCCTTCCCGCCAGCCTGTTTCTGGCGGTGTCCACCCCCAGAACCAGGATGGCGGGAACGGGTGCCGTGGGGCCCCTGGGGGCCCCTGCACTGCTCATGCCACTGGCATGGGCAGTGCAGGGGCCCCCTAACAGGGCCCCACAAAGATTTTCACTGTCTGCTGTGCAGACAGTGAAAATCACGACGGGTGCCACTGCACCCGTCGCACCCCTTCAACTCCACCGGCTCCATTCCGAGCCGGCTTCATTGTTGAAGGGGCTGTCCCGCTGGGCCGGCCGGCGGTCTTCTGGCGGTCGCCCGCCGGCCCAGCGGGAAAGCCGGAATGGCCGCCGCGGTCTTTCGGCGGGAACCGCTTGGCGGGCGGCGACCGCCGACCGCCGCGGTCAGAATGACCGCCTATATCTTATTGGATTTCATAAATGCAACAGTTCTTGCAGGAATGTGCAACGAGATTTCGTCCCAGGGCTTCAAGCTGTAGATTGGAACACCTGTCACCCTTACTGTGTTCTTCCCCCAAACTTTTTGTCTTACTCCTCCATTTTTTTGCTGATCTCATTTTTGTTGGCCTTAGGACTCTGCATTTTACAACTGCTAACAAGTGCTAAAGTGCATCTGTTCACTCCCTAACACATGTTAACATTGGCTTACACCCAATTGGCATATTTTATTTATGTTTACGTCACTAGTAAAGGGGTACTACATGTACCCTGGGTCTTTAATAAATGCTACTAGTGGGCCTGCAGCACTATTTTTGCCCCCCTCCCACCCCCACTTCAGTAGCCTGTCAAACATGTCTCAGGCCTGCCATTGCAGCCTGTGTGTGCAGTTCTAAACTGCTATTTTGACCTGGCCAAATAAATTATTTGCCAGGCCTAGACATATCTTTTTAATACATATATTACCCCTTGGGTAGGTCCTAAATAGCCCATAGGGCAAGGTGAAGTGCATTTAAAAAGCTGAACATGTACTTTAAAGTTTTACATATCCTGTTAGTGAAAATGTCTTAAGTTTGTTTTTGCTACTGCAAGGCCTACCTCTCCCACAGGATAACATTGGGTCAGCTTATTACATGTAATAAGTGATAACTTTGAATTGGAAGCGGGTAGGAAATTCAAAATTGGGGTCCAAATAATTGTAATTTAAAACCCTCTTCAATTGTAAAATCAGATTTTAAGTCACAATGAAATGCCACTTTTAGGAAGCTCAATAATCATAACAATAGACACAAAATGGCAGTGTTGACCAAACTTTTAATAACACTCGTTTAGTCCGAGATCACATGACTCACTCACAATGATCAGCTTTATGTTTTAAATATAAAAAACAGATACTTTGTCAGTAACAAAAAACTGACCATATACAAAAATAAATAAACACAACCAATTTTTTGCATAGGTAGAGCAACTATTATCCAAACATAAAAAAACAAATCAAAATACATTAGCAAAATGGAAACCATCAAAGACATTTTTTGTTCATAACCACCCATCAAGCACAAATGTACAGTTTCTGAGTTTTTAATCCAATAGGGGTATGATTAAAAGTCTATTGTCACCCCTCTTCAATGGAAAAGCACCGGAGGGATGTGTCGCCCAACTTAAAAATATATCACAGCAGGGATAGTTGATTCCCTGCTGTATTTTCTTCTACTTCTTTTGGCCTTGGGTGAAAACAGCCTTGTATACATTCTGTAGGTCTTGTCCCACCTGCTAGGCCAGCAGGAAAACAGGGCAGAAGCGAAGGCCCCCTTCGTTCCCGTTCCCGTTCTTGTCATTGGTACTCCCCTTGAAAGGGTGGGCAGCAACATTGTGGGTCCCTTGAACTGCAAGACTGTCTTAGGCAACAGGTTTGTCCTGGTCTTGGTGGACCATACCACATGGTACCCAGTGTCATTTCCTCTAAGGTTGGTCACTGCACCTGTGGTGGCTAGGGCCATGAAAAGACTTTCCCTTATGTGGGTTTTCCCAAGGAAGTGGTGTCTAACAGAAACACTAACTTTATGTCAGTGTAGATGAAGTCCATGTGGGATGAGTGTGAGGTAACCTCAAAATTCTCCACACCCTGTCTCCCTCAAACAAATGGCTCAGTGAGTGATTAAACAAGACCCTCAAAGACATGATTATGGGCCTGTTTGAGCCCATGACGCTGAGTGGGACATCCTTTTACCATGTCTGCTATTTGCGTATAGGAAGATACCTCAGAAGGGGGGTGGATTTGGCCCATTTGAGCTCATCAATGGACACCCTTTTAGGGGACCTCTAAGCCTTAATAGAGAGAAGTGGAAGCAAGCTCCCAGAACCTTCCCTCAGGATGTAGTTAGTTACATTCTGTCTCTCCGTAACAAGATGCAGTGCTTCTGGAAAAAGGCTAAGGACAAATTTGAGGCCAGTCAAGACATGATGAAATGCTGGTATGACCAGAAGGCCACTCTACTGGAATTTCAGCCTGGCCAGAAGGTGTGGGTCATGGAGCCTGGAGAGCCCAGAGCTCTCCAAGTCTGTTGGACTGGCCCATATGAGGTGAAGAACCAAAAGGGGTATACTACTTACCTGGTAGATCGCAAGACCCTGAAAACTCTGTTAGGAGCACTCCATGTAAACCGCTTCAAACCACACCTTGAAAGGTCTGAAGTCACAATGCTCCTGGTGACAGATGACAGATTGAAGAGGAGAGTGAACCTCTCCCTAATCTCCTGTCTACCCAGGAGCATGATGCGTCAGTAGAGGGTGTTCATCTCTCCCCAACTCTGACCCCAGGACAGCAGCTTGACTGTCGCTGGCCACTGAGGCAGTTTTCCTCTCTGTTCTCCCTCACCCCTGGAATTACACACTTGTATAGCCACAACATCAATACTGGGGACAGTATTCAAAAACAGAATTTACAGGCTGTTAGATAAGGTGAAGGACATTATCAAGAAGAAGGTCTCCAATATTCTGGTGCTAGGAGTGAGAAGCCATGCAGTAGTCCCTTTCCAGCCCAGTTGTGGTGCTTCCCAAGGCCACCCCACCGGATGCCACCCCAGAATTCAGTATTATGTGTGGACTGCAGGGGACTCAAGTCAGTCACCAAGACTGCCATCCCATTCCCCGAGCTGTTGAGCTGATTGACAGGCTGGGTACATCAGGGTACTGACAGATTGCTTTGACTGAGGGGGGCAAAGAAAGGTCAGCATTCTCGACTTAGGAGGGCCACTTCTGATTTCAAGGGTTGCCTTTTGGTTGGCCTCTTGATCAGAGTGTCAGGGACAGAAAAGATCCCAAACACCTTGAACCCTTGTCTACTGTCAGTCTTGACTCTCAAGTAGGGCCACCCTAGTTGTGGACCCTTTGAAGTGGGCCTGAAGGTGATCTTCCAGCCCAGCTGTGGTCTTTTGTGCAGAACCAATTCAGCGTGATGCATCTCCTCGCAGTCCGCATCAGAACCTCCACTGCACACCGCATCCCTGATGCAGGACCTCGCATTGCAGCACACTGCTCCATGAAATGCCATTGCACAACACATCCCCTGTGCATGAATTTGCATTGCAAACCTCAGTTGACAGCATCCTCGATGATAATGCAGGACCTCACATATCAAGCCTCATCAACAGCTTCATCAGAACTGATGCTATGCAATGTATCCAGTGTATGCAGAACCTTGCACTGCCTCCCTCAGCTCTTTGAAAACCACCACTGCACAACACATCCTCAATATGGAATCAGTGCTCTGCAACCAGGATTTAAGGTACTTTGCTCAGCGAGCCTAACTTGGTCTCTGTATCCGTCCCATACTCCATTGCAGTCGTGCTGAACTTGTTAGGTTACCAGCTAACCACAGATGATGCTTTGCGCTCTAAGCACTACTTTCACTTAAATCTTTAACATGGCATATCTCCAGTACTACTGATTGGATTTTCTTTTGTTTTGGTGTCAAATAATTTATTAAATGTTACTATATTTTGATAAATTGGTGTTGTATATCTACATTATTACTGTTTGGAGTGCTGCATAAAAACTTTGCACATTGCCTCTAAGATAAGCCTTACTGCTTTCTGCTAAACTGCCAGAGGATTAAGCAAAGGTTAATTTGGGGTTTGCTTGTTTTTAAACTTGACTAGGATTGTGGTTGCTGCTTGAGTAGGGTTTCACCCCCTCAACAAGTAGCTCATATTCCTACATAGATGCTAAAGTCTTTGTGTTTTCACTAACAGTAAAGCATCACAGCATTTACACACTGCAAGGCTTTCAAAGCCATGGACATGATTATTAGGCGAGTGGAGGAGTATCCTGGGAGAGAAAACCACTCTGCCCAGTTGGTGTGGTGTTACTGGATCCATATTTCCTACTTGTGGGACATTGGGTATGATTTTACCAATGAGAGAACCCGTCCTACAGCATGGAGGAGTACTGGGCTCTCTGCCTGCTAGGCTTTACAAACTGCATCGACACTGATATTAAATTCTCCCACAAACAAATTCACCGGAACAGATGCTGCCAGTCCTATGAATGAATTCAGTAGTAAAGGTAGGGATGTGCAGATTTGCTTGAGTGAGAGGGAAGCATAATGTTACAAAAGAAGAAATAGCTATGTGGAAAGAAGAAACAATAGATGTCCTATAGATAGGAATTCAAATTAGGGAGTATATAGACTAGATGGCAATACTATAGCACAACCATTTGTTGGGAAGTCATGTTTTTTTCTTCTTCCGAACAAGGTATTAAAGTCCAAAGGGTAGTAATTCCGTTGTAATTCATGTTGGAAAACGAAAGCTGTACTACCTTCGTTTATTGGTCAAGATGTATAAATAGTGGATCCTATTAACAAAGAAAGTTGCAAAACCTTAGATGTGTAGTGTATGCCTAATCATTGGGTAAATTTCAAACTATATGCATGATTCACATAACTCCAAGACTTTCCCAAGCGATTTGTAAACATCGATCACGGGAGTGTATGTGATCAACAGTCTCTAATCCTATGTGTACATTGTAGAGATCCCGTCCCTCAGGAACAGGAATGGAATTATCGAAATACTAAAAATAACTTTGAATTTATTTTTTCAGAAAAAATATATTTTGCTTTGAAAACCGGTACTAATGGTGTGCCTGCCTTATGTAGACTGCAGGTATTCTTTTGTATATTTATAAATGCATGAATGTGTGGTATTTGCATTACAGTTTTTATCAAATGCCCAAATTTTTGCTACTCTGTAATAGTTCAGGTTATACTCGCTCTGTTTCCAGGATCTCATTCCTGAGAACATCCACACCTAACTAACCATGGGGAACATATTATAATGAAGCTCTACAAATGTTGCCAAGCCTCTGCGTATAGAGAGAACTATGTATGCTGCGTTTAGAAGGTTTTTAGATGTGCGAATTATGCCTATATATTACATTATGGAATTGCAAATGTTATACCACGTATGGTTTACTAATGCAGTGGAAACAATTTGGCTCCGGGATATGGCTATAAGTTAATGTGTACCGAGCCATGTTTTATAACGGCTGCAGTTTATGGCTTATTCATCGTTTACTTACGTTGAATGATGCATTCTTGTCTGTGGTGGAATTGTGCTATAGGTGCTTATGAATACAAACTTATGAGTACCTATCGCAAAATTCCACCACAAACAATGATTTCTTGTTGATAATTAAAGCAAAGCATGTTGAAGCATTTAGAGATCATAGCAATGTTCATGATTATATGGATTATACTGTCTCTCGTGTCAAAATTACATTTTTTCATCTGCAAATGATAGAAATATCCATAAGTGCAAGAGACATTAAAGAGGCATAGCAAATGTGCAAGTTAGTGATTCAAAAAAATATCATATATGTGTTCATCTATCAGTATCACGTGTCAACAATGTACATACCTATCTACCTGCACATAAATGTAGTGTCATGGCCAAGGATCACATGATGTACTTACATAATCTCTGGGAAGAGACTTCCCTCAGAGTCCAGTTATCTGCTTTTTATGCATTAACACTAACATTATTTTAGAGAGACTGGGAATTCAATGGATAACCTTCCACTTGGTGCAGATTTGAACCTGCATAATGTACATGCTTTTTAGGTCCATGGATATCTATGGTATACTGTTGGATATCACCCTTTTTGCAGGGTCATCCCTAAACGTTTGCCTCCTTCCTTCTATTTTTTCTGACCAAGTTTTGTTGGCTTTAGGACTCTGGGCACTTTACCACTGCTAACAAATGCTAACTTGCATATGCTCTCTGTGTAAATTGTATTGGTGATTGGTGTATCCCTGATTGGCATATTTGATTTACTAGTAAGTCCCTAGTAAAATGCACTAGAGGTGCCCAGGGCCTGTTAATCAAACGCTAGTAGCTAGTGGGCCTGCAGCACTGGCTGTGCCACCCACATGTGTAGCCTTGTAAACATGGCTCAGACCTGCCACTGCAGTGTCTGTGTGTGCAGGTTTAAACTGCCAATTCAATGGGGCAAGTGTACCCACTTCCCAGGCCCAAACTTTCCCTTTTTATACATGTAAGGCATCCCTAAGCTAGGCACCAGGTAGCCCCATGGGCACGGTGCAGTGCATGTTAAAGGTGGGACATTATATGTCCTAACAGTGAAATACTGCCAAATTCGTTTTTCACTGTTGCAAAGCCTATCTCTCTCATAGGTTAACATGGGGGCTGCCTTTAAATAACTCTTAAGTGCAGTTTTCATCTGGGAGCATATGGAGATGTGGAGTTTGGTGTCTCTGAACTCAAAATTTCAAAATACAACTTTTGGCAAAGTTGGTATTTGAAATGGCAGTTTGAAAATGCCACTTTTAGAAAGTGGGCATTTTCTTCCTTAAACCATTCTGGGCTCTGCCTGCTTGTGTATTCCCTGTCTGGGTCAGATTGACAGTTAGGCTGTTTGTGGAGCTCCACTAGACAGTGACACAAAGGGAGCTGGGGTGTGGCCAGCATATCCTGATGGGCCATCTGTGCTAGAGTGGAGGGAGAAGCTGACACACCTAAATGGGCTGTGTCTGGGAGAAGAGCTGGAGGAGGAGTACTGCCCCTTTGCCTGTGACTGTGCTTTGCTGGGTTGGACTGCAGTTGCTGCTTCTGCCTGAAAAAGGACAAAGACTAGACTTTGTGGTATATTCCTGCTTGCGAAGTGTCTACAAGTGCTTCGACTGAGCTTGCATCCTGTTTTGAAGTTTCAGGGCCATTAAAGACTTTCTCTGCTAGCACTTGGACTCTCTGCTGAGACTCCTACCCTGCCAAGTGGTGCCATATCCAGTCCAGGGGCCCTTGAAAGGTGAGGCTGGTAGAACCAAGGTGGAAATCCACGCACAGGAGCCGCGCGGGGAACGTTTCGGCATGCCACCTGCAACACAGCTGTAAAAACAAAGTGCCTCCTGAATAGTGTCTGAAAGCGATGCACCACCTGCATCACGGCTGGGAAATTGACGCATCACCTGCATTGCGGCTGGAGAAGTTACGCAACACCCACTTACGGCTGCTGAAATCAACATAAACCCTGTGCAGTGGGGATTCTTGTCCTCGTGAGGCTGGATTTCGCACGCAACATCCCTGGGCGTCAAAATCGACTTGAACCTGTCCTGACTCGAGGTGCCCATCCAGAAAGCAATGCATTGCTCTCTTGCAGGAGAGAAAAACGATGCATCGCCTACCCTACCGGAGAAGAAACGACGCACAGCCTCACTTGCCAGTAAGGTATCAACCCTTCGCTGACTTTTCCAACACACACTTGCCAGTGTAGCTTTATTTTTGGTGCAAACCAGGTACTTTGTGTAACATCAACGCATCCATTGTTTTCTATGGAGTAAGACTTTTTAATTTAAAAATTAATAACTTGACTTGTGTATGTTGGAGTTTTGTCATTTTGGTCTTGTTTGATTCAGATAAATATTGGCTATTTTTCTTAACTGGTGTGGTGTCCATTTTGTAGTGTTTTCACTGTATTACTGTGTGTGTTGGTACATTGCATTTGAGATAAGCCTGACCGCTTGTGCCAAGCTACCAAGAGGGTGAGCAGGGGTTGTCTTAGGAGTGTAACTCCCTTACCCTGACTAGAGTGAGGGTCCTGCTTAGACAGAGTGCATACTGACTGCCAATCGGAGACCCCATTTCTAACAGATACTGATTCTCCGAGATAGATATGAATCGGGGCACAGTAATAGATTTTAGTAGCCAACTCTAATAGAAAGCATCTATAGAAAGATGGCAGAATGTCTGAAATTCCCTTTTGCCCATGGAGGAAAACAAGGAAGACTTCTAGCAACTCTTAACTGTTCTCTGTCTCGCATCCATCCTAGCTGCTGTGGCCAGGATCAAGTGGGAGTCGAAAATCTGACTTGTACATTTCAGAAAGCATCTGGACAGCATGAAGGGTAGAACAAATATGCATACAAGAGGACACATTAAATTGGTGGCAGTCATTTCTTACCTTCTCAAATCAAACTTTACATTTGGGTGTAAGTGTGTGAAAGAAAGCATTTTTCAAAACACCGTGAAATGTTTATGTATATAATATTTCTTTAGCACAAACCTATCCAAAAGGCAGTTGTGGAAGCCTTTCTTGGGATGTTCAACAGTGTCATATTTGCAGCAATCACTTTACCCCCAACCCTCTCCCCTGCACATTTACTGAAATTGTATGGCAAGACCAGAGGCTCCTATTATGCTTTTGCTCTTTTTTTTCTTTATTTTTAATAGCAGGGAAACAATATGAAAAATACATACAGCAGAAGACTATCAATAGATGCAAGTAAGAAACCTTTACTTCTCAACTGGTCCACCATTGATACTACCACCAACACTGTGGTGCAAGATCATTCATTAAGAGTTATCTATTCTTCAGCATGCACCAGAACACCAAATTACTTACGCTGATGTTCAAGTGAGTGTCTGTAAACTCAGAGCAGTGAATGAGGAACTATGGATAGAGGGTTTAAACCTTCCTTCCCTTCGCTCATTAGAAAATCTTATACTCAGCGTATTGTTCTAAAGTCACTATAAATCAGTATTAGGCATTTTATCAGATGTGACTAGTCACTAATGGTAGAGGGGCCCGCCACTCCACACTTTTTCAAAGCATTACGTTTTTTTATCAGGCTGATCAAAGGCCAGCCCGACAGACGCTCTTCATGTTCATATCAGGTAACCAGGTGCTGTACATGTGCTAAATGCACAGGTGTCTGGTTGACTGAGACGAACTTAGCCGAGTTGAAGATTTCACAACCCTGAGGGTGTGGCCTCTTCAGCCCGGCTAAGCACTGTGAGGTCTTCACCCTCATGTCAAATATAGATTCAGACCTGGGTGCTTCATTTTTAAGCCTTAAGTGCCCAGGGGTGACTGTCCATCAGTGATGCCTTGTCACAGAGTGTGGTGGGTTCGGCAAATCTCACTGTCCTCGTGCTACTCCGTGATGAGTAATGGAAGGTCTTCCACTCATTGACTGACACTTGACAAGGTCAGCCAATAAGAGGGGGCATGATCTCCTGGAAGTTCCTTCCCCTACGCCTCCAGGGAGCACTAAGGAGTCCCTTTTGTCATCTGATGTCCCTGCCACGGTCCTGCTAACTTTTTTTAATGTTGGGTGCCTCTGTAGGTAAGAAGGTGTGTGTGTTTGTGAGTGTGTTCTGTGAATCGCTGTGTGTGCGTGCGCATGTGATTGTAAATGGTGGATGAAAGTGTGCACTTTTGGATGTATAGATGTGAGCGAGTGTGCATGTGGATCGATGAGTATGTGTGTGTGTGGCCCGCCCCATTACTCAAACACATTACCAGCCACCACTGCATTTATTGCAAATAAATAAAGTACACGTTGTTAATGCGTTCTTATTGTCATTAAACACTCCTGCTTGAGCTTTGCTAATTAACTGAAATATTTCTTTTTCCATTTCATACGTTTGTGAATTTCTCAGCATCTGTGGTTATTTAACCTGGTTTTCCCTCTGTGCCTTTAGCTATTGCTCTCCCAACTGTGGGTAATTAGGCTGCTTTCTGAACCATTGGGTTGTGGCCGCTTTGTTTTCGTTCTGCTTGTTTTCCTTTTAGGATTTTTTTAATCTGTAATCTAACAGCTGAATTGATTTAGTTTGCCTGTGATGCTGGATTGAAGAAAACTTTGTTGCAAATTCGAGACTCTACAGGCTCTTGCAGTTTATGTTGGTACCTCATAGGTTTTGTTTAAAAAAAAGCTGCATTGGAGTTCCACATCGTTCCAACATAACTAGGTGGTAGAGGGTGTTACTGTGTGTGCTATCCACATGTGTTTGCATGCAACACAGTGATACACGTTTTATTGCTAAATTATGTGCAAACACAGGCCTCTTTACGGCCGCCAAGTTCAAGAATTTTAGAGAATGATTTGCGCAGTAGTCTTCCCTTACTGGTTCTATGTATGGGATTAAACCAAACTCGCGTGTGGTTCTGTGGTGCAGAAAATGACACTCTACCAGTTGAGTTGCACTTTACAAAACTGACACATAAATAAATACATATTAATTCTGGAAAAGAACCATTTTTGTTGTGGTTTATTGTAAATTAGATATGTGCTCAGTTCTATGAAAAAAGTATAAAAATATGTAACAGCTCTTAATGGTCCCATAAAATATCGGTTATGCAATAATCATTTTTGCAAGATGTCTGAATATTTTGCTATGACATATTCAAGTGAAGTTACACACATTTAGAAGCAACCAATGTAGGATTTGTCAGTAAAATTCTGTAAAAGTAAAGTTTCCTAGCACACTTATGTTAATTTCTCCCTTTCATCTGACAAAGCATGAGTTATTTTCCACCAACCTCAGTTAAAGCATTCAACAACTGAGAGAAAACATAGTGGGTAATTATTCCTACAAAATATAATTGTCCACAAAAATGAAATGCTGATGGTTTTTCAATTTGTAGTATGAATAAGTCTCATAGTCCTAAAATACTGGTGCAATTTATTGTAACCTTTGTAAATGTACTATATTAAACTAAATATTTCTTAGTTCCCTTTAGAATATCTAGGTCTTTCTTAAAACATTCCTGGTTCTCTACTAGCACCTAGGCTTGATAGTTTTCAAATTATATTGAAAGGAGAAATGCATTCACTCGTTATTCAGCCATTTATTGTAGCAGATCAAAAACAAGCAAATGCACTTAAAAAAAAACCTCGGTGACTAGAATTTGAAAATCCTTCCACTCTGCTAAAACCATTAAAGAAAAAGATTAAAAAATAATCTGTTACTCTTGTTCTGTCCAGGGCCTTTAACTGCTGGATTCTGTTGAGTTTGCAAGTCATGGAATATTTATGCAAATTAGGGTTGACAGCTCCATCGTGTTTTTTTTGCTTTTATTTAAACACCTGTATGCAGCAGTTGCACATAAAATACAATTGACATACTTAATTCTACTTTGGCACCTATTTAATGCTATTGTGACAAACAACCAACTTTTTAGGAAGGATGACATTGTTACTATTTAAGACTATAACTGAGAAAGTCATTTTGGAAGTTGTTTTCAATTTTTATAAACGATTAATTCAGTTCATATTGTCCAGCATTTCAATGTGTACCCAACTCATTTGTCTTACTCGTCGTACTCATACATAATAAGGGCATAGTATTTTACTCTATGATCTGATTTTTCCTTATTGAGCTTGCTACCAGGAAGAGCCATCCTTGTTTTAAAAAGCATGGCAAAATGATCTGCTGGATTGATGTGCCATTTCCACCCTCATTACTGCCATGGCTTTTAGTGAGCATCCCACCCTCTTGGTGGGAGTAGCCATGCTTTCCTCTCTACTTTGCAATTGTCAACCAGGCGCAGGATCATTGTCATACACAGACTAATGCCTCCTTCAGTAAAGGAAAAATGGTGGCTAGGGGATTTCGGATGACATCGTTTTTGTGTTACACGTAACTGTTGTGAATGCCTGCCTTTTTGTAGTGTACTCCACAGTTTTGGTGTTTGAATGTAGGCTATTGCTTCTACATTAATAGGATGCATGGATACAGCCAATATTGTTATGTGTAAGATTTACCTCTTAGAGGAGGTTGAGAACAAGAGGAAGATCTAGATGGGGCACCTAGGAGGATGAGAAAGGATCTCTGCTATCCTTCAGTGGGTTTAGTTTGCTACTTGCTCAGTAGCTTTATTTCCATGGGAAAGTGAGAAAGACCATGTTTGTCTCAAACAAGTTTAGTTTTTCTCCTCGACTGAATTTTGAGTGCTTTGAGAGGGGATGGGTGTGTCATTTGTCCGCTTTCAGTGCTCTGCTTTTTCCATTTAATGTTTAGCCAGTAGATGCCTCATTTAGCGTGGTTAGTAATAAAACATCTGCCAAAAATTTGGAGATGCTTCATCTGCTCCCTGCACTGCCCAATACATGGTCATTGGCAGTGCAAGGACCCCCTGTGCCCCCCAGCACTGCCTTTCTGCCATTTCTTTCATGGCAGAGACACCACCATGAAAAGGCTGGTGGAAAGCAAAGTTGTGGTCAGCATGGCGGTGCTGAACTCTGCACCGCGGTGGCAGACCACCACTTTCACTTGCTCCAACCCATGGAGATCCCTGATCCCAACAGAGGTGGCGGTCTCCTGGCGGTCTGACCACCAGGATCATAATCCGGCAGCCGGACCGCCAGGATTGTGGCAGTCTGACCACCACCGTGAGTTTGCAGACCTGTGGACCATCAAACTCGTAATGAGGCCATAAGGCCTCATTACAAGTTAGGTGGTCGGACCGTCATGGCACCATGTTGACGGTCCTGAAAAGACCACCACATTGTCGGTCTTCCAGACAGTCATATTACGAGTTATAAAGGCAGGACTGCCAAGCAAAAAAGGAAGACTGCTAGAGGCACGGATGCTTGGATATAGGCGGTCCACCCTCCAATGCCATCAGAGCTGCAGCCAGCCACCGAGCCTATTACAATCACATAGTCGCTGTGGTGGTCCCCTTGTGGCAGTCAGCCAATGATGGTCGATCACGACTGTTTGCAGTAAGTAAAGTAACAAGTTGCACATTGGATGAATTAAAAAACAACACAGCTGACAAGCATTGGCCAAGTGGACAAACCTGCAAAGGTCACTATAGAACACTCCCCTTCACAGACTACAATCCTTTGGAATTCCACACGGAGCTAAAGAACCATGACCAGCACATATCGATTATTACAGAGATTAGGTACCCATTTTTTCACCATCACATAGAACACCCTGTACACACTTTTGTCAATTCACACCCTATTGTGCTTCCCCTGTTAAGTTAGTCCCTGTCACCCTCTATTTTTGTCCACCAAGTCACATGTAAAAAATCCCCCATTCTCTAAAGATGAGTTAAGAGTCATGGTGGACGAAATCGTTAGAGTAGAGCAACAATTGTTTGAAGCCAAAGTCCTACATACTCCTTTCAGTAGGAAAAATGAAATGTGGGACAGGATCGTAGACATAGTGAATGCTGTAGGCACCACCCTGCACACAAAGGAGAACATTTGGAAGAGTTGAAATGGCCTGGGGGAAAGGTGCATTCTGTGGTCTCCAAGCTCCAACTGCAGTCCAAGAAGACAGGAGGTGACCCTCCCAGTGCCCCATTACAACTCTCTTTACCTGGAGGAGAAGGTATTGGCCATCCTGCATCCTGAGGACTTGACAGGAATACCTAGGGGGGGGTGGAGTCATGTAAGTTACAACACAAACAATGTCACAAAAATGCAATATCATGCATACTCACAGCCTAGCTTTTGCCACTGTCTTGTTCATGTACTTTACCAACATTCAATACCCAGAGTCTCTGAGTGTTAACACTGTCCATCTGTATTGTTGGACTCAACATCACAGCTACCAAGGCCCATCCCATGACATATGTCCAAATTGTGCCTGGAAATCTCACAATAACAAAAGCTTATTCCAGGATCCAGGGTACATCCCAACATGTAAATGTATACTCAAACCTAATGCAGCCTGTAGATATGTGATGTGGTGCATACTAATTTGTCTTGCCTATTGGCCCAGGGACCTTAGACCCAACTGTATACAATTGTAATACACACCAGTAGTCAAATGTTGGGGAGTACAGAGAGAACCTGACTCCAACTCCCAGCAGGCCCTGTTTCTGTTCAGTAACTCCAACCACAAGCCCAGTGTTCACTTGTGCAAATACCTCTGTTTCTCAACTCTTAGATGAAGTGTACTCACCAGGGAGGATACCATTTGTTAAGTATGTGTAGTAGAGAGAGTGACCTGACCGCAGCTCCCAGGAGTCCTTGTGTCTGTAACTCCAAACACGAGCAATACCACTGACCTGGTGAGTGCATTGCTCTGACTCTCGTGGCTCCACCGTCTAAGTAGAGCCATTTCCCTGGCTCCTCTGAACTCAAGACCCCTGTCAGGAGTTCGAGGCCCTTCTCCACCCTCAGGCTTCTGCCTGCGCCTCATCCATGGCTTCTAGTGGGAGAGCTCTGCTTTCCTACTAGGCTAACTTCTACCTCTCTCCTTCTTTTGCTTTGCTTTGCTCTGCTCTCTGCTCCACTACTCTCCCTTAGTGCTCCTTTTCCTTGTTTCTCTCTCACTCCGCTCTCTCTCTCTCACTTTCACTCTCCCTCTCTCTCCCTCCCCCGCCGCTGCTGCCCCCGCGGCCTGCCCCTTTTTTTTGGCTCCACCCCTTTTTTTAGCTCTGTCCCTTTTTTTGAGCCTCCCAGTTGTCCTCTCCTCCCCCCACCTCCCTACTTAATGGTGGCTACTGCGTGGTAGGCTGAGCAATACCACTGACCTGGTCAGTGCATTGCTCTGCCTCCCGTGTCTCCACCGTCTAAGTAGAGCCTTTTCTCTGGCTCCTCTGAACTCCTGATCCCTGTCAGGAGTTCGAGGCCCTCCTCTACCCACAGGCTTCTGCCTGCGCCTCATTCCTGGCATCTAGTGGGGGAGCTCTGCTTTCCTACTAGGCTACCTTCTGCCTCTCTCCTTCTTGTGCTTGGCTTTGCTCTGCTCTCTGCTCCACTACTGTCCCTTAGTGCTCCTATTCCTTGTTTCTCTCTCACTCTGCTCTCTCTCTCACTTTCACTCTCCCCTGCCGCTGCTGCCCCCATGGCCCCGCCCCCTTTTTCAGCTCGGCCCCTTTTTTCATGCCATTTTTCGTCCACCTCCCACCTCCCAGCTGTCCTCTCCCACCCCCACCTCCCTACTTAATGGCGGCCGCATGCACCCGTCCGTGCTGTGACCACGCCCAGCGCCAGAACCCCTGGCTCCCGTCCCCCCACCGCCATCACACATGTCTTTGCTATGACGCCGCCACCCTCCACGCCCTCAACACAGGCCGCTCTCGTGCCTGCCTTCAAGCCTCCCCACAGACCACCCACAGACCCTTCTCCTGCCAGAACTGCACCTTCACCAGCCTCCACGCCAATGACACACCCACCAAGGCAGGATGCAACCATCTCAGATGTATCCTTCCCAACACCCGCTCCATCCACAAGCATGCAGTGGAGCTATGGAATCTACTCAACTAAGTCTCCCCAGACGTCGCCTTCGTGACTGAGACCTAGATGAACCCCTCCTCAGTGCCTGACATCGCCATAGCCATCCCGGACGGCTACAAGATCACCCGCAGGGGCCGCTCCAAACAAACCAGGAGGAGGCATCGCCTTCATCCACAAGAACACCCTCAGGATCACGACCAACACCGAAGACACCCACAGCACCGCCGAACTCGTGCACTTCCAAATCCACACTTATCCAAACACCACCCTTCGAAGGACCCTCGTCTACAGGCCCCCTGGCCCACGACAGCAGTTCAGCGACTCCATTACAGACATTATTGCAAAACCGCAGCCCTCATCCTCCTGGACCTCTCAGATGCGTTCGACACCATCTGCCACATGTGGGAGGTGTACAAAACCATAGAAATCAGCCTTCACATTGGCTAAATCCTCACGCTTGGGTAACCTGACATAGCTGTCAACGTGTTTTAACATTGCTGATAAGAAAACTCTAAACACCACACTGAATATAGGTTGGGACAAACCAGCAGATAGGGCCACTGTCTGTTGGAAGGACCTTCTGGCCAGGAAGTGCAATACTGACATGACTTGTACAGTGGGTGGTATGCCGTATGGATTCCTGTTAGCTGGCATCAGATCTGGCTCCAACTGATGCCATATGTACACTATTGTTTGCCCATTCAGGCAATATAACTGGATGACGTGGCATTCCTCCATGGTCTGAAGGTCTGGCAGTGGTTGGTAGACAGGAGGTTGTCACATCCTTCGTCTCCTAGGGTACCTATCTGTAACAAGACATGATTTGTACCATTAGTCAGTGTGTCCGCAGCAAGGTACATGATGCATGCCAACAATATCATGTGACTAAGCATTTCTGCCTGGATAGACATGACCCCCAGCTCACATCACAGCTGGCAACTACACATGGATCAAATGTGACACCAATGATTGTCAACACGTGTCCACAACATGGATTTGGGTGACACCAACTATCTGCTACACACTTGCAACTCAAAATGTGACTGTATTTTCCGACCGTGAAACATACCGTCGTAAGTGGTGGACCGTGCACTGCCGTCATATGCCATCTGTGCCCTGCAACACGCTACACTGGTGGTTGTGCAGTAGGACCTACATAACAAGACATAATAAGGATGTTTGTGATGATCCTTCACATATATTGTAGATGTGACACAATTACAGAGCCATATACAGTATTTCAAATCACCAAAATGGCAGATGCCTGACCTACTCCATTGGACATTAGGAACTGCCTGCGACCGCCGTTGGAAATCGTCCTCACAGTAGGCGGTTACAACCATGGTGGACACAGCCATAGGCTAATGTTGTTGCCTGTGGTGGTCGCAGCGCAATGGTTGAGTCTGTGGGCGGTGATGACCATCTACGGGCATACATGACCACCATGTTCTGCAAAATCAGTCACTTGACTGTTGACACTGCTTCCAGCAACACCTCCACTACTTCAGCTGCTGTGTGCCACCTCTGTGAGCAATCATGCCACTTCCAGCAGGTGAAAGGGCCCCTGCCTTCTCTCTAGAGGAGCTGGACATGCCTGTGAATGAGCTCCTTCCCCTATAGAGACAGCTCTATAGCTTACCAGAAGAGCAGGTAAGCACCTCATGTGCACAATTTACTCTGATCAACATCATCCTTTCCCTTCCCACAGGCCCCTGTGTGCCAGTTAGACTTATTGTGCGCCTATTGTTGCAGTCTGTGTAGCATCAATGGGATGTACATGGTGCAGGTATTGGTGATCAGTACTATATGTTGTGTTCATTTACATTGTGTTGTTTGATGATTTTGGGGTCCTAGATCCTCCTTGTGTTGGGTGCACAGAACTAGGCAAGGAGACTTTACTGCCATACAATGACATTTCTTTTTTTATGATGGTTGTAAATGTTAGACAACATCTATGTGCATGACAGCATGAGCTGTGTATACATCTTGTCGGAGTCATTTGAGGATCTTGTAAGCAATGTGTATAGTGCCACAGATCTTTCACCGCACATCTGGCCTTGACAAACTGTTGTCTGGAGAGTATATCATGACTCACTCTGCCCTTCAGGTTGCCACACAAGCCACATTGCTGATGGCAACATGATGTACTGTCATGCATGGAAGGGGTAGAAATGTGAGTGACATGTAGGTTTTGTATGCTCAGCTTGCAAAGACCAGGGCCTGTCAAATGTATTTTCCAGGATGGGACATAGTCCAGGCTTTGGGAGAGTCACTGTGGCTATGCAACTGTGGCACTGTGCCCACTCCCGGTACACCAGCAGATCCTGTCAGGTGGCCAATATAAAGCACTAGATGCAACACTTTCCTTGAATGCCTCAATCCATTGTCTAGATTAGGAATGGGTACTGAGATAAATCCTTGAACTAGTCCAGATGTGAATTTTCTATCATTGTCAATGTGCGTCTTGAACTCATGACAGGTTTCTTACTCACACAGCTCTATTGTCATCTTCACAGAAGTCATATTTATCCTGTACAGGCTAATTGCACAAATGACAGACCCACAGTGCAGTGTGTCTATTCCTGGGATTCCATGACACGTGACTCAGTAGCTTGGTTAAATAGCAGAAATTGTACAATGCATACCTTTGTATGTTGGATGCCATCTCTGTAGTTTAGACACATATGTCCAAAGAAGTGTTCTGTGGTAGAGGTACATACCACAGAAACCCCCACCTGAAGTAGCATAAGTCTGCATTTGGTAGGCCACATGTCCACACATGCACAGGGGAGACACTTTCTGTACCCACCATGCCAGGTCCGTCATTGTCACTTAAGTGTAAGGTTGAAGTCTTTACTATGGAAGATGCCTGTAGGGACTGCATGTAGTGAGTCAATCCCGCAGAGTGTAAATGTGTTGGTCCAGTTAGGCCTAAGTTTACCCTTTAGAAGCTACATAGGTGTAGAGTGTTTAATTGTGGCTCACATCACAGTACATTGCCTAGAACATGCAGACCCTGGGGGTCCACAGGCATCAGAGAGCCCACTTTCGCAAGAGGTGGGAGGACCTGAGACCATGGGCCCGGAAGATCGCAGAGGTCCAGCTGGGGCTGTCCTCCCAATGTGGGTGGGGCGCATGTCAGACCATGGCCCTCCTAATGGCCTGCATCCTGTTGGGTTAACCCAGAACTTGATGGACGTTTGATGGGAACACAGCAGCCACAAGGAGGGTGAATACATGGCCTATTCCTGCCAGTCACATTGGCAAGTTAATGCGTTAGGTTCTGACATCTCCTCCTGACGAATAGGGATGAGCCATGTTTAACACAATCAAGTAATGTTTGTTGTTGTAGTGGGTGTAAATTCTACGCTACAGGCCACTAATCCTCTGTGTTACAGCCCAAGGACAAAATAAGACAAAATAAGTGATGTATCACTGTCCTCAGCCATGTGTCTGGTCAAATGAGTAATTTGGCATCTGGCTACCAGAGGCCACTTGTCTTCAATGTGTGATGAGTGCTGGTGTCTCACTACTGTCTATAATGTAAAGATGGCCATCATACATGTGACAGGGCATACATTGTTCTGTGGGTGCAGCTACAGATCAGTACTTTCCTTTGGCAAGTGGGGAATGTCCATTGGCATGATTTATTTGCCATCACTGTTGCCAACATTCCTTGTGTCAGCATGTGGTCTTTTCTCTTTTGACAAAATGTGTACACTGCATGGTCTACCTCTGTTCATGGGGTGATTTCTGTATTCACTCACATATATGTGAATGACAACCTGTGTTTGGAACAGGACATTTGCAATTGGGCTACATTTCATGTGGTGCCACTCACAGGAGTGTGTCACCATTTATTGTTGGCTCACACAAACCCTTACCCATCATAGCATGTCATTTGGCATGTACAACTGCAGTAGCAATGAGGGACATGACGAGTATAGCTAGAGTTTCTACACAAAATGTGCATTTCTATGCTATTGATGTGGCATCATGTGGAAAAGTGCATTGCACATGTGTAATGGGGAAGGTTTGTTACCTGACTGTTGGCATGCATCATGGAATGATTTGCAGTTATGTTGGAATCACATGTGGTTAGGGACAACCGTTCATCCACAAACACATGGGTTTGCAGGACCAAAATGGAGACAGTGATGTAGCTTCCAATTGGGCACCATGTTGAGGGCCTTCTACAAGTACTTGCAAATCTCTGGGCCTCTCCAACATACAAAGAACTAATGGCATCTACTAATGCAATCAGAGTATGTCATTGTAAGGGGCGTCAGACATTAGTTGTGATTTCCTGATTGATCTGTTGGTGAGAGTAATTACACAGGTAGGTGTGTGCTCTTACCGTTGGTTGCGCTTAGTGCAGTGTGGATTTTGTGAACCTTTGATGAACAGCAGCAGCGGAAGGACATGTGTAATGGGCTCCATGGAGCACAGGTCTTGTAACACTGAGTGGTTTCCTTTATGGTCTCGGTTTTCGCCAGCTAGAACATGGTGGTTGGACTGCCACAGTCACATTGGTGGTGTGCAACACCATAATGAGTCCGGCTGAAACACTGGCTCCACCGGTCAGTTTGTCCTGCCTCCTCACCGCGGAGGTCTGCGCTGCCTGGCAGTTCCGTTGGGACCATTAGGGTCTTTGCTCTTTGGGCCTGCCAACATCGTAATGCAGTGGCCTGACTGGCAAGCCAATGGTAGTCGTACTGCTGCTGCTGCCATGGTGGTGCACCGACCTCAAAACTCGTAATTAGGCCCTTAGTCTTTATGTGTGATTGGTAAAGGCCAGCATTCATTCACAGAATGTTAGTCATTTTCAGGTTTTGGTTGAGTATTACTGATCTCCAACTGATACTGAAGTTTCAACAGGGACATCGGTCGTCTTCCTGTTGAAGCCAGCAGGGTAGCTATGTTGAAATACCCGCTACAAAAGTTTAGATCTACAAAGATAATGAGTCAAAAACATTAACAACAAAGGCATATACTTAGCGTTTTGACAATGAGAAGATGAAAAGCTGCACTATATAAATAAAGTGCCTTAATATTACTGCACTTTCAATCAGTTAAATAATACATGAAATGGAAATGCAGCAATTTGTGCTGTATCTTTTTGCTTGAATTAGTTCAGTTTCAAATCACAAACTTCATCACTTGAAAAAGAATATTAAAAAAAGGTCTCTTTTCACCCATATTGCTTCAATCTCTCGGCCCCATACGTATCTCCCAAAACACGTCTTGCTTTTTAAAGACAAGATTTCATATAGCAGTTTTACACCCTAAATGCCCCAAAATGTATTGTCTTTCAATTTATTGAGCTGTGATTCAACTGTTATGTGGCTTACAAAAGTGCCTCTATTATTCATTTAAGAAACGTGTACTTTATTTGCTTGGATCTATTGCATTTAGAATGCATCAGATGTTTATAAAGACCTCCTTAGACATTCATGATCGAGTCTTGGGATGCCATGGGCCCTTTGCGAGCTACCGTCATACACTCAATTCCCTCTGCTAACAAACTGTATTTCCCTAATATCAGATGTAGCATTGATGTTATATGTATTCGATTATTCAGTGTAAGCAGAGGAAAAAGGTGTCTCCCATGTTGTAATAACAATTGGAATGGTTACATAGCTCACATACGGGCAGAGTTTTAAAAATGCATGCATTTTAAATAATTTATCTTATATGTTTTAGACATACCTTTTGTTGAAAAATATAATCATGTTTTACATTGTATTTAAAATTTCTGATAATGTGCCTTGTAAAAGTTCAACTTAATGCATTTTATGACCTTACTACATGCCACTCAGAGAACAAATATAAAACAAACTTTCAAACGTCTGGCTTCAATTTCTGATCTTTCATAAACAGCCAATTTATGGACGAAATTATTCCCTTCTTGCATTGTGTTCTGAACTGAAGACACGCGTGTAGAGAGTTTTTGCCTCAAAATCGTGGCAAAAGAGAACATTGTAATTGTAAAACATATTTACATAGCACCCACCAGCCCTGATGAGGCGTTGAAGCTCTTTGCAGCAATTAGAACGATACTCCGGACCCAAAGTCTGAAGTGGTAAATTAGATATATGTGATTCCTTTTCCTTGTAGGATTCGTTGTGTTACGTTTATGCTCCTGATATCTTATGTATTTACTGTAGTGTTTTGAACACAGAAAGTTTAATTGAAATGGACAGGTAAAGGAAATATGCGAGATGTTATTTGGAGTGGTGACCATGTGCGCCTGTTAGTTTCATTTGTAGGTAGATAGAGAGTTTGGAAAGCAGGCATGGTAGTCCATTGTAGTCCGAAAGGGTTAGGATGATTTAAAGAGAGGAGCGAAAGGGAGATGTGGAAGTAATTTTTTTAAATATCTAAGTACTTAGACATACCCTGAAATATAAGTATATGTGATGCATAAAAATGCATGCCCTTCTTTTTTTATCAAAGTATATTGTTATATCCTTACACAGAGCATTGAACCCATGTGTACTTACATATAATCATATTTATATACTTTGAGATGTATGTTATGCATATATATGTGTGTGTGCATATACATATATGTGTGTATATATATATATATATATGTGTGTGTATGTGTGTGTGTATATATATATACGTCCAAAACCAACAATTGTCAGACAATTGATTCGTTGCACTCCAGGAGAGTTTTATTGCTTCTATCGAAAGAAGTATAAAAAGACACTGCTGGTGTCTCTCCTGGAGTGCAACGAATCAATTGTCTGACAATTGTTGGTTTTGGAGATTGCAGAGGAATGGTCCTTTCCTCATGTTTGCACAGGTAAAATTTGCGCGCCACAAGGTGGACCTTTGGATGATGTAATATAGATATATATATTCTAGTGTGGCAGTCACCAGTAGGTAGTTTTAGTTAGGACCTAGTTTCTGTAGAAAAAGCAGCTTTTTACGTGCCTATATCTTTGGTGCTGATTGACAAATATTCACAAACTTTTCGACAGTCACGTCAGCTGCTGTCTGGAAAGTTTTGGGGTGATCCGTCAAGTGAGGACAAGAAAAAGGCAGGGTCAAAAAAGAGCATTTCCCATATTAATTGCCAAAGGGATTTTGAACAGTGATAGCGCCCAAACCACTGGATGAAATTATACCAAATTTGGCAGAAAGGTAGCTCTTTTTCCAGAAAGAGCCCTTTTTGTTATTTGTTGTAAATCTGTTTGGTAGTTTTTGAGATATTTAAAGAAAATCCAGATTTTTATATATAGGTACGTGAAGTATTCGTGACCCCTCCCGATCTCATGCTGATATCTGATTGGATGCCAACACTTCAACAAGGAAGTGTTTGGCAGCCATGTTTGGATTAGGCTTCAGAGTCACTATGACCCCTTAGCTCTGGTGTCCTAGAGGACCCATCTCCAGATCAAAAAACATTTGTTTTTTTAATTTTCAGCTAAAGTCACAGGGGACCTGTGAATCTGCCGACATTTTTTTTTTTTTTTAAAACAAGCGTGGCCTCTGGCGTTTGCTTTAACTGCAGCCCCTGTTGTGTGGGCCAGGTCCCAGGGACCTCCACCCCCCTGGGCACACATTCTATTTCAATGCTGGGGGCTGCGCGGTCCGCATGCAGCCCCAGGGACCACCACCTTCCAAGGGCACATTTTCAAATCAAATGTGGGGGGTGTGTGCCCGGGGGGGGCTTACCATGCACTGCTAATTACCTCACAAATTACAGCACTCATGACATCTTTGATAACATCATTGATAATGCCACTGTAATATCTGCATTGAAATTATTGATCACATGACTGAATCGCAGGGGCGTGAGTTACAGTTTAGGGCATGAGTTATAGTTACTTGAGATAACTCTAATTATAACAGGTGAATTTCTATGGTTTTGTTCTTTTAAAAAGTGAGTCTCACTTTAATGTCCCTGTAACCTTTATATATATATATATATATATATATATATATATATATATACATAGTTAAGAGTGATAATAAGATCTGTTTTGTTTAAACAAACACCTTAGAAATTAATTGAAAAGACCAATGGTTAAATTAATGTTGTAGGTTTGTGAAAATATCAGTTACAATATTAATGTTTTGAAGTACAAAAAAACACATTAAAATTCACCAGTTACAGTTAGCAGAGCTAAGATATGTTTTATAACATAATTTATGACATCACTGATGCTGTCTTAGGCCCTGGAACCCCATCCCTCAGGGCCACTATGAAAATTAAAGGTTGGGGGGCCATGGAGCCCCCCTCCCTGAGCCTTTTCCAGCCCGGGGACCCTATTCCCTAAAGCTAGCACTATTAAAGATGGATGCCCTGGTGCCCTCCCAAGGCACCCATCATATGCTTGTTGGGGGTTGCAGAGGAAGCCACATAGCCCCGGCACCCCCAGCCGGCTCCCCGCATGCACTGTGAGCCAGCATTGCCCCCACCCAAAGGGAGCAGCTATTTATGCTGCTATCTATGGAAGGGAGCAATATTTAGATCTGTTTACATACCAGGGGACAGGAAAACAGGTAAAAAATCTGCCTCCATTTGGCAGGAGCATTTTCAAAGCTCCCGCCCACTGGTAGCGGACTTTGTGTTTGCTCCCTCTTGGCAGGAGGTTCAAAATGATCCTACCAAGCAGCAGCAAACATCGGTTTCCCTGTCTGTGCTAGCACAGGCAGGAAAACCCCTATGTCCCGGGGGTGGATTCCCTGGTGCATTGCATGTGAGCCGGTCCAGGGGATTGTGCCTCAGGGGTCTTTGATAGCTCAGGGAGGAGAGCCCCCCATTAATGAAAGTAATTGCCTCCCTGCACATGTTCAGTAATTTCAGCCCTGGGGTGGGCTCCCCAGGGCCACTGATGGCTCAAGGAGAATGCCTTGCGGGCCCTCTCCCCATATCCATTAATTTCAGCCCCAGGGGTGTGCTCCTCAGTGCCTGTCATCGCTAAAGGAGGGGAGCTACATGGCCCTCCTCCCCTTTATTTTTTAAATTGTTTCCAGGGCAAGGCTCAGGGAGGAGTGCCATCTCCCCTAGTATGCAAATTTCAGCCCCCGGGCTGGGCTCCCCAGGGCCATTAATGACTCGGGGAGAGGGGCCCCCTCCCATTTTTCGAGATTTTGCTCCTGCAGTGAGCTACCTGGGCCAATTAATGGCTTGGGCAGCCAGGCCTTCATCCTTTTATTGAATACAATCCTGTGGATGGGCTCCCCAGGACCTATAATTAATTAATCCAGCCACAGTAGGCGCTTTTTTTTTCGATCTCGCCAGGTGGCCGTGTTTAACGATTTCCACAAAACATTTTAAAAAAGTGCTTTTTTTTACTACTTTGTGCATGTAAAGTTTCTGGATGGTCGATCAAGCAGAGGTCTAGAATAAGGGGGGATCCTAAAATGAGATTTCCCCATTACTTTTTCCATAGGAACTTTAGACACCACTACAGCCCAAACTGCTGAATGGATTTACACTCAATTCAACCAAAAGCTGGATCTTGGTCCAGAAAGGGTTCTTTTTGTGTTTTGGTGGAAATCTGTTTGGTAGTTTCTGAGAAATTAAGGTTAAAAAAAAATGTCTATTTCATGCTGTGGAGAATTTGCTGAGCTGATAGATTATAAAGTGAGATCTGATTGGCTGCACCACCTGAACCAGGAGGTGGTGGCAGCCATTTTAGGACTTGGAATACCCTAATCCCCTATACCAGGTGGTGGTGCCCTAGAGGGACCGACCGCTCCTGGAAGGAGCAAGAATATATTTCTTAAATTTTGATGCAAATTTGCAGGGGATATGTGAACCCACTGCAATATTTTTTTTTTAAAGAATCGCTGCCTGGTCTATCGCAGGGGGATGATGCCTATTACTTTTTGGAGGGGTTGATGTTTTCGGCCACAGGTAGCCCATCCCCATGTCCTGATGTATTTTTGAGGAGAAGGGGGTGCCACAGACCGCTGCCCAGGCCACTTTCAGCCCCAGGGACCCCTTCCCCTCCCAGGCCCTGCCCCTGTGCTTGGATTTACAAATGGTAATTAAATATTCCTTTATACTAATAAAAACCATAGAAATTCATTGTAAAAAGCAAAGGTTAGGTCCCCTATAGTTAGGTGAAATGGTCAGTAATAACGTAATGTTTTAAACCCTAAAAACCACAGAAATTTAACAGTTATATTTATCTCAAGTAACAATAACTAGTACCTTAAGGTAATTATAACTCGTGTCCCTGCTATGCACATTTTTCTCATCAATACTTTTACAGCAAATGTTGCTGTGATATTATCAATGACCTCATAGAAGATGTCATTAGTGATGTAATATGTGGGATCATTAGCAGTGCATGGTGAGGGTGTGAGTTATAGTTACCTTAGGGTACAACTACAGTGTTATTTTAACCTTTGTCTTTTTCAGTGAAAATAAATATATATATATATATATATATATATATATATATATATATATATATATATATATATATATATATATATATATAAAATCATCCTTAAATAAAGAAGCATATGCCCATATGCATACATAAATGAACATGTTTGAAATTTACGTACTATTTAACATAAATATCAAGGGCAGGGAAAATATTCCTTTCCGCCAGCGGAATTGGCAAAATTTTGGCGACTCCACGTTAATCAGAGTTCCGTCCAAATTTCGACAATTACTGTGTGGTCAAATTTTTTCTCATGTGCGGCTCCAGAATAGTAAGTTGGCAAGCACGAGTGAGATTTAGTGGCTATTGCTTGAGTAGAAAATCTATCTGAGTGGCAGCAAATTTAACTTGAGCAGCAGCACCTTCTGGCTACCAGTGTCGGTGGTGAGGAGACTGGTTGTAATTGAGGGGTGAGCTGTAGAGTTGTCTTTGAATAGTTGTAGTAGTGTTGTGTGGTCGAATATGAGATAAAAGATTGTGAAGAGTGAGATAGAGTGGCTTTCATTTGAGTGTGTTGAAGGTGCCGAAGGTATGAGTGAGAGGTGGTGGTGGAGCATTAGAGTTTGGCTTTATGGCTTTTAAATCCACAATGGATGATAGACTGGCAAGTAAGTGATGCCGTTGTGTATTTGTGGGCTAAGTGGCTGGTGTCCTTGTTGCTTAAGAATGTGAGGTAGAGATGGGTGAGATTTTGAATAATTTGTATTAGCATCATTTGCATAGTGGATGTGTGTTGTTGTTGGGGAATAGGTGAGTTTGGTTAATGTCTGAGATGTTTTGCAGAGAAAGGTTGTGTGGGTGTTGCAGTTTCCTTTGTTAGTATTGTTTACTATTGGCCTAGTCACTTTAAATGTTGGTTTGGAATATGAAAATTTGGAATGGTGTGGATGTTGAAGGAGGGGGTAGGATAGGATTGGGTGTTATAGGAGAGCCTGGAGAGTTTGAGAGAGGGTAGACAAGGGTTAGGATTGTTAGTTATAGGGTGAGTTGGGAAAGACATAGGGTTATTGGTGGAAAAAAGTATTGGAAGAGTGTTACCAATGTGTCAGGTGACAAGAAGAGGAGGTTATGTAGGTGAATGGTATGATATAGGTTTGAGCACAGGATTGAGGGGACAGGCATGGGCAAAATTTGGAGTTGGCAAAGGGCAGTGGAAGGATTTATGGAGAAAAGGGAGCGGGTGTGTTAGATTTAGGGGAATATGGACATGTTCACTAGTGGTAGTTGAAAAAGACACAGTTCCAAGTCTTTTCTTTCCAACGCTTTATTCCATTAAGCAGGATGCTACCAACCCTGGCAGTACAACATGGGCAACTGCCTTGCCAGATCTTTTCCTCCCACCACATTCCACATGTTGCTAAACAATCAATACATCACTAACATTCCACACACAGTATAACCCAACATATGTCCCTTCCTAAAAATAGACAAAATACATTAAAACTATAATGATGATAAGCACAAAAAACACAATAAATAATAAAAACAAAATTACAATACACAAAGATACTTAATATGTTGAAATCCACTAATCATTAACCATTAAAACATATTGCCATACATAAACAATGTTGGTATATTTTAACTTATATAATCTTTCAAATACTCCGGCCTCTTCACAACTCTTACACCTCTCTTCTTCCACTCTGCACCCCTCTCTGCAAACTCACCCTCATTTACATTCACTTTCCACCTCCTTAATTCCAACTCATTACATTTCACCACACTATCCACATTCCATCTCCTTCCATCATCTAACACCACACTATACCCTCTCACTTTTGTTATATGTTTGGGCACAGACCATTTGGATGACCCTTTCCTTGTTCTGTCCCAAACTTTCGTTCGCACCCAATCAACAACAGCTAATTTCCGTTCCGCCACTCCAGCTGTACCCTTACCTTCATATTTCTCTTGCATTTCCGTCACACGACTCATTAAGCTTTCTTCATTCACCTTCCCCCTACCTGCCTTGCCCATCCACCCTGGCACAGCTTTGGTACAGGGTTTCCTTCCTTTCAATAACATGAACGGAGTCTCCATAGTAAGGGAATGTGGAGTGGTACGATAGTTCCACAACATGTCTTTGATATCCTTCTTCCAATTCAATCTACTCTGCAATGCTAACTGAATGCACTCCCCCAACACCCTGTTAAATCTTTCCACCAGTCCATTCTCTCTAGGATGTGCGATGGCGGTTTTAACATGCTTTACTCCACAACTCTCCAGATAATTCTCAAATTCGATCGACGTAAACTGTGGACCATTGTCAGTTACTAACTCTTCAGGATAACCCTCCCGTTTCCATACCTCCTCACAAAACTCAACGACCGCACCTGATCTCACATCACGCACTAAACTGACCTCTGGCCATTTTGAGTGGTAATCCATCATAACAATAGCAAAGGTTTTGCCATTTTCATCTAAAACAAATGGACCACACACATCCATACCCACTTTCTTCCATGGCTCACACGGAAATGGAATGGGAATTACAGGAGTACTCTTGCCCACATGCGTTTTGTCACTGCACGCACAGCTCAAACAATTTCTAACAAACCTTTCAACATCACGGTCCATACCTGGCCACCAAAAATCCACTCTTGCCTTCCTCTTCATACCGGACATACCACCATGCCCTTCATGCAAAACACCTAACACTTTCTCCCTTAACTTATGCGGTACAACCACTCTGTCACCTCTCTTCAATACCCCATCCTGTTCAGATAACTCCGACCATACACTCTTAAAATTAGCTAACACATCCACCACCTCCCTTCGTAACTCCCTCCAATGCCTATCCAAATTTCTCCTCAATATTTGCATCACTTCATCCTCCATCATTGCTGACTTCCACTCGTCTTTCCCCACAGCTTTCAATTCTACAGCATGTATATCTGCCACAACCCAATCCTCATCTTCGTCGTTCTCCGTTCCCTCAATTGGTAGTCTAGACAAACAATCAGCATTCACATTTGCCACACCCGGAACATATTTAGTGACAAAGTCATATTCTTGTAACCTATATAACCATTTTGCTATACGTGGTGATGCACGGCTGGCCCCCTTTGTTGTGAAAATGTCCACCAATGGTTTATGGTCCGTTCGTAGATCAAATCCTCTTCCCCACACATAATTCCTAAAATGCTGGACGCCCCACCAACAAGCGAGAGCCTCCTTCTCAATCGCAGAATAAGTGGCTTCCGCACCTCTCAACGTTCTTGAGGCAAATGCAATCACGTACTCCTTACCCTTCCTCACTTGCATCAACACAGCCCCCAAACCGTACATGCTGGCATCTGTGGATATGATCGTATGGTCGCCCGTCACAAATGGCTTCAACTCCACTGCATTGACAATACTCTTTTTTAACTCAACAAACGCTTGTTGACAACCATCCGACCACTCAAACTTCTGGTTCTTTTTCATCAGTGTGCGTAGGGGCTGAGCGATGTCCGCAAAATTCTTTACAAATTTAGCATAGTACTCAGCTAGACCTAAGAATGACCTCAACTGATCTTTATCCTTCGTATTCGAAGCTTTTTCTATCGCCTCCATCAGACCTACCCTTGGTTTAATTTCATCACCAGAAACTGTGTGGCCCAGATACTCCACACTTTGTCGCTCGAACTTGCGTTTCTTCATTTCAACACTCAAACCTGCCCTTTCCAAAATTGAACACACCTTTCCTAACACTTTATCATGTTCCGTTCCACTTTCTGCCCATACCAGCACATCGTCCTGAAAGAATCTTACATTCTCAACCTCGCCCAACAAGTTTTGCATTATCCTTTGAAAGACCGCTGAGGCAGATGCCAGGCCAAATGGCATTCGTAAAAATCTAAATGCTCCCTCGGGTGTGATAAATGAAGTGAGATGCTTCGAATCTGGGTGTAATAAAATCTGATGATACGCATTAGACAGATCCAGTGTAGAAAACACCTTTCCACCTTGAATGCTGGCCAACAACTCATTTATATTTGGTATAGGGTGTCTGTCTATCCATATATTATCATTTAAATCTCTCAGGTCATCCTGATCATCCTAATCTTGCCATTAGGTTTCCGAGCCAGTACCACTGGACTCAACCATTCCGAAGACTCCACCGCTTCTATCACCCCCAATTGTAATAATCTCGCCGATTCAGTTTTCAATGCATCCCTAAGCATCAATGGTACTCCTCTCACTTTATGCACCTTAGGTATCGCACCTTTTCTTAAAACAATCTTGTGCTGAAATTTTTCCAGACAACCCAGCTTCTCTCCAAATAACAAAGGAAATTTTGCCTTCCACTTTTCTGCATTAGGATTTTCTTGTAACACAGTCAGAACTTGTTCCTCGGTGTTCGGGTTCAATACAATGTTTAATGCTCTTTGTTCATTCCACCCTAACAAACATCTGCCTCTTTCCACAACATACACACAACATGTTATTTCCCTCTGTTTAAAATTTAGACTCCCTTGAAAATACCCTACAACCGATATCTTGGTACCTCCATAACCTACCAATCCAACTTTGGGTTCAGATAATTCCAGCTTTCCTAACCTAAGCCAAGTATCTCTATTAATCAGCGTATATGGAGAACATGAATCCGCCCACATGCTAATTGCTACACCATTCAGATTTACACTACACTTCGGTGGTCTGTAACACCCATTCTCAAGTAACATCACGTTGTTCTCAACTGAGACCTCTTCAGTAATAGCATTTAGCATCAATACTTGCACACCATCACCTTCTTCATCAGAATACGTCTTTTCTAACTTTTTACCGTCAGCCTGCACACAATTCACACTTTTCTTCTTGATTACATTTTTCTTTTGGTTACAAACTTTGGAAAAATTACCCATTCTATTACAATTGAAACACTTAACATTCGACGCTGGACAACTTCCAGAAACTGCCAGATGTTTCATGCTACCACATCTATAACATTTTTTTTTTCCTTCAAATATGCTTTCATTCTTAGTACTCTTGATCTTGTCCACTTCCTGAGGGGTCACATTATCGACATCGTGTTTTCCCAATTCCTTAATATAACGTGATGTATCTTCAATACGTCTCGCAACAACAATAGCCTCATCCAAAGAAGGATCTTTTAAACTCAAGAGTTTTTCCTGAATTTTTATATTTCTAGTACGATTTATCAATTGGTCTCTAATTATTTCCTCGTGTAGGTACTTAAACTTGCATGTATTTGCTAATGTTCTCAACGCACTTACAAACTGATCCACAGACTCACATTGCGCTTGCGCTCTCGAAAAGAATCTGTGGCGTTCCACCACTATACTCACTTTTTTGCTAAAATGACTTTCTAATGCCCCCATGGCCATTACATACACATCCTCACCATCAACCTCTTCGTCAGACCCCTCCCCATTTTCAAGAACTTCACCACACGGTAGAGTTTTCAACACTTTCCTCCCTTCCACGCCCAAATTATGTTTTAACAAAGCTAATTTCCTTTTTGCTGTAAAAATAGCTCCACCCAAGGCTTCTCAATATGTTTCAAAAGCCTCTCGCCAATCTTCCCATGGCATAACAGGCTCCCCAGGAAGAGGTAAAAACGTAGGTGGAGGCGCTATAGCTTGCATGGTTTACACTGAGATTTCACCATACAAGTGTCCAATTACTATGTTACCACAGACTAAATACAATGTATTATATTACTTAATCTGTAACTCACTCTGCACAATTTAAGTCAAAATCCACATTCTACATTGAATGGAAAAAATATTGTCCAACACCAACACAGTGGCGCTGACCCCCCAGTCAACAATAACGTTGAAGTACGACGATATTCCCACTTTCCAGATTTTTCACTGTTCAGGGCGTCCTCCACTCTCAGCAAGCACCGCTTCACTTTCCAGTTGGTTGCTCACAACACGCAGATCTGACGCGCTTCCTCACATTTAATTTACGACGACCACGTTGTTTTGCGACCGTCGGCCTTCTTTCTACAGCTGGTTGCCCTTGCCGCACACACAATAGTGACGCGCTCTCTCGCGTCTTCTCCGTCTCGTGTCCTCTCCGTCGTCCTGGAGACTGGGCTGTTCCAGTTCTGCCTCTGAAAACCGGTCTCTGCACGCGGACAGCCAACTACGCTTTTCGTGACAAACTTGAAAGGTAACAAGCAGTTACCACGCGGCAAATATGAGAGGTTAAGCTTTAGGTCCTCGTTGCCGAAACACCTTGAGATCAGATCCTTGTTAGCACCGGGGCTTAGTTTGACCAGAGCAAGCTTAATTTACCCGCACTCACATTCCACATGTTGCTAAGCAATCAATACATCACTAACATTCCACACACAGTATAACCCAACAGTAGTGGCATATTGGGGATAGGTGTTTTGGATTAACGTTTGGCACATAATGTGGTGTGTGTAGACATTATTGGGTCCTTGTGTGGATGGAGGACTGGTTGGTGGGTGAGGGTTGGTTGGAGTGATCTTTCTTGCTCAGAGTATTAGATGAATTATTATGTGTATGTCATTTGTGGATTTTTCCTAGATGATTGGGCGGCATTTCTGGCTCTCCTACCAGGCCCAAACAGGAAAGACTACGTGTCCTTTCTGCCCTTTACCTAGACCCCAAGCTGAGATGCCCATGGAAAAGTGCTAGTGTAGACTGGTGATGAGGTCCCGTGATCCTCTCTCAAATTCTTAGACGCACCTCCAGGTTCAACCTAGTGGTTGCCCTGCAACCACCATATAAGAGCACCTGGAAGAGGGTGTGTTCAAATTTCTAATACAAAACTTGTCTGGGAGTGCAGATAGGTAGATGGGCAAGGAGCAGCAACGTGACACAAATAGCAGGGAAGGAAGTCACAGCTCTCACAGAAACACAGGGAGGAGTGGAGTGGGAAAGGACAGAAAGAGCACAGAGCACAAGATTGAAAAAAACAGCAGCTGCGAAAAGGGAAAAGAAAAGAAAAGAATAGGATGCAGAGCCAGTAAGCAGTGAGTGGTGTGGATAGTGAAGAGTGGAAGGCAGAAAAGAACAGAGGCTGCAAAGAGGAAGGGTAGAGAAAAGAAAGGAGAGCTGAAGCCTTAAAACATTATTTCCAGTTCACAATCATCTTAGTATTAACTGTTTGATCGCTCGTGCAACATTTTGCTGTGGTCGGTTAACTTGGCATTTGTACTTCAATTATGCTGGCATGTGGAGCATGCTTGTTTAAATTCAGGTGCAGATTACTGCATACTACAGGCTGGCTTAATCTGCAAAAATCCCTCCTTTTAAACAGTGGCTTCCAAAATACATGTCTGGGCACCAGTGTACATTTACAATATCAGACAAAGAGATATGATAGCCACTATAAAGCCATCAAGACTAGGCAATGTCAGTTGTCTCTAAATGACACGCAGGAAAAATAAAAAGTCCATAATCAACGCAGGAGGTAAAGAATGCACCTGTAGCTTCGTACCACAGACCCTGGCCGCATACCACACCCAGTACACAAATGACGCAACTGAAATCGACCCCACAAGGATTGTTACTCAAGATGTGCAATTTGCCGACATTTATATTTTGCACTATGCGCATAGTTTACACAGTCACAAAGACATCATGCGATGTTCCGAATATATTTAACAAATGAAGGGCTAGAACAACTACCTTTGCTTATGGAAAATTGTAGAAACTAGGAAACAACTAAGGAGAGGCAATGGAAAGACCTTTATTGTCACAAATTAGCATATTCCTTAAGAGGTGTGCTCATTCAGAAAAGTTCGGAAAATGTTATGCTCCAATATCCCTACTCCTGAACTACCGTTCTCCTGGCCAGACACAATTAGGGATAAATTTGCACAAACGGCTCCCGTGCCGACAGAGGCTACATTAAGCAAAGCGATTTTTGTATCATTTTTGTATCATTAAAGTATATTTTAATCAGGAATAGTCCAGAAACTTGTGGTAATTGTTTTAAAAGGTCAGCTCTTCTGTATGCAGTGACATCAGCATATTATGCATACACTAGCGCTAAAGTGTTCCTTTGCGGCATTTACCTATATTTTCATGCACATAGAGCACTACGCACGAGGAAATCTTTATCAGTTAAACATGCACATTTTACACAGAGAAATAATTTGCTCATTGTGCGTTGTGTGGCAAAAATTTACTTTTGTGAACCTCAACTATTGTTTGTGAGTGTTTAGTGTGACTGTGTATATTTCTTTAATGAACTGTCTCGTACACAAAACAGTACGCCACACAAAATAGTAGGTTGCACAACGGCATGGCCTCGTTTTGCCAAGCCATGTAATTGCAGCCTTTCCTTCAGTACTGGTACCTATAGGCATCTAGATGAAATATTCCGTCTACCCATATCGTTACGTTTGAAAGCACCGAAAGTTCACCTCCTTACCTAGGGCAGTGCTTAATTTGAGCAGGTGGTTGCAAGTGGGGCCCAACGCCACCCATTTTTGGGAACTGGCGCCTATTTCTCCTTAACTTACAATGAAAAAAGGAGAAAGTAGGGATGGAAAAATAGCCTGCAACACTGAGATAAAGAGGCAGCGGTGGTCTGGGGGTGGAGTAAATAGGTGTAAAGTGAATTAAAGACTACGTAAAGTGGCGTAGGGAACCCCCACTCCATCTGATGGAGGTTGGACCTGGGCCCACGGGCTGATGAACTGGGCCCCACTTAAACATTAATTACTTGTTAATATGCTTCGTCTGTTTGCAGGTAAAAAACTTATAAATAACTCAAGGAAGAATACCTTAAAATAGGGTTGTGGTCCTTGAACTGAGGTGCACAATGCCAGAAAAAGAAAAAAATGAAAATAAGGAAACAGCACATCTGGGACAGTTATAAAACAAGTATGCACGACAGAGAAGTTAAGAAAGAAAAAGAAAGAATGGGAGAACCAAGGGGGGGAGGAGGGCAAATAGAAAAGGGAATGAAAAAATGGGATGGGGGAAGTAGGATGATAGGAAGGAAACAGTGAAAAGAAAAAAGCGAAAGGTAAAATAGTACGGCGAAAAAGAATGGCTTGGTGTGTAAAAGGTTGAAAGTAAAGAAGAATGAAAGAGTGGATGGATGGAAGAGGGAAAGGATCGACAAGTGGAAGGGTGATTGGATGTAAAATGGACAGATGGAGAAGCATGAAAGGATGGGTGAAAGGACAGATGAAAGGATACATGACTATATTGGATGGGTGGGTGGGTGGATGGATGGGTGGGTAGATGGAGGGGTAAAGCGATGGACAGATCGATAGATAAATAGATGGAATGGTGAATTGTTTCTTATAAGGAGGGTCTGGCTTGCTCGCTTCGCATGTTTGGTGTGAATAGAAGTATATTTCAAGTGGGGCTACTTCAAATAAAATTTAAGATTGGAGTGTGTATTCATAATGAATATCTGTTTATGTTCTAATCCACCAAACGTCAGGAGATTATGGCATCTTCTGTAAATGAACTGAGCACTAGAGTCAACGACAAGAAGGTGATGCGTGCCTTTTTTAGTAATATGCTATACATTTATTTTTATGATAACAATTTGGTTTGCATGCTTTCCTGCAGGGTGCCTTAAAGTAGCTATTTGGTGAATGACGTCACAGTAGGTCTCCCAGCCCAAGAAGACATCATCAAACAATGGAACGTTCTGGAACACTCCTTAATGGCGATATTCACTGGTGCCTGGCTGGGTAAAGCGGACTGTTTTATTTTCTCTGCACTGGAAGGACCCTTTAGTAACGAAGTGAGGTCAGGACAGGAGTCCGGGGGGTCAGTTTAAACAGACTGCAGAGACACATGGGATTCCACAACCACCTGTGTGGCCAGTCTTGGCCCTGTTATCAGTGCAGAGCACAACTGCTGTCAAATGAGGGTAAATTCCTGTGCTGAGATGGTAACTGACAGGGTCTGCCAAGGTCCTCCCAGAGCTTTTACTTTAAATTCCTGCTTCTTCAACTTAAACTGTCTTTGAAATATGTTGACATTTTTTCCATACAAATACCAGGAAGTGGCAGTGGAAGATTTAGTTAATCCCCGACTCGACCTTAGCATTGCACTGGATCTTAACCTGTCCCAAATACTCCATTCATTATATCTGGTCCTAAAATGCTAGAGCAGAATAGCAGGGACTTTTAAAAACGAAATAAAATTAAAAATACAAGGTGGGATTTAGGGAAATGCTTTTATTGCACAGTACAGTTGGAAAACGACGTGTCCTTCCTTAAAAAGTAATTTGTTTGAGCAGCTCCTTTCCCATGCCTTCTCCCTGTACTAGGAAGAGGATTCTAACTTACCCAGAGACAGCAGCGTGCCTTACACAAGCTCTCTCGGTGGTGGCTGGTGAACTTTGAAGGAGGTGGGGGCTTACATATGTACCTGGAATCAGAGTAAGGCTGACACTCTAAAGGAGGGCTCAGGGAAGAGGGGAAGGATTCCATAATGCAAGAACATTTTGAAAATGTAAGGCCGAATGGAGTATTTTACTATGCAATTTTTACATAGATTGGATAAAAATCCAAAGGTGCAGGATGAAATATCTCAGTGGTTTTTGTGGTGTGGCAGGCAAGTGCTACTCACTGCCAGAGTGTTGGAGCTCAGCTTCCCCAAGACAACTGTGAAAAAATGGTGACAGAATAGTAAGTATTTCATCACAATTTCCCTTAAAAACTAGATAGAGGTAATACATGGAGTAAGGGACTACTACATATCACAAGACCCATCATTAACCAAAATACACATTTTTTCCATCGTGCTCCCTCAAAATATGAATCTCAGTCAAATGCATGAATGAATTTCTACTTGGTAGGGCTTAGCCAGAGCAGCTGGAGCTAGCACTCCTAGCAGCACACCTCAAAGACAACAGCAACTCAAATACATATATAAAGCGACTTCAGGCAAGTTTACACAGTACCAGTACAGAAATAAAACAAAATACAATAATAGTAAACAACAGTCAGCAATGGAATGCATTTCCACCTACTGTTGCAAGACACCCAAGGTTTACAAACATCCTCAAAATAACTGTCAGTGCTCAAGGGGCTGTGCGTGGTAACAGAAATGGTGGTCACCCAACTCACTGCCACTCTCCCCCTGCCGAGGATGTGGTGTTATGGCCAGAGTTGCCTGGTTTGGAACTGGAGAACCAAGTTCGAGTCTCTGCATCGGCTCAACCTCCTATGATTCTGGGCAAATCACTTAGACCCGGGTTTACTAAGGGCTTGCGTTGCTTTTGTGTCAAGCAAGGAGACAGAAGTGCTTCTTAAGTGAGATTTACTATGCCACGCAGAGCCACCTTGAGTAGCTCTTCATGGCATAGTAAATCTGGAGTAACGCAAGACATTGTAAGTTGCTGCCTTGTGTTACTCTGATTTGGGAAGGTGCTCTATTGGTAGAGTGTGGGTGTTACCATGCACCCACCCATGGTTTTTGGTGCATTTCCAGATTTACTAACAATAGCAAACCTGTGAAATCATCAAAATTCTATGCCTTACCAGGGGAGGCGTAACAAGAAGACCTATGTTTATTCTCCTCATTTTTGCTTCGGTCTACATGTGCTGCATTCTGCAGCACACATAGAAAGAAGAAAAAGCCTCAGAGGAATATTTTTGTGCAGGGAGTTTTTGTGCACTAAAACAATCCTGCCTGCAATGCAGTCATTCTTGCACCTTTGAGTTACTAGAGTGCCAACGCAGACAGGGAGCAGTAATATGCCATAGCTTGCTAGATATGGTGCATTCCTGCCCTCTACATCTGACGCAGTGCAGGAAGTCATCTGCTCTGTTGCACTGCCTCAAATGTTAGTAAATCTGCCTCTGAGTCTCCGTGTATCTTAAAAAAATTAACATGACCTTGTGTGATATAAGTTAGGGGGCTCCTGCGCAATGGCAGAGGAGTATCACCCCACTGGCTAAGAGCCATCAGCAGAAAAATAAAACAATACTTGAATATTGTTTTATTTTTCCGCTGCTGGTTCAGCCAGGATGTAAAGGGAGGGGTGGGGGTGGCCCTCAGCAGGTGGGAGGTAGGATGAGGAATTGTGTGCAATAAGTGCGCATGTGTGTTTGGACAGCTGTCCAAACACACATGCACACTTAGGTTAGAAACTGTACAGGTCCCAGTGTTGTGTCTGAGCAGCAGTCACTGCTGCTCAGACCAGTCCTGGTGCTGCTTTCATGCTTGCTTTAGCATGAAAGCAGCTCCGTGATTGCTGAGGAGCCTGTTCCGGTGTCCCAGCAATTGCTGGAACACCAGAACAGGAAAGGAGGATGAGCGAAGGGGCAGATGAGGACAGCAGCGCCAGTGAACCGTATGTCTTTTTAAAAATTATTTATTCCTCCCCCTGTCATTATCCTCCCCGTCCCTCCCCTTGATATATGTGGCACCTGTTGCTGGATATAAGTGATGCTCACTATAGGGTTCCCTTTGGGTCAAGTTTGCGCTATATAAAAACTACAGAAAAATGCACAAAGAGGTAAAAACAAAATATTAACAAAAAAAAGGAAAAGACAAATAGATACCCTTTTAGTGGCTGATTTATACTCAGTGAAACCAGAAAACATGGCTATATCACAGCTTCTTTCCTTAAATTGTGTGATCTTAGGCACATATTTTATTCCACCAAAATTTGTGTTTTTTATTATTGCATATGAAACACTTTCAAGTATGTGAGATCAGAACACCAGTTATGCAAAAACCTAATGTGCTCGATTTAATAGATTATAATGTTTCTCTGTAATAATCTGGGCCGCATACTGTCTTGCCTCTTATTTCGTTTTGCCTCTTATTTCGTTATAGTTCATATTTAAAAACTGTTGCTAAATATTTCTTAATGCTGTGTCACATTATAATGTGACGCATTAATAATAACAAACTTCCACATGTTAGAGAAATACAGTGTTGAATTTTGAGGACACTTTATCACATCAGTGTGATGTATTGTTGTATGACTTACATAACAAACATTTTCAGGGCTTGAATTTACCTCATCTGACGCGCTGCAAGCTGCAACTCCTGCTTGGCTGGTCAGCCTGAAAATCTTGAATGTTGCGCTTCCTGCTTTGGGAGCTGCCCACTGAAGTAAGGCGACCTAGTAGCTAACACAAAAGCTTCAGATTTTTTATTCATATGTTCTCTGCCCGATCAGAAGCCAGGATAGGGTTGGAGGTCGATCCTCCTTCACTAGCTGGGCTCGGGACAAACATACATTGACACTCATTTCTAGTGCAAAAGGTCATTTATTTAGGACAGGATTTTACATAAACAACAACAACTTAGAACTGTATGAAATCCCTCTCGCCCAACTTTCAACTTAAAAGCTTCCTCATGCCCATCCTTCTTTTCTAATAGCTTTCTTCCAATCCCCTCCCCTAGACACTCCCCTCTTCCTTCCATGCCCTCCTTGTTTGTAAACAAACCTCTCCCCATTCTGATCCTTCACCTCCTTTTTCCCCCTGGAAGGGGGGAACAAGCCCGCATCTGGCTCTCCCCCCTCCCCCATTTCCTGCCAACTCTTATGCACCGCACCTGTCCTAACTGACGTCAAACCTAAACCTACCTACCTAATCACGCCTTCCCTTGACAAACCCTCCCCTGCTGCCTACCTTCTATGCAGGGTGGGTGGGTGGTCCAAAACTTCCTCCCTGTAATGGTCGGCCTGGAAAGAGGCCGACCCCACCCCTCTACCCCCTTTTAACCCATCCCTAAAGCCCACCCCCACTTACCTGTCCACCAATCCAGGCGCACCCGCGCCACTTCCTGTCGTCCCGAAAAGACCCGCGGAGAGACTAGAGCGAGTCTCTCTCTCCGCGGGCCCCCCCATCGGGACAAACATACATTGACACTCATTTCTAGTGCAAAAGGTCATTTATTTAGGACAGGATTTTACATAAACAACAACAACTTAGAACTGTATGAAATCCCTCTCGCCCAACTTTCAACTTAAAAGCTTCCTCATGCCCATCCTTCTTTTCTAATAGCTTTCTTCCAATCCCCTCCCCTAGACACTCCCCTCTTCCTTCCATGCCCTCCTTGTTTGTAAACAAACCTCTCCCCATTCTGATCCTTCACCTCCTTTTTCCCCCTGGAAGGGGGGAACAAGCCCGCATCTGGCTCTCCCCCCTCCCCCATTTCCTGCCACCCAGAAAAACCCATGTGGCGTTTTTCTGCCCCACCCGGCAAATCTCCGTTTGCCCCCTGATTGCTACTCATTTCTTAAACCACAGGTTCTCCCCGCATAACTTCTCTAGCATCGGCCTCAAAACCCATCAAATAATACGCATTTCCCAATTGCGATAAATGTACTCCATCATCTCTGAACACTGTCCCCTCATGTTCCGTAGTATCCTCGTGCCTCCGCACCTTAATCCCTTGGGCCCAGCAAAATACCCTCATTGCCCTATTCAACTTTTTCCGAGCCCGCTCAATGGCTCCATGATTGAGTGCCCCTCTCCATACCCGCCTGGGTATAAACTCTGTCCATACCAGACATGTCCAGCACAGGTTTTGCTTCAATAGCACCAAATCTTTTTGCATAAATTGTATAAATATGAGCCCTGGTTGCCTCACCAAACCATTTTCACCCAAGTGTATCAGCAACAAATCCGGGCATCCCCACTGCGGCAAATTCCCTGTGATAAACTGGGAGTAAACTCCCCCACCTAATTCCGCTCTTTCCCCACCAACGCACTTCGTGGTGTCTGCTGGGCAGTCCCCATTGATCTGCCGTAGATCTGTTTTTCAGCGAATTTTGCTGCCCCCATGTACGAATGAATGGCCGACCAGCCAAGTCACTGTCTTATCGTTCCTCGGTCCGGCCACACACCCTGTAAAGAAAAAACACTATAACAACTGTGATGTACTTCTAAAACCCCCCCCCCCAACCTGGGTTTCATTATGGCCTAACATAGCGCTCGCAGCATCTGGATTTCGTCTACCTATTGCTTCAATCTTAGCCCAATCTCATCCTAAATGAGCTGCTGCTGTTATTGCCCCGATCCTAAAGGAGTGCGTTCCAAAATCCCCTACTTGCCGACCAGTCCCTTAATGCATGCAGATCTCCCTCTCCTTCACGCCGCACTCTTTGCCTAATGCCGAACAATTCTGATACCCTAAATACCCCAAAAAACATCCAGACCATGCACAAACTGAAGAGTGCTACTTCGTGTTCGTCCGTGCAGCATACTGGCAAAACATGCAAAAATTATTTCAGTATCCCAAAATAATGGGCTCTCTTGCCTTACTTCCCTCCCCGGCCCTAAACCTGCCCCATCCTTTCAACATCTTTCCCAATAATCATCCCGAGCCGGATCCGTACCCAACAAAAAAAAGGGGGGGGGGGGCCCATAAAATGAAAAACCTGCTAATTTCCTGCCTATCGTGGCCGGGGATAGCCCTTCCTTGATCAAAAACAGCGTGAACCGCAAGGCCCGTGCTTCCAAACCCTCAGGCCCCTGAGCCCAGAAATTGCCCCTAAAACTCTGCAAAAGATTGAAAACCCCAACCATGCCAGCCTGTAACTTCGTCGCGTATAGACTGCTAGAGACATCACCACCAGACCCCGAGATCCTCAAACCCCCCACTCCCAAATGTCTGCCGGGACCGTAGTCTTGGTCTGCTCCGCTCCTGGCGCCAGGTCGCGAAACGCCGCTACTGTGAACGAAATAGTGAATCTGCAATCTCGTTGTATACCCCGGGTATGTGCAGCTTGAAAGATAACATTAAGAGATAAACCTTGCCGTATAAATTGATGCAACAAACGCAAAACTCATACATTTCTGTGACATGGACAGTCCGAGTCTTCTACAAAAAGTACGTCCTCCCCTCACTACTCTACACGCAAAATTGAGATAGCCTAGTAATTTCTGTGCCATCCGTAACTCCATTTTGTGCATAGTTCGCCCATCTGCTAGGCATTCTAGAATTTCCTTCCTTTTGATGCTGGCAATCCTGCCCCATTAATTCCGCATCTAGCTCTATGCCCAAGAAAGTCATGATTGACAGCAGTCCCTCAGTCTTTTCCGGTGGCCAGTCGAAGAATGTACCCGCTCTTCTCCCAAATGCTACCTCCTTGTCTATTTTGTCGCGTATTACCTGCGGCTGTTCTTTTGCAGACCGCAAAATGTCTGCCCATCGCCTCTGCCGAGGACCTTGATAACCTACCCTGAAAACTTTCACGAAAAAACCCATTCCAAATGTCTGGCCCTATTCTTGTCCGGGTACCTGTGCAGCCATGGCAACCAGACTTCTAATCTAACTGGCGTAGGCCCCTTTTGGCGCAGGAGCACCTTGTGATCCTCTTCCTCTTGTCGCCCTCCATTGCTCAGCTGGGCTGTTGAGGGAAAAACATTGTATGACTGGATGACGACCCCCGCACTTGGAGCAGTCATGTTTGAAACTGCACTGAGCCCTTGAACAGAAACCCTTGTTGAAATTCCAACAGGCCCCTGAGTTACCCGCCTGCGTTTTTGTAGTATTTTCCGCCCCTCCCAAGGCGGGGCGCGCCTGAAAGGGCTTATATGTTACCGGCAATCCGCTCGCCGTATGGGTGGATGCCGCTGCCTGTGCTGATGCCATCCATTGCATCCATAGCTCCGGATCTACGTCCCCCCATGGTTTCTCGGGGTTGATGCTCACTCGTGCCCTAAACTCCTCGTCATAACTTAGCCATGCAAAACCCCCAAAATGCATCTGAGCCTTTCTAATGATATCCATATATTTGAAGAGCGCGATGGCCCGGTCTGGGTATTTTTCGCAGTATATACTGGCGAAAATCAAAAATGCGGACGTCCAATTGTCCATGGTAATGGGAACCCTAGGCCTGCGTGCTAACTCCCACTCCTCCTCCTTGGAGCCTTCCTTGGCCTGTATGTCCCTATGTAATAGTTTGAAAACATCCACATATTCGTGCTTCCATATTCTTGCCTTGGTTTTTCCCGCAACATGTGACCCTAAAGGCATGGCCAAACCCATGTACGGAAGGCGCTTCTTGTGCGCTCCCCCTTCTTTATCCTCTGCGTTCTTGCCCTCCCCTGTGGGCGGGCTAACCACCGTTGTAGTACTGGTGGATGCAGTCTCTTTGTCCTTGTTTATGTCGCCCTTCTGTGCTACGACCTCCCCTGAGTTGTCCAATACTGACCCATCTCCCACGCCTATTGATTTGCTTGTGCGCGTCACCTTGTTAGTTGCTCCCCCGTCACCCCAGACTGACCACCATCTCCCCTTACCTCCAATTGTTTCGTCGACATAACGCGGTGTACGCCGTGTCATTCCGCCGCGTGACCTTGTTAGCCTTGTACTTGGCGGCCCTACGTCCATGATGTCATCCTGAAACAGAAAAGCAGAGGCAGGGTTGCGCCGCACTTGCGCCCCCACCCCCCCCCCCTTTCTTAACCCCGCTCACATCCTCATCACGCCATTGTCCATCTTCCCCCTCTCCTTCCTCCTCGTCATAAACCAAATCCAACTCATCTTCCTCTTCCCCACCTCTTTTGTTTTCCATATATGCTTGAGATTTGTTTGCCGGTGGTTCTGTTGTGTTTTGACCCACATGGCGTCCGCCAACCTGCTGATGTCCCCGTTCCTGCGGTGTAGAGAAGGCCGCCGTAGACCCCTCTATTGCTTCGTTCCAACGCACTAGGGCCGTACTGCGCCCCGTTGGTGCCACCTTTCTCTTGTCAACCTCCAACGTTGACATTGTGCTGCCTCTCCCCTTGTGGCTGCCTGAACCACCGGGGCTTTCCAAGCCAACCTGCCCCTCGGCCGCACCAGCCTCCTGAAACCTACCCTCTCCTGCCTGTGGTATCCAAACCCAGGTACCCTCGCTAACCCCTGCTGTCTGAGCCCCCTTCTTGTCCGTGACCTCTCTGACCTTTTTGCTACCCTCGTGTCGCCTCCCTGGCTCCTCCCTGTCCTTGCATAATTGCGTCCATCTGGCCTCAGTTTCTGCCACGGCCCTGCGCTGTTCGCGGATCCTGGCATCTAAGTCCCCTGTTTCTGACTGGTCCCACTTTGCCTGGGGGGCAGGTCCCTGTAGCCCCCCAGCCGTAACCTCCTCCCTGGCCTGCTTAGATAACTTCGCCTGGCGTTTGGTTGGGTTGGCCCGACCCGCCCCAGCCCTGGGTCTCCCCAAGTATTTACCTCTTTTCTTGGCTGGTGGCCCGTGGCCCACGTGTACGGTATTCCCGCTCTTAGGGCGTGACAAATCCAATGGGGACTGCATCCCACTGGGCCCTGGCGCTGGCTGTTCAGTCCCGTCCCCTTGTTGCCCCAGGTCTCGCCCTACCATGTCATCCCCTGCCCTGCCTGTGGGCCCCCGTGTGCCGGGCCTGCTCCTGTGTCGCCTGCGCCCGGGCCCTGAGTGCACTGAGTCTCCCCCCCCAAACATTAGCGGGCTCAACACTCTGGGGGTCTCTGGCCGTGCCTCCGTGGCCCGTTCTTGTCTCACTGGTACCGCCTCTGTGTCCCCTTCTGAGTCCTGGGAATCGCATGCTGCTATTGCCGCCGCTACCCCGCTTGACGCAGCCCGAGCTGGGCGTGTCATACCCACCCAAGCCTGCTCCAATACCCCGGGCCTAAGCAAATCTGCCCTGCCCGCCTCTCCCAGTACCCGTAGCGCTGCCCTAACAGCCTCCGCATCAGGAACATTAGCCATGTCCCCTAATGCCCTGCCCTGTATACCTCCCTATTGGAACCGCAAAAGATTTTTTTTATTTTTTATGATATATATATATATATATATTTTTTTTGTTTTTTTTTATATATCCCAAGGCCCTTGTTGCTGTGGGCCCTACTGCCTACTAGTGGCCCCCACCCCTTTTGCCCCGTGTGCCTGCCCCCCCCCCACCTTAATACACCTCCTGATTCATGGAACTTCTGTGCAGGGCCCGCCCAGGCGCTGCTGCTGTGTCCCTCTTGTGTTGGAATTAGCGTGGTGCTGTTTAATTGCACCCGATTGATTGCCGCCTCGCGGCCTTTTGCCCAAATTCCGGCTCCGGCGTGACGCGCCGCGAACCGTGCAGCCCCCCGCAGGCCTCCGCGCACCTGCCCCTCGTGTCCTAAAAACCGGGGCCGGAAAGGCAGTCCCCGGGTTCCCGAAAACAGCCGGGGGCGCCCGAGGGGCGCGGCCGAGTCCGCGTGCGTCCCAGATGACAGCGGGACGCTGCCCACTACCTTGCCTGCCCGGCCCGCGCGCACGGCCTGAAACCTCCCCAGTGCGCGCCCTACGCCAGCCGGTTGCAATGCACCCGGCCCTACCTCGCGCTACCTGCACTAACCTACCTGGCTCCAACCTACTCCCGCTGCACTACGACCTGCCGCTCCAAAACTTCCTCCCTGTAATGGTCGGCCTGGAAAGAGGCCGACCCCACCCCTCTACCCCCTTTTAACCCATCCCTAAAGCCCACCCCCACTTACCTGTCCACCAATCCAGGCGCACCCGCGCCACTTCCTGTCGTCCCGAAAAGACCCGCGGAGAGACTAGAGCGAGTCTCTCTCTCCGCGGGCCCCCCCATTCTGATACGACATATGAGCGTATTACAGACAAGCCCCACTAAAACTCCATCAGCTGACATGCTGCTCAGCCCGAGGTTTGTGTGCAGCATGTCAGCTATGGAATGTGAATGCGTGAGGCCAGGCTGTAAGAGTTAAATCCCTCACATATGCACAACACCATTGGGCATGAAGGAGCCCCCCTCTGCTGCTAACATGATGTTGCAGCTTTTTACATGAAGGCAAACAATCGGTAAGACGGGGTGTTTTCCTGTAAAAGCTGAAAGATATCGTGCAAGTATTTGGAGGAGGTGGGTGATCTATGTGGGGGGGGGGGGATCGGCCTGGCACCCCAATTGGTGAGCCGCTGGTACTCTCTGTCTCTCTCTCTCTCTCTTTTTGTGGCTCTCTCACTCTCTTTTGGTCTTTCTCACTCTGCATTCAGCTATCTCTTTATCTCTCTCTCTCTCTATCTTTCTCTCAGACAGACTACTGAAAAGAAACTGAAGAGTAGCTGTGCCATACAGCAATGCAGCACAGGACAGGCAATGCAAGGAATATTCAGAATAATAGAGTTTAAATGCAGACATATTTCAAAATATGCTTTGTACAGTCAAGTACACAATTAAGTACTATATTGGAATATTCTATCCTAGACTTGTATATTGCAATCTATTTTCCATTTACTTGACATACAACAAATGGTAATGTTAGCTGTTTCACCCTGATATAAAGGAGCCTCACCTCATTATTGTTAATTGACAAGCTGCTGTGTATGAAAACCCAAAGGGTTTCTAGTTGGACAAGGGTGGCAAGATTGGCTGCGTGGCACAGAGGAACCTCACAAGGTAGAATAATGGTAGGCGAGTTCGATAATTACCTTTCTCTGATATCCTTTCAATCACTCCTATGGGTGGCCACAGTTGATATCCACTAAATAAGCACCGTAATCATCAGTACTGTCCCTTTTGATGAATGCTTCACCTCTGATGGATACAGACACCGTATGCCAGTGAGTGGTACTGTGACTTGTGAAGACTTTGATAGCATCTCCAGGAACCCCTGATGAAAGCTTCCTGCTCTCTACTGATGAAGGAAATACAGAAACACATATATGTGTCTAGAGATATCGGGACAGATGTACGAAATTTCAATTTTGCGTCTCACAAATAGAGACTCCGTAGAAATCACTATTTGTAAATCACAAATTGGTATGTACGAAGCTTGCGGTTTCCTAGGAGCAATTTCTACATAGTCGCCGTCACCATTTGGAAGTTGGTATTTAAGAAGTTACTAAATAGCGATTGTCTTATTAGGAAATTGCAATTTAGGGAATGTAACCTGAGTTAGCATGTTTTTTCTAAATCTGTGTTTCTAAATTCTTTTAAATGAAGTCCAACATGTTGATGCTAATTTGTGGTTAGTGAGGGTATTAACTTTGAAATGCTCAAGATTTATATTGACACTCTTTGACTGTTTGTTCTAATGTATACTTTACAGTTATTGCCAATTCTGGTGTTATTTATCAGTGTTATGATACTGGAGATTATTTGCTTGATTGTTTTGATTAAACTCAGATATATAAGATGCTCTAATTAGCCGCTATTGATTCTATATGCTTATCATTTGTGTTAGAGAGTTATTTTTGTGACATTAGCATTGTTAATCTAGGGAAATAAATTCCTAATTCTTCTTAATAAACTGGTGTGGTTATTGTTTGAGATTCAGAATTCTAAATATGTTGGCTACTGTTGATAATCACATTGCTCATTGATGACATCCCCTCAATTCCCTGTTGCTTCGATCCATTAACCTCTTGTGCAAAATCCACTATTTAGCATAAGTAATAGCTAGGATTTTGTGGTGCTGCAACAACACCTCTATTCCAGCAGGCACTAACCAGAGTAAGTCATCTATCTTTATGTCCCATCCAGGCCATGCTTTTAGGAAATCCACATCACATACATCACAGCATGAAATACTCTATTGAGGTGCTTGGCCCTCCCAGGCAATGACTCATGGGAGTTGTAGAGCACTCCATCAGCATTCTGTACTGAGGGCCATACTTAACAAATATGAACATCTTAAATATGTAATACACACATGCAGCAACGTCTCAACATAGTAGTGCCAAAAACAATTAGATTTATTTACAGGTATACTGTACATACATGTCCCAGAGATCACAGCTCAGATGTCTCTGCACCTGCTACTGGGAGTGACATCCTTTCGGAAGCACCAACACCACCATCACCTCCACCGCGCTCATCTACCTGAACAGGTAGGAAAGTCAGATCCTCCTCACTGTCCACATTGTGATGGTGAGCAGTTCATTACGAGGGAGGAGACCACCACAGAGTCCAGGCCTGTGAGGAGACGCAGTGAGCCCATGCAGGAGAGGCAGAAACACCGTCCATCTATGTTAGGCTTGAGACCTGCACCAGCAAAACAAGTGTCATTAGGGAGCTGCAGCACCTGACTAAGGCAGTATGGAAGGGACAGGAGCACTGGCAAACAGCAATGAGGCCAAACGCAGGGTGCAGCATATGCGTCATAGGCAGTACATTAGTTGAATTGACACATTCACTAGGTTCATCAATCGCTTGGCAAATGCCACATCAAGCCTGACAGTGTGTGCAGTGAACATTCAAACAGATATGTCCCACTGCTGCCAGGATGTTGTGTGTAGGCTGGTGCAGGACACAACTGCACTTAAAAGCATTTAGACCCACAACCTGTGTCTGCCCCCCCATTCCACTCTCACCTCAGAACGAGGAGGGATCAAGCATCAGTGGTGTGTCAGCTCAGGAGGCCTGCCCAACTAGGCGTACCCAGCACCATCCCTCTGTAGCTGACACAGCATCTGGCTCATGACACAGTGCAGATGAGAAGCAAGGCGCAACTAGGGGACGCAAGAAGTGACTAAATCAGAACTTGTTTTTTTGAGTTGTCTCTGTCCCATATTTAGCACATTCACATATATGTTTATTCAGCTGTGAGATCCACCTGAATAAAAGATGGTCAATCAGTTGTGCACCAAGCACTACCCCATGTGTGATGTTTCATTCCTACAATGTCATGTCATGTCTTACTTCAAAAAATAGTTGTTGGTTATGTCTGTGCATCTTGCCTGTCCCTCAGCCACATGGGTTCTATCCAGTTGTCCCTGTAATGGCTGGTGGTCATTGTCAGAGGCTGGCTCAATGTTGACATTGTGCAGTCCCCTCCTCATTACAATGTTGTGCAGGATGGCACAGGTTGCTATGATTTTGCAGCATGTGTGTGGCCTGTAGAGAAGTACCCCTCACGGTCGTGTGGATGATCCTGAAGAGGGACTTGAGGATGCCAAATGTTCGCTCAATGATTGAGCATGTTGACTTGTGTGCCCTTTTGTATTGTCACTCACTTGGTCTCAGGGGAGTCAGAGAAGGTGTGAGCATCCAGGGCCGTAAGGCGTATGTACTGTCACCTTAGTAACATGAGAGGGAAAACATTAGGTCAGATCACACATACACTCCAGGCCAGTGCATTCAGTGAGTTTGAAATCCCATTACATAGCAGGAACACATTTTTAAATTTCCCCTGTGCCAGTCGGTTGTGTATTACAGTGTGGCAGAACATGAAGGAGTTGTGGATGCTGCCTGGGTATCTGACCACAAGGTCAGTGATGACACAGGAGTAATCACACACCACCTGCACATTCAGCGAGTGTGTGCTTTTACTGTGGATGTGTTCTGCTGCTGAAGGGGGACATGTCAATATGTGTGCCATCCACACAGCCAATGACATTGGGGAACTGTGCTACTCTATAGAAATTCAGTTTTGTCTGCTGCAATGCCTGAGGTGTATTTGGGAAATAGATGCATTGATTCAGCTTTTCAACCATTACACCCAGGACCTTGTGGAAGAACCTTGAAAATGCGCTCTGTGATACCCTCCCTGCCACTGCTATGACTGTCTGGTAATTCTCTGACGCTAGGAGGTGTAGGCAACACAATACCTGTACATGGGGAATTATGGCATTGTTCCTCAGTGTTGGGGCCTGTAGCTGGGGTTGTAATTCAGCTATCAGGTCAAGTATGACCTGACTAGTCAGTCTGTACCTGTCTATGATCTCCTCCAGCAGGTTAAAGAGGGTGACCCTCTCCCTAAATATCCTCTCCTGTCTCCTCCTCCTCCTCCTGTCCTTCAAATCCAAAATCCTCATCCTCCTCACCAAGATGTATAATGCTGCCATTGTGAAAGAGCCAGATGTATTTTGGGGCTCTTTTTTATAGTGTGCACTATAGTGTGCACCTGTATTGAGTCAGTGGTAATTGCGTTTCTTAAAAGCCCATTTTTGCCTAGTCGCAAATAGGAAATCCTTAGTACATGTGGTTGTGATTTGCAAATAAGAAATCACAATTAGCGATTTCCTATTTCACAGATTTTCCAAAAAGTGATTTCTACAGGGTAGAAATAGCATTTTGCTACCACGTTTTTGGCATTCGTACATACCTAATCTGGATTTTGCATTTCTTAACTACCCGAAATAGCAATTTGGTCCGTTACAACATGCAACATTGTTTCATACATCTGGTCCATACAGAACTGTCTGCACCACCATTGGTAAAAAACTACAATTACTGTTGAAGAAAGCGCTAATTTTGT